>NC_136893.1:27985562-28618062 GCF_949152265.1 Phoxinus phoxinus | reverse complement strand
AAATCTTAACAGTCACTGTACACTTTATCAAGTACTATACAAGCTAAAATTTTGGCCACAAATATATATTTTCAGTGAACAGTGACATGATGGGCCCTATTTTAACGATCTGGGACGCAAGTATCAAACGCGAAACGCAAGTAACTTTGTGGGCGGATCCCGGCGCTGTTGCTATTATACCGGCGGGATAAATGACTCTTGTGCACGACGCAAATCTAAAATGTGTTGTTCTGAAGTCGCTTCATTACTCATAGGTGTGGTTTGGGCGTAACGTGAAATAAACCAATCAGAGCGTCCTCTCACATTCCCTTTAAGAGCCGGCGCGCTTGTTCCACGGCGGATTGCTATTATAACGGCGGGTTTGCCGGCGCACGCCAGGAGCGGTTCACAGCCGAGGAGACCGACGTTCTCGTCAGGGCCGTAAAACACAGAGAAGTGACATTGGGGATGATGGGAGAAACACACACAAATTAGCTTCGGTTAAACAGGCGTATAATAATTTGGGTAAATGTGTAAGCTAAATTTATGCCTATTTATTCACATCTTCATGGACACAACAATGATTTCCCTCGTGTGTTAATATTTCCTTGTAATAATGTATGATTTGCAGAAATGAAAACTGCTGCGTCTATTTAGATTAGAGAATCAAAGTGTGTGTGTGTTGTTCACACGCTACATTATGGCCAAGCATGCGCTCTCAAAATAGCATATGACTAACGCGCGCCGCCGCTGACTTTAGACTTGGTTTCTCCTGGTCAGTGGCGGGATTGTTTTCTGAAACTGCAGAATATCACCAGGGAACGTTTGCGCCGGAACACGCTCCTCTTTCCGCCGAAACGCCCCCCCGAGCGCAAGTCCATTCCCTAATGTACCGACGTGCGTCTGTGGAGGGAAAAGTCTTTTGTGCACGGGTGCAGAATAGGATAAAATAAAATCACTGTCCTTTTTCTCTTGTGGCATATGCCTTGCAGTTTAGGATCACACTGATGTTCTCAGATGGATGCAATAAACCTGACACAATAAACCGGCTCTGTTATGACACGGTAAGCCTGCGAGACCGGCTGCCATGGCGACCACATCAACAGAGGTCCCTGTTGCTGTAATAACAGGACGAACGTCTCTTCTGCTGTGTGAGAAGAAGTCTCTCGCCCCTCGACGCTCACGTCTGTGCTGTACATAACTCACCTAGCGTTGTGCAGACACTACAAGAGGGAAACATCACAGAAAACGCAAAGCAGAACAACTCTATTTCTGCATCAAGTGTTAGATGAAGTCAGCGGATGGAAGTTGCGATAGTCTTTTCTTTCCTGTTGTGACGTATACCTGAGTGACAAGAAAAAAAAATTGTGGTTTGCTATTGGCTGATCTCATGTGATTGACAGGCTGACGTCATCAAAGAAGAGATGATGTCACTGCAAGAGGGACGGGAAGATATTCTGATTCAAGATGACGAGGCACACGAGTTAAAAAAAAGATGATGTGCACGGATAGATACTTTATAAACTCTGCAATATTCCATTAAAACAAAACAAAAAGAATCGTCCATTTTGATTTAATTGTGACTTTAAGCATCCAAGCAGCAAATAAAAAATAAAACTAAAATGTTAATACCCTAAATTGTGTTTAAAAATACAATGTAACATGTTAATGAAATACTATACTGAATATTATCAGCTATACCTCAACCATTTAATAAAACAAATGTTTTCCACAGGAATTAATCCAGTCGTAATTTGATCAAAACCTTAAAAAAACCAAGACAGCAACATATTCAACTTGGCAATTCATAACTATTTCACATTTTGACGAATTAGTGGCAAACTCATGAGAAGTTGTACGATCTGTACTCCACCAGGGCTTCGGTTTAGCAGTTTTGTTTGAATGAAATCTCTCGTAAAATAGTAACTATTTCATGAGATCATAATAAAACTGGTTATTGCTTTGGCTCACATATTTCCGTGTCATTTTCCTGGCATGGCACAGTAAACTTCAGGCAGTTTAGCTATACTGCAAGCTGCTTTTGATACTTTATTAAGGCTTTGTAAGACATTTCGGTTTGCTAGCTGGTCAAAGTAGGGCACCAGACCGCAGGGCTTTGATACCGCTCTGCTCATTCTGTAGAGATGTTCAATAGCTGGAAGGAGACAGGACCTGTGTGAAGACTCGGCTCTGGAGAGGTGTTCAGTTCAGCGAGAGAGAGTAACACTGCAAGCCTCAGCTGGTGAACACACACACACACATGTGCAGGACAGCCACGCTACACGCCGTCTGGCATGTCACATTCACACTGTAGAGCGTGTGTGCGTCCGCATACAATAAAAAAACATTTCTTTCAAAGTAATCAGAATGAATGGATGCACACAACTCCATATTCTCATCACTGGTTGTGCAGATTGAGACCAGTGGGACGTAGAATAGTTTTACCAACACAATCTCATTGTCCATTGGTAGATAATTTGTATGATCTCATTTGTACGTTTTCATGCTTACTCTCAAAATTAAACTGTAATGTATAATTTTCTGCTCTCTGACATTGCAGAGGTCTTACACAAAGTATTGGGTGCATGAAACCATAAGCATACCCTCTCAGAAAAATGGTACTAAAGCTGTCAAGTCAAGTCAAGTCATCTTCATTTATATAGCGCTTTTAACAGTGTAGATTGCTTCAAAGCTGCTTTACAGAGATAAACATATAATTTAAGGGAACAGATTGTTTGGCTTTATAGCGGTTCTTGAATAATGTTATTTTCCAGCTAAAGTTAGTTTTGATTGATTCACTTCCGTCGAAAGGATAATTAGTTATTAAATTAGGGGCCGCTAAGACGACACCGTTCTCTCTACACAGACTTTAAACGTGAACCTGTGAGAAACACTGATGGCGCTCACGTGCGCATCAAGAATTAATTCTATAGTTATGTGCGTTTGAATATATGTATCGAATATATGCGTTTGAATTTATTAATATATCGTACTGTCACTGGTACGATAACCTGTAAAAAGGCTCTAATATTTGCCGCGTTTTTTCTGTGGGCGGATCCCGCAAATCTAAAATGTGTTGGTCTGAAGTAGCTTCATTTTTCATAGGTGTGGTTTGGGCGTAACGTGAAATAAACCAATCAGAGCGTCCTCTCACATTCCCTTTTAGAGCCAATCAAAATTTTGCACACATACCTTACTTATTAGGTCACGTCTGTTTCTGTTTATTTTGTAGTCAGATTGTAACTGTGTAACTATATTTTTAGTCACAGACCACACATTGTAGTATGTTGACTTTTAGATTTAGAAATAATGATAATTTCCACAAATTTTCTTCCAAAAATCTGACCTGAGGAGCTTTAGCGCTCTCTCCAGTGATAGTCCCAAAATACAGTTGTATTTCCAGTCAGAGGAAAAGAGGAAGCTCTTATTCAGTTGCTTTATTTCATGACATATGCGCAGCTAAATATGAATATCAGACAGTCCGGTATAAACCCAGACAGCAATTTAATACAGTTAATAACATACGAGACAACTTCTCACAAGCTATGTTTTACAGTGTACAGGGTGTGTAGCAAATACTCGAGTCTTGTGACTTCCACACAGTCTGAGAGCATGTACTGTAGTTTTCTCTCGGTCATGAACAGAAGATAAGACCGTTGATTATCGTATCACTGAATGAGTAAATAGATTAGCGCAGTCATTTTTCACGTGGCTATGAAAGAGGATTACATGTGGTAGTGACCGGGAAGGTGGCGTCTGCCTCCCACATTGATGTTTAACCAAACTCCAGTCGTAATGTGGCATTCGGTGTCACGTGGCCGTCCTTGGACCTTTACCAGCAGCTCCAGCTTGCCATGCTGGGACAACACAGGGTTAATAACACCCGGGTATCACCATCAGACTGATACTGTAAGCATTCAGCCGGCACTGTACACATCTATTGTGTTTCTGTTCAACAAATGACGCTGCGAAACAACCCCGGTCTACTATAGATAATCAGCGTAATACAAATAACTTATTCTTTAAATAAATTGCTATATCTATGTCCAGTTCCTTTTTCTCTGTGACAAAGTATGCAAATGTGGTGGTTAATCATACTCTGTAGTGTTGAGGAGAACTGAGCGACTCACAAGCTGCACTGTGGGCTATTTTCTTCTGGAAACAAACTTATTTCCCTGTTATCTCTGTAAAGCTGCTTTGAAACAATTGGTATTGTAAAAAGCTCTGTATAAATGAAGGTGACTTGACTAACATGTGTACCAATGCGTAGGTGTAAATCTCTCTAGCTCTGTCGATCCTCCCTGGCGCATTTCCATGTGGCCAAACCTTCTGTAAACAAATGGCCATGCAAATATATCACTGACCAGAGCCCATCGGGTTGGCTGAACGCTCTGCCTACAAGCGTCACTTTCCACACCGCGTCGGGCCAGTCTCAGACATTAATGACTTTCTCGAAGATATAACTATGTGGATGGAGAGCGGTTGAAGGTGCAGATCCTGCATTAGATCCTCTTCTAAACGTCCTCTTTATGTGAAGAAGTGCTTGCATGTTTTAACACAGGTTGTTTCTGCATGGAAAAGTTATTTCTAGCAGCATTTGCATGCGTCTCCACGAGTGTTGTGGTGTTGAACATCCTACATGTGCACCATGCATGTGTTAACCAAAGCTAGGAGAGCAAAAGACACACACACACACACACACACACACACACACGCATGATTGGCAAATCACTTATGTTTCTCGCATTCATGCATAAATTCAGATGCACCTTTGCAACAACCAACAAAACTAATTTGTATTAAATCAGTTGCTCTTTAAACTATTGCAGTTTTTCCACAGACCTGAATATCACTGAGTCTTGGGGATCTGCTCTTTCGGCAAAGACAAGCAACACCTCAACATTCACTCATAAAGCCTTGGCACATGTTGGGAAAGGAAACAAGGGACTTGACTTTCTGACTAAATAATGCAAAAGCTTCATGCGGCGAGTAAATGTACTGTACCTTTTGATTTCGAGTCGCTCATTGCGTGTAAAAAGAGCATTAGCAATTAAAGAAAAAACACTTCAGCAAAACATGATCCAAAAGTGTATGAATCATTTTTGGTCCTACATTTTTATAGATTTTACTGGTAGTCACTGTATTAATAATTTTGTGGTATAATATGTCAACTTTATTTTGCAATACATAAATGAACTACACTGTCCTGCACCCACTAGTAACAAATATCAAAAATGATACCTGGTGTCTAAATAATTTTTGGTTTGCCTGTACATGATGTTGATGATCATCACCGATGTCTTCAAACCCGTGTTCCTGTGTGCATGCGCAGGTTTTAGTTCTCATGGCTGTAGCGCACACAATCCCACACAACCACCAACTGTCTGAACCACAAGCTTCACGGAAATGATGATGGCCATTCAGAAAGACAAAAGCATGACCTTGATCAGTGGAACACACACATGTGGTGATGAATCAACTTCCACCTGTGTTTCTGGCAGAGAGAAGGTCACCGGCAGTGTTGGGCTCGTGCTCAAACTAAAACTAAGCAATATTGTTACTTATTACTTCCTGCCAACAGTAACCCGTTACACTACTCGCTATATTACTTTTCTGTTACACATCACAACATTGGTCATTGCAAATTATGTATATTAGGGCACATTCACACATTTAGTTTGTATTTCTTCAGACAGAATCATAATTTCTATTACTTTTCCTTTATCATGCGATCTGGAGAGCATATCTTCTAGTGCGGTCTCCCTGTGTTTTCATGATCAATGTTATGATTCAGAGGAAGGTCATTCGCTGCTCATACGTCACTCATATTACAGTGTTGTTCATAACCTGCAACTCTCTTCCAATGACAAACACACTCGCTCAGAGAAACGTCTTTTCACGAAACATGAAGCTAATACACACACCACTACGGCAGCTTGTGATTTGATGTTATTTTCATGAGATTTGAAACAATATATCGAGTCACAATCGCAATACAAAAATGTAACAATATGTATCGTGGAAAGTGACAATCTGTATATAGTGTAAATATTACATTATTTTAAATATATCTAGTCAGTGACAGAGTTCAAGCATATTCGTCTAAGATAATTCAGTATTTTCAGCTTCAGAATCATGAATATTGTTATTTTGGTGTCTCTACTGTCCTGTGCTTCGGGTTTCCAACGCCAAGTCCAAGACTGTTCATTTACACACTCACCAAATTTAGCCTTTTAATCTACATTACATTTTTTTGTTAACCTTTTATCATATGTCTTGGAGGATCGCAATAATATCATATCATGAGTTCAGTATCGTGATATGTATCGTGACATGAGAGAATCGTTACACCCCTAATGGAAGTTAACCAGTTTAAGTTTAAAGGGCACCTATTATGACATTTAAAATGTTCCTAATGTTGTTTAGGGAGTCCCCAACAACAGTTTTACGTGCATGCAATGACTAAAAACACTTTTGTTGTCGTATAATAAGCATTTATTTTTACCTGATTTGCTCACCGACTCCCAAATGATTCGTTCAACAACTCATTTTTCCAAACCCCTCCTTTGCGCGACGCTAATCTGCGATTGGTCAGATGACCCAGCAGTGTTTACAGAGATAATACTTATTGTTTAACACGGAGTACAATGATGCTTTTATCAATTAAATCGTGTTATAATAATGATTAGTCCACTGCTTTGTAGTTTGTAGTAAAAAACTAAAAATAAGATAAAGAATTTAATGTTATGTTAGCGAGCACAGCCCAGAGTTCATATTGTAAAAGCACAATCAGTCTTTGTTTGCGTTAGCCCGATGCATAAACATAACGTTTTTACAAAAAAAAATAAAATGCAGTTACGTTACTACGAGGTATTACTCTATTCTTTAAGACAACTCCGAAAACAACGACAAACACTTCACATATCTCAATACAATTGTCATTGAAGACCTAGAAGCTAAACGGTGCTTACACAACAAACAAAATAATTATTAAGCATGCTACATAAAACATAAAAGCAACAATTATTAATAACACTTACAGGTTGTGATACGGAGGAGGAAGCTGATGCAAATATACTTGGAACTGAACCTTCCTTCAATATGTTTTTGTTCACTTAGATCTATGTTACACACTACATGAAAGGTAAATTTCAAATTTCCATAATAGGTGCCCTTTAAATAAACGTATTTCATTCTTATTGTACTGAGTCTGACCTAAATTAATTGCGAGGAAAAGTATTTCTTAATTTAATTAAGTTCATTGAGCAAACTTCAACAATTCTCAAACAAACAACCTCAACCATGAAAACTAAACAGTTTGATAAACTCCAACCCCAGTGCAAAGACTTTCCCTAACCCTAAAATCTGATCCGGTTAGTGGGAAGATTTGTCCAGGACCAACAAAGATGTTGATTCCTACTTGGCATAATCTCATATAGGAGCATCATCTCATGGGAGTCATTGGATCTAATCCTGTAGTCGTGGATTATAGACACCGCTCAACAATGATTTCATGAACATCAGGATTATGTCAGATGTGTTTCATTGTTTCTCCAATCCCCAGATCTGACCCTCTTGAACCTTAACTGGATATTCAGGATTGAGCCAAAGGCAGTCCTGCAGAAAGACAGTTCCTCTTTTGTCTTTTTTGATTTGTCTATGAGCGAAGGCACCTGGGTTTCCATGGGGTCCGCGTCTATAAATAGGACCTGTGCTCTAGCAGGACTTTCTCTAGGTTTAGTTGAATAAACGGCATCAGTCAGACACACCTGTGTCCCGCGACCTCTCCAAAGTGTGGGAAATGAGCAGTGCGTGCTTTACTGAAGGTTTCGGCGGCCTTCGAACCTTGACAAGCATTAAATACCCCCCCGGGGGTTGTTTCCATGGGGACACAGACATGTATCTCCATGGATCCACTCTATTTCCAACTGAGATCAGTTTAGAGAGATTCACAGCACTCTTATTGTGTGCGTTTAGCCAAATTGAGGTCAGTTGCTTCTGATTCCTGATCCACTGAACTCTGGCCATTGTCCTTGATATCCATAAAGTCGGCATTAAAATGAAAATTCACCCTATCCTATCTATTTATAAATGCATTCTGAACAGAATGAAGTTTCTTTATTTTTTATCAAAATGTCATAACTGGATCTTGCTGTGAAAACGACTTCTCTCTGGTGACGTACACTGCATGCAGAACTTCTCCAATAACTGAGTCCACTTCCGTCCGTCCACTACAAGCTCACATTCATCCGCCTCCACATCTCAACATCCAATCAACAACCGATGCACAAGTTCTCACATGCATTCTTTCTTTTGCAATAATCTGCAACACTCGCATATACATCAAAATAAATATGTCTTACTTTAATTTTGCATGGCCAAAGACATCAGTCTGCATGTTATAATAATACTATTGTTCTGCCTTAAGGTGGACGATGACACATTTTTCTTCTAGAAACAAACTTTGTTGTATTATTTTCATGTTATCACTGTAAAGCTGCTTTGATACAATCTAGTAAAAAGCGCTGTATAAATGAAGATGACTTGACATGTTTTAAACCAGTGTTCCCCAACCCTGCTCCTGAAGGACCCCCAACACTGCACGGTTTCTTCGTCTCCCTAATCCAACACACCCGATTCAACTAATCCAACAAGCATTCCCATCAGAAGCGTGTTTACACTCGTCTTTTCAATGTGGTGTGGACAACATCCAGATACAGGGCGCATGTTAATGCCAAGTGTAAACACAGCCATTGTCTTTACACTTCAGTTGTTAAGCTGTTACATTTCCCTGTTTGGATTATTGCCATTGGCTTCTTGTTTGGATTATTGCCATTGGCTTCTTGTTTGGATGATCTTTGTGTTTGTGTGTTCACAGAAGGAAGGCTGCTTGCTCAAAGATCCTCAGCTCTCTTCATCCCTGCATGCCCGTGACAGTGGCATGGTCATTTTAAAAGTGACACTTTATTTCTATGATCCACTTTAAAGTAGACATTCTACTAACTATAAGTCACTTTGCAACTACATCTCAACTTATTCCACTAACCCTAACTCTACCCATCAACTTATTCCACTAACCCTAACTCTACCCATCTCTAGCAGTCGACTAGTTGACATGTAGTTGTAAAGTTTAATTGTAGTTGTTAGTTAGAAGTTTGTTGATGCAAAAGGTCCTGCAAGCTCAGTGTTTTCATAGGATCTTCCAGTGCTCAAGGGTTTAACGGTTGACGAGGAAGTCTATCGCTCATTCAAATCTGCACATTTGTATTCCCAAATGAAGTACTTAAAGGTTTAGTTGACTCTTAATTCTGACATTTACTTTCCCTCATGACTTCGTTCCATGACTTTCATTCATCCTCGGGACACAAATACAGACATTTATAATATATTCCCCTCATCATTTTTGATGTCAAGTCCACTAGACCCAAACATTTCAATCTTCAAAAAGTTCATAATGACATCGTAAAGTAATCCATATAATCCGCAGTTTAACCCAAACGTTTTATATGATGAACAGATTTAATGTAGACTTTCATTTGCATAATTGATCAACACACATATTTACAGCACACCAACCCCGGTTTCATAGACAAGAGCCACTTTTGTTGGGTTCTCATCCCATTCTGTGCCGATCCGGTCCAGTCGGTCCAGTTACGGTTACGCTTTCGTTTTCCACTGAGGATCTGATAACGGAGCTCTTTGGAATATAACACAAAAGCGTCAGTCGTTGCCTTGGACAGAGATGTAAATAGTGCCCTTGTTATGGAGGATGATCAAATATTTATTTTAATTTTATTATTAATTTGTGTTTTCCGGGCCGAGAACAGTTTGTAGCCGTGCCGTACCGTACCAGGCTAAAGTGGAAACACAACTGGAACTGTTCCTTACAGTTTTGAGAACCGTTCGGCTAAGGATGAAGCTAGTCCAAGACTAAAATACAAATTTGAGCTGTTTTAACAGAAGGAAACTTGTACTGGCATATCTTAAAATGTATCAGTGCCATTGTTTCGGTCTCAAGATGCACACCAGTAATGTGTTTTTTCTAAGGTACGATTTCAAAAGCTACTTAACGTTACAATAATGTTATCCCAAAATGACATATTTAAATGTTTTTTTCCTTGAAAAACATTTCGGAGCTGAAAACAGCTTGAATGTAACTTGACACCCTTTCCTCATTTAGTATGCGAATAGTTCTATGAATATGCAAATGAGCCCCGCCTCCACTCACTCACTCAGAGATCCACTGGTGGACGATCACACGTTGATCTGATTGGTTACAAGGTAGTGTGTGACGTCAGAAACACCAGCGATTTCACACCGTGTGTTTGAGACTGTCTTTGGTTCACTGCAGTTTTAAGCAGAAAATACTCAGCAATGCTGTCCACTTATTAATCTACACGTGATTTGTCTTAAAGCAGATTAAAAACACCACATAGACACATAAACAACAACATTAAAACGTGATTTTCACCTACATGCCTTAATTTAACTGAGGCCTAAAGGCTGAATCTAAGCCGTGTCTGTGAAACCAGGCCCAAATATGGCAAATGTTTTGAACTACAGTATGTCAGAAAGAATAGATTTCCATCACAGTAAAAATATCCGATCTACATGAACACACAAACTAACACAAGCACTTTTTTTTTAAAGAATTTGTTTAACAAATTCCTAAGCTTTATTTTTCCAAAGAAGAATGGTTTCCAAATGAGAGCTCATATCTTTATATTTCATCCTGTTCCGAAGCCAAAAGTATGCCCCACAAATACCAGAACCAGAGGCTTGGCATTTCCTGATTCCCTGCATTTAAACAAAGCCTTCTTCCACAAGAGGATATTCCCGTTTAACTGGTTGTCAGTCACTCCCCTCCGTCCGGGACACGCACCACGTGCCAAGTTTCATTCATTATTAACATACTAGAATTACTGGTCCTTGTTCACCAACGACGAGCGGAAACTCCCAAGGCAGAAGGAAGCTAAAATGCTTTCTAAAGTAACTTCATTTATAATTAAGCGAATTTGCATAAGTGGAGAACAATGCAGAAGAAGGCTTTACAGAAGAGACATGACAACGCAACGATGGGAAACTACTTTTCTCACACTGATGGTAAAACACACAGTATAACACCACGCCGGACTCCTGTGTGAAGTTTACGGGACCCAGGAGAAGACTTCTGCCCGGTGTAGCGGACACTATATGTTAGTGAGTGTGTCGGACAGCAGATGTCCTGTGAAGAGCACGTTCAGGGCTGTTCACAGACGCCGCATGTTTGGGGGTTCACCATGAAAAATCCCTCTCCTTTTTCTTTCAGTATGACTGATATTCATTTAGAGATCACATTTATTTAATAATATATTGTAATTATCATTTATATCTCACTCATTTTCAAATTATTTGTTGTAAATCAACATCAACAGCTGTTTCTAATCAAAATATGACTTTCTGTTACAGGGCACACATGCCCACTGTAGACACCAGGACTCACAGCAGGGCTCAGGCATTGATCAATATTCAAAATTGATATTCATAAATATTTGATTATATTAGGACAATGTTGCACCTCTTTTTTCATTACATGTTTCTCCAAGAATACATTGATATGCAAATTAGATACAGAGAATAGATGCATTGTATTGAATGGCATATTGCATAAAGTAAAATGTCATGTCAATTCATTTTTTTAAATCTTTCATAACATATAGTTGATCATCTTTATACAAAGTTTGGGTAAAAAATCCTGAAACCTAAAAATGTATTGGCAAATGAAAACTATTGCTTTGTTTTTGCCTATACATGTCATTTCATGTATTTGTTTAACAACTGAGTGCTGGTGTACAGAGGACATAGCATAACATATGCATAAACTATATATTCTTTTCAAAATAAACTTTTTCCAGGGTCTCAGGAGGACCCAATGCAATGCCTTTAATGTCGTAGTTCACTACTACTAACAATTATAGTTTTACACTATCTCTCATTTTTAATTGATTTATTTTTTAACCTAATACACATATTTACATGAATAGATTAAGTCGGCTTTAAAAACGCTTTAAATTAATAACTTTTTACAATTCACTTAAGCTGGACTGTGACACTAATAAACGTGGTTGCATTATTGTAAAGCTGCTTTGAAACACTGTAAGCGCTTTATAAATAAAGGTGACTTGAAATATAGGTGAGTAAAAATATACAGTTTTATATTTCATGTTATTGTTATTATTTATATGTATATTAAATGATCCTTTAAGTATGGCGTAATAACTGTTAATAGCCTGTTGCTAAGTGTTTGTTACTGCATTGTTTAAGATTAAAATGAAGCTAATTAATAGTTCGCGAATCTGAAGACATTTCTGAATCCTGCTGGCTTGTAGTAGGCTACCCTATAGGCTATTAAGATTTATGATTCAGTTTTTCCTCCAGTGAGAGTTAATAAAATAACGTCAGCATGTCGTAATTGAATATGCATTAGTGAATCATGCGGTCACAGGACTGTCACTCGCTGCCGGGAAGGAGCGTCTGTGGGCGGGGCTTTACCCAAAACCGTGCGCGTCCGAGCCAACGCACCCGGAAAGGACGAATCCCCTATAGGCTATAATATATAGCATAATTCATAATGTCACTGGAATACAGTCTATAAACAAAGTTGAACGGTCCAAAAAGATAAACGCGAAATTCACTCAGTGTGTTATGTTCTCTATCGGCGTAATGGACATCTTCATATGATGCTTGACAGACAGAACTGCTTTAACACCGATCGCTGATTTATTACAAAACATGAAAATAACTAGGCTATTTATCGTATATGATCATCATCAATAGAGAAATCTGAGTATATAAAAACACAGACCAGCCTAAATATCAATCACACAGCAGATTTCAGATGTTAGATGTATAAGAAACAAACACAAATGTTGGCTTACCTATACCAGGAGCTGAGTAGATGAAGTACAGTGCAGAAGTGGAGAGCGAGAAGAGAAATAAGAGCCCGAGAAATGACCTTCTCCGAAATCTTATATGTGGCGGCATTATACAGACAGATATTCTTCTATATGCGGGCCAGCCTGAGCAGATATGATCCGTTAATAGACCCAGATGGAGAGTCCTAGCGCAAACACGCTGATTCAGGTGCGATCCCGAAAGGTATCCAAATCTAGAAGGTTCACTCGTGTTAGCAGAGTCTCATCATCTCCATGTGTAGATATCAGTATGTAGGGACAGCGCGCGCGCGAGCACACACACACACACACACACACACAGTCTCTCACACCCGCGCGCTGCTAATGAATGGGAGCGCATGGGACTCGCGTTACGCACAGATATCAGGGCAGTGAAGGGACCGTCGGCAAAGGAGGGAGTGTGTGAACATCGCAATGCATGACTTTACGTGATTACGTAACGCTGCACTCATGGTCCGGGTTTCAATAAAGGCTGTGAAACACACAGGGATGTGTAAATGCGCGTATTGATCGCCAAGGGGCAATAATACTTTTTTTTTTTTACAGTATGAGCTAAAAAAATCACATTTGCAATGAATCCATCTGTCTTAATGAACATTGGCACCACGAATAGAATAAAACAAGCTTAAAAAAGAACAGCACATAAAATGGAATGGACTAAAACAGAACAATGTGTTAATATAACAGTGTATTGCAAACTTAGGAAGTGTTTAAGATCCAGTTTATATGGTTAGGCTACACAAAGGTCGATCATTAGTTTATACAATAATGGCATGAAACCTTTCATACCAGACTGATGCATCACAGAAATGCGCATTGTAGACACGCCCACCTTATATGAACTATAACTCCCAGCAACCATCGCTGCATCAGCTCCAGTTTTTAAACTAGCCTACAGTCTTTTTTCTATACAATGATAAGTCATTTATTTTGTGGATTATATTACTTATATGTGAATATCAATACAGGATATATACGTTTTATGCCATTATGTATGCTTAAACATACCCGGAGGTTAAAACTACAAATCAAAACTACATTTCCCAGAGCTTCCGGGTAAATAATGATGACGATATATTTACTCTGCGAAACATGGATTGTGGCGACATGAGTTTATTTTTGCGGTTTTTCCCTTACGTCTAATGATTATTTATGTTTATAAGCACGATGAGTGTCAGTAATCGAGCTGCTGTAATCGGTGTGTTATTATTAATATTGACGGCTGATCTCGCGCGGTTTGTTGCGGCAGATGATCAGACACACAGTGAAGAACCTGTCGATAATAATGCAGCTGACAGTGATTCACAGGACCAGAAAACTGCTGATGGACACGCAGAACAGCTGACCAGGTATTACTGTATTACATATATTCATATATGATCACATATCATCAGTTTGCTCGCAGTTTAACAGCAGGAAGTGTGAGTGAGTGATTGACAGCTGTGATGTGGCGTACAGTGACGAATAATATTCAGTAACATAATCATCACTAAGTTCGAACAAATATGTCATAACACACACACACACACACACACACACACACACACACACACACACACACACACACACACACACACACACACACACACACACACACACACACACACACACACACACACACACACATCAAAGTAGCTTGGTATTACCACCTGATACCTTCCCTGTACAAGTATAGACCTACAGTTATAGGCTGTAAATGTAATTTTGTACAGATAAGTATTTTTTTTCTGTCTTTCTGTTTAGTTAGTTAGTTTTGTAGGAGCGTTTATAAAATCCAATATATGTGATGTATTGTATCCAATATATCATATTGGATTTTGATGGCATCCAATATAGATGTGAATGTCATACAACTTTGAATAATATATTTTCACGGGGTAAATACGTTTCATCATTGAGATCTATCTTAGGAGATAATATGTAGGCCTACATTAAATTAAAAAGTGATTGAAGTAAAATATGTAATAATATATGATGTAAATATATTCATCTGACAGGTTAAATGACACAGAAATGTCCAGTAATGACACTGTTCAGAGCACCACAGCTGTGCCCAAGCCGGCGACCCCCGAGCCTCCGAAAAACGAGCCCATCCTGCCGGAGCAGATGGGGGTCAAGGCCCAGGAAGAGGAGCAGTCCAGCGGGATGACCATTTTCTTCAGCCTGCTGGTCATTGGTGGGTAGCAGCAGTTGTTTGATCTCAATGTGAGAATGACGCATATTTCTTTTCTTTTAATAACTAAACTGCATCAGAACTGTATCCAAAGCTTTCCAGTTCTCCAGTTGTCCATCAGAATAAGGAAATGCAGCTACAGCATTTCCTTATTGTTCAACACTGATGGACAGTTTAAAGGTTAAAGTCCCCCTGTAGTCAATCATTGTATCCCTTAAAACTAATCTTTGATCTCCAAAAGTACCTATTTACATTGAAAAAATGTCTTCATGTCTTAAAATATCTTGAATGTAACTCGACACCCTTGCCTCATTTAGTATGCGCGGTGCTATGAATATGCAAATGAGCCCCGCCTCCACTCACTCACTCACTCACTCACTCCACTGGTTGACGATCACACGTTGATCTGATTGGTTACAAGGTAATGTGTGACGTCAGAAACACCAGCGATTTCACACCGTGTTTCTGAGACTGTCTTTGGTTCACTGCAGTTTTAAGCAGAAAATACTCAGCAATGCTGTCGACTTATGAACTTACACATTTCCCCATTTCCCATTCAGTCCAACATTATGGTTCAAAATTAACCCATCTCAACATTTGCACATCACATTGGCCTGCAAACACCCATGAAACTGTATATTTTATCAAATGTCTGTTCTAAGAATAATGCTGTTCTTTTGAACTTTCTTTTCATAAAAAGAAATCATGAAAAAAAAAGTATATAAACGTTTATTGAGCATCAAATCATCATATCAGAATGATTTCTGAAGGATCATGTGACACTGAACACTGGAGTAATGATGCTGAAAATTATATTTTAAAATATATATTTACATAGAAAATAGCTATTTTAAAATGCAATCATATTTACTTTAGTTGTAATATAAATTGAAATAAATTCAGCATTAGTGATCATAAAATACCTCTATTAATATCTTATTGACCCCTGCCAAAAATAAATGTAGCTTTTCCCCGTTTGTGTGACTTGAATCGTCGCGTATGATGGACTCTGAACGCTGATTAATGCATAGCACAATATTTTATGGAGAATGTAATAAAATTACAATGAAATAATTGGCCTGGCCGATATACAAGTCTACCAATAGCTCTTCTTCTGTGTATCTTTAGTCGTGTCTGTGGCTTCAGTTACGTTTAGATGTTCCTCTGAACACGGAGGTGTGTGTGGAGTCATCAGTGTTTCCTCCGCGGTTGCTAGGGTTACGCCTGCGCACCTGACACCGCCGAAGATGTCACCGCGAGACTCCTCATGTGTGTTTAGTATCATGTCGAAGCTCAGAGGTTTCAGGTTACGTGTTGATGTTTTGGGATTGGCCGTGATGCGTCTCCCTGTGATGTCATGTGTTCGTGTGTGTGTGTTCGGGGCATTGTGCCGAGTGTATTCTTACACACTGACCAGCTCTGCGTATGACGAGGACTCATGCCTTGAACTGGTTCATTATGTCTTCATAATGTGATCCCGGAGGCCTGATCTGGGTTAAAGTGTAATTATAAACCTGCACGACACATCGCCGTGGGGAACAGTGACACAGCACTTTACACTAGTCTGACTGACAGGTAGAGCAGCCAATCACAGTTGGCTCTGCATGTTTAGGGGCGTGGACATGTGACGTCGATGTCCCTACAATAACAGTTGACGTATTTTAAAGAGTCAGTGCCATGATCTTCACGTACTTTTGAAAGCCCAGCGTTTAGTTGATCCTGATGAGCGCTCGTTGTCACAGTTGTGAACACGGCGGCTTTGTTTTCCCACGAGGGGGTTTGGCATCACGGCGGCGGACCGTTATAGAGCCGCTATAATTCCTGCAGAATTCAACCAATCAGACGACGACTTTGAAAATCCTGAAGTGTTTCCAGTGTTGTGTGCCATATCAAAGACTATAGAATAACAAATATCATATGATATTGCATATTAAATAGTGATGTACTTGTTGGGTGTATCATTTATTGCATATATATATATATATATAAAAAAATCCACTTACAAAAGAAGACAAAAAAAGAAGATGACTAAGGAACAAGCACATATACAAAAAATGTAATCATTATTGATAACAAAAAAAATATATTTTATTTTAACTCTTTCTTTACCCTTTATTAAACACACACATACTACCGTTAAAAGGTTTGGACAATAAAATGTTTTAATGTTTTTTAAAATAAGTTTCTTCTGCTCACCAAGGCTGAATTTATTTGATTCGGAAAATACAGTAAAAACAGTAAAATTGTGAAATATTATTACAAATTAAAACGGCTGTTTTCTATGTGAATATATAGTAATGTGTAATTTATTCCTGTGATCAAAACTGTACACTGTAAAAAAATATTGCTGTGATTATTTATCACAACTTAAAATCCAACATTGTTTCAACTTTAAAAAGTATGTGTTCATGCTTGACTTAAAACATTAAGTTTAGTTTAGTTAAGTTGGATATTTAAGTTATCTCAACAAATTTTACGTTGTTATAACTAATTGCAGCCACATTTTTTACAGTGTATTTTCAGCATCATACTCCAGTGTTCAGGGTCACATGACCCTTCAAAAATAAACATTTATGAGTATCATAGGTTGCGCTGAAGAATATATATTTGTGGACACTGCGTTCTCTGATGAACAGAACTGCGTCTTTGCTCAATAATGTGTTTTATTTCCTTGGCTTGATGACTGTGGTGATGGGACCAAGATATCACTGTGTTCTTGCAGTAACCGTGTGTGTGTGTGTGTGTGTGTGTGTGTGTGTGTGTGTGTGTGTGTGTGTGTGTGTGTGTGTGTGTGTGTGTGTGTGATGTTTCCCCCTCAGGTATTTGTATTATTCTGGTGCACCTGCTGATCAAATTCAAGCTGCACTTTTTGCCGGAGAGTGTGGCTGTGGTCTCGCTGGGTACGTGTCTTCATGATCTCACTCTTGCTCTTCAGCGTCGCCGAAGCAATCGAGTCAGTCATAATGACGGAAACACAAAGCAGAATATGTTCCTGTCGCGTGTGACCAAGCAATGCGTCTTAGATATCAGATCACTCTGTTTTAAGAACAGTCACTTAACTGATCAATAATGAATGCCATCAGGTGTGTGTGTGTGTGTGTGTGTGTGTGTGAGTGTGTGTGTGTGTGTGTGTGTGTGTGTGTGTGTGTGTGTGTGTGTGTGTGTGTGTGTGTGTGTGTGTGTGTGTGTGTGTGTGTGTGTGTGTGTGTGTGTGTGTGTGTGTGTGTGTGTGTGTGTGTGTGTGTGTACGTGTGAAACGGTTGTCCTGTTTCACAGTGTGAGTCTGAATGAACACAAATGTAGTTCCTGTAAGATTACATGGGGATTGGTCATTTCCTCTTAGCATGCAAAAGTATTAAAGATAGTGGCTTTGTAAACATTTAAAGCGATAGTTCACCCAACAATCTAAACTCTCATCATTTCCTCACGCTCGTGTTATATTACAGGAAGATGTTTAGCGGTAGCCCAGCAGTTTTGACGGCCATAGAAGGGATAGACTTGTCAACTCAAGTCTTCGGTTACTGAAAGTTTGTGGAACGATGTTTCGATGGCTGTTAAACCACAGTATAGTTGAACACACTGAACATCTGTCGTCACAGCCTTGGGTTCGGTTCTGACCAATGTAATATGGCACTAGCCTGACTGAGATCTGTTGTGTGTTTGTAGTGTTAACAGTGTGTTCACTGAAGACAAAATAAGCTTATGAAGTTCATACACTACACGGTTGAGAACTTCTTTTATCTTCTACAGAGGAAAGATTTGTTTAGGAATGACATAATGGTAAAATAAAGCAATAAGTAAGAGTAGCATTTTCATTTTTGGGTGAACTACAAGTTTCTCCTAGTTGTAATTATTGTTAATAATTCATATTGCAGGTAATTACTTCTTCAAAAAGGGGTGTAACTGATACTAATTGTTACACAATATATTTGGCGTTTCTCTTCCAGGGATTCTGATGGGAGCGTTTATCAAGATCATTGAGTCTCTGCAGTTGGCCAACTGGAAGGTATGATGCTCTCGCCATCACTTCGGCTTTATTTAGCTATGTTTGCTAGTAGTCCAGTGACACGATGTCTTGTGACCAATTGGGAATTTCATTAATTCAGTCGTGACGGTCTCATTACTCGACTACATACTGTTCTTTTCTTACTGAGATTTGGTTGAAATGTGTCAAAGGTTTGCTCAAGTACACTACTTCTCAAAACTTGGTCAGTAAGATTTTCATTTTTTACTTTTTGAAATAAATTGATACTTTAGGATGCAATAAATTGATTAAAATGAACATTAAAGGCATTTACATTGTCACAGAAAATTCTGTTTCAAATAATGTTATTTAAAATGTTCGATTCATCCCAATATCCTGAAAAAAAAGGATCACGGTTTCCACAAAAACATAAAAAATATGTGAATAATAATATGAAAATGTCCTGATTAGTTACTCACCCTTTTTCTGATTATTCACACACTCCTTGTAAACAATTCTTCGCAGAGCTTGACTAATCGAGCATTTGTGGTTAAAAAGTATATTATTTAAATTCTGAAATTTTGCTAGAGCCTTATGTGTCGGCTGGGGTCGACCTAAATATGGATACGTTGGGCAACACTCACTTGCTTTAGATGGAGAAAAATCCTGTAATGTTTTCCTCCGACGCTTACATTTCTCTTCGGCTGAGGAAAGAAAGTCAAGTACATATTGGATGTCGGGGGGTGAGTACATAATCACGACACTCTCTTGCGGCTGTACTGTTCCTTCAGTCAGCACAGCTGTTTTCAACAATGATAATAATCAGAAATGTTTCCTGATCATCATATTAGACTGATTTCTAAAGGATCATGTGACACTGAAGACTGGAGTAATGCAACTGTTCGCTGAAGCTTTCTTTTGTTGAGGTTTTGAGAGCAGAGGAAACCATTCCCAGCACCATATATCTTTCTCTCCTGCGCTTCCCTCTTTTCCTTCCGCTTCTCATATTTTGACACTCTTTCTGTGTCCTGTCTCTCTCTCTCTCTCTCTCTCTCTCTCTCTCTCTCTCTCTCTCTCTCTCTCTCTCTCTCTCTCTCTTTCTCTCTCTCTCTCTCCACCTTTTCATCTCTGTCTCTGGCCTTAATTAACATTTTTGTCTGGGATGTGAGGTGATGCCAGACTCTGTGAGTACAGAGCTTCCTTTTGTTTCAGGAAGTCTAAAGGTCAAGAGGCCCCTCAGTTCTCGCTGTGTTTTGGTAACCAGAGACCCTCTGGATGAACGGCTCAACTGGAGCGTGTCTCCACTTCACTCGCTCTAAACTGTGCTTCTGCTCTTTTAGACCACGGATTCCTGAGATGTGGCATACAACATGTTTCTAGAAGGCACATAATGTACAAAACATATTTGCAAAATTTATTATTCATGTAACCATCTTGTCGATTTTGAAAATATTTAGTTTTCCCAGACCAATCTTCAGGATTAGTTCACCTCAAAATTAAAATTTCCTGATTTACTCACCCCAATGCCATCCAAGATGTTCATGTCTTTCTTTCTTCAGTGGAAAATAAAAAAAATTTTTTGAGGAAAACATTTCAGGATTTTTCTCCACACAATGGACTTAAACCGCAACCAAATTGTTGAAGTCCAAATCAATGCAGCTTCAAACGGCTCTGCACGCTCCCAGCTGAGGAATAGGGTCTTATCTAGCGAAACGATCGGTCATTTTCTAAAATAAATAAATATATATATACTTTTTAACCACAAATGCCCATCTTGTACCATCTCTGAATAACGTCATCACGTTGGAAAGGTCAGAGGAGAAAATGAGCTTTTCGCCCTTCACTACTTTTTTGAGTTCACAGACAAATAACTTTTGACGTGACCCGTGACTAGGGATGGGAACCGAGAACCGATTCTTCTTCAGAACCGGTGCCCAGTGAATAAATTCCTTGGAACCGTTAGCATGCCTGCTTAAAAAGTCCGCGCATCGGTTCCGCTCGTTGCAAATGTGTCATGACGTCACACACGCGCTGCGTTGTTTTGATTCAGAACGCGGCAAACATGGCAGAGGCAGAAGTTCGACGCAGAAGTATAATGAGGCATTTACCGGGACAGCTTTCCGACCAGCCATCGCGTGCTGTCTCACACACATTCACACACACACACACACACACACACACACACACACACACACACACACACACACACACACACACACACACACACACACACACACACACACACACACACACACACACACACACACACACACACACTCTTGCGCTCAATCCAAATGAGCACTGTTATATTGCAAAAGGCACAAGCTCTTCCTTGACTGTTTTCAGTCTTGATCATCTTTCAAGGCACACACTAGCGTGCCATGGCATACTGGTTGAGAAACACTGCGGCTATAGGTCCCTGGACTTTCCTTTGAGAAGTAGCTCACCTACTTTTAGGTTTGTTCTGAGGTTGGTACACATAATTTATGTACATGTGCTCTGTGCTGTGTCTTCTGATCAGATATTAAAGCGAGTTAATACAAACAAACAAATTTGTACTTATTCCCTCACCCAACAAGAATCGCTAAGAGAATCAATAAGAGAATCGATAAGAGAATCGATAAGAGAATCGATAAGAGAATCGATAAGGAATCGGATCGATAAGCAATATCGATAATGGAATTGGAATCGTTAAATCCTTATCAATTCCCATCTCTACCCGTGACCTTTCCAACGTGATTACGTAATGCCTGGCTCGTCGCAGACCAGCACAATGGTATAATATCCTTTTCACAAGATGTAAAATAAGTCTGTGATGTCCCCAAAGTGTGTATGTGAAGTTCTAGATCAAAATACCCCACAGATATTTTTTGTATAGCATGTTAAAATGATCACTTTTTGAGGGTGAGTAAAAACGCACCGTTTTGTGTCTGTCCCTTTACATGCAAATGAGCTGCTGCTCCCGGCACAGAGGGCGGAGCTTCAAGAGCTTGTGTCCTTTTACCTCACACACACACACACACACACACACACACATGCACTGAACATTTCAAAACCTTTTAGTCTTTTATGTTCAAACCGGAGACAATGATAGAGAGACTCGAGAAGAAGTGATAACATCTAGAAGCAACAGGACATTTCTGAATGGTTAGTTGAGGAATTTATGTTGCTGATGCGTACTAGTTATCTTCTAGTCATTGATTAGCATCTTCTGTCTTAATAATCTGTAAATCGTGTTCAGGGGGCGGGGTTTATGTACATTCTAGGATTGGTGATGTCACTAACCCGGGAGGAATGTCGTGTTGTTCCTACCAGCCGTTTGTTGTAGTCCTTAAAAAGCAATTTCTTTAAAAGAAAATCTCTCCCTTTGCTTTGAACTTTGAGCGTCACAACTTTGCAGATGTTGTTTATGATCAAACAGCAACATTACACACTAACTACAGTTAGAAAAATTAAATCATAATCAACCACCCCTTTAAAAAAACACTCATCAGCCACCTATCAGCAGGTTTTGGATTGACCCTGTTGTTGGTACTAATGGTACTAAAGAAAGTCTGGTATCTACATTATTTTAAGAAAGTCTATATATATATATATATATATATATATATATATATATATATATATATATATATTTCGACTTGATGTCTGTCACGGTTAGTGGCTGTACTAAGCACACAACAAAAGAGTCCAATGGAATAATCTTAATACAATTAATTATTAATTTAAACAAGGAACAAGAGAATAACTTGGAGATAATCAACCACATAACCATCAACGCAAAACAAAACCAGGACCAGACTCAGGACCAGACTTCAGACTCAAACTGAAGGCTTAAATACATGAGCCAAACAAATAAACTGATGTGTAAACGAGTTTAAAGAATCAAACACATCGGGGTCAAAGGAAAAACAGCTATTAACAATAACTCAGGCAAAACACAACATATCCCTGACAAGTAACCAGTACATTTGACAACACTAATATATTGAGTTGAGACAGCTGGTTTTAGGGGTAGTGAGGAATAATGTAATGACATCGATATAGAGAAAATCAAATGAAATGGTAGACTTGTGTTAAGAACATTCTACTGATCTTCTCTGACCCTTTTCAAAGTAGAAATGTTGCTATTTTACAAACCAAAGACAGGTTGTGTGACATGTTTTGTCCCATTTTGCAAGAACCAGTGATCCAACTATTCGTTGAAAGATGAGATGAGCTAAAAGAAACAAACTGAGTTTGTGATAAACTGGATCGATTGATTGATTGAGGCTAGTCTCAAAATAGCATGCTAGTTCTTGCCAGCAGCTTGTCCTCCTGAAGCTACGGCATGCTGTTCTCTCGTCACTGCTACAGATGGACTCCAAGCACCTTTAACCGTCTGCCCATATGCTCTGAGTCCAGAAATAAGGCTTTGCTGTACATGTCTTCACACAACGTTCCTGAGCCCCACTTCTAATAAAAATATGCTAAAGTGTGGGGATTTTCTGCCTCGTGATGTACATGTTTCGTGCCTGAAATTAGCCTTCAGCAAGAGCTAGTTGGCTGCATTGTTGTCTGCTGTCTACATAGGCAGCGACCTCTTAAGGCAACACCCTAACCAAAAGCTGTTAAGTGGCTGATGTGAAGAGCTTTTTGTGGGCAAACCCTACACTCAGATGCACCACTTTAATAGCGCTAACATGAGCGACAACACAAAAGACTTATTCACACCAAGAGTGAATATTTACTGCAAATATGTATCATAAATATTTGTCTGAAGTAAGACTGAATCGAAGCTGTATCCAGTGATGGAACAGATTTTTTTTTGTACATCTTTTTCCGTTAAAGGGATAGTTCGGCCAAAAATGATATTAAACTCACCCTCAAGCCGTTCGAGATGCATGTCAATCATTTTTCAGACGAACACATTTTCAGTTATTTTAGAAAATGTCTTAGATCTTTCAGTGGTTATAATGTCAAGTTATGGGGTCCAACTCCTTCAAGTCCCAAAAATGTGCATGCATCCTTCACAAAAGTAATCCATCCGGCTCCAGGGGGATAAACGAAGGCCTTCAGAGGGTAATCCGTGCGCTTTTGGCGTAAAAATATACATATTTATAAATGAAAATAACTGGCTTCCGGCAACGGTCGACGCGCGTTCACGGGAGATGGCCGCCGGCGTAGGACGTAGCGTAGGAAGCGTCGTGACGTAGAACGAACGCGACAGCGCAGCCAGAGAGCAAAACTAAACTCCACTCAGGATTTCCGCGATTTAAAAAACGTGTATTTTAAAGAAAATGTCGGAGGATTTCGATATTAGAGAAGAGGATATTGAGCGTTCGTTCTACGCAGGGGGGCAGTGTTCCGGAAAACACTGAAGCTTCCCCGGGTGCCGCCATTGGCTAGCGGACCCCCACCTGCTGTTAGCATTTCATTGACTCCCATTCATTTTGGCGTCACTTTGACAGCGAATAACTTTACATCTGAGGCGTTTAAAGACTCCGTTTGTCTATTGTTTATTTCTAAAGAAACACGAAAATGTATAAAAGACTCCATTACCTTGTATCTTACGTTATGGCCCCGTAGAAGCAGTTTTTGTAAAAATAGGCTAACGATTGCGTCATAACCACGCGACTCTCTCGCACAAGTCAAAAAATTACCGTATGGACAGGCAGAGAAGCTCGCAAGCAATCGGGAGGACGTTGAGGCATAAAGTCAAGGGAGTAGCCCACATAGAGTGATAAAGTTGCTCCTGCTGCTAGCTCATGGACAGCTAATGCTCACGCTCTCCGTCTCTGCGAGATTCGGAAGGGAATGATTCAGATTTCTCTCGGCACAGCTACTAGAAGACCTACAGGTTGCTCACGTTTGACAAACTCAGTTTGAGCCTGCGCAGTTCGCCTGGCGATCAGGAAGTGAGTGCTTCTAATTGACTTCTCTTCTTTCTGTTGAAACCTATGGGGTCGCTGTGTCCAGTTTATATACTGTCTATGATTCTACGTCACTACGCTACGTCCTACGCCGGCATCCATCTCCCGTGAACGCACGTCGACCGTTGCCGGAAGCCAGTTATTTTCATTTATAACGTTTTAAATATGTATATTTTTACGCCAAAACCGCACGGATTACCCTCAGAAGGCCTTCGTTTATCCCCCTGGAGCCGGATGGATTACTTTTGTGAAGGATGCATGCACATTTTTGGGACTTGAAGGAGTTGGTCCCCATAACTTGACATTATAACCACTGAAAGATCCAAGATATTTTCTAAAATAACTGAAAATGTGTTCGTCTGAAAAATGTTTGACATTTGCATCTCGAACGGCTTGAGGGTGAGTAAATCATGGGTTTAATATCATTTTTGGCCGAACTATCCCTTTAAGTAACGTTTTTGTCAAAGACTACACTGTTCAGAACGATGATCAAAACACAGGTCGAGTAGATCAAGTCCATCAACACCCCTAAAGCTTCACCTCTTCACCATTTTGTCCTCTGGTGATCAGTCATTCCAAAAATCATGGCAACGGATGTTAGTAGTTTATCTCAGCAACCGCACTAGCCATTATTTTAAAGGAAGGAGACATAGGCGTGTTATCCAAGCATTGATGGCAAGGACATCTCCTTATACTGGGAGCGGCTCATATAAAGGCGTTTCTGGGTGTTTCTCCCTCATTTCTGCTTCAGGCTCTTGATAAATTGTGAAATTTCTTTGTTGTTTAGAAGTATTCCCGTAATACTTTAGCCTTTTATGAGTTTAATAAAGGACTCTGTCTCGTCTTCTGTTCAACACACCGCCCCATCTATGTCAGGTGACTGTAAATGCTCAAAACCGTTTCCATTGCAGGTTTGCAAAATATTCCTTTTCCGAATTGCCTTAAAAACCTCCTCATGTGAGCATAAAACCTTTTTTGCGATATATGGGAGTTTTTGTGAAATTGACGTGTTTCCAGTTGGCGTATTCAATTCGCAATTTAATTTCGCGCAATTTGAAGGGTAATGGAAACGCGGCTCTTGAACTTTACCTCGTCCACATTTCATCTGTTTACGTTAGGTTTAGATTTACATGCCGCTTGATGATCACATTAGTTAGTTAGTTAGTTAGTTTAGTTAGTTAGCTAGTTAGTTTATTATTAGCCATTTCAACAAAGTTGATAAGAATTTGTTTTGGATCAATGCTCACATACAGCTTAATTGACATAATACTCTGACATTACAGCGCGTTCCACACATACTTCACAACAACAACAAATACACGGACATAAAAGCCTCATATTGCACATGAGATGAATTAGCCGAATGATCAGATGAAGGGTGCTTGGATAAAAGAAAGCATTCAGTATCCTAGCCTCAGAGCACGTTTTGGTGACGTATGGCCTGAGGATAGGTACTGTCTCTGAAGCGTGATGTTCTTCTGGTAATGCTTCTATACCTCTTGCCTGATGGCAAAATGTTAAATAAATGATTTGCTGGGTGGGAGGAGTCAGTGGTGATGTTTCCTTTCCGCCTTAATGATTCTAGTGTTGAAAAGTGAAGCTATAGAGGGCATACTACAGCCAATGATCTTAGATGCTCTGCTCACTACTTTCTCAAGCTGTTGCTTGCCTTGACTGTTTGCATTACCGTACCAGGACAGGATAGAGAAAGTTAGCACGCCTTCTATGGCGGCTCGGGAGAAGTGAGTCATGCATTTTTGGCTGACCCCGAATTTCCGTAACTGACGGAGGAAATAAAGTCTCTGATGGGCTTTGTTTACGATGAGACTGAGACATTAGCTTGTGCTTCTATCGCTAGTTTCTGCTGCTTCTTTGCTTGATTTTGGATAGGAGATTCTGTGCTCTTCCAGAACATGTGCAATAGCGCCCCCTACCGTATAACAGTGGAAACCTGGATTGCCAGAAATTCTGGTTGTAGAAGTGTTGTCATTAATGAAGGAAAATGATGTCAATGGCAGGGAAAGAGTTAAAGGGATAGTTCACCCAACAATAAACGTTCTGTCATTTGCTCTCCCTCATGTGACCTGTGAGATTTCTTCCCCCTCCTTTGATAGTTCATTTCACCAAATGTTTCAAAAAGTTCACAAAGACATTGTAAAAGTAATCCCTGAATTAAATGTGTTCATCATATGAAGCCATTGTGTTTCTTCGCAAGTCTTGAATTGAATTGAACTTCCTGATTATATAGATTACTTACAGTTTTTTTCATGGACTTTTTGAGGCATCAGCATTTAGGTGAAATGTTTCATGAAAAATATCTTAATTTGTGTTTCGAAGATGAACGAAAGTCTTCGGAACGACATGAAGGCGAGTAAATGATGATAGAGTTTTTATTTTTGTGTGAACTAACCCTTTAAAACATGAAATCTGTTGAAATCATGCAATTATTGGCTGGGTTGCTTTTTTCATTAAAGCATGTAAAAAAAACAACATTGATTTTCATTGTCTTAGCTTGTTAGTTTCGTTCTTGATGTTAATAACCTTTCCCTGGTGTTTTGAAAGCAATATGTTAAACTAAAAACGTGAAACTCTTAATGTTGGACACAAATGTTGGTTGAAATAATAAATTTTCAGTCGGATGGAACGGCTTTTATGTGTTAGTTAGATTTCAGAACGACATTTTCAAAATGATCATTTCCACAGAACTTGTTGCAATGCATCCTGGGATTGCCTTGGGCTCAAGGAACGGTTAAAATGCACTAATGCAATGTGTACTTCCTTAGTTACAATACGCATTCTGAACATTTTTATCCAATGAAGCTTGCGTTGAGTGTGCTTGCATTGCATACGTGCGTAAACAGGGTTTCTGGGTTCATCCATGAAGATATGTGCTTTTAACTCGAGCCATCTTATAAGGCAACGTCATTTGGCTTCCTCTGATTGTAAAAGCGTTGCCGTCAGAAGCTTGCGTATCATGACTGAGAAAGTTGCCACAGTTGCAGCAAAGATTGTGAGATGCCAGCAGAAGAAATGCTGCATTATCTCTGGTTGTTGCAAAATGCTTGGTTGGCTTACCAAGATACCAACAACTCAAGGGTTCATGTGTTAACATTTCCGTATTCCTCTCACATTTCTCTGCCGTTGTCAAGACGGTTCCAGGGATTTCTCTGAGCGTTCATGACCCAACATGTAGGTTTCGTCCTTCGGGGATTGCCTGGGGTGGTGGGTCATTGTGGAACTGAGAGAGAGTGTGGTGGAGCATGGCCTCCCTTCACAGGAACTTCAAGAATGACAGTGTGTGAGTGATGAAATGTGATGCGCCGGTGGTTACATGCGTGAAGGGGATCTTTGTACATTTCTGCACACATGCCATCATTATCACTGTCACAGGATCAACACTATTCTGCTTTCTACTCCAGTATAATGCACACACAAATATATGCATATGCTCGGAAACACATTACACACACTCTGACCGTGTGTGTGTGTGTGTGTGTGTGTGTTGGCAAGGGAAGTGAGTTTATAAACAATCTTTACAACAGAAATTCAGAGTGCCTCTAATAAATACTCTTTATTATATAAAGGCCAGGGTAAAAAAATAAATATCTAAAACGAAAATGGTTTCATCTTAAAAATATAGTTTAATAATTTGTTTTAAGAAATGAAAGATTTTTTTTACAATAAAGAGATCTAAACTTGACTAAACATGATAACCAGCCAAACTATGACTACTGTTACTGTGCCTAATATCATTGAAAATTAGGTAACACTTTATTTTACAGTGTCCTTGTTACAAATGTTACATGTATTTACCATAATAATAACAGTAAATTATGCATAATTACATGCAACTAACCCTCAACCAAATCCTAATCTACCCTAACCCTCTAGTAAGTACATGTAGTTGCTTAATAGTACTCAGAACTTTAATGTATACCGGTAATTACATTGTAACAATGTCACCTTAAAATAAAGTGGGAAATTTCTACCGGTATGTTAATGGTACTACTAAACCGGGTTGGCAAGTGTGCGGTTTTCCTCAGAATTGGGCCAGTTTTAAACTGTCACTGTGGTTGATCCCCCCCTCCCCCTACTATTATAAGACTAACCTACTAATAATAATTACATTAGTCATGTGAACAGTATCCACGATGAAATAAAATGTCTGTATGTTCAAGTATACATCTTTCTTTCTTTCACAGGAAGAGGAGATGTTTCGTCCCAATATGTTCTTCCTATTACTTTTACCGCCAATTATTTTTGAGTCTGGATACTCATTACATAAGGTAAATATTACTGTGACATTATTCATTTTCAAAAAAGAGCCATGAATAAGTTGTTGTAAAGTATGTCAGTGCTATGCTTTAAGCTCCCGAACTGAATAAGTTTCAAATATCCTAAACTCAGTAGTTACACTGAGTGAACAGAATTGCTCAGAGCAGTTGCTGAATCTCACTGCAAGTTGGTGTCTTAAAGGAACACTGCACTTTTTTTTTTGAAATATGCTCATTTTCCAGCTCCCCTAGAGTTAAACAGTTTTACCGTTTTCAAATCCATCCAGCCGATCTCCGGGTCTGGTGGTAGCACTTTTAGCATAGCTTAGCATAGATCATTGAATCTGATTAGACCGTTAGCATCTCTCTCAAAAAAATGACCAAAGAGTTTCGATATTTTTCCTATTTAAATCTTGACTCTTCTGTAGTTGCATCGTGTACTAAGACCGACAGAAAATGAAAAGTTGTGATTTTCTAGGCCAATATGACTAGGAAGTAGGGGTGGAGCCGAACCCGAATGTAGGCTGTAGGCTTCATAATGTTCACAATGGTATTTTATTAGTTGTTGGTTTAACCATGGATGAGGTAATGGCAGTTATGTTATTTTCTTTTCAATGACGTTCCTTGTTTCATTGCTGGATTTATGGAAAAACATCAACCAATATTGCATATCCATAATTATTATAATGGATATAATTAAAGAATACTTACACTATAATGTAAATTAGAAGTTTAACGAAAAAAAATAAAGATTTTTACGCCTATTTTGAATTTTACTCGAATACAAATACAAATACAGATACAAATATCGGCTGCTTTGCACACCCCTACTAGGAAGTATACTCTCATTCCTGTGTAATAATCAAGGAACTCATCATTGCGCTGCTGTACGGCAGCAGTTCCTTGATTATTACGCAGGAATGAGAGGATACTTCCTAGTCATATTGGCCTAGAAAATCGCAACAAAATTTTCTGTACAACTTAGTACACGATGCAACTACAGAAGAGTCAAGATTTAAATAGGAAAAATATCAAACTCTTTGGTAATTTTTTTGAGGGAGATGCTAACGGTCTAATCAGATTCAATGATCTATGCTAAGCTATGCTAAAAGTGCTACCGCCAGAACCAGAGATCGACTGGATGGATTAGAAAACGGTAAAACTGTTTAACTCTGGGGGACCTGGAAAATTAGCCTATTTCCAAAAAAAGTGCAGTGTTCCTTTAAAGCGCAGCATGTTTAGTGTATTTAATATTAATAATAATAAATATTAAAAGTTGTATAGAGGAGCAAACTTTTTTAATGAATATGTTAGTATTGGTTGTCCTCAAGCCGTCAACTGTTGAGTCTGGATTCAGAGACCGTTATAGCTCTATAAACAGGTATAAACAGACACGCTTTTACTCCACAGGGTAATTTTTTCCAGAACATCGGCTCAATCACACTATTCGCCGTCTTTGGGACCGCGATCTCAGCCTTCATCGTGGGAGGGGGCATCTATTTCCTGGGACAGGTATTTTCCTTCTGTTTTAATAGGCATCCACAGTTTCCATGCAAGCAGACCTATAAGTGATCATAAGTTCAGTAAGTGGTTCATCTAGTTAGACTCGTCGGCGCACCTTAACCGCTCCTGTGACATGAGTTCTTCATGATTGTGACTGTTATGTTTGGATGTGTTTCTTGAATAGGCAGATGTTATTTACAAGATGACAATGACTGACAGGTGAGAGAAACATCCGAAACTATTGAAGGCTTAGGCGTGTACGTTCATGTCTTCACGGTTTGTGTGTGTTACTCTTCTCTCTAGTTTTGCGTTTGGCTCTCTGATCTCTGCTGTGGATCCAGTCGCCACCATCGCCATCTTTAATGCTCTGAATGTGGATCCGGTGCTCAATATGCTGGTGTTCGGGGAGAGCATCCTCAACGACGCCGTCTCCATCGTGTTAACAAAGTACGCCTCACTTGAATCATCATAACGCTGTCATTTTACACCAACTGCTACTGAAACCTAAGCACAATCTCGCCCCCATTCTTCACGTTTCCACCTGCGGGCAGAAAGATCAGCTCGAAAACCTGCTGGTCTCAATACACCACTACTGTCAGTGGCCAAGTGGTACAATTTATAAAAAACAAAGGAAAGCTACCTTCACAGCTTCTCAAGAGAGGTCCGCAGACACTTTGAGCTTTGATTTAGGGGAAAATGTTGTGTGACAGGAGTTGGTTGCAGTCTCTTCTATCTCATACATAAACTGGTCACACATAGTTTGTGTGCAAGTGTGTCAGGCATTTGTTCTGTTGTAGTCTGTGGCCAAGCTGCCGTTGGCTTTGTGGCCTGCAGACATCCTCATTCTGTGTGTTACTTTCTGCCTTCTGCTTGCACGTCCCATGATTTATGACCAGGTGAAGGTGTGCTTTCAATATGATAAATGACTTTCACACTATACATGCAGAGTTTATAATCGACTAGGACTGATGGACTTTATCCCTGTGTAACCTTTTTCTGGATTGACACATTGAGTTGTTCTAGAGAAGCACACTTAATGCTAATTCTCTAGAATGGCATTGTGTTAATGTTACGTTTGTCTTCACTATAATTACTGGAAGAGCCAAACCCATTCATTAGAAGGAGTTGTCCGCATGGGTGTTTCTTTAGTCCTCTTCAGCTTTCCCAGCTGCATCAGCAGGAACTCACTCACTTCTCAGAACAGGAGATACTCTTAATTAAAGCTGACGCATCATGAAAAACAGGATATTGCTGTTTTGTACTGTTTGAAGATCTGATCCGCAGGGTTCCCACAGTTAGGGAAAATCATGGAAATTAATCAAATCTTAAAAAAGTCAAGGACAATTGTCCTAGGGTGGTGTTTAAAGGGGTGGTATAATGCCCTTTTCACAAGATGTAAAATAAGTCTGTGATGTCCCCAGAGTGTGTGTGTGAAGTTTTAGCTCAAAATACCCCACAGATATTTTTATATAGCATGTTAAAGTTGTCACTTTTTGAGGGTGAGTAAAAAACGCATCGTTTTTGTGTCTGTCCCTTTAAATGCAAATGAGCTGCAAGAGCTCGTGTCCTTTTACCTCACACACACACACACACACACACACACATGCACTGAACATTTCAAAACCTTTTAGCCTTTAATGTTCAAACCGGAGTCAATGATGGAGAGACTTAAGAAGAAGTGACAACATGTAGAAGAACAGGACATTTCTGAATGGTTATTTGATGAATTTATGTAGATTATGTGTAGTTATCTTCTAGTCATTGATTAGCATCTTCTGTCATGACAATCTGTAAATCGCGTTCAGGGGGCGGGGTTTATGTACATTTTAGGGTTGGTGATGTCACTAACCCGGGAGGAATGTCGTGTAGTCTCTGCCAGCCGTTTGTTGTAGTCCTTAAAAAGCAATTTCTTTAAAAGCAAATATCTCCCTTTGCTTTGAACTTTGAGCGTTGTGACTTTGCAGATGTTGTTTATGATCAAACAGCAACATTACACTAGCCTGGGAAAACCCAGACCACTTCCGGCAAATTTAGATTTGCTCTGCAAGTGGGTCTGGCAAAGAGCCCATTGAAACCCATTTCCAGTCCGTCGAAATCGCGGCACCAATCAGAAACGTTGGGGCGGGCTTTACACGATGAAGACAGAGCAGAGACGGTGACGCAGATTTTGTACATTACAGAGATGGATGCCACTGTGGAACATCACAACATCACTCGTTCGAATCAGCTATCGCGTCTGTTTCAAGCGATTTAAAATTGTAATTTTCGTTAACACAAACGGAGTATTGCTGAGAGTCTTGAGATGTTTCTCCGTCGCTCTGCATACGTCATGTCATTCATCGCTCTGATTGGTTTTAGATCTTTCCGACGTCCGTTGGTGACGCCCCTGTGGAAATGAATTGTCTATGGAGCTTTGCCAGACCCTTACTCAGTTACAACTGAGAGTGGTCTGGGTTTTCCCAGGCTAACATTACACACTAACTACAGTTAGAAAAGTCAAATCATACTCAACCACTCCTTTAAGAATTGACGATAAAAACAGAATATATGACATTTGAAGTGCTTTGACTGGCCTTTCTGCTTAGTCATTTAGCACTTCTCTGTTGTGGTCTTGTGGTGTCAATTATTTAAAAGCCCTGATCTTAAATTAGCCGTTAGATCCACTTGCGCGTCACATTGTTAGAAGTTACTGGAACTATTACATGCAACTGAACACCCTTTAGTGATCAAAACTTTTGTCTTTGTGTTTGGACAAATCAAGCTCATTTAATGAGTTCCAGGAAATATGGAGCCTATACTAAAGAGCAGTAATGAACATGACTCCTCTTCCACCACCTTTCCTTCCAGCTCTTGCATGATGGGAGATTACGACTGTGGATTTGGGTCAGGGTGGCCGGGCAAATCCTGAATTTGCTGAGCACGACAGGATCAGATCCATATATAACATGAGCGCTTCAATCTTTATAACCGGCTCATACACATGTTTACATGTATCTCTCACACAGCGCCGCATTAAGCAGCGTTTGAAATAGCCGTTTTATTTGTGTGCACGTATAGTTTCCCACACGTGATTAATGACTATAATATCAGTCCACTGGGCAATCACACGCAGTCATGCTGGTTTTGTTTCAGCAACACAATTGTATCCAGCGTTCTTAGTGTGTTTATGTGGAAACCGCTGATTCTGATGGAATATGAGAGATTAGAAGTCGAAACCTCATCATTATCTGTTGACCTCATGGGGAGATGTAATGTGTGACGAGTTCATGGCCATGTGACATCTTTTACATCTTTTACAGTCGATGGGACTTTCTTTGTGTTTTTGAAGATTCACACAGAATGAATGTGACAGAACTATCTTGATGACATGATGTTGCAAACGCGTTGAACAGGAAGGGTGAGACGTGTGGTCTTCTGCAGCACATAATCTTCGTTCTTCTCTTCTCTTCTCTTCTCTTCTCTTCTCTTCTCTTCTCTTCTCTTCTCTTCTCTTCTCTTCTCTCCTCTCCTCTCCTCTCCTCCTCTCCTCCTCTCCTCTCCTCCTCTCCTCTCCTCCTCTCCTCTCCTCTCCTCTCCTCTCCTCTCCTCTCCTCTCCTCTCCTCTCCTCTCCTCTCCTCCTCTCCTCTCCTCTCCTCCTCTCCTCTCCTCTCCTCCTCTCCTCTCCTCTCCTCCTCTCCTCTCCTCTCCTCTCCTCTCCTCTCCTCTCCTCTCCTCTCCTCTCCTCCTCTCCTCTCCTCTCCTCCTCTCCTCTCCTCTCCTCCTCTCCTCTCCTCCTCTCCTCCTCTCCTCTCCTCCTCTCCTCTCCTCCTCTCCTCTCCTCTCCTCTCCTCTCCTCTCCTCTCCTCTCCTCTCCTCTCCTCCCCTTCTCCTCCTCTCCTCTCCTCTCCTCTCCTCTCCTCTCCTCTCCTCTCCTCTCCTCCTCTCCTCTCCTCTCCTCTCCTCTCCTCTCCTCTCCTCTCCTCCTCTCCTCTCCTCCTCTCCTCCTCTCCTCTCCTCTCCTCTCCTCCTCTCCTCTCCTCTCCTCTCCTCTCCTCTCCTCCTCTCCTCTCCTCCTCTCCTCTCCTCCTCTCCAATCCTCTCCTCCTATCCTCCTCTCCTCCTCTCTTCTCCTCCTCTCCTCCTCCTCTCCTCTCCTCTCTTCTCCTCCTCTCCTCTCCTCCTCCTCTCTTCTCCTCCTCTCCTCTCCTCTCCTCTCCTCTCCTCTCCTCTCCTCTCCTCTCCTCCTCTCCTCTCCTCTCCTCTCCTCCTCTCCTCTCCTCTCCTCCCCTCTCCTCTCCTCCCCTCCCCTCCTCTCCTCTCCTCCTCTCCTCTCCTCTCCTCTCCTCTCCTCTCCTCTCCTCCTCTCTTCTCCTCCTCTCCTCTCCTCCTCTCCTCTCCTCTCCTCCTCTCCTCCTCTCCTCTCCTCTCCTCCTCTCCTCCTCTCCTCCTCTCCTCTCCTCCTCTCCTCTCCTCTCCTCTCCTCTCCTCCTCTCCTCTCCTCTCCTCTCCTCTCCTCTCCTCTCCTCTCCTCTCCTCCTCTCCTCCTCTCCTCTCCTCTTCTCTCCTCTCCTCTCCTCCTCTCCTCTCCTCTCCTCTCCTCCTCTCCTCTCCTCCTCTCTCCTCTCCTCTCCTCTCCTCTCCTCCTCTCCTCTCCTCCTCTCCTCTCCTATCCTACCCTCTCCTCCTCTCCTTTCCTCTCCTCCTCTCCTCTCCTCTTCTTTCCTCTTCTCTTCTCTTCTCTTCTCTTTTGCCCCTTCTCTCTCATCTCTCCCCGTATATTTTTATTCTCATTATCTCATCTCCTCTCTTTTTTTCTCTTCTTATGCAGTCTCTTATTTAACTGTACGTGTCTCATCTTGTCTCTTCTCATCTCATAGTTTGTCTTCTCATTTCTTGTCTCATCTCGTCCCTTATGTCTCTCTTATACAGTCTAATCCTCTTTTCTCATTTCATCTCCTCTCTTGCTAGTCTGTCTCCTCTCTTCTTTTGTCTCGTTTGTTATCTCTTGTCATTTCTTGTCTCTTCTCTTGTTCCATCATATCTCTCATCTCTCCTCATCTGGTCTCTTTTCAACTCATCTCGCCTGGTCTCTATCTCCTGTCAGGTTTTTTTGTGCTCATTGTGAGTGTGTACTATGACTGGAGTCTCTGGAGTGTATGTTGGTAAAATGATCTCATTCATAATTGACGAGTCTACGGAGTTGCTGTGATCAGCTGTTTGTGTGTTTCCTAGAAAGCGGTCATTCTTCTCTGGGTGTAGTTTCACGCCTGGGTGCAAAGCTGTCATGTCCTGGCTAATGTTCCTTTAATGTTTCTCTGCGCACAAAAATACATTCTTCTAAATAAAACCAGGTTTACATATACAGTAAATAACAAGAACAGTCTAACAGTTGTGGGTTGAACTTTATTGCAATGTTGCAAAGATCATTAGTTATTAACACGACACCGTTCTCACAGAAAACAGAAAACTTTTAATGTATCCTGGCCGTTCATTTGCACTACAACAGTGTTTGGTGGCTCCAGAACGCAAACATTGAAATGCGATCCAACAAGGTCCCAAGTTTTGCACATATTATGCGTTTAGTCTATAGGTATGCGTGATTGTATATATTTGTAATATATAAGTATATTATATACAAGTTCTTTCTTTACAAATTGACCTCACCAAATGACTGGTCTGGCCTGCATAATACAGTATTTTTAGTCACTTCTGCGTACTATCCATGCGAACTGGAATCATTTTGATAACATTTTATCTGTACAGAAGTAAAGGGAAGGAGGCCTTCACAGGGGAGAGACTAGTTGACGCTTCAGGACTGTGTTGTCGTCGTGTCCAGGCGACGGTCCTTCATCAGATCCGGATATGGCCTGGATCTGGCGGACTACAGTAAACCTCGGGATAAACAGAGAGACTAATATTAGCGTAGTAATTATAATGTACCAAGTACATCAGGATTTAAGGGAAGTGTTCCCGGTTCCGGCTGACCTAATCTATGCAGCCTAACATTGAGTTATAGAAGTCTATAATGCATTATGTGAATGCTAGGCCGAAGAGATTTGTCTTTAATCTAGCTTTGAACTGGCAGAGTGTGTCTGCTTCCCGGACAATGTTAGGAAGACTGTTCCAAAGTTTTGGTGCTAAATAGGAAAAGGATCTACCGCCAGCAGTCGATTTTGATATTCTAGGTATTATTAACTGGCCGGAATTTTGAGATCGCAATAGACGTGAAGGACTATAATGCGTTAAGAGCTCGCTCAAGTACTGCAGAGCTAAACCATTTAGTGCTTTGTAAGTGATCAGCAATATTTTAAAATGTATACAATGTTTAATAGGCAGCCAATGCAGTGTTGACAGAACGGGGCTAATATGGTCATACTTCCTGGTTCTGGTAAGAACTCGAGCTGCTGCGTTTTGGACCAGCTGTAGTTTGTTTATTAAAGGAGCATTTCACCCATGGGACAATCTTTATTGAAAGTGGGTCGTATGTAGTCGAAATGTAACATATATTTAGAATTTGGTGCCCCCTTGACCGAGGAAAGACAGAAAGTATCTCAAGGGCGCATTTCTATGGAAAACAACTCCCACAATGCACCACATTGCACAGCTCAGCAAGCCACTCCCACTAATCCAGAACACCGTGAAACTAGGATGGTTCACAACACAAACGGTGTACACGTCTGATTCAGAGATTTCGTCCAGGAGAAATTGGCATCGTTAAAATTCTTTGCAACAGACAGACTCTATCTACTCTACTCTATAGTTTCTGCAAGTGAAGTCCCACCCACTGATCTGTAACAGGTCTGTAGCGTGAGTGGGTCCCACCCCCTGGATAAATGAGGAACGAGTGTTTGTAGTCTAAACCCCTCTACAAAGATATGGGACTTCCTGCTTAGAATGACGCACAATTACGATTTTTACATCATTATAAGCAGGAACTGCAACACTGAAATACGTATTGCTCCTGTCTCAGGGCAAAATGAGGGAATAATGCACAACCATTAAAAAATATGACTGGGTTTCTAACGATACAAAGCTAAATTCAAATGGGGGAATGCTCCTTTAAGCATGGCTTTAAACCTTTAAGTGCAGGGCAATCAGCCAGTAGAGCATTACAATAATCTAGCCTTGAGTTCATGAACACATTAACTAATTGTTCCACATTTTTCATTGAGAACATATGTCGCAATTTAGATATATTTTTTAGATGGAAGAATGCGGTTTTACAGATACTAGACACGTGACTTTCAAATGAAAGATTGGTATCAAAGAGCACACCTAGGTTCCTAACCGATGATGAGGACTTGTCAGAGCAGCCATCGAGTGTTAGATAGTATTCTAGATTATTACGTGCAGCTGTTTTTAATCCAATAAATAGAATCTCTGGGGGGGGGTTTTTTCAGAATTTAGTAGGAATTTATTAGTCATCCAGTTTTTTTTATATCTGCTTTGCATTTAGTTAATTTTGTGAATTGGTAAGTTTCATCAGGGCGTGAAGAAATCTCATCAGCTAAGTATCATCAGCATAACAGTGAAAACTAATGCCATGTTTCCTAATGATATCTCCTAATGGTAGCATGTACAGAGTGAACAGCAGCGGTCCTAGCACTGAGCCTTGTGGTACACCATACTGAACTTTTGATCGATAAGACTTCTCTTAATTTACTGCTACAAACTGATAACGGTCAGATAAGTATGATTTGAACCATGCCAAATCATTTCCACTAATGCCAACATAATGTTCGAGTCTATTTAAAAGAATGTTGTGGTCAATGGTGTCAAATGCAGCACTAAGATCAAGTAATACTAATAGAGAGATACAACCACGATCGGATGATAAAAGCAAATAATTTGTGACCCTAATGAGAGCTGTCTTAGTACTTTGGTACGGTCTAAATCCGGACTGGAAATCCTTGCAGATACGATTCCTTTCTAAAAAGGATTATAATATTACAACCCCTTAAAACCTTATTCTTGTGTGTTACGCAGCACGTTTGAGCTTCCTCGAGAACCAGTGATGTTCATTCTCGTGTTACGCAGCACGTTTAAGCTTCTGTAAAAACCGATGATGTTCATTCTCGTGTTACGCAGCACGTTTGAGCTTCTGCAAGAACCAATGATGTTTATTCTTGTGTTACGCAACACGTTTGAGCTTCTGCAAGAACCAATGATGTTCATTCTCGTGTTACGCAGCACGTTTGAGCTTCTGCAAGAACCAATGATGTTTATTCTTGTTACGCAGCACGTTTGAGCTTCTGCAAGAACCAATGATGTTCATTCTCGTGTTACGCAGCACGTTTGAGCTTCTGTAAGAACCAATGACGTTCATTCTCATGTTACGCAGCACGTTTGAGCTTCTGCAAGAACCAATGATGTTCATTCTCATGTTACGCATCACGTTTGAGCTTCTGCAAGAACCAATGAGGTTCATTCTCGTGTTACGCATCACGTATGAGCTTCAGCAAGAACCAATGAGGTTCATTCTCGTGTTACGCAGCACGTTTGAGCTTCTGCAAGAACCAATGATGTTCATTCTCATGTTACGCAGCACGTTTGAGCTTCTGTAAGAACCAATGACGTTCATTCTCATGTTACGCAGCACGTTTGAGCTTCTGCAAGAACCAATGATGTTCATTCTCATGTTACGCATCACGTTTGAGCTTCTGCAAGAACCAATGAGGTTCATTCTCGTGTTACGCATCACGTATGAGCTTCAGCAAGAACCAATGAGGTTCATTCTCGTGTTACGCAGCACGTTTGAGCTTCAGCAAGAACCAGTGATGTTCATTCTCATGTTACGCAGCACGTTTGAGCTTCTGCAAGAACCAATGATGTTCATTCTCATGTTACGCATCACGTTTGAGCTTCTGCAAGAACCAATGAGGTTCATTCTCGTGTTACGCATCACGTATGAGCTTCTGCAAGAACCAATGATGTTCATTCTTGTGTTACGCAGCACGTTTGAGCTTCTGCATGAACCAATGATGTTCATTCTCATGTTACGCAGCACGTTTGAGCTTCAGCAAGAACCAATGAGGTTCATTCTCATGTTACGCATCACGTTTGAGCTTCAGCAAGAACCAATGATGTTCATTCTCGTGTTACACAGCACGTTTGAGCTTCTGCAAGAACCAATGAGGTTCATTCTCATGTTACGCATCACGTTTGAGCTTCAGCAAGAACCAATGAGGTTCATTCTCATGTTACGCATCACGTTTGAGCTTCTGCAAGAACCAATGATGTTCATTCTCATGTTACGCATCACGTTTGAGCTTCAGCAAGAACCAATGAGGTTCATTCTCATGTTACGCATCACGTTTGAGCTTCTGCAAGAACCAATGATGTTCATTCTCGTGTTACACAGCACGTTTGAGCTTCTGCAAGAACCAATGAGGTTCATTCTCATGTTACGTATCACGTTTGAGCTTCTGCAAGAACCAATGATGTTCATTCTCGTGTTACGCAGCACGTTTGAGCTTCTGCAAGAACCAATGAGGTTCATTCTCATGTTACGCATCACGTTTGAGCTTCAGCAAGAACCAATGAGGTTCATTCTCATGTTACGCATCACGTTTGAGCTTCTGCAAGAACCAATGAGGTTCATTCTCGTGTTACGCATCACGTTTGAGCTTCTGCAAGAACCAATGATGTTCATTCTCATGTTACACATCACGTTTGAGCTTCTGCAAGAACCAATGATGTTCATTCTCGTGTTACGCAGCACGTTTGAGCTTCTGCAAGAACCAATGAGGTTCATTCTCATGTTACGCATCACGTTTGAGCTTCTGCAAGAACCAATGAGGTTCATTCTCATGTTACGCATCACGTTTGAGCTTCTGCAAGAACCAATGAGGTTCATTCTCATGTTTCGTATCACGTTTGAGCTTCTGCAAGAACCAATGAGGTTCATTCTCGTGTTACGCAGCACGTTTGAGCTTCTGCAAGAACCAATGAGGTTCATTCTCATGTTACGCATCACGTTTGAGCTTCTGCAAGAACCAATGAGGTTAATTCTAATGTTACGCAGCACGTTTGAGTTTCCTCAAGAACCAATGAGGTTCATTTCTTGTGTTACGCAGCACGTTTGAGCTTCTGCAAGAACCAATGAGGTTCATTCTCATGTTACGCAGCACGTTTGAGTTTCCTCAAGAACCAATGAGGTTCATTCTCGTGTTACGCAGCACGTTTGAGCTTCTGCAAAAACCAATGATGCCTTTAAAGTAATTGTGTCTCAAAAAATATTTTCGGCTCGGCAGAAAAAGTTTGGAAGCCACTGGGCTAGCTCATAATGTCAAGTTAGTTATCAAACACCAAAGAAAATATGGAAAAGTTGATTATTCCATTACAAAAAACCTGCTACCCACCATATGTTTTGATGTTAAAATATGTTCACCTATCAGTTAAATGAGCAGAGGCAACTGATTGAAAGCATGCACACATCACTTTTTAGTCCATTTTCTTCGGATGCTCAGGTAGCCTACATACAACAGTTTGCTTTACGTGTTAACTGCTCATCTGTGGCTCAGTCACTGAATCACTTTAGTGTTCAAGTTTTTGTGTAGTATGCATTGTGCGTGGTGATTAAATGAATCTTGGATGCAAGTCGCGTCCAGGTATACACAGTAGTGGCCAAAGGTGTGATGTCCGGAGGCGATATTAGTTATGGACCCTATAAGTTTGATTAAACCATCAAAGTATGAGAAAAAATTATAATAAAATAAATAGATAAATACATATATATATATATATATATATATATATATATATATATATATATATATATATATATATATATATATACCATACACCAAACTATTTTGTCAGATATATTTTTGATTTGATTTATTTAACCTTTATTTAACCAGAAAAGCTCTCTGAGATTAAAAATCTCTTTCACAGGAGTGTCCTGGCCAAAAATGTGCAGCAGTACAATCAATTCCATCACAGATAAAACAGCACACAAACAAATTAACAAATTAAAACACTTAAAAGCAGTTGCATAATGTTAGATCAACTTCCATTTGCCGAATAACTAGTTTAAAACGGTCTAGAGTCAGCAAATTCTCTAATTTTAATTTAGATTGGAGGAGATTCCAATCCAACGGCGCTGCATACATAATGGACTTCTTCCCTAACTCAGTTTGAGTAAAAGGTACAGAAAGAGTATAGAAATTTTGCGAACGGAGAGAATAATTCTTGATCATTTTCTGCTGCATAAAACAACAGAGATAAGGCGGCAACAACCCCAAGATGGCTTTGTAAATAATTAAATACCAGTACATTTTCCTTCTGGTAGACAGGGAAGGCCAAGCTACTCTATGGTACAAGGTGCAGTGATGGGTTGAGGATTTACAATTTGATATGAACCTTAAAGCACCATGATAAATGGCATCTAGTGAAGAAAGATGATAAGAAGGTGCAAACTGATATACAACATCACCATAATCGAGGACAGGAAGAAAAGTAGCTGAGACTAATTTCTTTTTTACATTAAAAGAGAAGCAAAACTTGTTTCTGAAATAAAACCCAAGCTTGATTTTCAGTTTATTCTTCAGTTGAGTGATATGAGAACTAAAAGATAAGGCATTATCAACTATGATGCATAGATATTTGTACTCCTTTACTAATTCGATCACTGTACTTTGAAAGGTCTGGAGAGATACTAAATTATTTTCAAGTTTTTTTGATTTAGAGAATAACATATACTTGGTTTTATCAGTATTCAGAACAAGTTTTAAACTGTGAAGCCTTAACTGAATAATATTAAAGGCTGACTGAAGCTTAGACAAAGCTTGCTGTCCGGAGGAAGCGCTGCTATACACGACAGAATCATCTGCATACAATTGAAAGTTGGCATCCTGAATATCATAATCAAGGCTATTTATATAAATGGTGAATAAAAGGGGCCCCAGCACCGATCCTTGGGGAACACCTTTGGAAATCTCTAATGAATCAGATTGTTTACCTTCAGCTTGAACACACTGGGTTCTTCCACTCAGATAATTTTTAAACCAAGGAATAACGTGACTTGATAAACCAACAACCTTCAGTCTGTGCAGCAAGATTTCGTGATCCACTGTATCAAAGGCCTTTGATAAATCGATAAAAAGCGAGGCACAAGATTCACCATTATCCATAGACCCTACAATATCATTTACAACTTTCAAAATAGCCGTTGTCGTGCTGTGTTTTTTGCGAAACCCAGATTGATTGATAGACAACACCCTATTTGCATTCATATAGCATGTCAACTGTTCACCAATGAGGCTTTCTAATATCTTTGATAGAACGCAGAGCTTTGAGATTGGTCTGTAATTATTCATTATAGTAGGATCCCCCCCTTTTAATAGAGGAACAACAAATGCTGATTTCCAAATTTCCGGAATAACACCAGTATTTATAGAAAGATTAAAAATATAAGTTAAAACGGATGTAATATAGTCTGCTGCTAGTTTCAAATACACAGGCTCCACACAATCAGGACCTGGAGATTTGTTTATGTCAAGCAGACAGAGTGCTTTATAAACGTCAGTGCTCTTAATTTGTTTAAATCTAAATTCTTCCTTTTCTAGATGACTTTCTGCATTAATAAAATCAGAATCAGAGCCTGTAGGATTTAGTGGTTCAAATAGAAACCTAGAGGCAACAAAATGCTTATTGAAGCAATTGAGCATATGTTCTTTATCTGATATACTAGTGGAATCCGTTTTTATACATGATGGAAAGCTAGACTTGTTTTTACTACCTGATATCAGTTTTATATTCTGCCAGAATTTCTTGGGATTATTTGAGTTAATAGTGTTTTTTTTAAATAAAATAATCAGCCTTTGCTTTTCTAATAGCAACTGTACATTTATTCCTGAGCTGCCTAAAACGGATCCAATCGGAGCCAACATCGGATTGTCTAGCTTTTGCCCAAGCCACATCCCGCTCACGAATTTGAACAGAAAGGGCTTCAGAAAACCAGGGATTATCCCTATCTTTAACACGGAATTTTTTAAAAGGTGCATGCCTGTTGATGATTGATAAGAATCCATCATAGAAATAATACCAGGCAGACTCAACATCGGGAATGAGAAAAATCCTGTCCCAGTCATAGCGTGCTACATCAAAAAGAAAGGCTTGTTCATTAAAGTGTTGTGTGCATCGTGTATCTTAACCAGGTTTAGTGTTTTTTTTTTATTCCCTCATATTAAAAAAAGGAATTAATAAATATATGTATGTATTTATTTTAAATATGAGGGCAGAAAAAAACACTAAACCTGGTTAAGATATTCAACTGACTAAATTGTTTGGTAAAACAGGGCAAACTACAGATTTTATTTTACCAACCCCAAATAAAAAGCACAGGAAAAAGCATACATTGACTACATCATAATCCGTTATTAATATTTTGTTGGTTCTCTCTTGTGTTTGCATGTATTCATAATTTTGTTGTATGACAGCCTGGGTAAAAATAAAACAATTTACTTCAAGCACATCTATGCAATATGCTGACAACATCTTTATACATTTAAAAAAAAAATATATATATTTCAATAAAGGATGTCAATTTCCCTAAGCCTGACATCACTTATGGCCTTTACTGTACAATACATCTGGGATCTGAATGTGACTTTACTGCCCCCTGCTGTTTTAAGGTTAGGAGATCAGTGGGCATGATGCACAGACATAATCAGATAAGATGCACATGATTTAGTTAACAGTTTGCCTTAAAAAATATTTACAAAAATCCTAGTTATTTTTCCTTGCAAATGGTAAATATTGTATTGGGTGTACAGGCCTTGATTTTAAACTTGAAACACAATGCTGTCATATTCTGGTTTGCTTATCAGTCTTTGAGTTGTGTGTGTTGTTGTTGGTATTTCAGCACAGCGGAGGGCTTTGCTGGTTCAGACGTCTCGACGGGCTGGGAAACCTTCATGCAGGCGCTCGGCTACTTCCTGAAGATGTTCTTTGGGTCGGCCGCCTTGGGCACGCTCACCGGTCTCATCTCTGCTATTGTATCCTTGTGAGTTTGTGTTTTAAAGTGCCTCTATTATGCTATTTTAAAGGTTCCTAATTTTGTTTTGGAGTCTCCTACGATAGGTTTACATGCTTCCAAGGTAAAAAAAAAGATTTTAAGTTTCTAATAGTATACATTGCACACCCCCTCATTACTGAAAGTGTCTGAAAATGGTTTATTCGAAGAATCATGAGTTGCTCTAAACCCCGCCTCTCCGCGAACCTACTCTGCTCTGATTGGTCAGATGGCCTGGTCTGTTGTGATTGGTCGGAAACCAAGTGTTCATTATCTTATCAGAATTTCAGCTCCAGAGGCTTCCTCAGAGCTTGCATAGGGATATAAACCGTAACGATGGCATCAGTTTTAGCAAATCAATTCTAGTGTGAGTCCTCATCCTTTGCAGAGGAGAAAACAGCGTCTTCACGACCTGTCGACTACACGAATCAAACTTTTCCAGTCTCAGCTACAACTACATCTGTTTGAGGGCAGGGCAAAGTAGACATTGTTTGTGGGCAGCCAATGAAGAACATAGGCTGGCATTATGCAAATTTGTTTCATTGTTAGGTATGTAACAGGAAGTGAGATGGACTCGTTTCGGCAGTTTACAATCGATTCTTTCTTTCAGGAGACGGTAACTTTATTTGTCAAGCACTGATTTTTGCAGACCTTTTACATTCACAAACAGCTCTATTACACACTGCATGAAAGATAATATTCGGAAAAAACACATAATAGGGGCACTTTATTTAATTTTTTGTATTAATGAGTAAACAGTGTTTTTTATTAATTAGTTGAATACATTTATCATGAATAAATTGTATTAAAGGGCACCTATTATGACATTTAAAATGTTCCTAATGTTGTTTAGGGAGTCCCCAACAACAGTTGTACGGGCATGCAATGACAAAAAACACTTTTGTTGTCGTATTATATGCATTTATTTTTACCTGATTTGCTCACCGACTCCCAAATGATTCGTTCAACGACTCATTTTTTCAAACCCCTCCTTTGCGCGACGCTAATCTGCGATTGGTCAGATGACCCAGCAGTGTTTACAGAGATAATACTTATTGTTTAACACGGAGTACAATGATGCTTTTATCAATTAAATCGTGTTATAATAATGATTATAGTCCACTGCTTTGTAGTTTGTAGTAAAAAACTAAAAATAAGATAAAGAATTTAATGTTATGTTAGCGAGCATAGCCCAGAGTTCATATTGTAAAAGCACAATCAGTCTTTGTTTGCATTAGCCCGATGCATAAACATAACGTTTTTACAAAAAAAAAAAAAAATGCAGTTACGTTACTACGAGGTATTAATCTATTCTTTAGACAACTCCGAAAGCAACGACAAACACTTCACATATCTCAATACAATTGCCATTGAAGACCTAGAAGCTAAACGGTGCTTACACAACAAACAAAATAATTATTAAGCATGCTACATAAAACATAAAAGCAACAATTATTAATAACACTTACAGGTTGTGATACGGAGGAGGAAGCTGATGTAAATACACTTAGAAATGAACCTTCCTTCAATATCAGTCGGCTTGCGAATCCAAGTTTGATTGCATTTAAAGCAATCGTCTTCAAAATGGCGCGAACAAAGCACAAGGCTCGGACTATACTTCTGTGGTATAGTTGTATATATGAATTGTAGCCACTTAGTCTTCAAATGCTCCTCCTCGGGCTGATGAAAAAAGTTGGCTTTTGAGTCGCACTTCAGAACACAGCGTCTCGTCGCCATGATGTTTTCAAGTTTTCCCTGCTGGCCTTGGAGCGCAATAAGTGGGCGTATCGTATTCAAATAACTTGACAAGTTGACGTCATCTAGTCAGAGAAAAAGCTTCGGTCTTCTAACGATTCATAAAAATGACTCCGAGTCGACTCTCACTTTTGAAAGACAATAACTTTATATACGGTGCACTTTCATATTTCAAACTTTGCAGGATGTTTTTGTTCACTTAGATCTATGTTACACACTACATGAAAGGTAAATTTCAAAATTCGATAATAGGTGCCCTTTAAATAAGCATAATTTGTTTTTATTATATAATGCTTATAATATTTGTATTCATTGTTTATTTATTATACCTGAAAAATGGTGAAAATAATTGTGAAAAGTGATGAGAATAAACACTATTAGTATGTTTGTATTAGTCGGCCAGCACATAGATGCTTGTAGTGCTAAACATATAGTGAATAACATCCTATATTAGAAAATAAATGTATTTGCGTGTATGTGGGCCAATATATGTAATTTTTCATTGTATATTGTTGATACATAGTTGTTTATTTGAAGAAGTCCTGTGAGATTATGTTTCTGAATGAGTGTGCAGTCTCTGAAACACTTCGACCTGAGGAAGACTCCGTCTCTGGAGTTTGGGATGATGATCATATTTGCATATCTGCCGTATGGTCTTGCTGAGGGCATCAAACTCTCTGGTGAGTTTAAACACAGATCCATGTCATATGTGTTGTGATTTCAGGATCAAAATCCACTAGAATTGACATCTTTCTGCTTGTAGGTATCATGGCCATCCTGTTCTCAGGAATCGTCATGTCTCATTACACTCATCACAACCTGTCGCCAGTCACCCAGATTCTCATGCAACAGACTCTGCGAACCGTGGCCTTCATGTGCGGTCAGTTCCTCACACAAGCCCACCGCTTCATAGAGGACTTCTTCTGCACACATGAACTTCACTCTTCTCCTCTGTTTTTATTCCACAGAAACATGCGTGTTTGCGTTCCTGGGCCTGTCTATCTTCAGTTTCCCTCATAAATTCGAGCTGTCTTTTGTCATCTGGTGTATTGTAAGTGCTTGTTATCTCTGTTTGTCTTTCCCCAGAGCATTACTGCTTTCTGCTCTGTAATATCTGATAAAACACGAATGCTTGCTGAAGGCGTGATGCGTCACTGGTTCTGTAGAGTCTTATCTAAACTGAGTTATAATAAACAAAGAAAAAGCTTTATTATTATAATGTTTATACGTCATCAGAATTCAGTCGAAGTGTTTTCCTGTCACAGGTCCTGATTCTTGTTGGTCGGGCTGTGAATATCTTCCCCATCTCCTTCATGCTCAACTTCTTCAGAGATCATAAAATCACCCCTAAAATGATGTTCATCATGTGGTTCAGTGGTAAGAAGAGCCAGTAAATTATACATTTTAATTTCTAATTTGAAGGTTAGAAGTGAGTTGACCTCATTCTGTTTCAATCTTAGTATTTAAACTGCAGCCAACACTTGTACTTCAAACATTCACATTTTTTTAACTAATATCCTCTTAAGTTATTCACTTTTTTCTATCCAACAACATCTTAAAGTCCCCCTGTGGTCAATCATTTTATTCTTAAAACTTTTTTCACTTGTTTTTTCCCAAAATGTTTTAAATGTAACTCGACACCCTTGTCTCATTTAGTATGCGCGGTTCTATTAATATGCAAATGAGCCCCGCCTCCACTCACTCGCTCAGCTCAGAGATCCACTGGTTGACGATCACACGTTGATCTGATTGGTCACAAGGTAGTGTGTGACGTCAGAAACACCAGCGATTTCAAACCGTGTTTTTGAGACTGTCTTTGGTTCACTGCAGTTTTAAGCAGAAAATACTCTGCTCGTCGACTTATTAATCTACACATGATTTGTCTTAAAGCAGATTAAAAACACCACAGACACATACACAACATTAAAAGCTGGATTTTCACCACAGGGGGACTTTAAGTAAAATTGTATATGAAGTTTATAAGACGAAGAGATATTTTAGAGACCGCAACTGGTCACTATTCCTTCTTAATTTTAAATTACATTTGAGTTTTTTTAGTAGTTTGTCAGTAGTTTTACCAAATACAATCGTTCCATATAGTCGTAAAACTGCATTCAGTCTAAGCCCGTGTCTCCCGTGCTCGTGTGGTCAGGTCTGCGGGGTGCGATCCCATACGCCCTCAGTCTTCATCTGGGTCTGGAGCCCATAGAGAAGCGTCAGCTGATCGGCACCACCACCATCGTCATCGTGCTCTTCACCATCCTGCTGCTAGGGGGCGGCACCATGCCCCTCATCCGCATCATGGACATCGAGGAGAGCCAGTCACGCCGCAAGAACAAGAAAGACATCAACCTGAGCAAAACTCAGAAAATGGTGAGACAAGTGTTATCTTTATCCTTTTATTTTAACTCTTTCCCCGCCAGCTTTTTTGATCGTTTTCACAAAGGTCCCCAGAATATTTAGTTGTATGAATATCTGAACATGAATACATCAAAGAAAGCACAGACCCTCTGCTTTAAAAAAATTTCTTCATGCATTCGTTTTTTAATCAACATTTGAATGTAGGTAATTTGAAAAAAAAGAAACATTTTGAGCTAAAAGCTGAGAAAATCTAGCCTGACGTCGCCATACTCAGATTCTAGTCAGAGTGTGAGTCTGATGCTGCTCCATTGGGCTGTGGTTATGGGGCGTGTTTAAACCGAAATGGGAAATAAAAGGCCTCTGCACTCAATTGGATAGACCTACAACCAATCAGAGCAACGGAGTAAGTGACGTATGTTGAGCGACGCATAGTTGTCAACAGAACTCAACTGCACACACGCTGGAAGAAGTAGAAGAAGAAGAGTGTAAATGATCTTTGCCGGCGTTGTAAAAGGAATTTAAGGATACACGGAGGGTTTTCATTGCGCCCCATCTTCTTAGCGACCATTGCTGATAGGTTAAACTGTTGCCGAATCCCGTAGGAAGGACGGCAATCACATCTTTCCCATCGACAAATGCCTTGATCGCGGTTCTCTGTTCCTCTTTTAAATTGAATTGCGCTGTCTATATCTTCCATAAAAGACGCGATAGCGGCATCTACACATCTCAATCCTCCAGCGGCAGCCATGAACTCAACCCAAGCGCTCTGATGACATGGATGATTACGTTACCGTTGCTCATCATCGTATACAGCCCGCCCACCCTGACAATTTGATTGGTCCGAACAATTTTTTATTCCTCAACAAATCGAGTCCAGACTGAACTTCCCGACCTAAACATTTTGTGGGCGGGGCTAAGTTCGGGTGGCATCCAGGATAGAGAAAATCGCATTTTGTCAAAGACGTCGTCTGGTTGGGATTCAGAACGATGATCAAGACACCGATGGAGTAGCTCGAGTCCATCAACACCTTCAAAGCTAGAGCTCGTCCTGGGTCGACATTTTAATCGGTAACGTTAGGAAGTTTTGATTGGCTGTTTAATGTTGATGATCGTGTTATTTTATATATGCATCTGCTTACATATGATATCGCTTGTTTCTGCTTCTTCCTCACCTGTGTTTTGATCAGGAGATTCTGCACTCTTTCAGAAGATGTGCAATAGCGCCCCCTACCGTATAACAGTAGCTGCGTTTACATGGACCCTTATAATCGGATTGAAAAACCTTCATGTAAACATCTTAATTGATCCGATTGAGCTCGATCCGATTGAAATTTCGATCGGATTGAAAGGGGTGATTTATTCCTTTTGTAATCCGATCAAGAGAACATGTAAACACTTAATCAGACTGAAAACCAAATCTGAAAGGAATGCGCATGTGCAATGACGTAGAAATGACGCACTGTTGTTTTTGAAGGGAAGATGGCGTGCGGTAAGCAAAATTGAAGTGGTGCAAGACAACGTTGTCCCACCAGTCCTTGCTTCGGACTTTCATCCACAAACGCCTTGTTCTGGGCTCTGGCAGAGGCATTTTAATTGCTTGATAAATACAGAACATCACGCGCTCGTCGTCTCCTAATTAGCAGCTGAAGTACGTAAATGTTAAATCTAATTAAAAAAAAAAAAAAAAAAAAGCAATGGTAAGAGGGTGGCTGTTATGCGCATCATGGAACGGCGTTGGGAATCGTCTAGTGCACTGATTGTGTGATGTCTAAAACGATCAAATCAGATGTAAAGCTTGTGACATGTAAACGCGCACATCAACCCGATTACTTTATTTGTCGTCCATGTAAACACCTTGTTCGGATTCTTTAATCGGATTGAGCCATGTAAACGCAGCTAGTGAAAACACGGAAAGTTCTGTCAATTGAATAAATGCAATATCTCTCTCTTTCTCTTTCTCTCTCAGGGCAACGCCATCGAATCTGAACATTTGTCTGAGCTGACAGAGGAAGAGTATGAAGCTCACATTTTCCAGAGGCAGGATCTGAAGGGTTTCCTGTGGCTTGATGCCAAATATCTGAACCCTTTCTTCACCCGTAGACTCACACAAGAGGTTAGACTGGGCATATCCTTCCTAACAGAGTATTCCAGTTATACGGCTTAAAGAAAACTTTTTTGACCGGGGCTTTCAAGCGACCACAGTGCACATAAACTACTCTGAACACCTAGCCAACACGTTTCAGCCGCTGCAGAGCAACATCCTGGCAACCACCCAGAACCCCCTTGCATCATAGCCACATTTACACATTTATGCGCGTCATCATTTGAAAGTTAGCAAATGATTTAAATAATATGAGGAGTCTGCTTGAAGAACTGGTTGTCATCTATTGTTCTTCCTTCCTCTCTAAGGATCTTCTGCATGGGCGGATCCAGATGAAGACGCTCACTAATAAATGGTACGAGGAGGTCCGTCAGGGTCCGTCTGGCTCCGAGGACGAGGACGACGAGGCAGAACTGCTCTGAGTCGACCCGAGGTCCGTCAGGGTCCGTCTGGCTCCGAGGACGACGAGGCAGAACTGCTCTGAGACGATCAGAAGAGCCGAACAGAGAGACTCCGGACTCAAATGAGCCGTTCTCACAGCAGGTAAATGAACTGTACCGCACAGCCGTGGACTCTTGGGCTTCACACGAACTCCACGACCGGAGCGGTTCATGGCTAAATGAGGAACGGGACAGGAGTGTGTGGGACAAGACAACTTGGGATTGTTTTGTGTAGAGTTTAGGCACTAGGAGCAAAAACACTGAACGAATAAAGATGGAAGGCTAAAGATAATTTGAAGGGGATAGCAAAAAATAAACATCAATGTTGGACACCATTTTTTTTAATTTTTCATTATAAAATTTGTTTTGTTTTTTTACAGTTTGAAGCACCGTAATATAACTAATGTGATTCTTGCGCTACCTTTTGGGGGGTTGTGTTTCACACACAGGGAAATGACATCAATTAATGTTTCTGTGATTGGAATTAATTTAACAAACGTAACCTATTTTTCTTTTTTATTAAGTATTTATTTGCTGCGTTGTCTCTATAAATGGGAGTAAAAGGGTCTTTTATAATGTTTCTGGACACTGTATTTTGTAGCTGAATTGAGTTTATAACTCTCTTATGAAGTTGTGACTGAAGGAATGTACATGTGCATAATACACATAAGCTGTATGCACAAACCTGCGGTGGGAAAGTGGTGTAAAAACAAATGTGAATAAATGAAGGATTATAAAACGTGTGTGTAGTTGTTTAACGCTGTCCAATCCCTTTCTTCATTTGTAATACATTTAGATGCAGAAGACAAACTGTAAGTTCTTTGATAATTATACAAACATAGACCTTATTCAGAGCAGCTGTGAGGGACAGACGTGGCATCCGCTGTAAAAAGCTATATAAAGCTCCTAGATCAAGTTTGTTGTCTACTGAAAATTATTGTAAGGATATTTGTATTACAGTAAATCCAAAAACACATTAAATAACAGAACAACCCACTGAAGAGATGTGTCTATCCTTCACAGCTTTCATTCAATTCTCTATCACAGAGTGATGATATTTGATCTGGACACAAGGGGGAAGTAATATACAACGTTTTCAGTGTCTATATTTTCATAGATCATTGAAATGCCTTTGGTTATGAGAGCATAATTACATTAAAATGCCACATACAGTAAAGCCATCTCAACAATATAAAATAAAGGCTCACTTTGAGTCGAGTCTGGGAAGTTGTGCATTCATTTCTGACATGTCAAACATTCAGGTCAGAAAATGTTTTCTTTTGAATCTATTTTATAATAATTTCTATTGTACAATATTTTTTATTATAGATTGTTAAAATCAAATAACACTACAGTACTTTAGTCAAATATCAAGTGTACTTTAATGCAAAGCTAAAGATTATTAAAACAATGGTTATTTTGATATTAATTGGCCTTTTATTAAATTATTGTTACTTTATCTGCATATACACTTTCAAGATTTGAAGTGATCATTTATCAATGCATTTAACTGATCATTGAGCCATTATGTAGATAATTAAACACTTTTGTAATGTAGGAATAGGCATAAGTTTAAGTTAAGTAACCTTTATTTTCTATAGCGCTTTATACAATAGGCTACAGATTGTTTCAAAGCATTTTACAGGATAACAGGAAAATGACTGTTGTTCAGCTGAAGTTTTTTTTAAGTTCTATTTTAAAGATTATCAATTATTAAATTAGTTAATTTCATCTATAAAACAGTTATGTCATCATCCAGCCCAGTTCAATTCTCACACAACAGCGTCAGATCAGTAATATTGTTGAATATCAAGTGTATGTATGTAGCTCCAATTAATGCAGTAAGTACAATGTAGAAATAAGCAAATACAAGTCATTGTATAGTGTACTTTTATTAAATATAGAAGATATTTGTAGAGTGGCCTGGATATTATGTGCTATAGAAATTGTACACTTTCTTGATAAATGGGATTTGTCAGCAGCCGTATCACCCTGCAGCCCAAGACTGGTGTCCCACTGAAGATAAGCAGGGCTGAGTACCTGGATGGGAGACTCCTGGGAAATCCAGGTTGCTGCTGGTAGAGGTGTTCGTGAGGCCAGCAGGGGGCGCTCACCCTGTGGTCTGTGTGGGTCCTAACGCCCCAGTGTAGTGACGGGGACACTATACTGTCAAAGAGCGCCGTCCTTCGGATGAGACGTTAAACCGAGGTCCTGACTCTCTGTGGTCACAAAAAATCCCATGGCACTTCTGGTAAAGAGTCGGGGTGTAACCCTGGTGTCCTGGCCACACTCCACCCATCGGCCCCTACCAATCATGGCCTCCTAATAATCCCCATGCACTGAATTGGCTCTATCACTCTCTCTCCACTATAGCTGGTGTGTGGTGAGCGCACTGGCGCCGTTGTACTGTGGCTGCCGTCGCATCATCCAAGTAGATGCTCACACAATAGCTCTGGCTCTGAACCAGCACCTGCTTCATGCTGGTGGAAAAGGGGTACTTGTGTGTATATTTAACTTTTAAATGTATCCCAGTTCCCTTCCATCTTTCCTAAAAGGAAAGAGTTCAAGGAGACACTGAGGCCCAGTGGCCTATGCCCACCTAATATGGTCAAATAAGAGAGAATAACCATAATAATTTACTTTTATTTTACAACCTCTTCTTCTTCCTCTTTAATATCCAATGGTGTTCTCTCCATCTGCAGTGTTGAGCAACATTGTCATCATTATCATTTTAAGTATGAGCACTGCTTGATTGATGAATGTCAAGTCATCTTCATTTATATAGCACTTTTAACAATGTAGATTGTTTCAAAGCAGCTTTACAGAGATAAACGTATAATTTAAGGTAACAGATTGTTTTGGCTTTATAGCGGTTCTTCAATAAAGATAATTTCCAGCTAAAGTTAGTTTTGATTGATTCACTTCCGTCGCATGGATCATTAGTTTTAGATCATTAAATTAGGGGCCACTAAGATGACACCGTTCTCGCTACACAGACTTTAAACTGAACCTGTGAGAAACTCTGATGGCGCTCACGTGCGCATCAATAATTAATTCTATAGTTATGTGCGTTTGAATATATGTGCGCATGTTTGTAATTCTCTACAAACCAAGCCTTAAACTACTTGTCTGGCCTTAATTTTTATACAGAATTGTATCACTTCGGGGTAGATACGCGAAACCGAAATTATCCCCACAACGCTTTATCTGTAGAGTGGTAAAGGGATCCTCCATAGGGAGAGGCTATTTGGCACTTCAGCACTGCGTTGTCATCGGGTCCAGGTGAAGGTCCTTCATCAGATCCGGATACGGCCTGGATCCGGCAGACTGCGGGAAAACCTCGGGATAAACAAAGACACTAAAATTAGCGTAGATGCCATTCTTCTTATGATGTAACGAGTACATCAGGATATAAGGGAAGTGTTCCCAGTTCCGGCTGACCTAATCTATGCAGCCTAACATTGAGTTATAGAAGTCTACAATGTGTTATGTGTATGCTAGGCCGAAGAGATGTGTCTTTAATGAGATGTGTCTTTAATCTAGCTTTGAACTGACAGAGTGTGTCTGCTTCCCGGACAGCAGTCGATTTTGATATTCTAGGTATTATTAACTGGCCGGAATTTTGAGATCGCAATAGACGTGAAGGACTATAATGCGTTAAGAGCTTGCTCAAGTACTGCGGAGCTAAACCATTTAGTGCTTTGCATGCGATCTACTCGTACAGTGTGAGTGTAACCTTGCTGAAATCGCACAGTGTATGCCCGCCTTAACTTAGACGGCACCAGACAACGGGAGAACCAAACAGGGAGTATAAATACACTGAGAAACTAATGAGATAATTAACTAGTTTCTAGTATTTATACTAGTGAACTATTTATACTAGTGAACTAATCAGAAACACTGGGAGACTCGGTCATGAGAAAGAAAAAAAACCCCACAATGAAACATAGGAACCCTGACAGTCACACAGTTTCAATGCTGATTAAACTATCAATGAATATTATATTCATGTTACATTTTATATATAAATTGTGTCGGTGTGAAACATGGCCTCCTTTTGGTGATATTCACATTTGTATTTAGAAAAAAAAAGAGTATTTATTACTAGCTGTATATAAAAACAATAGGCAAGGCAAGTTTATTCATATAGCACATTTCAGACACAATGGTAATTCAAAATGCTTTACATAGAAAATTAATTTAAATTGACATAAAATAATCACAACAGATGCATAAGGTAAAATATAATGTATAAGAGATAAAAATAACATTGAAAGCAGAGAGTCCTGAATCACTAAATGCGATGCGCCGCTGTCTGAATGGAAGAGTCAGAGAGCTTCGGTTCGCCAGACACACTATAACAACTCCTGACTTCAGTGACTGATGGCTTTCAGTGCTCACCGTCTCACTTCCCAATCCTTCTCAACTCTTCCAACCTGACAGCCCTAACCACACATAGAAACAGCATAAGCAAAACAGTTATAAAAACAATAAAACGATTAAACATAAATAAGATATAAAAATAAATTCTGAATGCAACTGAAAGCCAGTGCAAGGACCCGAGGACTGATGATAAGTGATATGTTCATATTTTCTGGCAGCAGCGTTCGGTATGAGCTACAGCGGTCTTGTGTGTGTGTGTGTGTTTGTGTGCAGGTGTCATAAGCTATTAAGCCATTTTGCTGTGTCAAGTCAAGTCATCTTCATTTATATAGCACTTTTATCAATGTAGATTGTTTTAAATCGGCTTTACGGTAATAAATTGATAATTTAAGGTAACAGAGATTATTTTGTCTTTATAGCGGTTCTTGAATAAAGATATTTTCCAGCTAAAGGTATTGATTGATTCACTTCCGTCGCAACGTTCATTAGTTATTAAATTAGGAGCCGCTAAGACGACACCGTTCTTTCTACACAGACTTTAAACGTGAACCTGTGAGAAACGCTGATGGCGCTCACGTGCGCATCAAGAATTAATTCTATAGTTATGCGCATTTGGATATATGTGCGCAGGTTTGTAATTCGCTACAAACCAAGCCTTAAACTTCTTGTCTGGCCTTAAAATTTTTAAGCACAATTTTATCACTTCGGGGTAGATACGCAAAATTGTAATTATCCCGACAACGCTTTATCTGTAGAGGTAAAGGGATCCATCACAGGGGAGAGACTAGAGACTGTGTATGAGCTGCAGCTGTCTTATGGTCTTTTTGGGAAGGCCAGAGTGTTTATATAAAAACGTCTCGTAACCTCGGTTCTCTCTAGAAGAACGCTACGCTACGCTTACGCTACGGGAAAATCCCTTTTCTCGAGAATACTGAAGCCAAAAATTATCCTTAATTTTGTATTATTTTAAAACGCATGTTGCTGCAGTGAGCAGACCTAGGCGAGGCGGCTCGGGCGCCTATTGGCTGCTCTGCGGCAACTTGCTGCAACCTATCGGCAGGCTGCCTGTGACGTAAGCACCAATGAGGGCGCTGGCGCGCCAGAATGGGCGTGGCTTATGCCTTTATAAGCCAGACCCCGATAGGATGCACTTTGGTTTTTTATTGAATGAAGTGAAACCAGATCGCAGCACAAGCACGGCAGGGTTACGCAACATTTGTTCCCTCTTCTAGAGAGAACCGAGGTTACGTTATTAACCGAGACATTCTCTTACGAGAGTACTCTCGTATTGCGTAAGCTAGCTTATGCTATGTGAACCCAATGTAAAACGCTGTGCGTGCTGAGAATTGTCCACAACATTGTCCCAAGGGCATGTGCCCGAGGCTCATATGATAGGTGGGTAATAACAAGGCTGACGAAAGTGGGCCTAATGAATAACAGAAGGCAACACAGTCGCCTAATGAATGAACAGGTGCTTAACACAGTATAACAGTCAGGATAGACCTTAGTCAGTCTGAACTGTAGAATGACAGCTGGACTGAGCACAGTCCACTCTGTACACACTGTAAAACCTAACAGTAATATTTACTCAATTAAATTGAGTTCACTGCACTCAAATAATGCCGAAACTTGAAGCGGCTTGAATGACTGAAACAGAACTCAAACTGAATGAGTTATAGAATATTTCTGGATCCTAGAATGATAATTTAATAATAATTGTATAGTTAAGTTAATTAATCATCAATTAAGTGATGATTGATCATTAGTGATGAACACCTGCTGTTAACAAGCAGAATCACTGAAGGAAAGAGAAACACAAGAAATACAAGGTTTATGGTCACCATGATGGAGATCAGCGTGTACTTTAGTTGGGCTCTTGACCCTTGTACGTTGGAGTACAAGTTTTTTTCTTTGGCTGCTGTAATTGAGTGTTTATGAAACATTTCTTATAGCACAATATTCAAGGAAAAGTGTGTTCGGGTGATGATGGTCAAGGTTTGATGATGACAATCATCACCTAATGATTTGATTCACTGATTTCATTCAGCATCTAATCTCTGATTATATTATTAGTTGTATTTGAAACTACGATTTTACATCATAAGAACTAGCAGTGTTATGACTATCAGATAGTATGATGGATTTTACAGAAAATGTAATTCATCACCAAAAGTAACACAGATATCAAGAATCAGCATATGAATCTCAACAATGGTGACTATTAAACAATTATTCATACTGCAATGAATGCTGGGTACTACCATAATACAAACATTATCCATGGCTCCCAGCATGCATTGCAGCACGAATCGTTTTTAATGGTCACCATTGTTGAGATTCATATACTGATTCTTGATGTCTGTGTAAATCAGCATGATTATATAGAGGTTTTTAAATCCTGATTGTAACAACAATGGGCCTTCCGGCAGAATCACAGTTCTTTTATAATGAATAATACAAGTTATATATCACCTGTTTAATCAAAGATTATTCTCTAGAAAAGGTCAGAGAATCAAGACACCAAATGATGATTTATCATTTCATAATTCATCATCAAAACACAATCACATGCTCAAATTTTCTTTTGGCTTTTGTGCCATAACAAATGTGTTATATAAACACTCAGTTATAGCAGCCAGAGGAAAAACTGGTGTTATAAAGTCAAGGGTCAAGTGCCCAACTAAAGCAAACACTGACCACTATCATGGTGTCTTTAAATGAAACTCAATAAATCATCTTCATCTAAACCTCTGCTCATTCACAATAACAACTTCTGTAGAAGCATGGCAGAAATCAAATCAATCTGGTTAGTAATAAGTGAAGCTGGTAATGTTGTTTGTGGAGTTGTGTAATCCTCCTCTGCTGAGATCTTCAGAGATTTAATGTCCTCTTTTATCTTCAGTTGATTTCATTTAAGACTGTGTCTGAAGTCAGTTGTAGTTCTTGTGTTCCTCTTTCCTTCAGTCATTCTGGATGTTAACATCAGGTGTTCATTACTAATGCTCAATCATCTCGTAATTAATCACTTAATTTCTTGACTGCAATATCTACTTTTAGTGAACTCAACTGAAATAATTCCAGAGTACTCATAACTATTGTTTTTATAAACTTAAATGAATTGAGGCAATCGGTTTCCTCAAATGTAATGAGTTAGCTTAACTCATTGGATTTGACTTTGTGTGTGATATTGTGAGCTAGCAGGAACTGCAAGTGCTGTGAGTTCATTTAAAGTGTGTTATTTCACTGTTTTACTCAAGAAAACGAAGTTTCAGCTATATACAGTATTAAATGCAGTGTAAAATTTATTTGTGTATTAAGAAATATTATTGTTTTAGTGAACTCGATTAAAATAAGTTCAGAGTACTCATAACTATTGTTTTTTATAAACTTAAATGAATTGAGGTTTTACAGTGCAGGAGTGTCAGCGCACGATACACAGTCTGGCCAGAACTGAGTCAGGCAGAACTGCAGATACTTGTTTAGAATGATAACAATCTAGCCTGTAGGGCAGGAACTTCTAGGTTGTAAAACCTTATAAATGTAGATGGGGAGGCCCAGCCTGCCGCCATACAAATATCTTGAAGTGAAACCCCACTGGACCAGGCCCACGAAGAGGCCATGCCTCTGGTGGAATGAGCTCTAACGCCCAAAGGACAATGAAGGCCTTTGGATGTGTAAGCCAACGCGATAGCATCAACTATCCACCTGGAAGGGCTCTGTTTCGAGGCAGCTAGCCCCTTAGTGCGGCCACCAAAAGAAACAAAGAGCTGTTCTGACTATCTGAAGGCAGCAGAACGTTCAACATAAAATCTCAGCGCCTTGACCGGGTAAAGGAGATTCACGTCATTCTTGCTGTCAGACCCAGGGAGAGCTGACAGGGAAATAACTTGCGCTCTGAAAGGAGTGGCAAGCACCTTGGGGACATAACCATGTCTTGGTTTGAGGATGACTTTTGAGTCATTAGGCCCAAACTCAAGGCACGTAGCACTCACAGAGAGTGCGTGCAGGTCGAACATCTGTTTGACCGAGGCGAGAGCCATCAGGAAAATGGTTTTAAGTGAGAGATACTTTAGTCCCACAGACTGTAGTGGTTCAAAAGGGTCACCTTTCATGGCCTCTAGGACCATGGAAATGTCCCAGACGGGAACCGAAGGGGGTCGAGGAGGGTTTAACCCTCCTAGCTCCTTTAAGGAAGCGGATGATAAGGTCGTTCCTACCCAGTGACTGGCCATGCATTGGTTTTATAAACGCAGCTATGGCCGACACGTACACTTTGAGCGTGGAGGGGGACCTGCCCTCATCCAACAGCTCTTGTAGGAAGGAGAGAACCTCCGTCACCCCACAGTATTGTGGATCCAAGTTTCGGGCTGAGCACCAGCCGGAGATCACTGACCACTTGGAAACATAGAGCCGTCTAGTAGAGGGCGCTCTAGCCTGCGTAATCGTGTTTAACACTCCTACTGGGAGGTCAACGGGTATACGTTGATAGCCCACACGTGCAGGGCCCAAAGCTCGGGGCGTGGATGCCAAATTGCACCCTTGGCCTGAGAAAGGAGATCTCTCCTCACCGGTGCTCGTTAGTTGCATCAGCTCCGGGAACCAAACTTTGTTCCTCCACTGCGCCGCTATGAGGAGCACAGAGCATTTGCTCTCCCTGATTCGTTTTATTACCTGTGGTAACAACGTAATCGGGGGAAACGCATAGAGCGGGCAGCTGGGCCAGTCGTGGGCCAGCGTGTCCCTGTTCTTTGTAAAGAATTTTGGGCAATGAGCGTTGTCTTGTGACGCGAAGAGGTCGACTTCCGCTCTACCAAACATGTCCCATAGTGACTGGACCGCCTGAGGGTGAAGGGACCATTCCCCTGGGGGAACGTTGTCCCTGGACAGCATGTCCGGACCCACATTCAAATGGCCTGGCATGTGCGCCGCTCTCAGCGAGCGCAGATTGTGCTGAGACGACACGAGGAGGCGTTCCGCCAATGCATGAAGGTTTCGTGATCTGAGACCGCCCTGGCGGTTTATGTAGGACACCACCAATATGTTGTCCGTGCGGACTAAGACATGGTGGCCCTTTAAGAAGGGGAGAAAATACCCCAAAGCGTTCTCGACCGCTTTCATCTCCAGACAGTTTATGTGCAAGCACTTCTCTTGGTCTGACCACAGGCCAAAATGCGGCCTGCCCTCGTAGAGGGTGCCCCAACCTGAGTTGGAGGCATCTGTCGAGACTACTTTCAGCTTCGAGAACGCCCCCAGATCGACGCCTGACTGATACCAGTCGGTCGCCTTCCAAGGCTCCAGAGCTGTAACACAGTTCTGGGTTACCTTGAGGCGTGCATGACCCGAGGTCCATGCCCGGCGTGGGACGTGCCTTCAGCCAGTGCTGAAGTGGACGCATGAGAAGCAAGCCCAGCCGCAGCACTGCTGAGGCTGAGGCCATGAGACCTAGCATCCTCTGAAAACGTTTGAGAGGAGTGACACTACCAGCTTTGAACGACGCCGCCAGGCGCTGTATTCGCAGAGCGCGCTGTGACGTAAGCCGCGCTGTCATTGACACCGAGTCCAGATCTGTTCCCAGAAAAGAGATTTTCTGGCTGGGGGACAGAGAACTCTTGGTCCAATTGACTTTGAGACCCAAGCCTTCCAGATGGCTGAGTAGCAAAGCCTTGTGTGTCATCAGTTCCGCCTCTGACTGTGCTAGAATTAGTCAGTCGTCCAAACAGTTCAGTACTCGCATACCCTGTTGCCTGACCCTCAAAGGCGAATCTCAAGAAAGGCCTGTGACGGGGCACTATTTGTATCTGAAAATATGCATCCTTCAGATCCACTGAAATAAACCAGTCCCTCGGGCGAATTTGCGTGAGGATTTGTCTGGTCATGAGCATTCTGAACGCTCGTTTCATACGAGCTTTGTTCAAACGCCTGAGATCTAGGATGGGTCTGAGACCGCCATCCTTCTTGGGTACTAGGAAATACCGGCTGTAGAAACCCGACTCGGATGGTTTCTATGGCCCCTTTTCTCAGCAAATTCGTTATCTCGGCGCGAAGTAGATGCGCTACTTTGCTTTTTACTGTCGTTTCGACCATGGCTCGAAAGGACGGGGGTCTGCGATCGAACTGTAGTGAATAGCCTCACTTTATAATGTTCAACACCCATTCTGACACGCCCGGGATAATTTCCCATGCTTTTCCACTTTCGGCGTGAGCCGTACAGACAGACATAATGCTCTTTTTGAGATATATCTGGGTCGCCGTGAAAACGGAGTTTGGGTGTAGGCGAGCAGGTTGTAAAACTGGCTCGGAGGCTGTAAAGTACACTCCTCCAGTCACCTCTGCTGTGGGAACTGCGAGAGCAAAGCGCGCTGTTTATGATGGCGGTCCGGCCGCAGCGGGACTCGACCATCGTCGTCTTCTTAGAGTCAAGAAGACTTGGGAGGCTAGGGATTCAGCGCAATCTTGGGCATGGGTTCCCGGGGGCTCGAAGAGCGTGGGCGCTGGTGCGAGTCTCTGGGCTGACGGCGCTGCAAAGCTGGCGGCGGAGGCGCTGTCGACCGCCATCGAGTGAAGCGCTGAAGCGGCCTGACCGGCGGTGGCGTAGGCACCACCAATGAGGGCCAAAGTAGTCCGGCAGGCTTTTGAAGGCAAAGCAGCCTTAGACTGCCATCCGGCGGACGGCGGGCAAAGGTGCGTTGCCACAGCTTCCTCGACGGGAGTAATGCCCTGGTACCCCTTATCCTTCGCACCGTCCACAGTGGAGAGCGTCGAAGAAACAGATGTCCTTAGCCTGGCCAAAAATGGAGCCTTCCAGCATTTCGACAATTCCTCGTGCAGTTCGGGGAAGAAGGGAGCGGGCCTCGCGTGAGGCATCGAGCGGTGTCCAGGGAGGAAGCAGCCGTCAAGCCTGTTGGGCACAGGCTCTTTGGCCAGCGACCAATCGAGGCAGAGGTCCTCCACGGCCTTAGTAAGGAGGCGGAGAAGCTCTGAGTCGACGCTGGCCCGTATTCCACTGGACTCTTGCAGCGAAGGGGTGGGGTCCGGAGCGGGAACTGGCCACTCTTCGCTCCCCGAGGCGAAAAGAGAGCAGCTGTCCTTTTCCGCGTTGTCCCCATCGAACTCATCGAGCACGGTGGAAGCGGTGGTGGGAGCCGGCCATCCGTGAGCGAGGCGGGAGACCCAGGACTTGATTCACGAGGGGATTCCACCGACATGCTCTCGTGAACAGAATCACATTCCGGCGGTCTCTGCAAACGGACGAAAGAGGCGAAGGCGCAGGGTCCGCATCGAAGATGGCTTGTCGAGCCTGCAGGGTCGACATAGTCATGGAATCACATTCCGGGCAGCCGCCCTGGGAAAGCGCGTGGTTCCGTCCCAGGCAGGAAGCGCACAGGATGTGGCGGTCCCCTCTGCTCTACACGAGCCACATTTGGAAACTCGAGGCATTTGAAACTATCACTCGGCTCTTTTAGGAAGAAAACGTGAGTGTCGTAGCGGCGAACACATTGATGTTGGCCCCCAATGAGTGAGTGACACTGAGTGGGCTGTGCTTATGTGTTGGGGTGAACACTGGGAATTGGGCACACCTGAGTGTCGCAGCGGCGAGAAGACGGACGGCTTCCTCAGTCACTTGGCTCTGCGATGCAGATGGCTCATCCCGCTGCAATTTCTTTTAAATGGCGCAGGCTTCTTCCGGAGATCCAGCGATGTGAAGTGAACACTTCGCTGAAGAGATGAAAAATCAAAGTGCATCCTATCGGGACCTGGCTTTTAAAGGCATAAACCACACCCATTCTGGCGGGTCGTGACGTCTGAGGGCGCCAGCGCCCTTAAAGGTGCTTACGTCACAGGCAGCCTGCCGATAGGTAGCAGCAAGTTGCCGCAGAGCAGCCAATAGGCGCGTGAGCCGCCTCGCCTAGGTCTGCTCGCTGTAGCAACATGCGTTTTAAAATAATACAAAATTAAGGATAATTTTTGTTTTGAGTATTCTCGAGAAAAGGGATTTTCCCATAGCGTAAGCTAGTTTACGCAACACGACTCTTGTAAGAGAACAAGAGTGTGTGTGTGTGTGTGTGTGTGTGTGTTTGTATAAAGTTGTCATAAGCCATTTTGCTAACTTCAGCTCACAAGAAAAATAAGTATTTATTTGTGATTATATTTCTTGAATCTTTTTTTATTGAAATAATCTTCGTCTGGATATGATGTCTGTTCAGAGTCGAGCTCTATGTGTGTTAGTTTAGTCTGAGTGCTGAGATTCTCTCTACAGACCAGCACACACTGTAGAGGCTCTGAAATCACTGTCAAACTCAACAAGCAGTGAGACATCACAAACCAAGACATAGACATGTCGTAGAGGATTTGCACACAGTGAACCAGCACACATGGTAAATACAGCACAACTAAGGTAACCATGGTAACAAGAAACAACGATGCGCCTGGTCTGTTGTCACTGACAGGTGTTCTGGCAGGAGTGGGCGGGGCTTTGTATGTGATTATGCCTGTGACAACCAATAAACACACAGGTGCCAAAATTGAGCCAATCGCGAGATACAAACCACCAGGGCCACCGAAAGCCATCAATACTGCACACATTACAGGAAAAATAAGTATGATGATGGAGATTATGATGTAACACGGCTTTGAGAAAATATGAGCAGAGATCAGTGGATATTTCAGTGTCAGAACCCCCTCCAGAGACACCAGCTTTTGCAGGTGAACGCCACAGACTTTCAGACAAAAATATCCAAACACTATAATGCCTGTGTGAAAGCCATAGAAATTACGTGAATAAAGAAGTTGTAACACTATACATATATACAGGAGCAGTTGCAACAGGTCACAGACGAGGAGGAGGATGATGAAGGCTGAGATCCGGCCTCTGCTCTTTCTCTGAAGAAGCGCAAAATAAAAAGCCCAAATCAGACACGGCACCCCCACACACAGAGCAGCGATGAAGAAGATGGACAGTCGGATGTCATCATAAGAAGGTATTTCATAATCAAAATCATAGTAATATATATCTGTGGGAGAGTTGATGAGATATGTGTAGTTGTCCTCCATGGCGTAAGTTTACTGCTGCACTTTGAGTTGCTGAAAGAAAGGAGAGAAAAAAAAACTTTTTAGAAGAACACCCTAAGCTGGTTTTATAGGGGTTTGGGTTGAGAGACCAGCTAAACCAGTTTACTATAGCACTATGAGTTGGTTTTATATTGTTTCCTTTCACCAGAAAAATGACAAAGATATTTATAAAGAGTGAAGTTCACTTTAGGTAAGTTAAGGAAATTAAAAATGTAATTTGCCTTTGAAAGAATTCTACTGAAGAATCAAAACAATATTGAAACAACAATCTCATATCGTAAAATATGTAACATGTTGAATATTTACGATCAGTAATCCTGTTGTGTGGGATGAACCCAGAGGACAAACGCACACACACACACACACACACACACACACTCACACAGGCACGTGCACAGATAGGGCCCAACCTGTGCAGGGCACATGCCCTTTTTGCCCTTACACTCCGAAGTGCCCTTTTTTTTTGGTGGTGGTGTTATTATTATTATTTTTTCTAAATCAATGCTATTTACATCTGTCTGTCTGTTTATACAAATATTTAGCCAATGAAAGTTCTTAAAAAGAGTTTAAATCTATCGATGTGTAAATCTTATCGATCCTCAAATTGTCAGTAAACCTGATAACTCCGCCCCCTCTATATGATAACTCCGCCCCCTCTATATGATAACTCTGCCCCCTCTATCGTGACTGAATGAACTGAAGCAGCCGCACAGCAGCTGACCGAAGTTTGCACGGGTAAACAAAGATCTTGTTGTTTGAATAAGAACGAAACACTTATTCTATAAAGGTTCATATTTTATTTATTTGATGTCTGACCTGTCTGACATGTGGGACCTGAGTGTTACAGGATGTATACTCCATCTAGTGTTCATGGTCAGTACTACATGTTTATATTGCCCCGGCTCGCGGGCGCTTGTACACAACATGAATAGTCAAGTTCACCAGCACTCCTGTGTCCTCATTCTTTCTACATGGTGTCAGAAGTGGCTTAGCTATTAATTAAAGCGAGAAAATGACAGCCAATGGACAGTGTATCAGCAATATTACGGAGTGAGTGACTATGCATATTTAGTTAATTTTGTTTTCACTAGTTTAATACAGTATTACTGGCTAGCGCTACCAGCTAACTACCTAGCTTTAGCTCCGTGGCTCACTGACGACGATTGATTTACATGATGGCATTCAACCACACGATTCCCCCTCCCGGTCCAATGAAGCTCAGTGGAGACTGGAGTGCAAACTGGGACATTTTCAGGGCTGAATTTGAAGATTACAGTTTAGCGGTGGACTTGGTAGCCACATCTTCAGCGGTCCAAGCTGCCACTTTGAGGACGTTAATGGGGCCAGAATGTCGACGTGTACAAGCACAACCTGCAGTTGACGAAAGCGGAACGCGGAGATGTGACGAACATTCTGGATAAGTTAGAGGAGTACTTCAATCCGGCCAAGAATGTAATATATGAGCGATATGTTTTCGGCTGCTGCCAACAGGAGGATGGTGAGTCCATTGACAATTTTCTTACCCGCTTGAGGGAAAAGGCGGCGACATGTGATTATGGGGCTGTCAGGGATGAGTTGATAAGAGACAAAGTAGTACTTGGCATTACTAATGAAGCCACGCGTAGACGGCTGTTGAGAGAGAAAGGACTGACACTAACTACAGCCATAGAAATATGCAGAGCTGCAGAGCTGACGGACATGACACTGAGGTCCATGGAACAAGAAAGGCCACATACGGACAGCGTTAATGCAGCATTCAGACAGCCATCAAAAAAAATGTTTCCCCATGCTACAGGGAGGCAGCTGAAGAAAAGCACCCCAGCCACAGACAGTGTCTCTGCATGCAGATACTGTGGTGTGCATCATGGGAGAGGGCGAGAGCAATGTCCTGCTTACGGAAAGGTGTGCAAAGCCTGTGGTACAGCTAAACATTTTGCTCGTGTTTGCATGAAAACCAGGGGATCAGAGGCATCTGCACACATTCACTCCATGGAAAATCCAGTGCTAGCCCAGGAAACAGATGGTAGTGGAGATGATCTCTTCTCAACCGAATGCATTGGGGCCGTAGGCGCCAGAGGAAAAAAGTGGTTTGCTGTTCTCCAACTGAATGGTGTTAAGCAAAAATGCCAGCTAGACTCAGGAGCCACGTGTGACGTTATGAGCCTGAAAGACAAGATACGGATCGCACCACGAGAGAAACTCATGCCAAGCAGCACCAAGCTCAAGCTCTACTCTGGTCAGCTAATGACCTCTATGGGTGTGTTTGTGACAGAGTGTGTTGTGCGGGATCGCAGACACACCTTAGAGTTTGAGATAGTCGAAACCAGTCAGCAGCCCCTGCTTTCTGGGTCTACATGTGAGCGCCTTGGTCTTATGCAGTTCACCATCCCAGCAGACCTGAATGCGGTGGACAGTAGTATCCAGGCTGGGCCTTTGAAAAGGGAGGCTCTCATCGAGAGGTATCAGGATGTCTTCACTGCGCCAGTAGAATCCGTTCCAGGGGTGGTGCACTTTCAGCTAAATGCAGCGGTTCAGCCAGTCCAGAGAGCCCCCCGCAATGTACCAGTCGCCATGTGGGCAGCAGTGAAAGCTCAGCTTGAGAAATACAAAGTGGAGGGGCACATCACCTCGGTAACGGAGCCAACAGACTGGATAAGCAATATGTTGATCATCAGGAAACCAGACAAGTTGCGGATATGCATCGATCCAAAGCACCTCAACCAGGCTCTGCTGCGGTCACACTATATCATGCCAACTCTTGAAGACATACTCTACAAGCTCCCCAAGGCTAGGATCTTCACCCTGGTGGATGCAAGGGACGCCTTTCTCCAGTGCAGATTGGACGAAGCAAGCAGCTACATGACCACCTTTTGGACACCCTGGGGGCGCAAGCGCTGGTTAAAACTCTCCTTTGGCGTTTCAGTGGCCCCTGAAGTATACCAACGAAAGCAGCACGAGCTCCTGCTGGGACTTAATGGAGTAGACCCCATAGCAGATGACATCCTCATCGTGGGCTGTGGGGATACTGACGAAGAGGCTGGGCGTGACCATGATGCCAAGCTGCTGGCCCTCATGGACAGATGTAGGCAGGTCAAACTAAGGCTCAGCATAAAGAAGCTTCAATTTAAAGTGCCAGAGGTTCACTTTCACGGGCACATTCTATCGGCAAAGGGACTGAAAGCTGACCCGGAGAAAGTGAAGGCGGTGATAGACATGCCACTCCCGACGGATGTGAAGGCCGTGCAGCGGTTTGTTGGCTTTGTGACGTACCTGGCCAAAATCCTACCACGCCTCTCAGAAATTTGTGAGCCGCTGAGGAGGCTCATGGACAAGGATGCGGTGTGGCACTGGCTTCCAAAACATGATGCAGCAGTGAAGGAAGTGAAGCAGCTGGTGACTACAACACCTGTGCTGCGGTACTACGACGTGACAAAGGCAGTGACAATCCAGAGTGACTCTAGCCAGCATGGCCTGGGCTGCGTCCTTTTGCAGGAGGGACAACCTGTGGCAATCGCTTCGAGAGCTCTCACACCAACAGAGCAAAATTATGCCCAGATTGAGAAGGAATGCCTCAGCATTGTTTTCGCATGCCAACGCTTTCATCAGTACTTGTACGGGCGCAGCAATGTCACTGCAGAGACAGATCATAAGCCCCTCGTCGCCATTTTCAGCAAGCCACTGCTGAATGCCCCTAAGCGCCTACAGAGCATGTTGCTGTCCCTTCAGGGCTATAATCTCACAGTTGTCTACAAGCCCGGCCCAGAGATGTATGTGAGTGACATACTTAGCAGAGCCACGGTGTCAGACACACACACAAACTCCAGCCTTGGTGGGCACACAGTCTGCAGTCTGGAAACAGAGCAGAGAGAGGTAGAGCACATCAACCAGTCTGACTATCTTAATGTCACAGACAAGAGACTCATACAAATTCGACTGCACACGGACAAAGATGAGCAGCTCCGGGCGGTGAAGTCAGTGACACTGAGGGGCTGGCCGGACCTCAGAGAAGATGCTGAACTGGAGGTGAGAGAATATTGGGCCTACAAGGAGGAGCTCAGCGTTCAAAATGGAGTGCTGTTCAGAGGAGACAGGGTTGTTATTCCTAAAGCACTGCGTACCGAGATGTTAGCAAGGGTACACTCAAACCACATTGGGGGTGAGGCCTGCTACAGGCAAGCGCGCGACACTCTGTATTGGCCAGGGATGCGAGCTGACATCATTGATTTTGACGGCAAATGCACAGTCTGCAATGAGTATGCCATTGAACAGCAGAAAGAGTCGATGATGTCCCACGAGCTGCCAACACGCCCATGGCAGATAGTTAGCGCTGACCTTTTCCAACTGAATGGCAAATACTTTCTCCTGATAGTTGATCATCACTCAGACTTCTGGGAGATTGACTTCCTCCCAGATCTCTCGGCAGAGACCACAATCAAACGCTGCAAAGCACAGTTCGCTTGTCACAGGCTGCCAGACCGGGTTATCTCGGACAACGGCCCTCAGTTTTCATCTTATCAGTTCAAGCGGTTTGCAGCAGAGTGGGAGTTTGAACACATCACCTCATCACCACATTATCCCAAGCCCAATGGCAAAGCTGAAGCTGCAGTCAAGATAGCAAAGAACTTATGCAAAAAAGCACACCGTGAGGGCGAGGATGCCTGGAAAGCAATCCTGCAGTGGCGCAACACACCGACGGACGGAATGAACAGCAGTCCGGCGCAGCGCTTGATGTCAAGGCGTCTCAAGACTGCACTACCGGTGGCCAACAAGCTGTTGGAACCGTGTGTGGTGACTGGAGTGTTGGAGAAGCTACGTCACAGGAGGCAGGTCTCCAAAGCAAGCTATGACCGCTCAGCAAAGGACCTACCTGTGCTCACGGTAGGCCAAGGGGTGCGTATGAAGCCATTACCTAGTGATCGGACAGGCATCTGGAGACGGGGATCCTGTGTGCAGAGGGTTGCCCCTGTGTGCAGAGGGTCCTACCTGGTGAGGTGGAGGGAGCACTATACCGCCGAAACAGAGTTGATCTCCGGGCAGCAGAGCCAAATACACCACAGAACTCGGACGGTCAGGCGCAGAGCAGCACGCTGATGGATGTGCCCCTCATAAACCAGAAGGGGCCAGAGACACTGATTGAGGAGCCGGGTGGTCACGAAGCATGCGCTACCCCACCTAGGCATGCTGACAATTCAGCTGTTGATCCAATGTCCACACCAACAAGGCCCCCAGCTATGTCACGCTATGGTCGGCAGACCAGGGCACCAAACAGACTTAATCTGTAGTTTAAAGTTTGCCGTAAGGGTTGTTTGCTCGTAAAAAAAAAAAAAAGAAAAAAAAAAAGAAAGATGAGAGAAAAGGTACAACAACTGTATTTTGTTTATGGCCGGTATGATGGAACATGTTATTTTGTTGTCATATTCAATAGGCCTCAGTCTATAACTCAATTATTAGGTATGGACAGGTAGCCTAACTTTCTTTAAGAAAAAGGAAGATGTTACAGGATGTATACTCCATCTAGTGTTCATGGTCAGTACTACATGTTTATATTGCCCCGGCTCGCGGGCGCTTGTACACAACATGAATAGTCAAGTTCACCAGCACTCCTGTGTCCTCATTCTTTCTACACTGAGAGAGAGAGGTCATTTGCCATCTAGTAATAGCCAATACATAGCCTACACTTAAATAGCCTGTGCATACAGTAGCATTTCATCTTTTATAAAATGAGATTTTGGCCAAATGTATTTTACAACTGGAAAAACTGAGCGGCAACAACAAACTAGTTTGTAACCTGTTGATAAAAATGAAATGTGATGCCGCCCGCGGCGTTTTAATGACGGAGAAAATGCTCATTTGCACACATTCGCTGGTCAAAACCCCCGTAACTGCATTTAAGTTTGACTTTTGTAAAATGTTAACAATATATTGATAAGTAATTCAACAACATAAAATTAGTTTTTACCATCGGAAAATCATAAGCACAGTACGTGCGCCCCCGCGCTGTTTCGCACTGAAACTACACAAAGCGACTGAGTGATCCTCGTCACCTAGGTAACAGATTTCTAAGAAATTTCTTCTTTGATTTATGATTGCTGATACACTTAATTTATTAACATTTAATCATGTATTGGTAATAATATTACATTATGGTTAATTCAAGGCTGTTAAAATGCACGTTTTCGCTATCTAGCTCATTTTTGAATCTATAGTTGCCTATTCTATAGGCTACTCTCCGTTCATCTACACATGTATAAATGTAGTACAACATGTTTTTATAGGGCTTTAGGGCTAAAGAAGCCCTGAAACCCTGTATATTTATATTATCTATATTATTATTATTATTGTTATTATTATTATTATGGTTGTTATTAATAGTGAATGAATCTAAAGCTTTTGAGACTATTATTTTGTTATTGAATTTGTCATAAAGATGTGACCATTTCTTGCCTTTATGTAGGCTTACTAAATAATCTTCTAAATCATTTTCTATTTTCTATAAATAGTTTAAAAATACTTTGAATAAATGAACATTGTTATTTACTTTCATGCACATCTGAATGTTTGTCTCCTGCGGCTCCTGCAGATCAGTCCAGCAGCTGCTATTGAGCTCCAAGTATAGTTTACAGTCAAATTAAATACAATTATATGATAGCAAAGTTGTACTCAAAATCTGCACACAATCTGACACTAGCCCGACTGACTTCTGTTAATCAGTTAAGCGGGCACAGATATAAGCTGCCAATCTCAAAAATACTAAATGTTTGCAGATTATCTAGTTTGAGTCTTGGTCTATCAATACTGAAGAAAAAAAGCGGTTACTGACAAAAATAGTTGGTGTGGGAAATTAAACCTGAGAAATTTTCAGTTCATGAAACAACACATTCAAATCAGAATGATGGCAAACTTTGCACATTTCTGCAGGAATTATTATAAAATATTAGAAGAACATTTATAATGAAATAAAATATCAATAATTAGAAACAAAACTAATTGCAATTTCATCTGAAAGCTGTAGTTTCTCCTAGTAATTTTTGTGGTCAATCCATCCATCTATTCCATACATCATGTAACTAACAGTTTTTAGTTTGTTTTATTTCAGTTATGAATGACAAAGTGTTTGTTGGGTCACAACTTTTGCCAGTGTTATGGAAGAATGACTTGAGGCATTTTTTTAATTATTTTGGCAGTTTTAGAGCATTTTGAATGGAAATGAACCACTGTCAAGTCATCTTCATTTATATAGCACTTTTAACAATGTAGATTGTTTCAAAGCTGCTTTACAGAGATAAACGTATAATTTAAGGTAACATATTGTTTTGGTTTTATAGCGGTTCTTGAATAATGTTATTTTCCAGCTTAAGTTAATTTTGATTTAGGGACCGTTCGGTATTTATGGAATGGGCCACCGGAGGAAAATAGGGGAGGGTCATGCCTTTTTATTCTTTGTTGAGGGGAGGGTCATCCAACTTTTTTTTAGTCTAGGGGGAGGGTCACCCAACTTTTGTATTCATGAAAACAACAAACTTTCAAAGTGGCTTGTTTTGTGCATATTTTTCCATGTAGCTCTCTCAGTCTCGGTCCCCCCATAGCTAGCAGATGGGTCTGACCCAACAAAAATCAGACGCGAAAGATGGAAAGACCAAAAAGTCCAGTTTGGCGCTGTTTGACAGTGCGCACGCGCTCAGAAAAAGTGCATCATGTCAGAACAGAACGCCAATGAAATGTTTACCATGAGCAAATAATAAACTTTTGTGATTGCGAATCACAAGCAGTGTCCTGTGAGTGTAACTCTACCGCTGCATGTGATATGTAGCCTACGTCGAGTTTGGGACTGAGGCGCCAGAACTGCAGTTGATAGAATGTGCGCTGTAGCACGATAGGCTACCATATTTCTTCAAAAGCAGATCGTGGAGATATTACATCATCCACGATCAAAAATTGTGATATTGCATATAAAACGACTGTTAAGGCTATCATGTCTGAAAACAAACACAAATGACGCGTGCTACATTGGGGCTGTTTACACCTGGCCACTTCATGCGTTTTCTCAGATCGGATAGCTATCTGATTTATCAAAACGATTCCATTTACACCTGGTGTGGTCGCATAAATGCGTTTTCACAAAACGGATTTTAAATCCTATCTTCAATTCTTCAAATAGTTTGCACATTGCTCATCTGCAGTGATGTGTGTTGCAGTAGCGTCGTCATGTCTGGCTATAACATGACATATAGCCTATAACACGCTCTCAGGTTTATTTTTATTTTATTGCATTTTTTGGGAGGAGTACAATTTACATATGTGGTTTCAACAACCAGATGCATTTACACATGTCCAGTTTTGTCGGGAATGTGGCCCAGACCTCCCCTGAAGTGGTTTGAGCGATCGGATTCAAATCCGTCTCGAATGCGTTTCGGAGGGCATTTATACCTGGTCTTTTCACGATCGGATAGCTATTCCATCACAGAACACATGAAGTGGCCAGGTGTAAACAGCCCCATTCATCGCAAGACAGAGGCGAACCAACACTGAGTGGGGGCCCCAGGCAAAATTAACCAATGAGGACCTTTTTTTATTTTATATAGCCTAGGCTATGTTTTATATATAATATATAAGATTTTTTTGTTAATATATCTTCATTAGATATATTATTATACACAATTCAAAAAGTAGTAAACACAGAACATCTAACAGAACATTTTAACAACCTTATGTGCTTATTTTTTTAATTAACGAAATGTCAATCTTTATAACAGAAGATACAACACAATACAACAATCTTCAAGATACAGTAAATCTTCAAATGTGAAGATGTGAAAACAGATTGTCACCTTAAAAACAGTCATTTGCGTGGTGGAACAAGTCATGCTAAATAGAATTATAGTTAGCATCTTAACTTGTTCTATTATTTTATTAGTTCATTAACTAGCCTAATTGTTAACTCAAAAAATTTAATGTAAAGAGTTGGATACTTACTAATTAAATAATGTCAAATATAGTAAATGTATTGTTGCCATATACTAAATATTTTACTAGTCGCTCGCACGTTAATTTCTGCTTAAATACTGCATGGGATATAGCCCATTCTGCGCTCAAGCGCATGTATAATCTTGACGCAAAAGCAGGCTAATGATAATAAATATATATTTAAAAATAACGATGCTTTTTAATTGTTTATTAATAAACTCTTTTTTTCTAAATCAGTGTCCGCTGCAAACATGTCTCCATACATCTCCACTGTAAAGTGCGCCTTTAAGAGAAATGCATCTTATAGGCTACGGATTACATAATCAAATGATATTTGCTTTCGATTTTATTTTTTTCGTTTAAAAGTGGACATATCAAGCTTTATATAGATATTTTTTTTCATATATTTGAGGCTTGTATGCTATATAGCCTACGATATGTTTCTGGGTTTTTTTTTTTGACTATGGGATTATTTTTGTGCCGATAATAATGAACGTAACTTTTCAAGAAACTGATGAAAATATCAATTGAAACTGAAAAAAAATATCTTTGAAACTAAAAAAGAATAAATCTCGGGCACATTTTTTGACTTCGTTTTTAATACACTGCATGTTTTGCTAACTATTTCTCATATTTCTTTCGCTGATCTGAACTTACAAATGCGCTTCCAGAGTTTTCATTTACGCTTCTGAAGTTTTCGTTTACGCTCCCTGAGTTTTCGTTCGCAGTTCAGACACATTGACCAACGCTACTTTTGCGTCATCGAAGGGTAACGCCCCTTTTTGGGGGAAAACAAACGGATTCCCCTGAGAACAGAACTCGCTCTAGATCTGCAAAATGTTTCTTAAAAAACAAAAATGGCACAAACATACACACTCTCTTTGCCGGCCGAGGACCGTGAGCGGTATTTAAAGAGTAAGTAGCCTATTTTTTTGTCATTAACACTTACAGTATGACAAACTAGACGACGAGGCCATGTCAAAAGGTCAAGGAGTCGGTGGTTTAAGTTACTTGGATCATATTTCACTTGATTTATTTTAAGCTATTGACATAGTTTTGTTATCGACTAGCTATACTAGTTAGAAAGACGAAGCTGCTAGCAGCTAACGTTAAAGTTACGTGATTAGCTCTCACTAGGCACGCTATTGGCTGTTAACTGATTTTACTGTTGAAATAGTGGCAGGCTAGGACTAAAGTGGACTTGGCTGGTTTCTGCTCGTGTCACTAATTCAACCCCCCAAACTATCTGTATTTAACATGAAGTAGTGTACTTGCTAGTTGCTGGCTTTAATTTCGTTATCATACCAACTAAACTGCTGCTAGCAGCTTCGTCTTTCTAACGTTAACTAGTAACGTTAACAACGTTAGCTAGTCGACAACAAAACTATGTCAATAGCTTAAATCAAGTGAAATATGATCCAAGTAAACCACCGACTCCTCTAGACATCGTCTAGTTTGTCATACTGTGAGTGTGTTAATGACAAAAAAAATAGGCTAACGTTATTTGGTGATTCCACGAGACAGTGGTAACGTTAACGTTAGATGTCTGAAACTCTGAATAGTCCATATTTGGCCACTGCGTGGGGTCATTAATCCAGTTTTCGACCATTTCAAAGGGACACCTCTGTATCCCCATATCCAGTAGCTTAATTAAATACCACTCACGGTCCTCAGCCGGCAAAGAGTGTGTATATTTGTGCCATTTTTGCTGTCAAGAAACTTATTAGAGCGAGTTCTGTTCTCAGGGGAATCCGTTTGTTTTCCCCCAAAAAGGGGCGTTACCCTTCGATGACGCAAAAGTAGCGTTGGTCTTATAGACGTTGCTCTCGTGGGGGCGGGGCTAGTAGAAGTGTGTTCTCATTGGCTACTGAGTTTTTGATTGACAGCTTCTTGACCTGGAAGTCAAGACGTCAGTGTTATGTTTACATGTGTGGAGTGAGCGTCTGAAAGCGCAGCTTTCTATTTCATTTTACTGATATTACGGTTTGTATCTGTATTTATTTGCTGGTAACGTTACACTATATTGTTGAGATTATTTATTATAGAAGGAATAGTACAGACGAATGATATCATTATCATTAGTCATCGTCGCTCTATCAGGATACTGGATACTCGTGGTAAGTCTTTTTTTTTTTTTTTTTTTTTTTTTTACTTTTTTTATACAATACTTAATAATACTATTCATAATACAGTACTTGCTTTTTCAGGTGGTGAGGCATTTTAGAGCTCAGTGAGCCCATAACATTATACAGTGTTGATAACATTATACAGTGTTGATAACATTATACAGTGTTGTCTTGATTTAACTGTTAGCCCAATCATTACATGACTTGTTTATCTACATATTACAGTCTTTGATTAGATCATATTTGCTTCGATTAGATCATATTTCCCCCCAGCCACCCCAAATAACATTGGGCTAGAGTACTGTACAGTATCTGTAGGCTACTGTGTTGCACTTCAAATTAACATTTCTGATAGTTTTTTAAAATCTGTAATACTCTTTAATAATAAATATATGTCCAAATTCAAAACCTAATACATGCAAGTAATTATGACTGAAAACATCCAGCAACTAGGGAATACACAGCCATGGATATGTTTATATATAGGGCTATACAGCCATCTACTGGTTACACAACAGTATTACAGATGATAAATGGTGCATGACTCAGATGTAAATATTTAGTACTGTAAAATCCCTTAAAATATTTATATAATTTGTTTGAAATAAATACAAGTCTTCAACTTGTTACTGTATGTGGGAGTTCAAAGCAGTTTGTATTGTTAGATTATAATACGTTTCCTTTCTCATTTTCCATAGACAACTATTCCATAGACAGAATTCTGCTGCTGACACAGAGGATGGAGTGATAGTGCCAGAGATCCACTGTCCACATCAGACACGAGTCTCACTTTGTTCAGACACATCACATTTTAATGAGTGGGATCTTGATCTTCAGACACCTGATTTATTTAATTTTTATCTAGCAAATATTTGTATTTCCTCTAGATCAAAGTACACAAGAGGTTGCACTTTATTCATATTAGTCTCTGCTGATCATGGATTAGCATACTAACCGCATATGAATGTTAAGGGGATAGTTCACCCAAAAATACAATTCTCACTTATTTTCCTCACCCTCATGCTGTCCCAGATGCAGTTTACTTTCTTTCTACAGAAAAACACGAATTAAGATTTTAAGGAATGTAATCCATCTCTGCGAGTCCTAAAGATGCTTTAAAAACCACACACAGTGACCGTGATGTCCATGCGACCTCAGTGGATGAACCAATGCCTTCTGGAGTGAAACAATAGGCTAGATAAGAAAAATACTAATAATGTAAACTGTTTTAACTAGGCCTATTAAAAATCACTTCCGACCAACTGTCACACGTACATGAATTACAATCCACTTGTATTATATGGACTCACAGAGATGGATTATTTCCTTAAAAATCTTTGTTTATGTTTATGTGAAGAAAGAAAGTCATACACATCTGGGACGGCATGAAGATGAGTAAATAATGAGAGAATTCTCATTTTTTGGGTGGACTATCCTTGTGCCCTCCCAGTCACTGCTTTACTTTTACTGTAACAGGAACTGTTCAAAGGATCCTAGCATCATTTCAAATGTATATGAATTTTAAATATGTATTCTGTATTTAGAATTGTGCATTTTGTATTGTAATAGCCTATATATCATGAGAATACTGTGCATTACATGTATAGTATGCAGGTGATGTTTTGTGGATTCTGGTCTTTCCTGTCACAACATTATTGCATCCAAGACTTTCACTTTGATACTTGTGTATATGCCATAGTGACAATAAAGAATGTACATTTATTTGAATTCCTATTTTTAATTAAATTAATTTAACTGGTTGTATAAGTCACAATTGAAACTGTTGATGATTGTTAAAATTTTAAATTTACCATTTTAAATGTTAGAAGATAATATTAACTAAATTAAATAACGAAACAAAAAAAAAATGGCAACAAGAACATTATTTGTGTGAAATATGAAATGCGCTTTGAGGTCTGTATCATCTGACAGCAGGCCACGATTGCAATTTTCATATTGTTTAAATTCCTCTTATTTAAGTGATCATTAATTTTGATGGTGTAAATGCATATGCTAACAATGAGTAATGTGGTGGCCATGGTTACCAACCTTGATTACCTGGTTGAAGTGAAACTTTCTTGACGGCTGAATATATCACACGTACTGTATGCCAATATTCTCTTTAAATTGTAACAGCTCAACCTAATCAGTGCCTAACATGCAAAAGAATCATCAGGAATTAACAAATATTCTCCGAAAACATTGGAGACTATACAATATTTCCAGTATTATATACAGTACTTTAATGTACAATTACACCTGAATAGATCTCGCTCCTAAAAGCTTCTGTCGGTTAAGTAGTAGCAGCAGGTAAATACAGATAAAATAAAATAAAAACATAACTTCATATCAGTAAAATGAAATAGAAAGCTGCGCTTTCAGACGCTCACATCCACACATGTAAACACAACACTGACGTCTTCACTTCCAGGTCAAGAAGCTGTCAATCAAAAACTCAGTAGCCAATGAGAACACACTGCTACTAGCCCCGCCCCCACGAGAGCTATGTGTCAGAACTGCGAACAAAAACTCAGGGAGCGTAAACGAAAACTTCAGAAGCGTAAATGAAAACTCTGGAAGCGCATTTGTAAGTTCAGATCAGCGAAAGAAATATGAGAAATAGTTAGCAAAACATGCAGTGTATTAAAAACGAAGTCAAAAAATGTGCCCGCGATTTATTCTTTTTCAGTTTCAATTGATATTTTCATCAGTTTCTTGAAAAGTTACGTTAATTTTTATCGGCACAAAAAAGCTACACACTCCGCACACACACTTGGTTATGCGCCTAAGAACAGCGAACAATTATCTAGGTTAACGTTAGAGTGAGCGACGATGCCAGTCGGATAATCCTCATGTTTAACAAATCAAATCATGCAGTTTCTACCTATCGCGAGTCAGCGCTGCGCCAGTTTGAAAAAGGCGGGTGTGCAGGAGTCTTTTAATGAACATTTGGTGTAGGTCTAGGCAGAGAGATATCTGAACATCTTTGCCAAGCGCAAACCAGTACAGAAGTAATCAATAAATGATCGGGGAGGGTCATGCCTTTTTTCACAATCATTTTGGAGGGTCATAGAAAAATGTATTGCTGGCGAAGGGAGGGTCAAGTCTTTTTTGACTATAGATCTCAAAACTCCTCCGGTGGCCCCTTAAATAAATAACGAACAGTCCCTTATTCACTTCCGTCGAAAGGATAATTTGTTATTAAATTAGAGACCGCTAAGACGACACCATTCTCTCTACACAGACTTTAAACTAACCTGTGAGAAACGCTGATGGTGCTCACTTGCGCATCAAGAATTAATTATATAGTTATGTGCGTTTGAATCCCTATGTGGCAGGTGGAATACACTTAGGCCCAGGCAGTTAGCAGACTACGCCACGATGGGATTTACACCCAAAGAATTAGTTATTTTGTTCTAACAAGGCACTCAAGTTCGTTGATGGATCACCCAGAGACAGTGGTCCAGTACAAAAATAGAATTTTTATTTTTCACATTCAGACTCAATGAACACACACAATATGCACTCCACACAAATTATTGGGATTTCACAGCAACCAAAATGCACTGTACACCAAACCAAATAACAAAAAAAAAAAACACACACACACACACACACACACACACACACTATACTCTATTCGAAAAACACTCACACCCCGAAAGAGGAGGAAAACAGGGCGGAATCTTACCAGTGGGAGGCTAGTGGGTCGAGCAATGAGCATCCATGAAAAACACCCCAATCACAAGTGCCGAATTTCACACACACACGCACCGCAAGGGAAATGACCACACTTGGTGAACACGCAGCCACAGCACACACCAAGGGACCCACCACCGCAAGGGGCACTGCTCCCACTGGCAGTTCTCAGCACCTGAACAGAGGGCGGACACGTGAAAGTTAGACAAAGTTACACACACAAATTACAATAAACAGTTGGCTAGTAAACCACCCGTTCTAAAGCCCAAGGTGGTACTAGGGTTAGTAATAGAGACTACCAATCACACAATAAATAAAAATAAACAATTAAACAGGGACAAAACATCATAAATCATCCACAAAGGCGCCCTCTGGATCGACCACGTCCAAGGTCTTCAGTCAGTGTGGACAAATCACAAAAACAAAAGAAAAATCACAATTTGGTCACTTCTCTTGGATATCAGCAGCAGGAAAAGGCCTCCATACAAGAGTTCAAAGAAAATAAATAAACAATTAGATAAGAACAAAACAATTAAAGTGGCGTCAGTCCATCAAACACACTCTACACTCAAACAGATTCACAACAGGAAGAATGATCAAACTGAGTTAAACAGGCACAGGTGTAACACGCCAGCCAGCCGCCTGTTAACTTGAGCTAACCACGGGTCCAATAGATCTCAGGTCCCGTGTAAAAAGAGAGCCGGGTACGTCGAAAATCCATGAACTAAACGTAACATGAAAAGCATAAGCAAAGCAGCAGATGTTCAGCACCGATGTCGCCAATTGGCGGCTGCACCCCGGCTAGATAGCACTCCCTGAAATACAATACAATACAATACAAACTTTATTTCTAAAGCACATTTAAAAACAAGCAAGTTGACCAAAGTGCTGTACATTGACATTAAAACAGTAAATAGATAAACTACAACAGACAATTTCAACGCCTATCATGCTTGATTAAAAGCTAAGGAATAAAGATGAGTTTTAAGTTGCGCTTTAAAAACTGCGAGGCTGGGGGCCAGTCTGACATGAAGAGGCAATGCATTCCACAATTTAGGTGCTGCAGCTGAGAAAGCTCGATCCCCTCTGCTTCTTTAGCCGTGTTTTAGGAACAACAAGGAGAAACTGGTTTGCGGACCTCAAGGACCTTGACGGAGCATGTGGCTTTAACAGCTCAGTAATATAAACAGGAGCAAGTCCATGAAGAGCTTTAAAAAAGAACAACAAAATCTTAAAAACGATTCTAGAACTAACAGGCAGCCAGTGAAGAGAAGCTAAAATAGGGGTGATATGTTCGCGCTTACGAGTTCCAGTGAGGAGGCGAGCGGCAGCATTTTGAACTAATTGAAGACGAGATAGGGAGGCCTGGCTGGCACCTACATACAGAGCATTGCAATAATCAAGGCGAGTTGTGATAAGCGCATGTATAACCCTTTCGAAGTCTGTGAAGGATAAGAGTGGCTTAATTTTTGTAAGTAGCCTAAGTTGAAAGAAACTGGCTTTCACCACAGAATATATCTGCTTCTCCATTTTAAAATCATAATCCATTTTCACTCCCAAGTTAGTTACAATCGACCTTACATAAGGTTGAAAAGTGGCCAGATCTATTTTGGAAACATCAGATGTGCCACTGGGTCTAAGAATCATGACTTCAGTTTTATTCTCGTTAAAGTTAAAAAAATGTAGGGCCATCCAGGTTTTTATATCACTAAAACAGTCAACTAACCTTATTAAAAAAGTAGCATCATTTCTTTTGATGGGCAGGTAGATTTGCAAATCATCTGCATAGAGATGGAAGCTGATATTGTGTCTTTTTAATATGGATCTAAGGGGGAGCAGATAGAGTGAAAAAAGAATCGGTCCGAGAATCGAACCCTGGGGAACTCCACATGTGAGAGGCACAGAATGTGAAGTATAACCACCAAAACTGACTCTAAAATCTCTTTCTGACAAGTATGACCGAAACCATTCTAGCGCAGTGCCCCTTATCCCTACGTCATGTTCAAGGCGAGAAATAAGGATGCTGTGATCGACTGTGTCGAATGCTGCTGTGAGGTCCAAAAGCATAAGAATTGCACAATCTCCATAGTCAGTCGAAATGAAAAGATCATTAAAAACTCTCAGAAGTGCGGATTCAGTACTATGACATGTCTTAAACCCCGATTGGAACACTTCAAGAACACTATGTGTATCTAAAAAGGACTGTAACTGAATAAGGACTGCCTTCTCTAAAATCTTCGAGACAAAAGGAAGTTTAGAGATAGGGCGATAGTTTGATAGTACTGATGTTTCCAGATTCGTTTTTTTAATAAGTGGCTGCACCACTGCCTGTTTAAAATAAACTGGTACAAAACCTGAAACAAGGCTGCTGTTAATAATTTCTTGGATGCTAGATCCAATAGAGTCCCACACCTCTTTAAAAAGACGAGGTGAGATAATATCAGATGGACAAAATGTGGGTTTTAACTGTGCAACAATCCTTGTAAGAGTAGTAATAGATACAGGTTCAAATCGGGAAAAAACAGCTGCACACTGTATAGATATGGAGGGGTCAAATACAGGACGCGAGATGATTGCTCTAATTGAGGCCACCTTATCAACAAAATAATGAAGGAAATTTCCACAGGCCTCAGACGATGCTACATTATAGCCAGTTTGAGGAGTATTTAGAACAGAGTTAATTGTTTTAAAAAGAACATGAGGTTTGTGGCAATTATTTGAAATAATATCTGAGAGGTACTTAGTCTTCTCAGCTTTAACAGTTCTCTGATAGCTGTGTAAACTTTCCCTAAGCATCTCATAAGAGACTTGCAAATGATCTTTCTTCCACTTGCGCTCAGCCTTTCTACACTCTTGTCTAGCAGCCCGAGTAGAAACATTTATCCAAGGATCAGATTTAGGTTTTGACAACATAGATTTAAATGGAGCAATGGTGTCAAGAATATTGGAACAAGTAGATAAAAAAGAAGAGATTAACTCAGCTGTATTATTAAGAGCAGAGGACTCCATGTCCTCTCTAGCTATATTGAAAGCACCAGAGAATTTAGCAGCAGTGGTAGGTTTTATCATCCTGCACATACGAGGTGGAACATATTGCTTAGCGGTTCGATATGGAAGAGAAACATCAAATAACACAGGCGCGTGATCAGAGAAGACAGCTTCCAATACGTCCACATCGCAAATAGGTACACCGTATGACAAAACAAGGTCTAATATATGACCATGGACCTGTGTAGGCCCAGAAACAAACTGTGTAAAGTTAAAAGCATCAATAAGATTTAAAAAGTCCTTTGCCAACGGCTTTGAAGGACAACACACATGAATATTTAAATCGCCTACCATTAAAATCCGATCATATTTCGGCACAATTTCAGACAGGAAATCAGAAAAGTCGCTAATGAAATCCTTGTTATACTTAGGAGGTCGATATATAACTGCACATAGTATCGTTTGAACCTGACTCAATTCAAACATTGTCAGTTCAAAACTTGAGAAGGAGACAGGCAGCAGTTGTCTGCAGTTGTATTCGTTTTTGAAGATAGTAGCAAGGCCACCTCCTCGACCTGTAGTCCTCGGAGAATTAAAATAGGAGCAGCCGGTTGGTAAAAGTTCAGAAAAAGCGCTCGACTCACCCACATTCAGCCAGGTTTCAGTCACGAATAAAAAATCCAACTCATGACAGGTGAAGAAGTCATTCAGAATGAAGGTCTTATTCGCCAACGATCTTGCATTAACCAAAGCAGCTCTGACAGGAGCGGCCTGAGTCACTGGACTGGCCGTCTGAGGCACCCGAGTCCGACCCAGCGGCCGAAGATTTTCATGGTTGACGCCACCTCCATGGGGCCGAGAAGAACCACGGCGGGGAAGCCAAGCGACCACGTCCGTGCCGACAACAGGCACCAGCCAGGTATCCACAGAGTCCAAAACTCGAAGGGAAACGTTGCGATGATAACTTAATCCGCATTCCGCCGGGGAGCCGCGAAAAGTCCGACCCAGTCTGACCAGGTATGCTTTAAGCTTTACCAGCTGACCGCTGCGCTTCCCCCTCCGTTTGAAACGACTTTTCCGGGGCCGAGACGGCGGATTGTACAGGAGGTGAGCAGGTATCTCTGACAACAAGGGAGGTAGAGAAGTTTTGTGTCCACTCTGATCATATTTGATCAATGATCCCACAGAGAGTCGAAGATCAAACAGCGTTTGGCGATCATATACCAGCAGAGAGTCAATATGTTGTATAAACAATGAACAAAACAAAATAAGTAAAAACAAGTTTGTCAGTGAAAGACGGCTGGCCGTACACGCTGGCGCCATCTTGCATCACCGATCCGATCCGAAATACACAGAATGTCTACTTATAAACGTATCCCACAGTAACATCCAACTATTACTCTGTGTAGTCCCATACCTATGATTAACAGCGTTGAGTCACAGCCTTCAGCTCTAATCGCCAATAACAGGTGCACACTCCTTATAAGCCCAAGTTTTGAAGTCAAACGAGTGGAAAGAGGAACGAAGCTAGTCATACCTGCGGCGCTATGATAGAATGGATGACCAAGGCAGACATCAGATAGTCAAGCAGGTAAACAAGACAACAGTCGCGTGCCGGTGACGTCACTTGTCAAAAGACAAGTCCCGGTTTATAATGGGTAAGTAAGTTAAATACCACTTGGGCAGGCATGAGCCAGACAGCTGCATCTTGCTACACCTACAAACCAAGCCTAAACAAACTTCTTGTCCTGCCTATAAATTTGATACAGAATATTATTTTATTTTATCACTACTGGGTAGATACGTGAATTTTCCACAATGCTTTATCTGTAGAGTGGTAAAGGGATCCTCCATAGGGAGAGGCAAGTTGGCACTTCAGCACTGCGTTGTCATCGGGTCCAGGCGAAGGTCCTTCCTCAGATCTGGATACGGCCTGGATCCGGCAGGCTGCGGGAAAACCTCGGGATAAACAAAGACACTAAAACTAGCGTGGATGCCATTCTTCTTATGATGTAACGAGTACAGGATGTTGTGGTCAATGGTGTCAAATGCAGCACTAAGATCAAGTAACACTAATAGAGAGATACAACCACGATCGGATGATAAGAGCAAATCATTTGTGACTCTAACGAGAGCTGTCTCGGTACTATGGTACGGTCTAAATCCGGACTGAAAATCCTCGCAGATATCATTTCTTTCAAGAAAGGAACACAGTTGTGAGGATACTGCTTTTTCTAATATCTTTGACAGAAATGGCAGATTAGAGATCGGCCTGTAATTGACTAGTTTTGTAGGATCAAGTTGCTGTTTTTTAACAAGCGGTTTAATCATAGCTAGCTTAAAGGTTTTTGGTACGTATCCTAGAGACAAAGATGAATTAATGATATTAAGAAGAGGATCTATGACATCTGGAAGCATCTTTTTCAGCAGCTTAGTCGGTATAGGGTCTAACATACACGTTGTCGATTTAGATGATTTGACGAGTTTGCAAAATTCTTCCTCTCCTATAGCAATGAATGAATCAAATTTTCCCTCAGGGAGACTACAATGCACTTCCTGATGCGATACTGTAGTAGACGGTTGCATAGTTATAATGGGGAGTGATCAGATAAGGTCCGTGGAAGGTATTCACATGAGTCAACTAAGTGTTCCTGTGTTTTGTGTAAAAGAAAAAAGTCAATTCTGGAAATTTATGTGTAATGTGTCTTAATGTGTAAATCTTGTTGGGTCTTATGTAAAGCCTTCCAGATATCTATCAGCTCTAATTCAGCCATCATGTGTTTCAACGCTCTTGCTGATGGTGTCAAGGTAGAACATTTAACAGGTGATCTGTCTGTTGGATCTAGGACCAAGTTAAAGGAGAACTCCAGCGCAAAATGAACCTTTGGTCTAATTACACATTGTCACCTAATCAACCGTTATCTGAGATTTGTTTTCATGATTATCGAATGTAAATAGTTTTTTTTTTTTTTTTATTGTATTTTTTTGCAATTTTTACATTTCACAATGAACAAAATAACAACAAGAAGGGTGCTACAAATACAGATCTTCCATTTGTTTCAAACATTTGAGTGAGTTTCATAACAAGTCCATTTCCACCATCGTATTTTACATTTATGTGCTTCCAGTCTCAGGTCATGGGTCATTTTTTCCATTGCAAATATTTCCTCCATGATATTCCTCCATTGGTCTAGACTCAAAGGTTCACTTTTCAACCAATTCCTCGTTATAACTTTCTTACTTGATATCAGCATCACTTTAATTAGATAAATGTCCTCCCTTTTAACAACATCTTTAGTTAACAGGCCTAAATACAGAGTCTGTGGGTCATTCGGTATTTTGTAACCCAAAATTTTTTCCATTTCTGTTACAATAGATTCCCAGTAGGGGTGAATTTTTTTACAAGACCAAAATACATGTGAATGATTGACATTGACATCCCCACAGAGTCTCCAACACTGTTGGGAGGTTTTTAACTGTTTACTTTTAATGAGGGGTGTAATAAAGTATCTCACCAAGTTCTTCCAGCCAAATTCTCTCCATTGTCTGGAACTAGTGGAAGTTTGTTGTAAAAGACAGATCGAATGCCAATCATTCTCTGACAATTTAAGCTCCAGTTCTACTTCCCATTTCTGTTTTATGTATAGTGAGTCAAACCTATTGCAATTTTGTAAACATTTGTACAGCCTGGATACAGTTTTCGAAGGTAAATGTCTGTATGCCCCTGCGATCATATCTATTAATTCACTACCCTCTTGAGAGAGGTGATTTTCAATGTCTGTATTATAAAAATGTCTTAGTTGGAAATACCTGTCACGGGTATGGTGCGGATGAAGACAAAGGCACAAAGCTCCAATTCAAACTTTTACTATAATAAAACTTAAACAAAACTGGTACAGGCAAGGGTAACACTCTCCATACAACGTAACGTAAACGGAAACAAGCATTAGCATAAGCATTAGCAAACATTGACCGACAACTGAAGGGTGAGAGACAGGAACTTAAATACACAGATGACAACGAGTGACGACAGGTGATGAAGATGATGATTAACAATGACTAATTAACTACACAGGTGACGAAAATGAACTAATGAAAATGACGACAGAGATGATGAAAACACTGAAGATGGAAAACAAACTAAAAGTCCATGATAACAACAGAAAACACATTAACAATGTGACAGAACCCCCCCCTCCCCCCAGGCGCGTCCTCGCGCCGTAAAACATCCAAAGGGGTGGGAGGGTGGGCGCCCTGGAGGCTGATGAACAGGTGGCCGATCTGGAGCAGGAAGCCTCCAGGGCGGAGCAGGACGTGCCGGTGGCCAGGGCGGAGCAGGATGAGGGCGTGGCCATGGCGGAGCAGACGGACCCTCAGGCGTCCATGGTGGTGAGGACCCTTCGGGCGGCCATGGCGGTGAGGACCCTTCGGGCGGCCATGGCGGTGAGGACCCTTCGGGCGGCCATGGCGGTGAGGACCCTTCGGGCGGCCATGGCGGTGAGGACCCTTCGGGCGGCCATGGCGGTGAGGACCCTTCGGGCGGCCATGGCGGTGAGGACCCTTCGGGCGGCCATGGCGGTGAGGACCCTTCGGGCGGCCATGGCGGTGAGGACCCTTCGGGCGGCCATGGCGGTGAGAACCCTTCGGGCGGCCATGGCGGTGAGGACCCTTCGGGCGGCCATGGCGGTGAGGACCCTTCGGGCGGCCACGGCGGAGACGACCCTTCGGGCGGCCATGGCGGTGAGGACCCTTCGGGCGGCCATGGCGGTGAGGACCCTTCGGGCGGCCATGGCGACCGTGTCGGCAGGGCCTCCACGATCCCCTCAGAGGACTTATTGCCCCCCCCCAAAATTTTCTTGGGGAGGTCAGCACTGGACTGGACCCGCGGCGAAGAGGACTCTGAGCTGACCGGGGCCAGCGGCGAAGGCGGTCCTGGGCTGGACGGGACCAGCGGCGAAGGCTCTGGGCTGAACGGGACCAGTGGCGAAGGCCCTGGACTGGACGGGACCAGCGGTGCAGGAAGCTCTGGGCTGGACGGGACCAGCGGTGCAGGAAGCTCTGGGCTGGACGGGACCAGCGGTGCAGGAAGCTCTGGGCTGGACGGGACCAGCGGTGCAGGAAGCTCTGGGCTGGACGGGACCAGCGGTGCAGGAAGCTCTGGGCTGGACGGGACCAGCGGTGCAGGAAGCTCAGGGCTGGACGGGACCAGCGGTGCAGGAAGCTCTGGGCTGGACGGGACCAGCGGTGCAGGAAGCTCTGGGCTGGACGGGACCAGCGGTGCAGGAAGCTCTGGGCTGGACGGGACCAGCGGTGCAGGAAGCTCTGGGCTGGACGGGACCAGCGGTGCAGGAAGCTCAGGGCTGGACGGGACCAGCGGTGCAGGAAGCTCTGGGCTGGACGGGACCAGCGGTGCAGGAAGCTCTGGGCTGGACGGGACCAGCGGTGCAGGAAGCTCAGGGCTGGACGGGACCAGCGGTGCAAGAAGCTCTGGGCTGGACGGGACCAGCGGTGCAGGAAGCTCTGGGCTGGACGGGACCAGCGGTGCAGGAAGCTCTGGGCTGGACGGGACCAGCGGTGCAGGAAGCTCTGGGCTGGACGGGACCAGCGGTGCAGGAAGCTCTGGGCTGGGCAGCGATGAGGGCTCTGTGCTGGGCAGCGATGAGGGCTCTGTGCTGGGCAGCGATGAGGGCTCTGTGCTGGGCAGCGATGAGGGCTCTGTGCTGGGCAGCGATGAGGGCTCTGTGCTGGGCAGCGATGAGGGCTCTGTGCTGGGCAGCGATGAGGGCTCTGTGCTGGGCAGCGATGAGGGCTCTGTGCTGGGCAGCGATGAGGGCTCTGTGCTGGGCAGCGATGAGGGCTCTGTGCTGGGCAGCGATGAGGGCTCTGTGCTGGGCAGCGATGAGGGCTCTGTGCTGGGCAGCGATGAGGGCTCTGTGCTGGGCAGCGATGAGGGCTCTGTGCTGGGCAGCGACGAGGGCTCTGTGCTGGGCAGCGACGAGGGCTCTGTGCTGGGCAGCGACGAGGGCTCTGTGCTGGGCAGCGACGAGGGCTCTGTGCTGGGCAGCGACGAGGGCTCTGTGCTGGGCAGCGACGAGGGCTCTGTGCTGGGCAGCGACGAGGGCTCTGTGCTGGGCAGCGACGAGGGCTCTGTGCTGGGCAGCGACGAGGGCTCTGTGCTGGGCAGCGACGAGGGCTCTGTGCTGGGCAGCGACGAGGGCTCTGTGCTGGGCAGCGACGAGGGCTCTGGCGCAGGGTCAGCGGGCTCAAGATCTGGCTGGACGCGAAGATCTGGCTGGACGCGAAGATCTGGCTGGATGTCTCCCACAGTGAGTGAGGAACCACACACCCAAAGAGCTCTGTCCATAAACTCAATAAAAGGTCTTTCTAAGTCCCTGAGCAGCAATATCTGGGCTAGAGGATCATCAAGTCCTCTCCAGAACCGTTGCTTCAAAAACTCCTCCTCCCAGTAAACATCCTGATGAAGATGAAGGTAAACTTCCACCAACTCCTCCAATGAACTCCCATTCTGATTGAACAGAAATGCCTCCATAGCGTTTTTGGGTCGGTCAATCTGTCACGGGTATGGTGCGGATGAAGACAAAGGCAAAGGCACAAAGCTCCAATTCAAACTTTTACTATAATAAAACTTAAACAAAACTGGTACAGGCAAGGGTAACACTCTCCATACAACGTAACGTAAACGGAAACTAGCATAAGCATTAGCAAACATTGACCGACAACTGAAGGGTGAGAGACAGGAACTTAAATACACAGATGACAACGAGTGACGACAGGTGATGAAGATGATGATTAACAATGACTAATTAACTACACAGGTGACGAAAATGAACTAATGAAAATGACGACAGAGATGATGAAAACACTGAAGATGGAAAACAAACTAAAAGTCCATGATAACAACAGAAAACACATTAACAATGTGACAATACCTAAATAAATCAGAGTTTTCCAGGTCAAATTCCCTCTTCAAGTTTTCAAAAGATTTAAACTTTTTCCCCTCTGTTAATGTACACACTGCAGTGATTCCCTTGTCAGTCCATCTTGTAAATGTGCTATCCATCTGACCACTTCTGAATTTTGGAGAGTACAATGGCCAGATCAACAATTTACAATCCCCCTCCATTTTATATTTTTTCAGTATATCCCACCAGATCTTAATTGTTGTATCTACTATAGGATTTGGTTCTATAGGTTGGTTAGATGTTTTCTCACCCAACCTCGTTTGTGGTTGGAATGTTCCGTAGTTAAGCTCAATGTGTTTCCATTTGGAGTAATATTCTGACGAGCACCAATAAATTATATATCTCAACTGGGCAGCTAAGAAATATTCTTTAAAATTTGGAAGGGCAAGTCCTCCTCTTTTTTTCTCTAGTTGTAGCGTTTTGAGCTTAACCCTTGGTCTTGCCCCGTTCCAAATAAATCTACTCACTTGTTTATCCCATTTATCAAATTGAGTTTTTGGTATACAGATTGGCAGTGAATTGAATAAGTACAGCAATCTAGGCAACACATTCATTTTTATAACCTCTATCCTTGAGCTTAAATCCATTACTAGTGTTGCCCATTTTGTCAGGTCTTTTTGTATAACTTCATTAATCTTATTATAATTAGCCTCATATAAAGTGTTTAGTTCTCTAGTCAGATAGACCCCTAAATATTTTATTTTTCCTGAATCCCATTTTAACTTGTAAGCTCGTCTGACTGAGTCTGCTGGTCTGTATTTTATGCAAAGAACTTGGGTTTTTGAAATGTTTAACTTATACCCGGATTTCCCTCCAAAATCTTTTAATAACGTTAAAAGTTAAGGAAACGTATAATCCGGATTGCTGAGGTATATGATAATATCATCTGCAAAGAGACCTAACTTATGTTCATCCTTAGCAACTGTGATTCCTTTAAGTTCTTTACTTTGTCTTATATACTGAGCCAATGGCTCTATAAACAAGGCAAATAGGGAAGGGCTCAGACAACATCCCTGTCTTGTCCCTCTGAAGAGCTCAAATCTTTCTGTTAGGTCGCCATTTATTTTAATTCTAGCCACTGGTTTATCGTATAGGGCCTGTATACATTTAATGATAGTTTTATCAAAACCCATTATTTTCAAAACTGCAAAAAGAAAATTCCAGCTGACTCTATCAAAAGCCTTTTCCGCATCAAGACTTACTAAGGCTGTAGGAGTGCTCTGTTTATTGACTTCATTAATTATATGTAATGTGCGCCGAATGTTATCCTGCGTTTGGCGACCTTTTATAAATCCCGTCTGGTCCTCGTCTATCAGGTCTGGGAGGAAAGTTTCTAATCTTCTAGCGATTATAGACGTGAATAATTTATAATCAACATTCAAAATGGAAATTGGACGATAAGACTCACATAATTCTTTATTTTTACCTTCCTTAGGTATAACTGTTATCATGGCCTCTTTCCATGAGGGAGGACATTTTGCATGCTTGAGTGTCCAATTGAAAGATTCCAACAATAGAGGGGCAAGGTCTTCTTTATAAACTTTGTACCATTCATTAGGGTAGCCATCTGTCCCTGGGCTTTTTTTACTTTTCAATCTATTGATAGCTTTATCAAGCTCTTTTTTAGTAATGGGTGAATTTAATGATCCATTTTGAATAGTTCCTATGGAGGGGAGATCTAATTCAGCTAAATAATCTTCAATTTCTTTTTTATCTACTTGTTCTGAATAACTATACAGAGATTTATAATATTTATAAAATATATTTTTGATTTCCTCAGGTTCATATTTTATGTCCTTACTTTCTGGATCTCGAATTTTATTAATTGAGTTCCTTATTTGCTGTGATCTTAATCTTTTTGCTAATATTTTGGTTGCTTTGGGACCAGATTCATAAAATATTTGTTTTGTGAATCTCAGTTTCTTTTCTGTCTCCTCATTTGCCATGTCTGATAATTGTTTTCTAATTCCTTTTATCATTCCAGCCAATTTATCACTCTTATCTGTATGCTGTTGTTTTTATAGTTTTCCTATATTTTGTTCTAATTCCGCTTGTAGTAGCTTTTTCTTCTTTTTAATGTGAGCTAACCTTGATATCAGGTTTCCTCTCATCACTGCTTTTATAGTGTCCCATAATATTGTTGGCTCTATTTGTTCTTCCTTATTATTAGCTATACAGTCTTGAATCTCTTTTTTGATTTCTTGCACCGCGATTTCATTATTAAGAATACTAACATTCATTTTCCATGATGTTGTTTTGTTTGGTCTCTCAAGATGTATAGTTAAGTATATCGCATTGTGATCTGACACATCTGCTATTCCGGTTTCACAGTCTATTACCCGATGTCTATCTGTAGTATTCATCAAAAAGTAGTCAATCCTAGAATGTACCTTATGAGTAGCAGAATAATGCGTATAGTCTCTCTCTAATGGATGCATAACTCTCCAAACATCACTCAGACCTGCCTCTTTTATTAGAATATTAAGGTGCTTAGATTTGATGTTTTTATATCTTTTAGTACTTGTTGTGTCTTTAGTGTAATTCAAAATTGTGTTCCAATCACCTCCACATATCAAAATCCCCTCATTCATTATTGTTATTTTGTCAAACAATAAGTTGAAGAATGTTTTGTCTTCCTCAGGGGGTGCATATACATTGACTAATGTGACAACAATATTATCTATCCTCCCTTTAACAATCACATATCTACCATGTTTATCGGAACATTCATCTGTCAATTCAAAATTAACTGTGTTTGAGATTAAGGTAATAACTCCTCTCCTTCTGCTATTCTTGTACGAACTATAAAAGGAATTTATGTAACCAAGCTTTTTAAATTTCTCATGTTCTTCATTTGACATATGAGTTTCTTGTACGATATCACTTGCATTTTATCCCTTTTTAATTTCGTTATCACCCTACTCCTCTTTATCGGGTTACCCAGACCATTTACATTTATTGTCTCAATTTTCAGTTTACATGGCCCACTCATACCCTGAGTAAATTATTTCTGTAGACCCCACAATTGAACAAGAACTATTAACGAAAACAAAAGAGTTTAAAAAATAAAATGAACAAAAACAAAGATACAGGTGATACCTGTGACTCCAACTCGAAGGGAAAAATGTCTCTCCCAACTGGGCCCCGTCGGTAGGCCTAGGGTAGTGTCTCCTGTAAGGGGAGGGCCCTATGTAAGGTTTGGAAACTAATTCCATCCTAAGTGTCCAACGTTCTAACTCCTTCTCTGGTGCCTCTCCATCTGTCCTATGAATTACAAAGGCCTTCCTGTGTCAATAATGCAGACGCTCCTCATCCTTAATTTTTTCCCGCTTCTCTGAAACTCCATCAATTTCTCTTTTGCCCTCTGCGCAGTAGGGACTCTGTGCTCTCGCCGGGAACGCGCCTCCCGCTGCCATCCAGATGAACTCTGTAGTCGAGTCTCCATAGCGACTTCTTCCGTAACCGCTGTCGGCACCTCCACTTCCAAGCCCCGCTTCCGCAACTCCGCCCCAGCTTCGTGTGCGCTGCTGTATGTTCCTACGCCACTCTCCCAATGGATTCGTATGCTCGTGTAAGGTGTCTGGAAACGAACACCTTTTTCCTTCAGCGCTTTCTTAATCCCTTGATATGCCATGCGTTTTTGGACGATCTCAGTTGCATAGTCGTGGTCAAAATAAATGTTTCTCCCATTTGACTGAATGCGTCCTTTTTTCCACGCTTCTTTGAGGATTAGCTCTTTAGTAGTATATTCTTGGAAATTTACTATAATTTGTCTCGGGATATTATTAGGTCGGGGCCTGGCTGCGAAGACTCTGTGGGCTCGTTGAATTTTAAGATCCAAGTCCGCTGGCAATGGTAACTCACGCTTGAGGAAATCTGTCACGAATTGCGTCACCGACTTCCCTTCCTCTCCTTCTCCTACCCCGAAAAGGCGAATGTTGTTCCTTCGCGATCTGGATTCGAGATCGGTCAGTTTGTTTTGGATACTCCTCTGTCGCTTAATGCTTTCAGTCAGCGCTTCAGTCAAATCCAGTGTCATGTCCTCAACACGTCCCACGCGATTCTCCGCTTCTTCCATTCTTTCAGTCAGGCCTCTCATTTCCTCCGTCAGGTTGTCAAGTTTATTACCCATCTCCTGGCGCAGGACATTGATGTCCTTCCTTAGTTTGTCATTGTCCTCCTTCAGTTCGGATTTAAGCGTTGCTATTGCTTCCAGTATAGTGCTCGAGGTTTTGTTAGTTCCGCCCGGGCTCGTGCTTGTTTGCTCGGTTGCGTTGCTAGCTTTTGCCGCGGTTGTTGATTTGTCTCCTTTAGGCATTTTGCGTCTTTTTGGCCTTTAATGTTTTGAACCCCCACTCAAATGCTTAACTTTATCTATTAATGAATAATATATCGTCGAGTTTTGGTGGGTATTTTTCCATCAATCTCGGAGAGCGGTCACCAACACGTCTGTCTCGTTACGCCATCACCGGAAGTCAGAATGTAAATAGTTTTATCTCTAAAAACAGTTCAGCCTATAACGCTAGTATAACGCTAGTATATTGGGCATAGAGTAATGACAAATAAAAATCGCTTGTTAATACCACTAACAAGGCTCAAAATAGCCCCACACTAACACGGCAGCATAATGAGGGTCCCTACCTTCAAACCGAAGCATTGAGAACTTTGACAGTGTCCAGACAGTTTATTAAGAAGATATTTTATACATACAGTCAACTTCACGTATACAAGCAGAAGCCATCTTTGAAAAACAGACTCGATCAGTCGATCAACGAAACGCCGATCCAAATGCGCTGAACTGTGTAGAATCTCATATGGTCCAGCGCATTTAGATCGGTGTTTCGTTGATTGACTGATCGAGTGGTGACTGATTGACAGGTGCTGTGTTATTAAATGTTATCAATATAGGTCATAAAATGTAATATAATATGTTATTTGACCCAGACTGACCAGTAAAGAACTGACCTGAGATCAGGCAGAAAGAGATGATGATGAAGATGATGATGATGATGAAGATGGCACCTCTAATTCCAGATTGACTTCAGTCTCACAGATATTCAAAGAAACAGTCGTGTCAGATAACAGTGATAACTCTATCTGTCTCTCTTATTTCTGCTTTCTTTTCTCTATAACGGTTCCACCCATCAGCATCACTACTGATAATATCAGATAATAATAGCCTTAAACTGTGTGAAAAAGCACTGAGCAAAAGTAGATGATGGGAACTAAGAGGCCTCTAGTTATCACTGGGGGAAAAATAACTGTCTTAAAGTCTTTAAAATTGTATGACGGACGAAAGTTTCGGAGGTAGTGTGTAAATGTGATTGACACAACGTGAGGTCGTATTTATTTTTTAAAGTGTGAAGATTTCAGACGAGAATTTCGGACTCAGTGTGAGAGGAGCTTAAATCTGCATAATTCATGGGTTCCCAACAGCGGTGAACCATTGACATTTCAAAACGTTTCAAAACAGTTAAGACATAACGAAGCCTCCTTTACTGAAATCCTGTGACTTTGGCAGTTTGATACTCTCTTCACAAACAAAAGAAACAAAAGACTCGTAAAGGTGTATAAGCTTCATGAAGCAGTTTCAAAATCACCCATCACTTATTCAGCTTTTTATGTTCAAACCAGAGTCAGACACAGATGGAGAGACTCAGGAAGAAGGTCAAACGTTTCTGAATGGTTAGTTGATTCATTTATGTAGTTGTTGTTGAGTTAACTTTATTCAACATTAGCATGTTCTATCATGATCATCTATATATTGTCATGCAGATGCTCATGTGGGAACTGTAGTATGATCTTGGTATCGACCCATCTTTCAGAATCAACTTTTGTGCAAATCCAGCGTAATATCATTTGCTCAAACATAAGAATTGAAACAGCAGTTTCTCCTTGAAGTCGGACGGCAAGTGGTCATCGCTTCGAGGATATTGTCAGGCAAGTGTGTCAGCACCCAAAATAAGAAAAGATGGGCAAAAAATTGTCTTATATTTGGAACAATACAATCATTTATAAAAAATAAATAAAACAATTAATAAGAAAACCAAAAAAAAAAAAAACATGGCATTAAAAATAAGTAGGGTAAAGAAATAGAAAAAGGCTGGGACCCCACTCTAAAGCCGGGTGCACTGTGCGATTTACAATTGTCCATTACGATTACATTACGATGTAATTCATGTCACACTGTAAGATCTCAGTTGTCTTTACTGTCAGACTTAACGACAGTTAAGACACGTTAAAAATGGACGCCCACAGGAAAACTTGTCAAGAGTTTTAAATCATCCATCAATGACGTGTTCTCTTTTCATACAGATTACATAAACAGAGAATATCTGTTTTCATTTTGAATTAAATAATTTAAAAGTACACACTTAAATGATTATAAAGATATATTGCTCATGCCTGTGTGAATAGTATTCACGGAGTTTTGTTTAAGTTTAGAGACGTGCACCAGATAAAAAGTTCACGGAGACGGAGAGACAGAAAGCACACCCTGTTTATTTGCTTTATTTTACAAAAGCACGATTGTAAGTGAACATAAAAAAGTAGACATTTTACAGTTTATTTTTTCATATTTCTTAAGTCTGCATGACCATACATTTTAACATTAGTATTTTAAGTCTATTTTGCTGCTATGTGAAAAAAAATTGCCGACCCCAGAGGGTTAAAGACTAGCAGAAACATTCTAAGACAGACTGAACACACGTACAGACTGTTTCCAACGACTGCAGCAGATTTTAAACACTAACTGTGAACACAGACTGAACACGACTCTGCGCGTGTGGTAACACGGTCTCACCCCAAAACGTCACATACTGACGGGTCTTGACCATACGGCAACATACGACGAAAAGGGTACCCTTTAACGTCCATGTGTGACGATTCGGGTATGGTTGGGTTTAGGTATGCGTTAGGGTACCGCTAGGAGCCGCTGCTGGTGCGCTTATGTCTGCGTCTCATATTGACGTTAAAGGGTACCCTTTTCGTCGTATGTTGACGTATGGTCAAGACCCGTCAGTATATGACGTTTTGGGGTGAGACCGGGCTGCGTGTGGGCATGGTCAGTCGTAAGTATCAAATTACATTCATAATCGGCCTTACAGTCATTAAGTGTGTCCCCGGCTTTAGGCTATGTCATGAGTGAGGGAACCCATTAGCCAGTTACGCATCATTTCCACATCTGCATAGTTGACCGCATTTTACTAGAATTGTAATGACACGTGTTTGTAAACATGTTTTCCGCCAAAATTAAAGCTTGAATGCAGTTTCTGTCAAAATAAAAGATAATGTATTTATCTCTTTCAAGTATAGAAGTCAAGTCATCTTCATTTATATAGCGCTTTTAACAATGTAGATTGTTTCAAACCAGCTTTACAGAGCGAATCATTTAATGTAACAGAGATTGTTTTGGCTTTATAGCGGTTCTTGAATTACGATATTTATAAAGTTAGTTTTGATTGGTTCACTTCCGTCTCAATGTTAATTAGTTATTAAATTAGGGGACGCTAAAACGACACCGTTCTCTCTACACAGACTTTACACTGAACCTGTGAGAAACGCTGATGGCGCTCAAGTGCGCATCAATAATTAATTCTATAGTTATGCGCATTTGAATATATTTGCGCAGGTTTGTAATTCCCTACAAACCAAGCCTTAAACTACTTGTCTGGCCAACCAAGTGGTAAAGGGATCCTCCATAGGGAGAGGCTAGTTGGCACTTCAGCACTGCGTTGTCATCGGGTCCAGGTGAAGGTCCTTCATCAGATCCGGATACGGCCTGGATCCGGCAGGCTGCGGGAAAACCTCGGGATAAACAAAGACACTAAAATTAGCGTAGATGCCATTCTTCTTATGATGTAACGAGTACATCAGGATTTAACTCTCTGGGGACGGCAAATGCGCCGGTGCGTTTTGCTTGTTTTTTTTTTTTTTACATAGCAGCACAATAGACTTAAAATACTCCGTCATTTTTGGTCATACAGACTTATACTGGGTGAATACTATTCACCCAGGCATGAGCAATATATCTTTATAATCATTTAAGTGTGTACTTTTAAATTATCTAATTCAAAACTAAAACAAATATTCTCTGTTTATGTAATCTATATAAAAAGAGCGAGTTCTCATTTCAGTTCATTATAATTCGTTGTCTTTTAATGTGACCACACCCACGGAGAGCGCGCTATTCAAACGCAAATGATCTGAGGCAATACATGCAAACATGCAAACCGGCCACATCAGCTCGATAAAACACATCAAGTTTAATCAGATGAATGTATTATGTGTCATCTTGCGAGGCTGTGAGGAGGAATAATCCTGGGAAACTTACCTCAGAAGTGCTGGTTTCAGGAGCAATGGATCCAGTTGAGGATTAGTAGTAAGTTTTTTATTCTTATATGCTTTGTTCTAATCGCGATATGGAATAGTGTCTGTAAACCGCAAAAATACTGTTTAAATATGAATCGCGTTTCTGTGTGTGATGAATGAACGGCATATATGCGCGCTGTTGCTACTTGTGGCTAGTTGTGACATTTTCGGACATGCCCATTGACTCCAATGTTAAATGGGTCCATGGCCAATTCTTTTATAGTCAAAAACTCGAGAGAGGAACCATTGTCAAAAAAATGTTGTCCACCACTCTTGTTCATCCAAAACAAACTATAATATAGACTCGAGGTGTTAAAAACCGGAATTATCCTTTAACTTTGAAATATGTATGCTACTTTAAAAAAAGAAAGATTACACTTGAAATATTGTTAAAATTGTAATTGTTGTTGATTTATATGTGAACACTTTTTAATAAAATAGCAAAAAATATATATTTACAAGGTAGATGTAAAATAATCTTTATAGGTCAATATAAGCCTTCTCATTAAATTATTTATGATTTTTTTTTATTAGTGACACATTTGGGCAGAGATGAAAATACAGTATGAGAATGAACTGCACAATTACTAGAAATGTTTACCTTGGATATTAAACAATTTGCATGTATACAAAAACTTGTGAAAAAAAAAGAAAAGTTTCCAAATCTAACTTTGAACCAATTCTGTAGAATGGCTCATATAGCCTATTTGAACAGGATTTGTTTCCAGGTATGACTATGTACTAAAAATGTGCTTTTGACTTCAATTTATATTTCTATTATATGTATATGTATATATATATATTTTGTCCTCACATTCTTTCTTGTGTGACACACCTGAATGAAAGGCTCATTATGCAAGCTCATTATGCGGGCCATTGTCTTCTCAGGTGTGAACCACTTACTATTCATGATGTGTTGGATCGTTCACGCCCCTGCACATATTGCCTTCCCAAACAAAAAGTGTTTTACAAAATGTAAATCAATGTATTGTTTTATGTGAATGATTAGTCAGGATGATTTTCAGATCATTTTGAAGGAAAAACTCTAGGCGAGAACATCCATTACTCAAAAGTATTGTGAACACATGTAGTATTGTGTTTTGTGGCGTTATTTCAGACACTTACATTTTTTGTTTTTTGAATAACCATGCATAAACATTCTCTCAAAAATACAAACATATACATGCATGTTGCTCACATATTATGGTAGCCCTGTTTGTGATAAATAGAGTGTAATTACACCTTTGCCATTAATATGTTTATAAGCAACTGAAAAAAGCACAAATGTCAGAACATCTTAACCCTCTGGGGACCAAAAACGCGCCGGCGCATTTTGCTTGTGTTTTTTTTTTAGCAATGCAAAATAAACTCAAAATGCTCTGTTAATTTTGATCTTTCATTTTCGTGTTATACATCAATCGATCCTGTTCAGTTTCTATTTTTTTTTCTGTATACTCACAATAAAAATAAAGTGTTTTGCTTTTTGCCAAATAAAGAAAAATTAACATGATGCGAGTTCTGCACTCTCTCTGTCAATGAACTCCAATTTGAAACGCGTTGGAAAATGATCTGTAACTCCACGAAACTGCAGTCAAACAGGCAAACATACCCACGGGCATAAAGCTTGAGATTGCATCTTTCAAATGAAGTAATTTATATAAAAAACAAATATTCTCAGCTTCTGTAATCTGTATGAAAAGAGAGTGATTCCAGTCGAGCTGATTACGAGCTCATTAACTTTAATTCGTTCACGCCTACTGACGGAGCGCGCTATTCACAAGATAATGTGTTAAGCCATCTATGCAAAACGCCCCAAGCAAATGCATTAAATGCTTCAAGTTTCGTCATTCAGTCACCTGCGCGTTGGGAAGATGGCACGATACAATAATATTCTTCAACTTTTTTTAAAGGAATGTAGCTTCATCACTACCTCCGCCTGCAACTAGGAGTGCGCTTAGCAACACAGAAATCAGAAAAGAGTAAGTACATATGTTAGTTCAATTTTGTTTATACTTAGTGTTAATACAATATGAGCCTGTATGACTTTATTATTTATTTTTGGAGATTGGTTGATGTTGTTACATATGTTTTGTGTTATTAGCATTACTAAATGTCCATCAGTAGCCGCGTTTCCATTACATATGTGACCGGTCACGGAAAGTAGGGACACAAGTCGGTTCTGGGGAATTTTGAGTTATTCACAGATTCTGAAAGTGTAGTCTCCAAGCTTTCCAACGATGTGTAACACATGGAAATCTGATAATATTTGGAGAAGTTGTGGCCATTTGAAGGTAGGCACTCAAAAAATTTCAAAGTGGAGAAATCTGCCTCTAAAGATTGAGCAGTTCTCACCTCTCTGCTGCTGGGAGTGACAATAGGGCTCATTTACATCTCATTTAGATAAGCCATACCCCCTGTAAAGCTCCCCCTGTAAAGCTGTAAAGCACATGTTGTTTTATTAACATTAAATGGATAGTTCTCCCCAAATGTTTAATTGTCATCATTTACTCTATCAAGTTGTTTTAAACCTGAATATGTTTCTTTCTTCTGTTGAAGTTATTTGGAAGAATGTGGGTAACCAAACAGTTGATGTTCCCCAGTGACTTCTATATTTATTTCCTATGGAAGTCAATGGGGACCAGCAACTGTCTGGTTAACCACATTCTTCCAAATATCTTCTTTTGTGTTCAGCACAAGAAATAAATAAATACAGGTTTGGAACAACATTAGAGTGAGTAAAGAATGACAAAATGTTTATTTTTGGGTGAACAATCCCGTTAAGGACAAGCGGCTGCATGTTTACTATTAGGGCTACTGTCTCTTTAAGACCTGAAAGCAACGCGTCTAATATGTACGCATAATATGACACGCAGATTTCTCTCAATTTTCTCGGTTTGCTTTCAGTTTAGACATAACCAACTTTCTTTATGTAAACCTTGAGTGTATTTGACAGTATTAGCTCAAAAAGACTCGAAAGATAACTTAGTCCAGTATCCAGGCGCTGTTAGACAGGCTTTTAGTGCATGTGCGTGTCGGCTGTTTGTGCTCAGAAAAGTGCATTAGAACAGCGCTTCAGCAGCGAATGACATGTTTAACCGGCAAGGCTTTAACCCCCTGGGGTCGGCAATCACGCCAGTGCGATTTGCGCAATTTTTTTTTACATAGCAGCTAAATAAACTTAAAATACTCCGTCAAATATGGTCATACAGACTTAATAAATATGAAAAAATTATCTGTGAGATGTCTACTTTTGTATGTGTCCACTTACAATCAAAACAAAACGTTTGTAAAATAAAGAAATTAAACAGGGTGTGCTTTCTGTCTCTCCGTCTCCGTTAACTTTTTTTTTCTTGAGCACGTCTCTAAACATAAACAAAACTCAGCGAATACTTGTCACACATTTGTGAGCTCTATATATTTATAAACATTTAAGTGTGTAGTTTTAAATGATCTGATTCAAAACGAAAACAAATATTCTCTGTTTAAGTAATTTGTATAAAACCAACAAGATATCCAAGTTCTCTAATCCTTCCTCATTAGTTTTAATGTGACCACACCCACACGCGCAAAACATATAGAGATGCAAATCGTCCACGGTCGCGCGACCGCGCCCATTACATCAACAACAAAGCGCCGCCAAAATTCATCAGTCCTGCAGTCGTCGAGTTTGGAAGACATGCTGTGAGATTATTGGATTTACCGAAGAAGAAGAACGCGATTTGAAGACAAGAAAGATTTTAAGGTAAGAAATAATTCTGAATTATATTAGTTAGTATTGTTGCATAAACTTCACATTGCAGTCGAACTGTTGCTCGATGCTTCAGTGAATGTTCTCAGTCGCGCTGTGTGTTTGAAATAGTTCGACCCGAGCCCACATCAGCGCGGCATTGAACATTTTGTCTTATTATGTAGGTAGCCAATGTGCCTGATGCTTTCACTTGATGCAACGTTCGTTTTTGTGATTAAAATACATGTAAAATATTACCATAACATCTGTCTTCCTGTGTGCGGAAATTTGTTTATGTAGCCGCCGTGACAACGAGACACGTGCATGCGCGCCGGTGTTAAGAGGCAGATGGGAGTTTTAGTTACTGAAACATGTTCTGAGGGCAGAAAGGAAAATGATTGGTTTACAGCTTCAACCAATGAAACTGAAGCAAAGGCGGGGTCAAGACGTTTGAACGTGCAGAGGGATATTATTAGTCGGACTCGCAACACACAAGAAAAACGCTTCGTGGGGAAAACGAATTTATTGCAAGGTAAGTGATTTTACCATATATTTTGTTAAAATTCAGCATCCTCTAACGTTTCTTAAGATAATCAGCGAACATTGAAATGCACAGAACTAATCATCGTCTAAATATGGTATTGTATGCATTTTGATTCGACTGTTTACTCAGTCAACCGCAACATAGCTGCTTAGGACGTAACTGGTGTAAAACCTATGTGTAAAACATGCTTTTCCAATGCTATCTCGCTGTGTGTGAAATTGATATGTGACAACAGAACTCGTTCAAATCTCCGAGAAATTTCAACGGTCAAACTGATACATCTCCCGTCCAAGCGCTGCTCTCAGGGCAGGAGTAACTCAATAGATTCATATCGCTGTTATTTTAGTGTATTACGCGCTGCTCTCAGGGCAGGAGTACTCAATAGATTCAGATCGCTGTTATTTTAGTGCATTACGCCCTGCTCTCAGGGCAGGAGTACTCAATAGATTCAGATCTCTGTTATTTTAGTGCATTACGCGCTGCTCTCAGGGCAGGAATACTCAATAGATTCAGATCGCTGTTATTTTAGTGTATTACGCGCTGCTCTCAGGGCAGGAATACTAAATAGATTCAGATCGCTGTTATTTTAGTGCATTACGCGCTGCTCTCAGGGCAGGAGTACTCAATAGATTCAGATCGCTGTTATTTTAGTGCATTACGCGCTGCTCTCAGGGCAGGAATACTCAATAGATTCAGATCGCTGTTATTTTAGTGCATTACGCGCTGCTCTCAGGGCAGGAGTACTCAATAGATTCAGATCGCTGTTATTTTAGTGCATTACGCGCTGCTCTCAGGGCAGGAGTACTCAATAGATTCAGATCGCTGTTATTTTAGTGCATTACGCGCTGCTCTCAGGGCAGGAGTACTCAATAGATTCAGATCGCTGTTATTTTAGTGCATTACGCGCTGCTCTCAGGGCAGGAGTACTCAATAGATTCAGATCGCTGTTATTTTAGTGCATTACGCGCTGCTCTCAGGGCAGGAGTACTCAATAGATTCAGATCGCTGTTATTTTAGTGCATTACGCGCTGCTCTCAGGGCAGGAATACTAAATAGATTCAGATCGCTGTTATTTTAGTGCATTACGCGCTGCTCTCTGGGCAGGAGTACTAAATAGATTCAGATCGCTGTTATTTTAGTGCATTACGCGCTGCTCTCAGGGCAGGAATACTCAATAGATTCAGATCGCTGTTATTTTAGTGCATTACGCGCTGCTCTCAGGGCAGGAGTACTAAATAGATTCAGATCGCTGTTATTTTAGTGCATTACGCGCTGCTTTCAGGGGAGGAATACTAAATAGATTCAGATCGCTGTTATTTTAGTGCATTACGCGCTGCTCTCAGGGCAGGAATACTAAATAGATTCAGATCGCTGTTATTTTAGTGCATTACGCGCTGCTCTCAGGGCAGGAGTACTCAATAGATTCAGATCGCTGTTATTTTAGTGCATTACGCACTGCTCTCAGGGCAGGAATACTAAATAGATTCAGATCGCTGTTATTTTAGTGTATTACCCGCTGCTCTCAGGGCAGGAATACTCAATAGATTCAGATCGTTGTTATTTTAGTGCATTACCCGCTGCTCTCAGGGCAGGAGTACTAAATAGATTCAGATCGTTGTTATTTTAGTGCATTACCCGCTGCTCTCAGGGCAGGAATACTCAATAGATTCAGATCGTTGTTATTTTAGTGCATTACCCGCTGCTCTCAGGGCAGGAATACTAAATAGATTCAGATCGCTGTTATTTTAGTGTATTACCCGCTGCTCTCAGGGCAGGAATACTAAATTGTCACATTGTTAATGTGTTTTCTGTTGTTATCATGGACTTTTAGTTTGTTTTCCATCTTCAGTGTTTTCATCATCTCTGTCGTCATTTTCATTAGTTCATTTTCGTCACCTGTTTAGTTAATTAGTCATTGTTAATCATCATCTTCATCACCTGTCGTCACTCGTTGTCATCTGTGTATTTAAGTTCCTGTCTCTCACCCTTCAGTTGTCGGTCAATGTTTGCTAATGCTTATGCTAATGCTTGTTTGTTTATGTTACGTTGTATGGAGAGTGTTACCCTTGCCTGTACCAGTTTTGTTTAAGTTTTATTATAGTAAAAGTTTGAATTGGAACCTTAGGCCTCTGCCTGTCTTCAACCGCACCATACCCGTGACAGATTGACCGACCAAAAACGCTATGGAGGCATTTCTGTTCAATCAGAATGGGAGTTCATTGGAGGAGTTGGTGGAAGTTTACCTTCATCTTCATCAGGATGTTTACTGGGAGGAGGAGTTTTTGAAGCAACGGTTCTGGAGAGGACTTGATGATCCTCTAGCCCAGATATTGCTGCTCAGGGACTTAGATAGACCTTTTATTGAGTTTATGGACAGAGCTCTTTGGGTGTGTGGTTCCTCACTCACTGTGGGAGACATCCAGCCAGATCTTCGCGTCCAGCCAGATCTTCGCGTCCAGCCAGATCTTGAGCCCGCTGACCCTGCGCCAGAGCCCTCGTCGCTGCCCAGCACAGAGCCCTCGTCGCTGCCCAGCACAGAGCCCTCATCGCTGCCCAGCACAGAGCCCTCGTCGCTGCCCAGCACAGAGCCCTCGTCGCTGCCCAGCACAGAGCCCTCATCGCTGCCCAGCACAGAGCCCTCATCGCTGCCCAGCACAGAGCCCTCATCGCTGCCCAGCACAGAGCCCTCATCGCTGCCCAGCACAGAGCCCTCATCGCTGCCCAGCACAGAGCCCTCATCGCTGCCCAGCACAGAGCCCTCATCGCTGCCCAGCACAGAGCCCTCATCGCTGCCCAGCACAGAGCCCTCATCGCTGCCCAGCACAGAGCCCTCATCGCTGCCCAGCACAGAGCCCTCATCGCTGCCCAGCACAGAGCCCTCATCGCTGCCCAGCACAGAGCTTCCTGCACCGCTGGTCCCGTCCAGCCCAGAGCTTCCTGCACCGCTGGTCCCGTCCAGCCCAGAGCTTCCTGCACCGCTGGTCCCGTCCAGCCCAGAGCTTCCTGCACCGATGGTCCCGTCCAGCTCAGAGCTTCCTGCACCGCTGGTCCCGTCCAGCCCAGAGCTTCCTGCACCGCTGGTCCCGTCCAGCACAGAGCTTCCTGCACCGCTGGTCCCGTCCAGCACAGAGCTTCCTGCACCACTGGTCCCGTCCAGCCCAGAGCTTCCTGCACCGCTGGTCCCGTCCAGCTCAGAGCTTCCTGCACCGCTGGTCCCGTCCAGCCCAGAGCTTCCTGCACCGCTGGTCCCGTCCAGCACAGAGCTTCCTGCACCACTGGTCCCGTCCAGCCCAGAGCTTCCTGCACCGCTGGTCCCGTCCAGCCCAGAGCTTCCTGCACCGCTGGTCCCGTCCAGCCCAGAGCCTTCGCCGCTGGTCCCGTACAGCCCAGAGCCTTCGCCGCTGGTCCCGTCCAGCCCAGAGCCTTCGCCGCTGGTCCCGTCCAGCCCAGAGCCTTCGCCGCTGGTCCCGGTCAGCTCAGAGCCCTCTTCGCCGCTGGTCCAGTCCAGTGCTGACCTCCCCAAGAAAATTTTGGGGGGGGGCAATAAGTCCTCTGAGGGGATCGTGGAGGCCCTTCCGACACGGTCGCCATGGCCGCCCGAAGGGTCCTCACCGCCATGGCCGCCCGAAGGGTCCTCACCGCCATGGCCGCCCGAAGGGTCCTCACCGCCATGGCCGCCCGAAGGGTCCTCACCGCCATGGCCGCCCGAAGGGTCCTCACCGCCATGGCCGCCCGAAGGGTCCTCACCGCCATGGCCGCCCGAAGGGTCCTCACCGCCATGGCCGCCCGAAGGGTCGTCTCCGCCGTGGCCACTCGAAGGGTCCTCACCGCCGTGGCCGCCCGAAGGGTCCTCACCACCGTGGCCGCCCGAAGGGTCGTCTCCGCCGTGGCCGCCCGAAGGGTCCTCACCACCTTGGACGCCTGAGGGTCCGTCTGCTCCGCCATGGCCACGCCCTCATCCTGCTCCGCCCTGCCCACCTGCACGTCCTGCTCCGCCCTGGAGGCTTCCTGCTCCAGATCGGCCACCTGTTCATCAGCCTCCAGGGCGCCCACCCTCCCACCCCTTTGGATGTTTTACGGCGCGAGGACGCGCCTGGGGGGAGGGGGGGGTTCTGTCACATTGTTAATGTGTTTTCTGTTGTTATCATGGACTTTTAGTTTGTTTTCCATCTTCAGTGTTTTCATCATCTCTGTCGTCATTTTCATTAGTTCATTTTCGTCACCTGTTTAGTTAATTAGTCATTGTTAATCATCATCTTCATCACCTGTCGTCACTCGTTGTCATCTGTGTATTTAAGTTCCTGTCTCTCACCCTTCAGTTGTCGGTCAATGTTTGCTAATGCTTATGCTAATGCTTGTTTGTTTATGTTACGTTGTATGGAGAGTGTTACCCTTGCCTGTACCAGTTTTGTTTAAGTTTTATTATAGTAAAAGTTTGAATTGGAACCTTAGGCCTCTGCCTGTCTTCATCCGCACCATACCCGTGACATAAATAGATTCAGATCGTTGTTATTTTAGTGCATTACCCGCTGCTCTCAGGGCAGGAATACTAAATAGATTCAGATCGCTGTTATTTTAGTGCATTACCCGCTGCTCTCAGGGCAGGAATACTCAATAGATTCAGATCGTTGTTATTTTAGTGCATTACCCGCTGCTCTCAGGGCAGGAGTACTAAATAGATTCAGATCGCTGTTATTTTAGTGCATTACCCGCTGCTCTCAGGGCAGGAGTACTAAATAGATTCAGATCGTTGTTATTTTAGTGCATTACCCGCTGCTCTCAGGGCAGGAATACTAAATAGATTCAGATCGCTGTTATTTTAGTGCATTACCCGCTGCTCTCAGGGCAGGAATACTCAATAGATTCAGATCGTTGTTATTTTAGTGCATTACCCGCTGCTCTCAGGGCAGGAATACTAAATAGATTCAGATCGCTGTTATTTTAGTGCATTACGCGCTGCTCTCAGGGCAGGAGTACTCAATAGATTCAGATCGCTGTTATTTTAGTGCATTACGCGCTGCTCTCAGGGCAGGAATACTAAATAGATTCAGATCGCTGTTATTTTAGTGCATTACCCGCTGCTCTCAGGGCAGGAATACTCAATAGATTCAGATCGTTGTTATTTTAGTGCATTACCCGCTGCTCTCAGGGCAGGAGTAACTCAATAGATTCAGATCGTTGTTATTTTAGTGTGTTACCCGCTGCTCTCAGGGCAGGAGTACTCAATAGATTCAGATCGTTGTTATTTTAATGTTTTATGCGCTGCTCTCAGGGCAGGAGTAACTCAATAGATTCAGATCGCTGTTATTTTAGTGTGTTACGCGCTGCTCTCAGGGCAGGAGTACTCAATAGATTCAGATCGTTGTTATTTTAATGTTTTATGCGCTGCTCTCAGGGCAGGAGTAACTCAATAGATTCAGATCGCTGTTATTTTAGTGTGTTACGCGCTGCTCTCAGGGCAGGAGTACTCAATAGATTCAGATCGTTGTTATTTTAATGTATTATGCACTGCTCTCAGGTCAGGAGTACTCAATAGATTCAGATCGCTGTTATTTTAGTGTATTATGCGCTGCTCTCAGGGTGTATTTTAGCTTTATATTAGTGTAAATTAGTCTATTTTAGCTGTCCAGGCGCACCAAACTTACTTCAATGTGCACTTAACTTGTGAAACATGTAACAATAAGACTGTGATCTAAGTGCTATTTTGTTGTATGACATATCAAAGAAATTGACGGTTTTGAGGGCGTTATAAACGTATTTTAGCTTAAAGATCTTAAGGTTTCTACTAGTAATTCTGTTTGTTTACATTGCTACCACTTTACAATAAGGTTTCATAAATGTTCCAGGCACCAAGTTTACTCCACAAAAGAAAGTAGTCCAGGAAATATTTGATAATGAGGATGTTCATTGTTCAATATCCAAAACTGAAGCCTGCAGTTGAAATACATTTTACGTTGTTTTTCTATGACTGTCAGTGTACATTGAAACCAAAATCTTTATGTATTTAATTTGCAGGAAGACGTACACTTCAGGTATTTAAGGAGGATCTGGCAGACATTTGGCCAGGCGACCCATGGCCTTGGGTCTGGTTTGATGGGAAGCACATTCAAGTTCAACGACTACTGTCTAAAAGAAAAAAATTAAAGCATCTAAAAACCTCTAAGAATGATGATATGAACTAGTTAAAAGTACAGCAGTTTAATGATACATCTTTGCTCTGCATTTTTTGTGATTTGTTGCTGTTTTATCATTTTAATCCACTGGAAATGTTTTGTAATAGTATAAAAAAGGAAAGTCTAATTATACCTTAATTGTAATATTGGACTATTAAAACCGTTCAATAAAAAATATAATTTGTGAACTGATTATTTACAATCAACGTTCGTTCTTCCATTTTCTTATACAAAGAATCTCCACAAGTCATTGAATGAAAAGACAGTAACACAGCAAGATAAAACAGGGTTCCTACGCATTCTCCATTCAAAAAATCCATACTTTTCTAAGGGGTGGATTAGGGTTCAGGCTGTAGGACTGCCGAATGAACGTTTCTGTCAGGACCACTGATGCTCCTCTTAATTATCATTAAGATATTAGAAAGCTGTATATTCCTTGTCTATTACCACCCACTTCTACTTATACCAAAGATGGAAATAAGCGCAGTTACAATAGCTAAATATGTGGGAGAGTGTTGCTATAGTGTGACGATATTGTATTGCAATAGGTAGCACTTCAAAATCAATACCAAATCAAAACTAGTTAGCACATTATTTGTAATTGAAAGGTTTTAATGACAATATATGGTTAGGTTACACTTAAAATAGTTACAAAATAGATGATATGATAACTTCTACCATTAATTGTACCCAGCATATATGTAAAAAGTTACCTGAAAGAGAGGGAGAGAGTGTAGAGAGTAAGATACAAAGAAAGAGACAGAATAAAAAGGCCCAGAGCAACTGTTACAATCTTCTTTTATTCATTCTTTGACCATGTGACTGTAACCCAAATGTGAGATGTTCAAACTGACCAATCAGATAATTACAATTTCCCCCACTGTACTAAAGGTGTGAAAATTCGTAGAACCCCGATGTACACACATTTCAGTCAACAGGTCTTGAGCACTCTTTAAATTACATTTCCTTGTTTCTCTGCAATACTCAGTGAGAAAATGTAAGTGTTTGCACATAGATCCACATTAGGATCTTTTGCAAGCTCATTTATGCATCACAAACTCAACTCTGTGATCAGGTGGAACCAAACGTTCTTCGTCTTTGAATCCAGGCTTTTTGTTATCATCGACTGGGCAGCATCAGAGGCGTCTTCAGTGTTAGCTCCTCTAATTCATCCAGTTTCTGCCAGCTCATTCAGGTAACTGAAGAATGAGATAAAACAACAAGTCAATAATAGACAGAAAAGAAATGGTCTACTGATGTAACAATTAGGGATGGGCATTTTTGTCATTTTCTCATTTCGATCATCAACAGGTCTCAAAAACGAGTACTTGAGTAATCAGGGGGGCGTGGCGTGTCTGTCATGAAAATGTTAGGAAATGTTACATGTAAGACGGTTACGAAAATTAATGTTGACAAATAAAAATATGACATTAAACATAACACTATGATGCATCAATGTTTTCGAAAAAGAAAAATCTAAAAGGAATAGGCCTAGCTGCTTGAGGTAAAGCTAAAGAGTAAATGATCTCTAGTAAACTGAAGCACGTTCTACGACAACCTATGAGATTAATAATCAGATATTCTAGATACATAAACGTAACATTACAACTTACATGAACAAAAGAACGCGAATACCCATGTGAACTAGTTTTTTACAGTCAGTGGTTTGATAGGGAAATTTTGGATGTGCTATTCCCTTAACAGCGCGCTGATACACGAGCAACTAAAGCACAGAGAATTTACAACACTATCACAATCCTGTTCTCATTATAATGCTGAATATCTTGTGTATATTGGCGCTGCACATCTTTATGAGAAATGATGGTCTGTTCCCAACAACTTCCACTCCAATATATATATAGGCTATATCAAAATGTTCCTTCACTTAAGAGTTTAATTATCATATAGAGACAATTACATTCAATTGGTGTGGGACACAGAGAATCTTCTCAGACAAGGGGGTGTCTCTCTCAACTTCATTAACATACAGACCATAGCTGTCACAATAAGAGCAACTTAATTTACATTAAGAGTTGTAAACTGTATCAGGATAAAAGGTTTGAGATTTGGATGTTCTGGGTTCATTCTGACGCCGGTGAACCCAAGGTGCTTTTGTGTACCTTGCCACTGCTATGATGTAATAAACTTCATTTTTGAGATCTTTGACGTCCACTTAATTTCTTCTTACACTTAATTTTATTTTGCATGATAGAAAGTGATTACAGTCATCATCACTGTGCGTTTTCAAAGCCAAAACTAGAAACAACCATCTTCCATCCTGCAATGGTGCTGAGACTGAGGCTGAGTGACTGTACGGTCGGTAAACTGCAGTTTTTTGCTAGCTGGTTAATAAACTAAATTAAACACGTATTGTATTTGTGATTAATCGGATATAGACAACATAAAAGTAATCTTGCAACTTACATCTGCAAGGACGCGAATGTGCACATGAACTTGACCGTGCGAGTCTGATGTGTAACGTGAGCGAGCTTCCTTTAACAGCGCTGAAAAACTAAAGCTCAAAGAATACAAAATTAAATTACAATCGTGTTCTCAGTATAATGTTATGTAATATAGATTGGCGCTGCACATCTTGCACTGAACTGTATTTCATGATCAAAGTAAGTCCTGGCATCACTGCAGTGCGCATTTTCAAATCCAGTTTCACTTTATTTCGCCGGTCTGGAAGGGGTGCTCTCTAACTAGGAATGCTCATATTGACCGTTTAACCGAAAGTAAAAATTTTGACCAATTAATACTATCAGTTAAACGGTTAGATCAGCGCGTAATACACTAAAATAACAGCGATCTGAATCTATTGAGTATTCCTTCCCTGAGAGCAGCGCGTAATGCACTAAAATAACAGCGATCTGAATCTATTTAGTATTCCTGCCCTGAGAGCAGCGCGTAATGCACTAAAATAACAACGATCTGAATCTATTTAGTATTCCTGCCCTGAGAGCAGCGCGTAATGCACTAAAATAACAACAATCTGAATCTATTGATTATTCCTGCCCTGAGAGCAGCGCGTAATGCACTAAAATAACAGCGATCTGAATCTATTGAGTACTCCTGCCCTGAGAGCAGCGCGTAATACACTAAAATAACAGCGATCTGAATCTATTGAGTACTCCTGCCCTGAGAGCAGCGCGTAACACACTAAAATAACAGCGATCTGAATCTATTGAGTACTCCTGCCCTGAGAGCAGCGCGTAATGCACTAAAATAACAGCGATCTGAATCTATTGAGTACTCCTGCCCTGAGAGCAGCGCGTAATACACTAAAATAACAGCGATCTGAATCTATTGAGTACTCCTGCCCTGAGAGCAGCGCGTAACACACTAAAATAACAGCGATCTGAATCTATTTAGTATTCCTGCCCTGAGAGCAGCGCGTAATGCACTAAAATAACAGCGATCTGAATCTATTTAGTACTCCTGCCCTGAGAGCAGCGCGTAACACACTAAAATAACAGCGATCTGAATCTATTAAGTATTCCTGCCCTGAGAGCAGCGTGTAATGCACTAAAATAACAACAATCTGAATCTATTGAGTACTCCTGCCCTGAGAGCAGCGCGTAATGCACTAAAATAACAGCGATCTGAATCTATTGAGTATTCCTGCCCTGAGAGCAGCGCGTAATGCACTAAAATAACAGCGATCTGAATCTATTTAGTACTCCTGCCCTGAGAGCAGCGCGTAATGCACTAAAATAACAGCGATCTGAATCTATTTAGTACTCCTGCCCTGAGAGCAGCGCGTAATGCACTAAAATAACAGCGATATGAATCTATTGAGTTACTCCTGCCCTGAGAGCAGCGCTTGGACGGGAGATGTATCAGTTTGACCGTTGAAATTTCTCGGAGATTTGAACGAGTTCTGTTGTCACATATCAATTTCACACACAGCGAGATAGCATTGGAAAAGCATGTTTTACACATAGGTTTTACACCAGTTACGTCCTAAGCAGCTATGTTGCGGTTGACTGAGTAAACAGTCGAATCAAAATGCATACAATACCATATTTAGACGATGATTAGTTCTGTGCATTTCAATGTTCGCTGATTATCTTAAGAAACGTTAGAGGATGCTGAATTTTAACAAAATATATGGTAAAATCACTTACCTTGCAATAAATGCGTTTTCCCCACGAAGCGTTTTTCTTGTGTGTTGCGAGTCCGACTAATAATATCCCTCTGCACGTTCAAACGTCTTGACCCCGCCTTTGCTTCAGTTTCATTGGTTGAAGCTGTAAACCAATCATTTTCCTTTCTGCCCTCAGAACATGTTTCAGTAACTAAAACTCCCATCTGCTGTTAAGAGCCTTGTTGCTCTGTGCGCTGCTGCGCTCATCTGTTGACATTTCCGAATAATTTCCACACAAACAAACGTACATGTGTAATTAGTATGAGAAAAATATATATTTATGCCTATCGGACGCGGGCCGGGCTCGGACAGAAAAATCCGCAAAACGCCCCAAACATAGGCTTCATGTTTTTACTCCAATCTCATTTCATAAAGTCATATCGATGTAACGTCATATCGATGTAAACATTTGAAGTAACATATGATAATTAATATATTTTTCTCTAGTGTAGTGTTACTGAAGTGTTCCTTTTTAACGATGCCTGCTATAGCCTACTATTGTTATTATTTATATATATATATATATATATATATATATATATATATATATATATTAGGGCTGTCACTTTTTATTCGATATTCGAATATGCATTCGAACATGACGTGAAATATCCGTATTCGAACTATAAATAAACTATCCGGTTTTTAAAGTGCCATGTAGCGCGTTTATTTTATTTTATTGTTTGACATCTCATCCAGTAGAGGGCGCTCTAAACGTATTGTAGCATAGGCCCATGCCAAATCAAGCGCGAATAATAGCCAAGCCAATACATTCTATGAATTACATTAGCCACCCTGTTTTGAAAATGGAAGAGAACGCACATGAGCGGACAATTACGACCCCAACTCACCTAAAAAGTAGTGTCTGGAAACATTTTGGGTTCTACGCCGTAGATGGTAAAATAACCGTTAAAGATAAGGTAGTTTGCCGAATTTGCAAAAAACGGTTTACATACGCATCCTCGACATCCAATCTTCGCGCTCACCTGTCGAGTTACCATCCAAATGAGGCAGCGGCGTCAGAGACACAGCAGACGGCCAGAGCATCGCCAGCCGTCCAACATTGCATGACTGCATACTTTCCTGCACAACCGGTCAGCACCTTGCCAGATGCACGGGTAAAGGCCATCACCGATAAGATGGCAAGGTTTATTTGCAGGGATATGAGACCTATAAGTATAATTTCGGGAGACGGGTTTCAGGACCTCATAATGGAACTGGAGCCACGATACACAATTCCATGTCGCACCACTATGTCAGCCCGCATAGTAAAGTTGTATGACACCACACGAGAAAACATTAAGACCTTACTGCAGGACAAGAAACTCGCTCTAACTACAGACGGGTGGACATCACTGGCCACACATGCTTACGTGACAATCACAGCTCACTTTATTTCAGACACATGGGACCTCGAGAATTTCGTTCTTTGTACGAAAGAGCTATGGGGAAGTCACACAGCTGCCCATGTCGCAGAGAGCATCAGCAACACCCTGGACGACTGGGATATATCCCGTGAAGCAGTAATAGCGGTCACCACAGACAATGCGCAGAATTATGTGAAAGCCATACGCGATTTAGCCCTCATACATGTACCTTGCTTGGCGCACACTCTAAACCTAGCCGTGCGCAAAGGACTAGACGTGAAGGCTATTGATACTGCCCTTTCTCGCCTTAAACAGACGGCAGCTCATTTTGGAAAGTCTCCTGGTGACTGCTGCCTGTTAGAGGCAAAGCAGGAGCTTCTCGGACTAAAAAAGGAGAGACTGATAAATGACTGCGTCACGAGATGGAACACGACATATGACATGATCTGCCGTGCCTCCGAACAGCAAGCAGCCGTGGCCGCGGTCATTTTTGAAAAGAAAATGTCTCACTTGGAACTCAGCACTTCGGAGTGGTCTGTGGTTGAACAACTAAAAGACACACTGAAACCTTTCAAAATTGCAACTCAGGCCCTCTCCACCGATGCCTACCCTACAGCATCCGCCGTCCTCCCTCTGCAACATGTTATGCTCTCTCAGCTGACCACTCCTAACGCAACACAGAGAGCAGCTATCAAAGAAATGAAAGGTAGGCTTGTCATTTTCGTTCTATTCCTTTTTAGCACAGGCTAATTCTTAACATTAACGGCCTAATTCCATTAATGTCGAAATTATAATTTCGTTAAATTCGTTTTTTTGGGGGGAATAAATTGAAAATTGACAGTTAATAACACGAGCTAAAAATAAAACAATTAGTTTCAGATACTGTTATGTTTAAAGGTATAATTGATAAATAATAATAATAATAATTGATTCATTCATTTTATTTCCATTCTTAGCGAGGATGGTCGACAATTTCAAACCGCGCTACAGTGAAAACAGCAATGAATGGATGCTTCTCAATAAAGCGGCCCTTCTGGACACCCGGTTCAGCCGCTTGGTTCACCTTTCGCCTGGGCAGAAACACCTCGTAATTGAAAGCTTATCTCAGGAGCTGAAGGAAGCTGAGAGTGAGATCGACGGCGATTGTGCGCAAAAGAGGGAAGACGTGGCTCTGGCCTTAGGTGCCATGGGAAGCTTGTTTGGGGACATGTATAAATCGATCGACTCGCCCACACACAACACTAATGGTATCCAGGAGCTTAAAAACTACATGACTGAACCTCCTCTCCCCGCAGACAGCAACACGCTGCATTGGTGGAGAGACAAAGGCTGCAACAAATACCCACTTCTCTCAACATTGACGCGCAAATACCTGTGTGTGCCAGGCACGTCTGTGCGCTCCGAACGCGTGTTCTCCACCGCGGGGAACATCGTGAATGAAAAGAGAGCCGCACTTGATCCAGATCAAGTCGATAGATTGGTGTTTCTAGCAAACAATATAAAAAAATGAATTAGGCTGCTATATGCCTTACTCCTGGCTGCTGTTTAAGTTGTAACGTTATTGTTTGTGCCGTGCTGTTCCGATTCAGTTTTTTTTCATGTAGCCTAATGTTGTGATTGGCTATGCATAGTGGCACTAAAGTTGATTACCAGCTGTTTCAAACATTAAGTAAAAAAAAAAAAATGTTCAGACAGGCTATGACTGTTAATAAATATGTGATTGAATCTCCGTTATGTGTTTTTTTTTTTTTTTTGGGGGGGGGGGGGGGGGGGGTCGTAGATATTCGAATATATTCGAATACATTGCTTGATATTTGATATCCGTTCGAATTTGATTTCTCTCAAAAGTGACAGCCCTAATATGTATATGTATATGTATATATATATATATATATATATATATATATATATATATATATATATATATATATATATGTGTGTGTGTGTATTTTATAAATTTTAAATAGCAATTTTAACCAGAACAAATCTAAAATGTATTCCCAAAGTTTTTTAGGTATAGTCCTGCTGTATAGTCCTGCTGGTATAGTCCTGCTGACTTCAACATGAGCAGAACATGGTGAAAAATCAAACACCTGGGAAATTACAGGTATGTACTATGTTTCAGGAATGGCACAAAGGTGTGTGACTGGTTAAGTCTCTGTCTTTAGTTCAGTGTTAAATAATGTGCTTTTTTGCCATTTGTTGTGTATCTTTGGATTATGTTGTGTTGTAAATAAATCCAAACAATCAAAAAGCCGTTCTTTTTAAAAATCTCCTCATTCATTGTTCACAGTTCCTCATAGGCCCTGAGAGCTCCTAATAGGGCCAGTATGGGAGGGCCTTTGTCTTTTCTCAGGTGTGAAACACTCAATATTCATGGTGGTTAACGCCTACTCGCATAAAGCTTTCTTACACAAGACATGTCATACAAATTTTCAATCAATATATTGTCTGTTCTGAATGGGTAGTCAAGGTGATTTTCACATAGTTTTGGAGCAAATATTCTAGGCTACGTGATACAATTTTCAAAAGTCTTGTGAATAAATAATCAGTTTGGGTTTCATAACCTCATTTCAGTGACTTTTTTTTGTCATTTTCACAAACCACGCATAAATGTTATCATCTCAAATCTACAAACTTTTACATACATGCTGCTGACATATTATTGTAGCAGAGTTTGTGCTGAATGCAGTGTAATAAGATTTTAGCCATGAACATGTCACAGAAATAACAAAAATAAGCACAATTATCAGAGCATGTCAGAACACCTCCAGGACCCAGAAAACCCCTCAGACCCAAGAGGGTTAAAGCACATGCAAATAATGAACTTTTAAGAACTGCAGTGTCCTGTTCCTCTGCGTAAACATTTAATGTGAGTATTTGTCGCGTTGTACACTGGGCTGTTTGGACGCAGACTGCTACAAAAGCACGCAGCAGCTTGCTTGCAGCAAGGATCACAGCGCAACTTTGAACTATATCGATGCCATATGGTCTAAATCCATATCCCATTTAAAAAATATATCAATATATTTTTTATATCGATATTATATCGCCCAGTCCTACCACGCTGTTCCCTTGGAGGGCGGGGGCAATAACAAAAGAAACAAAAGCCGGCTTATCCAGTTTGGAAATACACACAGACAATGACACGCCCCTACTGCGAGCTAGAATCTCACAAAACAAGCCGATTTCAACCTAAAAATGTACGATTTTAAATCTACCAATATTGATATCTAAAACATGGAGAGGCTTCTTCGTGATCTCAACTAACAGATTCTGCCAAAAAGCGAAAATCACCAGTTTTGAAAAAAACCTGCCTCTTTCTCATTTTGCTCAAAAGTTGTGCTGCCGACTTGTGACCCTACTTTCCGTGACGGGTCACATATTTGCGCAAATGTTCTGGGCTATTATCAAAATATCGATAAAAAACTATCGCGAAATGACGGTGTTTCCATTAACCGATGTTATGCGACTAAAACGTCCTTTTTTCTCTCGCGATAAGGCATTCCAAAAATCACGACAACGGACGTTTTTTTATATAATATCACAGCCCAAGGGCCCCAAAAACACCTTGGTCCCCAGAGGGTTAACAGAGCAGCCATCAAGTGTTAGACAGTATTCTAGGTTATTACGTGTGGAAGTTTTTTGTCCAATAATTAGAATCTCTGTTTTTTTCAGAATTTAGTAGTAGGAAATTACTAGTCATCCAGTTTTTTATATCAGCTATGCATTCTGTTAATTTTGTGAATTGGTAGGTTTCGTTAGGTTTTGAAGAAATATACAGCTGAGTATCGTCGGCATAACAGTGAAAGCTAATTCCATGTTTCCTAATGATATCTCCTAATGGTAGCATATACAGAGTGAACAGCAGCGGTCCTAGTACTGAGCCTTGTGGTACGCCATACTGAACTTGTGATTGATAAGACATCTCTTCATTTACTGCTACAAACTGATAACGGTCAGATAAGTATGATTTAAACCATGCTAGTGCAATTCCACTAATGACAACATCATGTTCAAGTCTATTTAAAAGGATGTTGTGGTCAATGGTGTCAAATGCAGCACTAAGATCGAGTAACACTAATAGAGAGACACAACCACGATCGGATGATAAGAGCAAATCATTTGTGACTCTAACGAGAGCTGTCTCGGTACTATGATACGGTCTAAATCCGGACTGAAAATCCTCGCAGATATAATTTATTTCTAGAAAGGAACACAGTTGTGAGGATACTGCTTTTTCTAATATCTTTGACAGAAAAGGCAGATTCGAGATCATCCTGTAATTGACTAATTTTGTAGGATCAAGTTGCTTTTTTTTAACAAGCCGTTTAATCATAGCCAGCTTAAAGGTTTTTGGTACGTATCCTAGAGACAAAGATGAATTCATGATATTAAGAAGAGGATCTATGACATCTGGAAGCATCTCTTTCAGCAGCTTAGTCGGTATAGGGTCTAACATACAAGTTGTCGATTTAGATGATTTATGAGTTTGCAAAATTCTTCCTCTCCTATAGCAATGAATGAATCAAATTTTCCCTCAGGGAGACTACAATGCACTTCCTGATGCGATACTGTAGTAGACGGTTGCATAGTTATAATTTTGTCCCTGATATTATCAATATTATAAGTGAAGAAGTTCATAAAGTCATTACTGCTGTGTTGCTTGGAAACTTCTGGGCTTGAAGCTTTCTTGTGCCACGGCGTTGGACTATGTTCTTTAATCTTCTTTAAGCGCAGCGGAGCAACTGTGTCTTAAGTGCTGGAAAAGAGAGAGTTAAAAGTTTCTGTTGCAATATCAAGTTCTTCTAAGCTATCCGGGATGCTGAGATGATGAAACTGATTAGGAAGAGTATTGATAAAGCAATCTTTAGTGGCAGAAGTAACTGCTAACATATTTATAACACGGAGTCGGCTTTGCAGCATTGGCTAAATGTAATTTACACGAGACTAGATAATGATCTGAGATGTCATCGCTCTGCTGCAGTATTTCAACGGCATCAACATCTATTCCATGTGATAGTATTAGATCTAGAGTATGATTACGGCAATGATATCAATCCTGACACGTGTTGTCTAACTCCAATTGAGTTTACAATGTTTTTAAATGCCAATCCCAATGCATCTTTTTTATCTACATGTATATTAAAATCATCAACAATTAGTACTTTATCTGCAGCCAATACTAATTCTGATAGAAAGTCCGCAAATTCTTTGATAAAGTCTGTATGGTGCCCTGGTGGCCTGTATACAGTAGCCAGTAGAATTTTCAAACGTGATTTATCGTTTACACTATATATTTTTACATTAAGCACCAACACTTTAAAATAATTATATTTACAACTAGATTTCTTAGTGGTTTTGAAAATATGAATATAAATTATATTAACACCTCCTCCTTTGTGTTTCAGACGAGGTTCATGTTTATAACCGTAATCTTGTGGGGTTGACTCATTTAAAGCAATGTAATCGTTTGGTTTTAGCCAGGTTTCTGTTAAACACAGCACATCTAGGTTATAATCTGTAATCATATCATTAACTATTAGCGCTTTTGAAGAGATCGAATATTCAGCAACCCAAGCTTTATAATTTGCTCATCTTTATTATATCTGTTTTTTATTTGTTGAACATCAATTACATTTTTAACCTTAGATGGGTTTAGACGTTTTTTGGATTTCCAAGTTTGAGGAACAGACACAGTCTCTATATGATGATATCTAGGTGAAAGAGGCTCTATGTGATGGGATTTATCTGACCTTGGTGACGTGAGGCCGCTAGCAGACGGTCGGTTAAGCCAGTCTGTCTGCTTCCTGAGAAGCAGTGATTTTCCAGTGCATTTGTTTTTACAATAAATGGCTATTACTGTCATGGGATTAATATTATTATTATTATGTGTAATGTAGACTTGAGACATTATATCACAACTAAAAGAGGTTTGAGTTTTTCTTTGTTCAATTTGCACACTGAATATGGGTTGGCGCTCTTAATTTTGAACTCTTACAGTTTCTTTCGATTGCTAAACGACAGTGAGCACAACTAGAGCTACATGTGCAAAACTCTAACTACAGTCTGCACTACCAACAGTCACCTGAGCTAAACAGTTCACATCACCTGCAAAACTCACTCCAAGCAACACAACTCTTAACACATGGCTCAAAACAGGCTCAGTGCAGCCAAACACTATACACAACCCTCACTGAGATAACACACACTGTCACTCAGAACACACTGAGAGTAAAAACACTAGCATCAAACACCAATACAGAAAATACAAACTTTTCATCTTTACAGTTTGAACAATGTCAGTGACTTCATACAAAGTAATATTTTCTTCAAAGAAAAGAGTGACATTCTTTCACATGATTTATTTAAATTTTTAGAACATAACCATTCTTTAAGGTAAATGAAAATTAGCAGTTTGCTTCAATAGTCTGTAGTAATTTACGGAATTACAGTAATGAGGAAAAAAAGGTAGATACTAAAAGTACATACTGTAATTCAAACAAATATTTGCGGGGCTAATCCTGCCTCTTTCTAGCATCAGGCCACAGGTTTTCATCAACATCACATCTAATGTTCTCTCTTGCCATGCACCTTCTGGAGTGCCTTATCCATCCCTGCAGTTCTCTGGACTCGTGTCCTCACATCCGGCACGCATGGCTTCCAAAAGAGACATTTGGTCATGTGGGTGGTGACCAAACACTTTCCACCTCCAGGCAGAAAAAAACTCCTCTATTGGGTTGAGGAAGGGTGAATATGCAGGCAGGTACACAACCATAAATCTGCGACAATAGCATTTTCCTGCGCATCTGAAAATATTTTTCCTCTTCCTCCTGTTGGGGCCAGCCTTTGGGTCCTGTTGTATATTACAGTATATACAGTAATACAGTAAAAACTATATTTTACAGTCAAACTTACTGTAATATATATATCTGTGTAAATTTTCTATAATTGCAAAACAAAATATATTACTGTAATGTTCTCATTTACTGTAAGGATGTAAATCTCACCTGTTTCAGCTGAAGTTGCCATCAGCAGTGTTTGAAAGGCACAAGGCTGAAATCTATTCTGTTTTGAATGTGTGGTTCACAGTTTTGACAGCAGTGTGTTAGCATTTGAACAAAGTGCTGTAAATCCACAGTGTTGTGCAGGTTGTGGTTAAAGTCATGGGATAAGTGTGTAGAGTTTTGAAAACTGTGTTCAAGCAATGAAAAACGAACTAGAGTTTGGTCCACATGAACTGCTGCTGTGCAGACTGTAGTTAGAGTTTTGCACATGTAGCTCCAGTTGTGCTCACTGTCGTTTAGCAATCGAAAAAAACTGTAACGTGCCCCAGATTGATAAATTTAAGATTAAAATGCACAAAAGTTTCTTCCGGGATGAGGAGTGGTGAATGCCCCCCAACCTCCCTAGAAGGACTGTGGTCCACCCACCACCGTTTTTTTTTAACCTAAAATCCTGTGGGAAACACTGGTATTTTTCAGGATAAACAGACGACCCAAGAGCGAATGCAGGTACAAACAAAGTTTTTAATAGTAAAGCGACCAAAGGCAGTCAGCCGCCAGGCGGGCGCAGAACTGGTCAACACAATTGACTTGGCTTAATGAAACAGAAGAGCAGGGCTCCTTGAGCTGGGTAGCAGCGGTCAGCGACGATAGCACAGTCCTAGACCAGTAGTTGCAGAGCAGCAGTTAGATTAGCAGTCGAGGGCCACGAGCAGCAGGATGGCTGGGCAGAGCACAGTATAAGCAGACAAGTAGACGAGACAGGACAAGACAAGGCAAGGTGTCCAGTTGAGGAAGGTAGAGTAGACTGAAACTGCAGAAAATACAGGAATGAGCCTTAAGCCTGTTTTATGCTTCTGCGTCGAATCGACGGCGTACCCCCGCAGACCCTTCTGCGTCGACACGAACCCCTCTCCGCCCCCTCCGCCGTAGCTCAACATGCACCTCCAAAATATTGTAACTACGCGTGGAGGCGACGCAGACCACAAGGGCTGTGATTGGTCAGATTATACATAATTTCCGGAGTGTAGTTTTCCCCCCTAGTGTTCTGGCGGTGAAATGCACCGCGATGCAACACAACCCGACACAGAACCATAAAACGGAGGAGTGACGGCGTAGCTACGGCGTGGAGTTGACGCAGAAGCATAAAACAGGCTTTACAAAGTGTAAACTGCGCTATATTGGTCCAATGAGGGTTTCCAATAATACGGGGAAGGTTTCTTACGTGTTCCGTCTTTTCTCATGGCAAAGTATTTTGGGTTAAATGCAATACATTTCTCATATGTATTTACACGTTATTTCATCGGAAAAGGTTTTGATAATATCTATGCATCACTAAAAGTGAGCGAATGTTTGATTATTACTTTTAGACTATTAAATGAACAAGGTCAAAATCAGTTTGAATAATCAAATGTAACAATTTATTAAATCAGGTATCAGGTCAATTGTATAATTAATTCTAAGATAATCAATACAAAACATGAATAAAGAGAAGAGATGCGAACCCAACCTGGATAAATACATGAGGCTGGGAGTCTCAATGACTCCCAGCCATCATCGGCCACTCTGGATACAGAAAGCGCCCTGATTCCTCTGCCGTACTCCATTAAATAGCCAAAACACATGGTTAAAAATGGGAATTTACATTCAGAGTTGACACCTTTTGGGGGTAGGAGACCATTTGCCTAGAGACAACCTTCCTTTGTGTGCCAGTTTCTCTAAACTTCTCAAAACCTGATTTCTTTTTGTTTAACTTAGTTGGAAATAAGACATTTGTACCACTCACTCTGAGACATTTAAAATGATACTAAACATAATAATCATTCACATTAAACCACATATATATTCTTGTGTGAGTTCTTAGGCGTGAGAGGGAGTGAGGCTGCATGGGGGAGGTCAGATGTTCATTTCCAGCAAGGTCCTTTGTCTCATAGACCAGTCTATCTCTCCAACCAGTTTTTCAGCCTTACACAAAGCAACAATAATCTGCCAATGAAACAGAGAGAATGGTGACTAGAAGTAGTAGGCACAATCAAGATGAAGAGAAAAGGTGTGGTGACAATCAGCGCGGCCGGAGGATCTCAGACAAATTCCATTGAGAATCCCACCAGCAATAGGGGTATGGCCAAAATGAAATATTACATAATTTCCCTACAATTCGATTGGTTCTTCATATGCAAATCCTTCTGTTACTAGGTAAAGCAAATTCTGTTTTAATGATTACTTTATTGTATGTGTCTATTTTCGGGATTCTGATTGGCTAACGTGGGCTTGAGCTTCTCGTGACACTGCCACCTACAGGTTTGGCATGCTCTTGACGGCATATACACGAGTTTCTGAAAACTGACAGGTATGCATGATGTTATTTTTGAAAATGTCCGTTTATAAAAATAGCCGGCCATGTGTAAACGTAACCTAAAAGATAGTTTAAAAATCTATCACAACATACATTCGCATTTATATGAGAACATTTATGTGCAATATATGTACACAATAAAATATTAAATTTTGTGAATATATAATGTAATGCTATTTTTGTCTTCATTTATATGTTAAATATGTTATATTCATTAATATATAGCCATGCATGGCACTAGTTTCACATAAATGGAAATGTATTATGTAATATATCACATTATATTTCGCAGTATATTACCATATATTTTTGCTCGTTAAGGGGCAAGCATCCAGTATGCATTGGTCCAGGTGGGACATTTGATCATGTGAAAGAATTCATGAGGAATATGGGGATGAGGAATGGAAATTATAGTGGGAGAAAATGTGACAGCATCCTGGGATGGCAATAAACCACTCACAGTGACGGCATGGGAGTTGCCACATTGCCACAGCCTAGCACATAGAAACTTAGGAACCCTGACAGTCACACAGATTCAAAGCTGAGAACACTATTCATGTTATTTTTTATTTATAAATTGTGTCAGTGTGAAACATGGCCTTCTTTTGGGGATATCCTCATTTGTATTTTTTTTTTATAACAACTAGCTGTATAGAAACACAATAGGCAAGGCAAGTGTATTCATATAGCACATTTCAGACACAATGGTAATTCAAAATGCTTTACATACATAAAATAATCACAACAGATGCATAAGGTAAAAATACCATGTATAAGAGATAAAAATAACAACAAAAGCAGAGAGTCCTGAATCAGTAAATGCGATGCGCCGCTGTCTGAATGGAAGAGTCAGAGAGCTTCGGTTCGCCAGACACACTATAACAACTCCTGACTTCAGTGACTGATGGCTTTCAGTGCTCACCGTCTCACTTCCCAATCCTCTCAACTCTTCCAACCTGACAGCCCTAACCACACATAGAACCAGCATAAGCAAAACAGTTATAAAAACAATAAAACTATTATACATAAATAAGATAAAGTGCAATCAGGGGAACATACAGTGTACACTTATGCTAGTGCTTAGTCAGTAAATGGACTGGTCAGCAGAAGCGTTTTGAGTCTGGACTTGAATGTGACTACTGTTAAAGCACATCTCTTCTCTTCTGGAAGCTGCGGCTGGCATTAAGCTAAAAGCATAACCTTGCTTTGAGTGAACCACTGTTATTATTTCTAACTGACGTGATCCTGATGATCTGACTGATCTGTTGGTTTTATATTCCATGAGCATATATGCAATGTATGGAGGTTCTAGGCCATTGAGTGATTTATAAACAAGTAACAGTAGTTTCAACGTAATTGTGTATTACGTGACGTCAAGAACGCGCATCACAGAACAGAGCAAGGCGAGCATTTGTGCTTATAAAACTTAAACTTCTTTATTTATTTTTGAAATGACGATCGTTTCGCTAGATAAGACCCTTATTCATTGTCTGGTGTCGTTTAAAGCCCGTTGAAGCGGCGCTGACACTGTCATCTGGACCTTGACCCGTTTGGGGCCCATTGACGTCCATTATATGGAGAAATGTTTTGATCAAAATCAAAAGACATGGACATCTTGGATGACATCGGGGTGAGTAAATTATCAGCAAAAGTTTTTTTTAAAAGTGAACTAATCCTTTAACACATTAACCAAAAGCCCAATGTATTTAACTATTTTTTTTTCTTTCACAGATCAATGCAGAGTTTAATCGCATCACAATCAAAAGCCTCAAGCAAGAATTCTTCTCAGCGCTTGATCAACATGCTGCTCGAAACAAAACAAATGGCAGTTGAAAAGAGACTTTCTGAGTTTCTTGCACAAATGAAATCTATGGTACACTTGTCAATGCTTCTTCCTTGAACAAAATTCTGGTACTGTTTTAGCTCAGTTTTTTATTTCATTCTATGTTGTGACATATTTATCATAGTGCTGCTGTCACTGAATTATTTAGTTAGATTTAGATTTGTTAGAGCTAATTTAATATTAATTTTTTTTCCAGAGCACTGTCATCACTGCTATGTGCAGTTCTTCATGGCCTTCCTCTCATTCTTGGAGAAGAAACCAGTTTTTTTGTTTTTTTTTCAAATAAATGTTTACAGGTAACTTTCTATATTTCATTATACACTTTTATTCCGCACACATACATTACAAATATGCTTCATTCAACTCTCTTATCTTGGATCAGACATGCAAACTCTGTATTTGTTTAATTTCTTTTCTTTTTTTTAATCCAACATTTTGTCGAATGCTAGTTCTTAATTACTATTTTTGTCTATGTTTCATACAATACTTGAACAACCATAATTAATCTCTGCTAGTTGTACGTAGACCTGATACCAGTTGTTATATGGATTTTGGATATGGATTTACAATTGTAATGTAACCAGAATTTTTATATTGCTGTTCCTGTTTTTATTAGGACTGTGATTGACACATCGGGATTCTCCCTCCACAAGCACTATTTGGATTCTTCTTGCAAAGCAATATTAAAGACAGAGCCATAGTCATGGATGATCTTGAAAACTTTCCAGGTGCCATGTGCCTAATTTTTATGCTGATTTATCCGTTAAATTCTGAGTTTTTCTTTTCCTGGGACACAAATCTCTAAAACCAAAACTACATTCCCTTAAAAACCTGTTGATGTAAGCAAAGGCTATTGAGATTGTGTTAAAGGTATAGTTCACCTAAAATGTATATTCTGTCATCAGTTTGTCAATCTCATGTTATTCCAAAACCATAAGACTGGTTAGCACAAGTTTAGATATTTTTTATGAAAACCAGAGAGGTTTCTGACCCTCCATTAAAAGTCCAGGTAACCAAAGCTTAAGGTCATTAATATGCTAAAAGCAAATTTATTAATTTTACAATGCCTTTTATAACCTTTTTGGATCTTTTAAATTATGTTTACCTGGACTTTCAATGGAGGGAAATCAACAAGATTTCATTAAAAAAATATCTCAAAGTCTAAACAAAGTCTTATGGGTTTGGAACGTCATGAGGGAGAGTAAATTATGAAAGAATTAAACATTTTGGGTGAACTAACCCTTAAAGCTTGTTGTTGCGCTAAAGTCAACATTATTTTTGATTAAAGTGTTACATTTTCACCCGTCAACGTTAGGTGAAAAATGTTAATATTTTTTTTTAAATATACGTTTTACTTATTTCTGTTAAATATGTTTTTTTTTAAGTGTCAAAATTAAGCAAAAATGTATTTTTACTGGGACAGATTCAAAAGATTGTCAATATTCTTTGTTTATTCATCAGTCAGGATTTGTTGTAGTGCATATTGTTACATTAATGAAACATGTTTTGAATGTAAGGGGTGCCAGACTGGCATTGTTTGGTACATTGTAATTCCTGAAGAAAATTGATGAGTAATAAATAATGTTTTGCCTAAGATCTGTTGTTGCTTTTTGTCTTAACATTTTTTTTTTTAGTTCAGCGTACTTGAAAATGATGAGGCAATCGGTTTCCTAAGATTTTCCTAGTAATGTGAACACTAATAATAAGTTAACACAACTAATGATTTTGAGGTAACAGTACTTGACCAACAAGTTTTCTTTACTTAAATTAATTAAGTTCTGCCAACTAAAAATGAATACACTACTTTACTTAGAAATTTTACCGCAATCGGTTTCCTCACTTTTTCAAAGTAAAGTCAACTGTAGATGCAATGTTCCTTGTAGTCAACAGAATGTGTTAAAGGGACCATCAAAATTAATTTTAACCAATTTTTTTTATTTTATAGAAATAATCCTTGTCTGGATATTCAGTTCAGACTGATGTCTGTTCAGAGTTGATCTCTATGTGTGTTAGTTTGTGTTAGTCTAAGTGCTGAGATTCTCTCTACAGACCAGCACACACTGGAGAGGCTCTGAAATCACTGTCAAACTCAACAAGCAGTGAGACATCACAAGCCAAGACTCTGGCATGTGGAAGAAGAAGAGTTGCACACAGTGAACCAGCACACATGGTAAATACAGCACAACTAAGGTAACCATGGTAACAATAAACAACGATGCACCTGGTCTGTTGTCACTGACAGGTGTTCTGGCAGGAGTGGGCGGGGCTTTGCGTGTGATTATGCCTGTGACAACCAATAAACACACAGGTGCCAGAATTGAGCCAATCGCGAGATACAAACCATCACCACCACCGCCACCGAAAGTCCACAATGCTGCACACATTACAGGAAAAATAAGTATCAATATGATGTAACACGGCTTTGAGAAAATATGAGCAGAGATCAGTGGATATTTCAGTGTCAGAACCCCCTCCAGAGACACCAGCTGTTGCAGGTGAACACCACAGACTTTCAGACAAAAATATCCAATCATAATGACTGAGTGAAAGCCATGGAAAAGACTTGGAGAAAGAAGTTTTAACAATCTATATATATACAGGAGCAGTTGCAACAGGTCACAGAGGAGGAGGAGGATGATGAAGGCTGAGATCCGGCCTCTGCTCTTTCTCTGAAGATGCACAAAATAAAAAGCCCAAATCTGACACGGCCCCCCCACACACAGAGCAGCGATGAAGAAGATGGACAGGTGGATTTGAAAATCTGTGTAGTTGTCGTAGAAATCACTGAAGTCATTAGTTGTAGAGTTGATGAGATCTCTGTAGTTGTCCTCCATGGTGTAAGTTTACTGCTGCACTTTGAGTTGCTGAAAAAAAAAAAATTTTTTTTAGAAGAACACCCTAAGCTGGTTTTATAGGGGTTTGGGTTGAGAGACCAGCTAAACCAGTTTACTAGCAACTGACTAGAGTAAACCACTTTGAGTTGGTTTTATATTGTTTCCTTTCACCAGAAAAATGACAAAGATATTTATAAAGAGTGAAGTTCACTTTAGGTTAGTTAAGGAAATTAAAAATGTCATATGCCTTTGAAAGAATTCTACTGAAGAATCATAACAATATTGAAACAACAATCTCATATCGTAAAATATGTAACATGTTGAATATTTACGATCAGTAATCCTGTTGTGTGGGGTGAACCCCGAGGACACACACACACACACACACACACACACACACACACACACACACACACACACACACACACTTAGGCTCATTAAATTAAAGAATAAGTTACAATAATTTTCTATTTTCTTTGAATATGTAGCAGGGTGAAGTTTACTCGTGGTGATTGGCCAGTGTCATGTAAAAACGCTGAACCTATCAGCAGTTTGCTGTCGGGGTATAAAATGAGAACATTTCTGTCACCTGGGATGCGTTGTCATCCGTACCGCCCCTTTTACGGAAGTTACAATTTATGAATGGGAGAGTGTCTGGAGTGCCGTCTCTCCGTTCTGTTGCTGTGCATGGGCTGCCCCTGGCATGGAGGTTGGTTCGTTCGTTTTAAGGCAATTGATTGTTTTATTTGTTAAATGGAATGTTTGTTTACTATAAGTTTTTGTGTAGCTCGTCAATGAAAACCCACTGCATGTTATGGTCCGCGACCATGCATAGTACCGCGTTAGGAACATCATCTGGTATGTATGAGAGCCATTCGCGTGGTTTGTCTTTTTATTGTTTTGTTAGTAATTTTTCTGTTTCATGTTTGACAGATTGAGTGGCAGGATCAAGGGTTTCAACTCGATTATGGGACGAGATGCACGTCTGTTGATCTAACGCACTGCTGTCTTGCCTGGGCTTATTTGCGTCTTTTTGTTGGAGCGAACTTGAACTCTCGTAAAAGCGAGCCGGGACGATTGCTCGCTGAGGTGTGAGCATTAATGTGGTAGCTTGTTCCCTCGCTGGCTTGCTCTGCTCCTTGAGTGTACGGCCGTTCGTGGCCTGTTTGTTTCATTTTGATTTGTTTCTTGTTTTGTTCCGAATTGTAATTTATAGTTTTCCTTTTGTTATTGGTCTTGTGCTCATTTGTTTGCATATTTTGTAATATCATTTATTTTTCTTTTGTTTAGGTTTAAGTTTGGTTGGGTTACAAAACGAGACTGAAATTAATATATTGATTTTGTTTCTTTGATTTTGTTTGTTAACTGAACTTATTTTGGGCGCTGGTTTTGCCAGTTAATTATTGTTTAATGTTTGAGACTTTTCTTTGTTTCTTTTTCCTTCATAAACAGCGTGACGAAGAAAGTTTATAGAGGAGGGGTTTAGCCGCTGTTTAACGGGGTTCACCTTGAGTGCTGTGTATTGAGTGACCTGACTTCACCAGAGTGGGTGTGTGTAGATCTTAAGTGTGTTGTGTGAATTGAGGGTCACAGCAGGCCATCTCCCTTCCAATTAGGCTTTCTTGTGTAGTTGTTTTTTTCTTTTATTAATCTGAAGTTTTGTAAAGTATTGTTTGTTTTCTTTTGTTTTTTTGTTGTTTTTCTTTAACATGTGAATATTGAGCCCTTGATGTTAATCTATTTGACGGTTTTTAACTTTTGTATCTGAATAAAGCTGCTTCATGTTTGATACTCCCTGGCCCATGTCTCTCTGCTCACCCATTCCTTTTGGTTACGAACCTGTGCGCCCCCTGTCTTGGGGCTGAGTTCCTGGTATATACCGGGTGGCGTAGTCGACAATTATATAATTGTTTCATATATTTCCCTCAAGTACCTGATGCCACTGGCTACAAATAAATGAACATTGTTATTTATGTTCATGCACATCTGAATGTTTGTCTCCTGCGGCTCCTCATCAGTCCAGCAGCTGCTATTGAGCTCCAAGTATAGTTTACAGTCAAATTAAACAAAGTTATATGATAGCAAAGTTGTACTCAAAATCTGCACACAATCTGACACTTAAAAATAAGTTTTAAAATCTTAAAAATACTAAATGTTTGCAGATTATCTAGTTTCATCATTGGTCTATCATTACTGAGAAAAAAAAAAAGCGGTTACTGACAAAAATAGTTGTGGTGTGGGAAATGTATCTTTCAGTTTATCTTTTTTTTCTTTTTCTTTTGATTGCTCACATGCATCGTTCAAAATTGAAGTCACAAACTCTATGCAGACCAAACTGTGAATAATTTTTCATTGCTTTCACACAATGCATTCAATGACCACATTTTATCATATTTCATAAACACATTTTGTCATATAAACGTCACCATTCTGGAAAACAGGAACATCTGCATTTTTTTAAATGCTAACACTGCTTTCAAAACTGAAAAACACACACATTTAAATCAGAATGATGGCAAACTTTGCACATTTCTGCAGGAATTATTATAAATTATTAGAACATTTATAATAAAATATAATAATTATTACAAACAAAAGTAATTGCAATTTCATCTGAAAGCCGTAGTTTCTCTTAGTACATTTTTGGTCAGTCATCTTTTAGTAACACAGGATGGCTTCAGAATGATTTTGGTCCACATGCATGAACATGGATGAAGGAAAACACATGAGGAAAGAAGAGAGAGGGAGAACTAGAACCTTCTCAGTACTGTATATCCATCCATCTATTCCACACATCATGTACTCTACGTGTTTTTAGGGTCAGTTATGAATGACAAATGAATGTGTGTTTGTTGGGTCACAACTTTTGCCAGTGTTATGGAAGAATTACTTGATTTGAGAATTTTTTTTTTATTATTTTGGCAGTTTTAGTGTATTTTGAATGGAAATGAACCGCTGTGTGAAGCTTAAAGTTGGTTCGGGGAACCGTGTGAAGATCGAGTTTTGAAAAAGTGACCTAAGTACTGAGAAATGTGTCCTAGCGATTGTAAAAACAACTGTAGTTGTATCTGCATTTTTATCACAGTTATATAATATTAATTAACAGGGTCAAACTATTGTAAAACATTTGGATACATTCATTTATTTTTCAACTAAATGAGCATTTACATTTTGTATTTAGCAGCTGTGTTTGTGTGTCTCAGTTTTCTGCTTGTTGCCCTGTTTCTGTATTACAGTTTTTGTTTTTTACGCATTTCTCAGTAGGTCACATAAAAAAAATCACACATTTATCCCTACCAACATAGGGAAATGTTGTATAATAGTACATTTTAAAAGTAGCATCTCAAATCGCTTCACAAGAAAAGAAACAAGATAAAACGTACAATTATACAAACAATGCATTAATGAAATAAAAAAACAGATAAAAATAAAATACCAAATAAAAACATAGTATCACATGTTCGATTAATAATAATAAGAAAATGGAAATTACGAACAATCATGTAAAAGCTACTTTAGACAACCCAGGTTTTAGCACATCAGTTAAATTCACATTAAAATACACCAAAACTACCAAAACACTTCATTCATGACTCAAATCTAGTCGTTCTTCCATAACAGTAAGTGTGTCATCCAACAAACACACTTTGTCACTTATAAAACAATGAAATAAAAACACTAACAACATAGTGTTTGTCACTTACGGGCTGCAGTAATAAAAAAATAGTTGTAACAATCTTTAATTATAACTACTCTGGAAACATCAGGAAATAAATCACAACCACATTAACTCAAGACATAACACTGAGAAAGATCTGGGAGAACTTAGGGCTTAAATACTCAAGGAAAGCTAATAAACAGAGCAGGGAACGGGTGCATGCTAAATTAACAACCATGGAGATTTAGGAAGACAAATGGGAAGACAGACAGGACAAACTAAATATTAAAACTCAAACATGTACCTGACTGAACATACTGTATACCTGAAAGCGTTATACAATGTTTTCCTTTTAACATTTCTTTAAAAACAACAACAACAATAACAACATCAACAAAAATAAAAACAAGAATGACATTCTCTGATCACTTTAAAACAAAGTAGGGGAGAGCAGGGCACAACCCATTGGTGGGACACATCGTAACATGACCATACGACAGCTTATAATGTTTCTGATCTAATCAAAAAATATACAACACAAACTAAAATATTTTATCAACAAAATACTATTATAAACTTTTTCATATAAAATAATGCCATTTTTACACATTGTAACAGTGTGACAACATGCCCCGCCTGCGCAGCTGGGATTTAAACCAGTGTCTTCTGCTGGTTACATCAACATTAAACATCTCAACTGTTAAATAACAGATATAAGATTTAAATAATATAAAATTTGTCTAATTATAAATAAACAAAAACAGAGATGAAAAATTAACCTAAGTAAGAAATTGACTTTTGCCATGGTAAAATAAATCTTCAGTGATATTTTCCAAAGATTTTTTCATTTATTTTTCTCTGTAGTTGATATGGCAACTAGTAAATACCCCAAGTTTCTTCATGCTGGCATGTGTGAACAGTTTTAAACCATGTGTGTTACAACTAGCCCTGCATTAGGTTGTGCCCCGCTCACCCCTGCCGGATCTGCCAAACACAAGTTCATTTGTGCTGGGTTATTAAATGTTATCAATAAAGGTCATAACATATAATATAATATTTTATTTGACCCAGACTGACCAGTAAAGAACTGACCTGAGATCAGGCAGAGAGTGATGATGATGATGAAGATGATGATGATGATGATGAAGATGATGATGATGAAGATGATGAAGATAATGATGATGATGGCAGCTCTAATTCCAGATTGACTTCAGTCTCACAGATATTCAAAGAAACAGTCGTGTCAGATAACAGTCATAACTCTATCTGTCCCTCTTATTTTCTGCTTTCTTATTCTCTGTAATGGTTCCACCCATCAGCATCACTACAGGCAGGGCCGGATTAACCATTAGGGCAACTGGGCAATTGCCCAGGGGCCCAGGACATCTAAGGGGCCCTGGGCACCGTCAAATATTATGTCAAATATTATGATTAAAATGTCTCCACGATCTGCTTTTAAAGAAATATCGAAGGATCGCGCATTATATCAGTTTGCAGTTCTGGCGCCTCCGTCTCAACGTACAGCGCGACGTATATTCACATGAAATGCAGAGGAACAGGACACTGTAGTTTATAAAAATTAATTATTTGCATGTGCTTTAAAGCCTTGCCGGTTAAACATGTCATTCGCTGCTGATGTGCTGTTCTAACGGGCGCTTTTCGGAGCGCAATAACGTTACAGCCGACGCGCGCATGCACTAAAAGCCTGTATAACAGCGCCTGTTACTGGACTAAGTTATCTTTCGAGTCTTTATTGCTCTAATTCTGTCAAATACACACAAGGTTTACATAAACAAAGTTGGTTATGTCTAAAGTATAAGTACAGTAGAAAAAAAATAAGAAACAAATCTGCTTGTCAAATGCGTGTATATTAGACTCGTCGCGGGCAGATCTTAAAGAGACAGTAGCCCTAATAGTAAACATGCAGCCGCTTGTCCTTAAAGGGATAGTTACCCAAAAATAAAAATGATGTCATTATTTACTTACTCACTCTAATGTTGTTCCATACCTGTATTAATTTCTTTCTTGTGCTGAACACAAAAGAAGATATTTTGAGGAGTGTGGCTAACCGGGCGGTTGCTGGTCCCCATTGACTACCATAGGAAAAAAACTATTATGGAAGTCACTGGGGTACATCAACTGTTTGGTTACCCATTCATCCAAATAACTTTTATTTTCAACAGAAGAGGGAGACTTATTTGGGTTTGAAACGGCTTGAGAGAGTAGGCTAAATGATGACAAATAAAAATGTCCCTGTTTATAAAACAACAAAATACAAAGAGCAAATCCCTCACTCTTGACTGAGAACTTTAATAGAAGCTTTAATAAGAATCAATGTACTATTTATACAGTGAAGTCTATGTTGTGTTTTATTTTCATATTATTTTAATATTTCATATAATTTAATGACTTTCTTCAATGCTGTTAAATACACATACTGTAGCTGAAAAAATATGGGCGTGGGGGTCCTACAAGTCATTGTGCCCAGGGGCCTCTGAACTCTTAATCCGGCCCTGACTACAGGGCAGATAAAAATAGCCTTAAACTGTGTGAAAAAGCACTGAGAAAAATTAGGAGATGAGATGAGATGCTCGGACTCAAGTTGCAGTTTAATAGACTTCAGACTTGACTCGACAAAAAGGAATATTTCAAGAACAACTCAAGTCTCCTTAACTACTATGGAGCCCCTAAAGGGACATGGTGGTCGAAAAAATGGGAGGAAAACGATCTTTGACCTAATTTTCACAATTAGCATGCGTACCATTTTCTATTGACTTAAATATTCCGAGGTTTGATATCAATATCATCACTGCTTTATAAACTGCAGTATTACAAACCGTGACTGGCGCCATCTTGTGTCCACTTAACGACTGTATTGAAAATAAATACGTACCATGTTGCCCGGATGATTGTTTGGGATTATTAAACTGTAATACTTGTAAAGTAACAAGGATGTACTGTAGATTATCCCTTACATTTTAGGACCTTTATTACAAACAAAACAGATAATAGAAAGATCATATATTTTAATTAGGGCTGTCAAATTATTAACATTTTTAATCAAATTAATCAGAATTTTCAGTGGATTTATCAGGATTAATCACTATTTGCAATTACACCTGAATCCTAACCATTTTTTTTGTCTGAAATGCATACCAAAAGATAAATAACAGGACACAGATACATAATTTTCATATTATGTCTGTTTATTAACACAGCCAAATAATGGTGTTTTAAATCAAGCTGAAACATACTACACACCATAATATTTGTCTTTGCAATGTCCCATCCCTTACTCTTTGGCATTCCTCTTAACCAGGATGTACAATTTACAGTAATCTGGCTTTATCCAATACTCAGATTTCGTTTTTAAAATATATGCAAATTATTTAATTAGATATTGCCTAATTTGCATATTTAAACATTAAAATAAAGAAAACTTGTAATACATTTTTTTTCTCATCTTAATGTAAGTAATCAACTGGGAAAGGTTCATGGTGATATCTGCTAGTTAAAATTTTTACCCTATTCACCCATAGTGTCTCGCCTTAACTAAAGTTGAACAGCGAATTTACTGTACATGTCATAAATATATGCATAACGTTACTCCGTGAAGTTTGACAAGTGTGCATTCTTACACAGCAGCAGGGACATTATTCACTAATGTTACAGTGGCTATTGAATGCGCCTAGCACTATAGCTAATATTACCAAATAGCTCAAATAGGCTAGTTCTAGTTCTGAATCTTCACTTTAGGGGTTTTGTGCAACCGTTCTTGTAAGTAAGAATGCCTTTTTGTCAGGACTATAATGCCATTTTGCCATTGTGTCAGGACTAGTGTTTTATGGAAATTTTTGTTCTCTTTTAGAACGCGGAATTAACAAATATATCAGCACATCACGAACACATCTGCTTAAGGATTCTGGTGTGACATGGAGGCCTCACGCTGTTGATTCTGCTCGTAGCCTTCGTTCACATTTTTGGACATATATGGGCGATCTGTATGTGAACAACAATCGCATTGATGACAAACTCTACTGCAAACTCTGCTTTGAAGCAGAAATGACAAAAGAACATGGAATGCTGTCAAAAGTGTACAGCTTGGGAGAAAAAACATCAAGTGGAAACTTCCTTGCTCATGCCAAAGCTGCACACAAAGAGCGTACAATATTTCTCAAAGAACAATCAAGTAAACTGACTAACTGGATCCAAACTGTGCCGAAAGGAAGCCCAGCTACTTCTCAGTTTGATGTTAATCGCGACATCGTGTTGTGGCTGTGCCAGGACCTGCTCCCTTTTGAATTAATAGAAAAGGAAGGTTTTCAAGCATTCAACAAGAAAAATATTCATCTCAATTTGCCAACCACATGGGTTTGAAGTCCAAAGTCAAAGAACAACTGGCAGACATTGTCAGTGGTACTATAATGTTAGATGGCTGGACTGATGCTCATCATCGATACCCATATGTTGGTGTGAGAATCTGCACTGTAGATGCGAACTGGAATTTCCTTCTGTTTACACTTTTTTTACACAACCTGTAGAAAATCATACATCAGAAAACCTTACAGTGTTTGTAAGGGAATTACTCGAAGAATTCCTTCCCAAAGATAAAAATGTGTAGCTCTATGACACAATAGATGGGGCAGCGAATATGATTAAGTTGTCCCGGTTACTGGGCCATGAGAGAGTAACATGCGTAGCACACTGTTTACACAACTTACTCATAACAGACACTCTTACCAAAATCCCTGAAGCACAAGCCTTAATTTCCCAATGCAAAGATATTGTCAGTGCACTGCACTTCAAGGCACATCTAATAGAGGAATTTGTGTTGAAGCAGAAAGAGGCAGACATATTTGCCAAGATTCAAGACCTGCAGGATGAAATTGATGCAGATTCCAATCCCTATTGATGAAATGGATGATGTAGAGGATTGGCAGCTGGGAACTAAGAAATCAAAACAGGGCTCACAGACACACAAAACACTGAAGACCACAGTGCCAACACGTTGGAACAGTGTCCTCAACATGATCAGAAGCTTAGTCAGTATGGAGACAGAAGTCACTAAAATCCTGAAGAGGATAGGAAAGTCTTTGTTATGCCTCCTACCTGATGACATCAAGCTACTTTGTAACTTAGTTAGCTTTTTGGAAGACTTTGAGAAATTCACTCTCATTATAAGTGAAGTCAGTCTAAACCTGAGTGCCATACCACTAATCAGGGCTCGAATCAAGAAAATCTGTGCAATGGCTCCCAGAGATCCACTACCAATGAAGAGAGTCAAAGAACGAATAGTGAAAAACATGGACAAACGAATCCCCATGTCAGATCTGGTTAGAGTCACCGCAGTGTTTGATCCAGCTGTCAGAGATATCACTATGACGAAAGATGAAAGCAGAGAGCTGCTGCAGAATCTCCATGAGAAACTGAACTCCTCCAGGTGACATTGAAATTTCTGTGTACTTGCTAACCACTTACTTTTCTCATGGATTTGATTTGCCTTATGCATATATTACACTTTTCAGATTCAGTTCAACAGTGTTTGTGGTTGGAGATGAGAGGACAACTACTGATGGTGGTTCTGGAGGTCCTTCTGGTGGGAATGGTGACCACGATGGAGATGTGGGAGGAAGTGCGAAACACCTGCGACTAGAATTATTAGCAGAGGCACAAGAAGATGCAGAAGCTCATTCTTCAAGTTCTATTCTTGACCAAGAGATAGATGCTTTTCTGGCAGTGAGAACAAGAGACCAAGGAGCATTGGACTTTTGGCGAACCCATATATAGCAATACTTTCCCAACACTCACACTGTCCGCTATGGCCCGGTGCTACCTCTCCATTTCACCAGGTAGTGTGCCGGTGGAATGCATATTTAGTTCCACTGGCCAACTGCTCAATGGGAAACGATCATCACTTGCTCCTTCAAGGTGTAATATGATAAGCTTGATTCATGATAATGGCAAGTTATTGTATACAACTTAGCCTACATACATGTAGCCTAAACACAACACATTGTAGGCTATTTGAAAATGTTTAGTAGCATACAGACTACAAAATGAATAAGTACATACGTTGTGAAAGTAAAATCTGGTGTTTTCTTTATTACATTGTATTGCATTTTGTAGAAATATAGTGTAAGCCATGCATTGCTTGGAAATATTGAGATCTATTAAATCAGTATAACATAGACATCTGTAGACATGAAGTGGCAGCTTCAGCCATTTGCAGCTATGAAAGTTTTGGCGGCTGCAGCAGCCATTTAGGTTTTGGCTGAGCCGGCTAGCCAGCCAATAACTTCATCAGCCAGCCATTATTCTCAAAACAAATGGCTTCGGGCTCTAGGGTTTGGCGGCAGGCCGGGGTGATCTGTCATCACACCGGACATGCCGCTCTGCCACGGTCACCTCAGGACTCGACCTTAAGCCAGGGCTGAAGTGGTCTCTATATGGAGGAAGCCATGCGGCTGCATCTGCCATATGCCCCAGGAGCCTCTGAAAAATCTTCCAGGTGGGACCCTCTATCACTTCTGTAAAGCACCGACCAGACACACCATCTTCTTGAAGAGGCATGTAGGATCGAGTCCATCTCCATACAGGAAAAGAGATACTCAGTCCGAAGGCGAGATTACTCTCTCCCAGATGACCTGAAGACCCAACTGGCTATGGAGCACTCGAATGGTAGGACTCTGTACTGATACTTTGAACCCTCAAACGCAACATGCAGGATAGCCTGTGGTGTGGAAGGCTAGAGATCTAAAGTACATGTCATTCAGGTCAAATGCTTCAGACCAAGCTTGGGGGCGGGGCTTTAAGAAAAAATCCTCTCTGTGTTAGCAACTTGGACGGAGGCTTTGGAGAAAGGGCCCGTCTCAAGTGACACAGGTCCAAGATGGTCACGACCCACCACATATTAGGTAACATGAAGATCGAGTTAATGAAAACTGGCCTTCATATCGGCTGGAGGCGGCGGCGGCTATATAGATCTGAATATAGATCCTTCGCCAGTAGGACAGCGACAAACGCACACAGGACAGGAGCACTGCTCAACACTAGGTGTGATGAATATCACTGAGCTTCAGGAGCATATCTGCTCAACACCTAAGTGTGATGACTATCACTGAACCTGAGCGGGCGCCGAGCAATAATGAAATTGCCTAGCCGAGTCTGATGGTCGCAGTATGTAGAAGCAGAAAGTCTGGCTTTCTGCTTCTACAACCAGGTCCAGGCCCAGAAGACCACAGACATACCCGAGGTGGGGCAGCGAGGTGGAGGCAGGGATGTGAGTGTGCAGTGCAACACTTACCTGTCTTCACTTGGCAGCAGGGGATGCGTGAGAAGGCGGATGACCAGGTCCTTAAACCGCACCAAGCTGCCTGCTGGCGACCAAGAGGGGGCTGAGGGCTGCAAGGGTCACACACCGCCAGACTGGCCCTCTTGGGACCCAGGAATAGAGAAGTTTGCTCTTTTTTGAAAATGTGGGTACAGGAAAATGCAGAACAGACCCACACAAAACAAAAAACTCCAACCGGCTGGAGGGAGTGGATCGGTGGCCACTCCAAGAGCAACCTCTCCATCTCTAAGTGGGCCGCCGGGGCAGGATGTGTCGGGTGACCTCCGTCTGTGCCTGGGCGGCGGACAGCTGTTGGGCGCAGCTCTCCACCGCGTCGCCGAACAACCCAACCTGGGGAATTGGGGAGTCCAGGAACCGAACCTTGTCCGCATTCGCCATCTCTCAACCAGGCTGAGCCGACGTTGGCGCTTCTGGAACACTAGTGTGGACATCACTAGACCGACCGCGCACGCTGCAATGCTCGTGCCCGTTAGGGCGAGGTAAGCAGCAGTGCGGAGCTCACTCATGGGCGCACGGTCTAGACTACCTTCGTGCCTGTCCATGAGTGTCTTGGCATGATAGACTTGCAACAACGGCATGGCATGCAAAGAGGAGACGGCTTGCCCGTAATCTCTGTAACCTCCGACCGTCAAACCTGACGCGAGCTCACAGGCCTGTGAGGGGAGACAAGGATCCGACATCAGACCGCTCCACTGGAGGGATAGCCTCATAACCCTTCACCGCTCCTCCCTCACGGGTAGCGAGGGGGAAGAACCACTCAGGTAGTTTTCGGCAGTAAAAGGTACCATCCACGACCTAGTAAGCTCTCCATGCACTTCGGGAAAGAAGGGCACTGGGGCGGCGGGCTGAGAACCAGCACGGCCCTCCCCGAGATACCAATCATCCAACAGAGACTAAGCGGGACACGGTGGAGGATTGCGCTAAAAATGTTTTGCGCTATTATCTAAATATCGATAAAAAACTACTGCGAAATGACGGCATTTCCATTAACTGATGTTATGCGACTAAAACATCCTTTTTTCTTGCGCGATAAGTCATTCCAAAAATCACGCCAACGGACGTTTTTTTATATAATATCACAGCCACCGCATTAGACATTATTATTATTAATGGAAAGAGACGTGGCGTGTTATCCAAGCATTAACGGCAGGGAAAGACCCTTATACTGCGAACGATATAAGGAGTTTCTAGGTGTTTCGCCCTCATTTCTGCTCCGAGGTTTTGATTGTGGCATTTCTTTGAGGTTTAGAATCCAGTAGGCTATTCACTGTTTCTTTTATGAATTTAATAAAGAACTCTGTCTCGTGTTCTGTCAAAACGATCCGTATAGGCTACTTTTGTGTCCATTCGTTTTTCCTTTTTTAACCCGTAATTGAAAAACGAAAAATGAACGGTTGTTGTCTTTTTAAAACGCAAAGTTAAACACCAACATTTTTATTTGAACTGGCTACACCAACTGCTGCGCAAAAAAGTAAATATCGACGAATTGTCAGATTTTTGTTTAATGATTTTTGCCCCTTTATTAAATATTTAATATATTCACAAATAAATATGGAAAACATGTCGATTTTACTGGTTTTCTAAGGCCAAATTAGAACCTGGAATTGATATTTTTCCGGCAGTGCTGAATGAGAAGAGCCATTAATATTATTAATAAACTATTGTTTTCTAAGTCGGCTAAAAACATCTCCATCTCTGCTGTTAAGCAGATGCGCTTTTAGAGAGAAATGCACCTTTCATACGCATTACATAATCAGAATGTATTATCTTTCGATTTGAATTTGTTCATTTTAAAGTGTACATTGTACATTTCAAGCATTAGCCTACATAGGCTATATTTTGTTTCAGTTCTCGCGCTCCAGTTTACGGAAATCATGAAAGTGCGCCTGATTGTTTTATTTTAATTTACAAAAGCACAACAATTTCTTGTTATTGTGAATTTACACAAATAAAAGTACTTGCGAATAATGTATTATTATTTTCTGTATGACCAGAAATTATAGAATATTTTAAGTTGTTTCCACTCTTGATAGGAAAATGCAAGTGTTCGCGTCCGCGCCTCCGTGTCATGCACGGTGCTCCACACTCCACACAAACCCGGATACGCTTCAAAATCTTGTGTTTATTTGTGATAGTTTCGAAACCCGTTGGCGGCCATCTTTTTACAAGATGTGTGATGTTGATAGATCATTTATCGAGAGAGTCACCGCTCTGTATTTGCCCTGAAGAGCAGAACGGTGGCGTAGGGATCATCGTCGCCATATTTGGGTCCACCAGATCCTTCGGAGGCGAACCCAGTTTGGCGAGTTTTTCACCATTTGCTCCAGGAGCTGCGTCTGGATGACGGCTGCTTTCAGCGGTACTTCCGCCTGTCCCGCGCCCAGTTTGATGACCTGCTGTCCCGCATCGGAGCGATAATAATCCTATGTCACTTTATGCCACGTGAAGCAATAAGCAGGCTCCTGATTGGTTAACGCGGCGAGAATTGACGCAGAAGTTCAGATTTTTCAACTCGGGCAGCAGACGCGAATTAGCCACTAAAAAATCATTTGCGCGTAACGCGCCAACCGCTCAATTCGTGCCGTTCGCGCGAATGGCACGAATTGAGCATCTGGCGTGTTACGCGCAAATGATTTTATAGTGGCTAAGTTGCTAAACGCATCTTGTTGTCATGTAAGGACCCTGTTCATGTTGGACAGACATTTTAATTGCATTTTGTGTCTGTTAAGAGGCACAAAAACACTCTTTATGAATATGCCCCCATAACTGCCGTTAGCTGAGTGGAGCTCTGGGCATTAGCGGTAGCAGCTCCGTGTTGCAAGTACTAATCCGGTTCGTTTTTTTTTTCTATAGACAGTACTCACAAAGGTATAACGATCAAGATTAACTTAACAAGATTAAGTTCTCCTTTAACATTGAAATCACTCGCGCCCGACATGCTATTCGCGTCCGGTGTGAACGCACCATAAGTCAGGTGACTGTAAATGCGCAAAAACTGTTTCCATTGCAGTTTTGCGAAATATTCCTTTTTGCACAGTTGGTCGCAAGATCTGTGTGCTTTGCAAAGGACAGCTTGGTAAAAGGCAGAACACTCCTTGGAAATGCCAGGCATGTAATGTTCACTTGTGTCTTCAGTTGAACATTTAGTTCCTCCACATAGAGGAATTACAATAAAACAGATTGAAAAACAAAACCTTTGAATCTCTTTGTTCAGGCTTGCCTCACTTGATGGGCTATTGGGGGAGTGTCTGTCACACCCCGGGTCTGAATCTCATTAATATGGATAGGCCATTACCACTCCCACGCATAAACCTCTTCTGACAAAAAAACGGTCTTACAAAGTTTAAATCAATGTATTGTTTTATGTGAACGATTAGGCAGGATGTTTTTCACATCATTTTGAAGCCAGAATCTGAAGCGACAACATCCATTAGTCAAAAGTCTTGGGAACACATATTTAGTATGCGTTTTGTGGTCTTATTTCAGCAAGTTTCATTTGTATTTTTTTCAATAACCACGCATAAACATTATTCTCTTAAAAATACAAACATGTACATACATGTTGCTCACATATGATGGTAGCCCCGTTTGTGCTATATAGAGTGAATTTACACCTTTGCCATTAACATGTTTATAAATAACTGAAAAAAGCACAAATGTCAGGGCATTTCAAAACATCCCAAGGGCCCCAAAAACACCTTGGTCCCCAGTGGGTTAAAGGGAATGTGAGAGGACGCTCTGATTGGTTTATTTCACGTTACGCCCAAACCACACCTATGAATAATGAAGCTACTTCAGACCAACCCCTTTTAGATTTGCATCGGGCGCAAGAGTCATTTATCCCGCCGGGAAAATAGCAACAGCGCCGGGATCCGCCCACAAAGTTACTTGCGCTTTGTGCTTTGACACTTGCGTTTCAGATCGTTAAAATAGGGCCCTTAATCTTGTTAGGACATGAATGGATTAAGTGGCCAATTTACCACATCCAAAGCAATTAATTTTGTCAGTTACAAACAATACATATTCAAAATCGCCCACAAAGAAATTTAGCACCAAGTCCAATTCTGCATCATCTTTGTTTACCCTAAAAAGTGAGTCTCCTTAATGAAACAATGTTACGCATCCGATCGCAATGTTTTTGATCGGAAAAACAAACTTTCCATAACGTGAAAGCGCTTGTATCAAAATATCATCACTGAGAAAAGGAGGGATATTCGATATTGTGACTTTTTTTAAGGTAACAACAGAGATAAAACAGGAGTTTTTCCATCAATGATTATAGCTCGCACAACAAGCTCGTTTGCTCTTTCCACCGAACTAAAAAAAATCATGGTTGTGTTATTCATTCTGGATGTTTTGATGACCAACACCTTCTCCTACACACAGACAGCAAGCCTCCACACTCGACACGGATACTATCTGGACTCCTTAACGCCGTGTGAGGACATCAAGCCCAGTCCCACCCTGAGCTGCCATGAAAAAGAAAGCAGGCAGCATAAACAAACTTAGAAGTAGAAGAGAGAGAGAGAGAGAGAGAGAGAGAGAGAGAGAGAGAGAGAGAGAGAGAGAGAGAGAGAGAGAGAGATTTTCTACTGTAAATAGAGAGCAGGATCGAGAGAGATGCATCAGAAGGAGGGAGACAGATGGCAGATAACTTATAATATACCATTTAAAACTGTAATCAGAGGCCGTTCCATGGTTGAGACTGAACTATTACTGTAAAATCGTTCATCTGCAAAGCTCAACTACAGTTTCCATCAATAGTTCTGCACATTTTCTATGTCTCTCCAGCCTGTTCTCACCCAAATGCGTCTCTATAGCACGCAGTGTGTTTATCGTGCAATTTATACGCGAAAATGAGTTTTTACGTGGATATGATACGCAGTTTTGCGCGTGCATATGATACGCACTTAATTTCGTGATATACACACGCACCCCACACCACTAATCCTACCCAAGCGTATAATACACACGCACCCTACCCCACCCTAAACCCAACCATGTGCTATCCATGCGTATACTATGCACGTAAAAACTCATTTTCGCGTATATATTACACGATAAACACACTGCGTGCTATATAGACGCATTTGGTGAGATCGGGTTGGTCTCTCTTATCTGACACAGTTCAGTCATGGAGCTCTCATCTATTGAGCTGATAATCTGAATCAGGTGTTAAATAAGGGAGAGATATAAAGTGTGCAGAGCAGTGTGTCCCCAGGACCAGGGTTGAAACCCAGTCAGTCGAATAGAGTGGGAACATTTACTCTATTGACATTAAACTCTGTTCTAGCACCCAAACCTCAGGGCCGTGTCATATCTTCTTCACTCCTTTTGATAACACTGAATATATATATATATATATATATATATATATATATATGTGCTATTACAAACATTATTTATTGTTTCATTAGTTATTTTCCACTAGGCCTGCCCGACATAAACAAGCTAATAGTCTAACAATTAAATTCTCAGATGGTACTTCTATGTAGAATGTTGAGGAGATTAAATATCTGGATCTCTGGCTCAACTCCAACCTCTCTTTCAGACCTCATATTGACTATATAATGAAAAAAGTAAATTATAATTTAAGATTATTATACCGTTCGATTAATTGCTTCACACAATCGATTAGATTAAGAATTGTAACTCAGCTTTTATTTCCTATTATTGATTATGCTGACTTTGTCTATATGAGTACAACAGAATCATGCCTTAAATCCTTAAATGTTGTTTATAACAGCCTCTGTCGATTTGTTCTGAGATGTCTGTTTCTAACCCATCATTGTCATATGTACCAACAACTGAATCTCTTATCACCAAAGGCCAGACGACAGCTACACTGGTTTCAGTTTATTTATTAATGTATCTATTTTAACTATCCTCTTTATTTGAAGCAACATTTAGTCCCATATAGGTCAACTTATGGCTTGAGACACCTTGATCATCCTTTTTTTTCTGTCCCAAATATATCTAAAATCATTGGAAGACGTGCTTTCAAATTCAAAGCCCCTTCTGATTGGAACAGCTTACCTTGTTCCTTAAGGTCCATTTCTTCCTTTCCACTCTTTAAGTCAGCCCTTTTAATTTACTTGCAATCCTGTGACCAATGTAAATGTTTCCCTGGTGTTTGACTTGTGTGTATGTTATGTATATACTTAGGTATGTACTTTTTATTTGTATGTAGGTTATATATTTGTTTGTTTTGGTGGCTTAGTCAAATATGGTTTTCTTCTGTAATATCTTAATATCATACTATACTGTTTATGTGAATACGCTTTGGACAAAGATGGGACATGTTGGGATGGTTGGTGGTGAGGGAGAGCTTTAGAATGTGTAAGTGTGTAAGTGTTTGGTGTTACCTTGAGGACCCACTCGAAAATGAGATGCTTCATCTCAAGGGGTTATCCTCCAATAAAATGAAATGAAATGAAACATTATGAAAGTCAATTATGTAAATTAGGTAATGCAGCTAGGTGTGCTTTCTAATTTGGCATCTGTAGCCTATAAGACTGGAGGATTTAGTCAGGATTTAGACACTACCATAGTACCGAGACAGCTCTCATTAGAGTCACAAATGATTTGCTCTTATCATCCGATCATGGTTGTATCTTTCTATTAGTGTTACTCGATCTTAGTGCTGCATTTGACACCATTGACCACAACATCCTTTTAAATAGACTCTACTTATCTGACCGTTATCAGTTTGTAGCAGTAAATGAAGAGATATTTATTCGATCACAAGTTCAGTATGGTGTACCATAATGCTCAGTACTAGGGCCGCTGCTGTTCACTTTGTACATGCTACCATTAGGAGATATCATTAGGAAGCATGCGATTAGTTTTCACTGTTATGCCCGGTGGCTCGAGAATGCAAACTTTGAAATAGGTTCCAAGGTGCAAGTTTTTAAAATGTTTGAAAAACGTTATCATCCGTGCAAACTTAAAAAACATGAATCTGGGAAAATGGTGACGGGATGCACATGCATATCATGTGTTTAGTCTATAGTCTATAGGTATGCTTGTTTGAATATATATGTGAGGAAAAAAAAAACACAATGAAACATAGGAACCCTGACAGTCACACAGTTTCAATGCTGATTAAACTATTATATTCATGTTACATTTTATATATAAATTGTGTCAGTGTGAAACATGGCCTCCTTTTGGGGATATCCTCATAAAAAAAAAAAAAAGAGCATTTATTACTAGCTGTATATAAAAACAATAGGCAATGCAAGTTTACTCAAATAGTACATATCATACACAATGGTAATTCAAAATGCTTTACATAGAGAGGGAATTTAAATTGACATAAAATAATCACAACAGATGCATAAGGTAAAAAATACCATGTATAAGAGATAAAAATAACAATAAAAGCAGAGAGTCCTGAATCAGTAAATGCGATGCGCCGCTGTCTGAATGGAAGAGTCAGAGAGCTTCGGTTCGCCAGACACACTATAACAACTCCTGACTTCAGTGACTGATGGCTTTCAGTGCTCACCGTCTCACTTCCCAATCCTCTCAACTCTTCCAACCTGACAGCCCTAACTAAACATAGAACCAGCATAAGCAAAACTGTTATAAAAACAATAAAACGATTATACATAAATAAGATAAAAAAAATAAAAATAAATTCTAAATGTTCATATTTGCTGGCAGCAGCGTTCAGTATGAGCTGTATGTGTGTGTGTGTGTGTGTGTGTGTGTGTTTGTGTGTGTGTGTGTGTGTGTGTGTGTGTGTGTGTGTGTGTGTGTGTGTGTGTGTACAGGTGTCATAAGCCATTAAGCCATTTTGCTAACTTCAGCTCACAAGAAAAACAATTATGTATTTGTGATTATATTTCTTGATTTTGTTTTAATAGAAATACTCCTCGTCTGGATATTCAGTTCAGACTGATGTCTGTTCACAGTTGAGCTCTATGTGTGTTAGTTTAGTCTGAGTGCTGAGATTCTCTCTACAGACCAGCACACACTGGAGAGGCTCTGAAATCACTGTCAAACTCAACAAGCAGTGAGACATCACAGACCAAGACTCTGGCATGTGGAAGAAGAAGAGGAAGTGCACACAGTAAACCAGCACACATGGTAAATACAGCACAACTAAGGTAACCATGGTAACAATAAACAACGATGCGCCTGGTCTGTTGTCACTGACAGGTGTTCTGGCAGGAGTGGGCGGGGCTTTGTATGTGATTATGCCTGTGACAACCAATAAACACACAGGTGCCAGAATTGAGCCAATCGCGAGATAAAAGCCACCACCGCCACCGAAAGCCAACAATACTGCACACATTACAGGAAAAATAAGTATGATGATGGAGATTATGATGTAACACGGCTTTGAGAAAATATGAGCAGAGATCAGTGGATATTTCAGTGTCAGAACCCCCTCCAGAGACACCAGCTGTTGCAGGTGAACGCCACAGACCTTCAGACAAAAATATCCAAGCACTATAAAGCCGAAGTCAAAGTGAAAGATATGGAAAAGACATAAAGAAATAAGTTTTAACACTCTATATATATACAGGAGCAGTTGCAACAGGTCACAGACGAGGAGGAGGATGATGAAGGCTGAGATCCGGCCTCTGCTCTTTCTCTGAAGATGCACAAAATAAAAAGCCCAAATCAGACACGGCACCCCCACACACAGAGCAGCGATGAAGAAGATGGACAGTCTGATGTCATCAAAATAATAGTGTTGATTGGAAGGTATTTCATTGTCAATATCATGGTAACATATATCTGCGGTAGAGTTGATGAGATCTGTGTAGTTGTCCTCCATGGCGTAAGTTTACTGCTGCACTTTGAGTTGCTGAAAAAAAAAAAAAAACATTTTAGAAGAACACCCTAAGCTGGTTTTATAGGGGTTTGGGTTGAGAGACCAGCTAAACCAGTTTACTACAGCAACTGACTAGAGTAAACCACTATGACTACGTTTACATGCAGCCAATAACCCATTCAAAACTGGAATATTAGCAATAACCCGGTCGTGCATGGCCATGTGAACACCGGCAAAAACCCGGATATGTTCATATATATTATACCTGATATTATATAGATAATATATATATAATATAGATATTATACTTGGGGTACCTCTTTTCTAACCCAAATATTTGGTCTTGTAAACGCGTTTCGGCATATCCCCATCAAAAGGAACATTGATTTGTGTTCTGCGCATGTTCTATTCGCAAGGAATCTTGGTCTTTTGAGTAGAGACGGCGCATAAAAAAAACCCTGTGTGCAGTATAGCGGAAGTAAACAAGTCGAGGTTAACATGGCGAGACGCAGCACAGCACCACACTTTTGGAGCGAGGAGGAGACCAATTTCTTTATTAGTGTGGTGAAAACCAAGAATATAATGTCTTTTATTGACGGCAGAAAGTACCGAGATAGTGAGATTTACAAGAAGGTGACCGTGAGATTTACAAGAAGGTGACCGAAAAGTTACGCGAAGCAGGGTTTGTACGGACGCCAGACCAAATCAAGTACCACTGGAAGACGCTGAAAAAGGCATACTTCAAGGCGAAGAAACAAAACGGTACAAGCAGGTCCGACCCGTCTTCTTTCCCCCAGTTCGACATAATGGATGAGATTTTGGGGAATCACTACTGCCGAAAACAGCGGGGTAGATGTCGGCTTTGAGGACGAACAGGAACAGTTACCTGACGACCAAGGTAGATTAGCTCGCCTTATCTGAGCAAAATAGCTACGTAACTAAGGTCAATTGTTATAATAAATAGTAATGCTACTCATTAGTTCCACAACTGCTGCCTACCCATACACAAAACAAATATATTTGAAATATATTTTCAGTATATATTTTGGAATATATGCAAATATTTGACATTGGCCCAATAAATATTTTTCACACTTAACATCATATATTTTTGTTATATTTCAGAATATATTTCAATGTATTTTTTTCTGTATGGGTCCCCAAAAGTGTCAAAATATATGTGGCATATATTCCAAATACATTGAAATATATTCTGAAATATAACTGGTGGATCAGTACCAGCGCCAAAGCGCAAACAAAGACTATCGCTATCTGCCCCAAACTATTCATTATCCGCGCGCTGCTGCTGTTGTTGTTGTTGTCTTTGGATACAGGAAGAAGAATCGGAAATGACGCATATTGCGTCTTAATGTTGTCCGTACGTCCAGACGCTAACCGTGCGTCGCCGTTTACATCGGGATATTGGCGACTGATTACACATTCCATCAGAGCCGGCTCAAGCCTTTATGGGGCCCTAAGCAGAATTTTATTTGGGAGCCCATGGTGCCACCAATATGATTGACTGTTGTCAATGCTTGATTATTCGCAGACGGAAAAAGACACCCATTATCAATTGTATTAGTTGTAGCTGTGTTGCTTACATCAATGTCTGGCATGTTTTTCCCTTCTTTTTTTTCTTCTTTTTTTTTTTTTTACAGTTTACGGTTTTACATTTTAACAGTATCAAACCCAACTTTAGAAAAACAGTTTTTTTTATTAAAAAGTGTTTTTATTAAACACTTAAAATAATACATATTTTCATATACAACAGATCAGATGGACCTGTAACAAGATAACAATAATAAATGTATTAACATTAAAGGGGTAGTTCACACATGAACATTCTGTCATTATTTACTCACTCTCCATGTATAATTTTTTTCTTCTTCTGCTGAACACAAAATAAAATATTTTGACAAATGTGTTTAACCAAACAGTTGGACCCCATTGTGATGGGGTATGTATGTGGGGGGGGGGGGGGGGGGGGGGGGGGGAGGGGGGGGGAAATTGCATCACAATAAGTTGTGATTGTCAAAACATTTGGTAACTTATTTTTATTAAGTTTGCTGACAATGTTACAATGTTTAGCTGCATGGTTACAATTACTGGCAGGTTAGACTACTGTATTTATTATTGCTTGACATCTTGATTCAATATCGATTCATTTTGATAATTATTAGTTACAGTAAATGTTAACAAATAAATCACTAATCTGTAAACATAGAGAGCTCTAGGCTATTTTTTATCAAATGTTAAAAATAACAACTTAAATAAAATATAATGCATTCTTTATTATAATAACAACTTTATAATATTTTAATGATACAAGTAAAAATATAATATGTAGCCTAATATAGACATATTTAACAAAACTCTAGCTAATTTTTCCAGCCTATAAATGGTCATTAAATTGCTTTCCTGATGCAAATGTAACTTATGTGACATTGTTCTAGCCGACCTGTTTTATTGACTTCTTACCGCGGTTGAAAAACATTGATTGATCCGAGGCATATACATTTCGGTAAGTTCGGGTTTATTTACTAATAGTAAAGAAGAGCAGAGCCGAGAAGAGAGTTGATCGGTTCACGTGCCGCTTGAACTGAGGCGAGCTCGGTATGTACGCGACTAAGCGCTCAGAAAAAAACGCATATTAGAACAGCACGCGAATTAAATGTTTAAACGGCAAGGCTTTAAAACAAATGAAAATACACTTTTGTTATAGCGAAAAAGTGCAGTGTCCCGTGAGTAACTCTACCGCTGCATTAAACATGTGATGCAAATGTACGTCGAGTAGGCTACAGGTCACGGTCGCAGCAGGGTCTATGGTCGGACCATAGTTTGGGGGCCCCCTAGTGGCGGCGGGGCCCTAAGCAGCCGCTTAGTTCGCTTATAGGGAGAGCCGGCTCTGCATTCCATGTATACAGGAGTAACTCTCTCTGCTCACGCATGTAAACGGGCTATCCCGAATGTTTCAGAAACCCGAATAGTGACCTTAGCCCGACCATAACCCGAATTTTAACAGCTTGTAAACGTAGTCTATGGGCCCTATCTTGCACCCAGCGCAATTGACTTTGAACACCGACGCATGTATCATTCCTATTTTGCACCCGCGCACAGCGGACTTTTCCCTCCACAGACGCACGTCGGTAAATTAGGGAATGAACTTGCGCTCGCGGGGGAGGTTCAGCGCAAAGAGAAGGCGTGTTCCGGCGCAAAACTTCCATGGTGCTATTTTCCAGTTTTAGAAAGCAATTGCGCCATTGATCAGGAAAAAAACAGTCTAAAGACAGTGGCGCGTTGCGCGTTAGTGATATGGTATTTTAAGGGCGCGTGCTTGGCCATAATGTTAACGCGCATCCACTTTGATTCTCTAATATAAACAGATGCAGCAGTTTTCATTTTTGCAAATCATACATTATTACAAGGAAAAATATTAACACACGAGGGAAATCATTGTTGTGTCCGTGAAGATGTGAAAAAGATCTATCTAGATAAAAAAAAAAAAAAATTCTAGATTAGGCTACACATTTACTAAAATTATACGCCTGTTTAACCGAACCTAATTTGGGTGGGTTTCTCCCATCATCCCCAATGTCACTTCTCTGTGTTTTACAGCCCTGACGAGAACGTCGGTTTCCTCGGCTGTGAACCGCTCCTGGCGTGCGCCGGCAAATCCGCCGTTATAATAGCAATCCGCCATGGAACAAGCGCGCCTGCTCTTAAAGGGAATGTGAGATGGCGCTCTGATTGGTTTATTTCACGTTACGCCCAAACCACACCTATGAATAATGAAGCTACTTCAGACCAACCCCTTTTAGATTTGCGTCGGGCGCAAGAGTCATTTATCCCGCTGGGAAAATAGCAACAGCGCCGGGATCCGCCCACAAAGTTACTTGCGCTTTGCACTTTGACACTTGCGTTTCAGATCGTTAAAATAGGGCCCTATGAGTTTTATATTGTTTCCTTTCACCAAAAAAATGACAAAGATATTTATAAAGAGTGAAGTTCACTTTAGGTAAGTTAAGGAAATTAAAAATGTAATTTGCCTTTGAAAGAATTCTACTGAAGAATCATAACAATATTGAAACAACAATCTCATATCGTAAAATATGTAACATGTTGAAAATTTACGATAAGTAACCCTGTTGTGTGGGATTAACCCAGAGGACAAACACACACACACACACACACACACACACACACACACACACACACACACACACACACACACACACACTTAGGCTCATTAAATTAAACAATAATTAAACAACAATAATTTTCATTGAATAAATTAACATAATTTATTTTCTAAATAATTTAAAAATACTTTGAATAAATTAACATTATTATTTATGTTCATGCACATCTGAATGTTTGTCTCCTGCAGCTCCTGCAGATCAGTCCAGCAGCTGCTATTGAGCTCCAAGTATAGTTTACAGTCAAATTAAATACAAAAGTTGTACTCAAAATCTGCACACAATCAGAAACTTAAAAATAAGTTTTAAAATCTTAAAAATACTAAATGTTTGAAGACTATCTAGTTTGAGTCTTGGTCTATCATTACTGAAAAAAAAAAAAAAGCTGTTACTGACAAAAATAGTTGTGGTGTGGGAAATTAAACCTGAGAAACTTTCAGTTTATCTTCTTTTTTTTTTTTTTTTTTTTTGATTGCTCACATGCATCGTTCAAAACTGAAGTCACAAACTCTGCAGACCAAACTGTGAATCCTTTTTCATTGCTTTCACACACAATTCATTCAATGACCACATTTTCTCAAATTTCATAAACACATTTGTCATTCAAACGTCACCATCTGCAAAAAAGAAACATCTACATTTTGTTTAATCCTAACACTGCTTTCAAAACTGATAAAAACACATTCAAATCAGAATGATGGCAAACTTTGCACATTACTGCAGAAATGATTATAAAATATTAGAAGAACATTTATAATAAAATAAAATAATAATTATTAGAAACCAAACTAAGTGCAATTTCATCTGAAAGCCGTAGTTCCCTATTAGTCGGTCACTACAACGTATGTTGTGGCCGACAAATAGGAATCTTGTCACGAGGTGACGAAAGAGAAGCGGAACCGAGTTCCCGCTGGAATTGTGTTCCGCCCGGAACGGTGTCGCTGTAACACCGGCCCACTTCCGGGTTGCGCGGTATGTCACAATAACAACACTAATGACCGATTGACATCTGGTGTGGAGAGTTTGATGTGGCGATCTGCGAGAGGATTATGGAGGCGGGGCAACCCTATAAAAAGGAAGTACAGAGGCCATGGCAGCGTTGTCGATTCTTCCTGTGTGTTCTTCCCTCGGATGTGGTTCTTCTTCGGGTGCTGTTCTACCCCTCGGATGTTTGTCTTCTTCGGATGTGTTTTCCTTTGGACGTGTTCCTCGAGAGAGGTGGATTTTCCCTTGCTACTGGGCTGATGTGTGAAGGTAACTGAGGATTATTGTGGGGTTGGCTGTTCGGCTGTGGAATGGATCTAGTCACGATTAAGTAGCCCTGAATGGAGATGTGGGAGAAGGAATGAGATTTTGTTGTGAGAGAGTCAGTGAAGATCAAGCCGCGCTTTATCCTTGGAGGACCGATAAGTACTAAGATCTGAATATTGTTTGCATACATGCACCTGCACCGAGATTGAACATTAATTGTAAAGCGAACTAAGCACGAGTGTCGCGCCGCTTGGGAGAGCGTGTATTGCGTGATTCATTGAACTCCTGTCTTTCTCTTCTGAGTGTGGGTGAGGAAGTGCCGATTCCCCGTGCTAGTGACAGAGTACCCTGACCGCCTCGCTACTGGGTGTGACCTGATCCAGCTCGACATTGGAGCTGGCGATCGTGGGGTGAGTGTTGGCCTTAATTCACCGAGTGTGGTTATGCAGTGCCTGAAGTGGAGAGTTTACACGACGATTGCTTGAAGTGGGGTGATAGAGTGGATTGAAAGTTTCATTACCTTAATTCGCCGTACACTCACCATTCTGAAAGCCTACCACTGTCTTTAAATTAACAACCCGGAGCCCAGTGAGAAGATTTATTGTTATAACTTGGAGAGCTGTGCATGTTGTGTTGAATCACCCTGTTGTACAGAGGACGGATCCTTCTGCTGAGACTTCCTATAACGCCTGTGGAGGAAGAAGGGGACATTAGCAGCATCTTTCATCGGTTCCACCGAAGCCTCCCTCTCAGCCGTAAGCCCCCACCAACGAACAAAGAGTACGCACCTGTCTTGATCATTCCCTTTGTCCTATAGACAACGGATCCTTCTGCTGAGACTCCCTGTGACGCCTGCGGAGGAAAAAGGGGACATTAGCAGCATCTTTCATCGGGTCCACCGAAATCTCCCTCTCAGCCGTAAGCCCCCACCAACGAACAAAGAGTACGTACCTGTCCTGATCATTCTCTTTGTCCTATAGACAACTGATCTCTCTGCTGAGACTTCCTGGGACGCCTACGGAGGAAAAAGGGGACGTTAGCAGCATCTTTCCATCGGGTCCACTGAAGCCTCCCTCTCAGTCGTAAGCCCCTCCTACCTGCTTGGAGTATACCTACCTTCCTGGTAGAAGGTCCCGCCCGGGCCAACAGCCGTCCGCACAGTGCTACGTCCCTCCGGCCCCTCGACAGAATCCCGTTCTACTGGAACCTTGGGAAAGTATTACTTACCGGAATACGCACCCACCTAGGAGGACCGTTGATCGGCTCCTCATCTTGCGACACGGCCCGTGCGGCCCGAAGAGTACTCCACGCCTTCCTGGGTGTCCAGGGCCCGGTCCCGTCCTGGTGGGGGGAACACAGGAGAAACTCTTGAGACTTTCCTTTTAGACTGATTTTACTTAATAAAACTTGTTCAACTTTTATCCCTTTGTCGGTCTGGTTCCTTCTGGTACGCTCCTCGGGGTGGTCCTGGGTTTCAGGGGAGGGTGCAGCCTGGTTTGGCCCCCCCGACCTGTGACAATCTCGCTAGAGAGCTGATCTACTTCGTGAGAAACTAAACGAGCCAATACACATTGGCGTGCAATCATTTGCATCAGCTGCGCAGCCTCGCAGCGCGGGTATATATGAGCAGCAGTTGCGATTGCACTTCAGCTTTTTGCTGAGGAGCCAACCGATGCGGTTTAATGTATCTAATCTTTAGTGATCAAACAACGAGCAAGCTCTTCAGGAAGATCTCTCGTGTCTGGTGCGGGCGATACAGCGTGGCAGCGGGGTCGACTTTATTTTCTCTTTTATTTTTGTTTTAGTGTGCTGCTTGTGTGTAAAATCACAGCTGCAGGTCTGCTCAACACTCTAGGACACGTGTGCCGTCGAGCTGCCGGGCTGCAGCGCGGGTTGTCACGGCTCGCTCGGCACTCTAGGTGCGCTGTCCCCATGTCTATTCTCCGTTGTAGCGCCCTCCCTGGTGGCCACCAGGAGAGGTCTACTTCAGTAGAATAGCTTGGGTGATCCTGAGAGCTGAGGACTTCTCCTTCGGGGAACCAACCCCCTAGGGCCCCTCCCTCTCTAGCGCATCACAACCTGTGCAGCTTCTGGATGGGATTGCTGGTCCTTAAAAAAAAAAAATGGAGGTACCTAGCATTTCATTCAAGGCTTCAGCTAAGGGCAGATGTCGATTGCTACATCAGAGAGAGGGGCTGTTTCGTTCTGGAAATGAGGATTATGCTAAGCCATACTTTTCCGGGTCTTTCTCGGACGTGCATTGAAAACTTAACAGTATGGAGCTATATTGTGGCCAACAAAATATGGAACGCCAAAAGTGCCAAATTCTGCATAAAGTTTTCACCTCTCTCAATACCCTCGATGGTGGGGTGGCTGTGCATCTTGCAGACCACCTCTACCCTGCATGCGAGGCCAGGGCACTCTTATTGCACGAGGGTAGTTCTGAGCTGGGGTTGAGCTGTGCTTGTCGACTGACCGTGTTCATGTCACAGCGCTGGCCCTCGATCAGACGATGTCCACCTTGGTGGTCCAGAAGCGCCCCTGGCTGTCCTTGTAGAGGTGTGAGAGCTCGTCAAAGTACGCTTTCTCGATGCTCCCATCTCATAAGGTGGCCTTTTCGGCGACACTGTTGAGAACTGGCCAGGAGAGAATCCTCACCACCCTCATCCGCCTCTTCTGTTGCCAGCGGACAGCAGTGTGTGGTTCGAGAACACAACCAAGCACCTCCTGCCTCGTGGAACCAGGTAAGTGTTGAACAGCACACTCAGTCCACGCTACGGGCCGAGTCCCTGTGTTCCACTTCGCTGCCCCGCTCCGGGTACGCTTACGGTCCCTTTGGTCCCGCTTGTACGGTCTTTGCGAGCCTGGTTAGCGCTCCCCAGTCCGTCTCGCTGGCTCATTCCGTCAGGCCCGGCTATGCGATTCAATTCGCCCGGCATCCCCCCCAAGTTTCGGGCCATCCACTCCACTACAGTGAGAGCAGCCGATGCCCATGTCTTACGCGTGGAGATCGAAGACCTACTGGCGAAGGACGCGATAGAGCCGGTTCCTCCAGCCGATATGAGGTCAGGGTACTACAGTCCCTACTTCATTGTAGCCAGAAAGGAGGTGGGTTACAACCGATCTTAGACCTGCGAGTTTTGAATCGGAGTCTTCACAAGCTACCGTTCAAAATGCTCACGCACAAACACATTTTCTAATGCATCCGTCCCCGTGATTGTTTTGCAGGGATCGACCTGAAGGACACGTACTTTGATGTCGCGATTCTTCCTCGACACAGGCCGTTTCTGCTCTTTGCGTTCGAGTGTCGGGCATATCAGTACAAGGTCCTGCCCTTCGGGCTGTCCCTGTCTCCTCGTGCCTTCACGAAAGTCACGGAGGGGGCCCTTGTTCCCTTGAGAGAACAGGGCGTTTGTATCTTCAACTATCTCGACGACTGTCTCATACTAGCACACTCTTGAGAGCAGTTATGCGAACATAGGGACCTCGTGCTCAGGCACCTCAGCCAGTTGGGTCTATAGATCAACTGGGAGAAGAGCAAACTCGCCCCTGTGCAGAGAATCTCTTTTCTTGGTATGGAGTTGGATTCGGTCGCACAGACAGCGCGCTTCACAGAGGAACGTGCTTAGTCGGTGCTGAACTGCTTGAACACATTCAAAGGCAGGACGGCGGTCCCACTGAAATTCTTTCAGAGGCTCCTGGGGCATATGGCAGCGGCTATGGCGGCCGCTCGGCCTGCTTCATATGAGACCGCTTCAGCACTGGCTTCACGGCCGAGTCCCGAGATGGGCGTGGCATCACGGCACTCACCGGGTGCCAATCACACCGGCGTGCCGCCATAGCCCGTGGTCAGACCTCTCGTTCCTGCTGGCAGGAGTCCCCTTGGAACAGGTGTGCAGGCATGCTGTGGTGTTCACAGATACCTCTGCCATCGGCTGGGGTGCCACGTACAACGGGCATGCAGTGTCAGGGTTTGGACGGGCCCCCATCTGCATTGGCACATCAACTGCCTTGAGTTGCTAGCAGTACGTCTCTCTCCGAGCCGCTTAAAGAGGCCGCTACAGGGCAGGGACGTGCTGGTCCGTTCGGACAACACTGCGACCGCTACGTACATCAACCGACAAGGTGGTCTACGCTCCCGTCGCATGCCGCAACTCGCCTGCCATCTCCTCCTCTGGAGTCAGAAGCATCTGAGGTCGCTTCGAGCCATATATGTCCCCAGTGTGCTCAACCGTGTGGCCGACGAGCTGTCACGAGCTCTTCTTTCGGGAGAATGGCGACTCCACCCCCAGGCGGTTCAGCTGATCTGGAGAAAGTTCGGGGAGGCTCAGGTAGACCTGTTTGCCTCTTCAGAGACCTCACATTGCCAGTTGTTTTTCTCCCTGTCCGAGGGAACACTCGGCACGGATGCACTGGCAACACAGCTGGCCCCGGGGCCTCCGCAAATATGCGTTTCCCCCAGTGAGCCTACTTGCACAGACCTTGTGCAAAGTCGGAGGAGGATGAGCAGCAGGTCCTTCTGGTGGCTCCCTATTGGCCCACCCGGACTTGGTTCCCAGAACTCATGCTCCTCGTGTCAGTCCCTCCCTGGCCCATTCCTCTGAGGAAGGATCTTCTGACTATGGCACCCTATGGCACCCGCATCCGGACTTCTGGAAACTCCATGTCTGTGAGGTTCTAGATGACTTAACCCCAGAGGTACTAAACACCATCACTTCAGCACAGGCGCAATCCACGAGATGCGTTTACGCCTTGAAGTGGAATCTGTTCGTCAAGTGGTGTTCTTCTCACAGAGAAGACCCCCTGAGATGTTCGATAGGGTCCGTGCTTTCCTTCTTGCAGCAAGGGTTGGAGCGAAGACTGTCCCCCTCCACCCTCAAAGTACATGCTGCTGCTATTTCAGCTTATCATGACCACATAAATGGCAAAACAGTTGGAAAGCATGACCTGGTTGTCAGGTTCCTTAGGGGGACGAGGCGATTAAATCCTCCTCTACCCCCCTGCATACCCTCATGGGACCTTTCCCTGGTGCTCCGAGCACTTCAGGATGCTCATTTTGAGCCTTTGCAGTCAGCAGACTTAAAGCTTATTTCCATTAAGATTTTGCTGCTGGTTGCACTGGCCTCTGTCAAGAGGGTAGGGGACCTGCAGGCATTTTCGGTCGACGATTCGTGCCTAGAGTTCGGGCCGGGTGACAACCATGTGTGCCCAAGGTTCCTACCACTCCCTTCAGGGACCAGGTAGTGAACCTGCAAGCGCTGCCACTGGAGGAGGCAGACCCAGCCCTGGCTTTGCTCTGTCCCGTTCGCGCTCTGCGTATGTACGTGGACAGAACTCAAAGCGTCAGGACCTCAGACCAGCTCTTTGTCTGTTACGGAGGCCAGCAGAAGGGAAAGGCTGTCTCCAAGCAGAGGATGGCCCACTGGATAGTGGATGCCATCGCCTTGGCTTACCAAGCTCAAGGCGTGCCCTGCCCACTCGGGTTTAATGCACACTCCACAAGAGGCGTTGCATTCTCCTAGGCACTGGCACGTGGCTCCTCGCTAACAGATATCTGTAGAGCTGCGGGCTGAGCGACACCTAACACGTTCGCCAGATATTATAGCCTACGTGTAGAGCCGGTCTCCTCCCATCTTTTCACCCTAGACGGGTAGAAACACAGAGAAGCCCGGCTCTGTCGGCTTGCTGCACCCTTCTGTGCACCCTTATTCTCCAGTGTGAAAAACCTGTCCGCAGCGTTCCCCTCCCTCACTTTGGGCACGCTTCCTACTGTTATCCAATTATCTCACTGTATGGGTTATCGCGGAACAACAGTGACAGTTTCACTCTGTGTGAGCCTCCTCCTATCGTCCTTCCAGGCAAGAAGGTGTAGAGGCTTCCACAGGGCACTGGATGGGGTGCAGCAGCTGTGGCGCTTTGGTAGGGATTCCTATTTGTCGGTCACAACATACGTCGTAGTGACCGACTGATAGGGAACGTCTCAGTTACGTATGTAACCCTCGTTCCCTGAAGGAGGGAAAGGAGACGTTTGTCCCGTCGCCACATCTGCTGCCGCCCGCCAGGGAAACCAGCTTATCGGCTTGGCTCCTCAGCAAAAAACTGAAGTGCAATCGCAACTGCTGCTCATATATACCCGCGCTGCGAGGCTGAGCAGCTGATGCAAATGATTGCACAACAATGTGTATTGGCTCGTTTAGTTTCATTCAAAGTAGATCAGCTCTCTAGCAAGATTCCTATTTGTCGGTCACGACATATACGTCTCTGTTCCCTCCTTCAGGGAACGAGGGTTACATACGTAACCGAGACGTTTCACTTTGTCATTTTTTTTCAGTCATCTTTTAGTAAAACAAGATGGCTTCAGAATGATTTTGTTTCACATGCATGAACATGGATGAAGGAAAACAAATGAGGAAAGAAGAGAGAGGGAGAACTAGAACCCATACTGCACATCCATCCATCTATTCCATAGATGTTTCCACATGTTTTTAGGGTTTTTTAGGTCAGTTATAAATGACAAATGTGAATGACAAATGAATGTGTGTTTGTTGGGTCACAACTTTTGGCTGTGTTATGGAAGAATAACTTTAAATTTAAATTATTTTGGCAGTTTTAGTGTATTTTGAATGGAAATTAACCGCTGTGTGAAGCTTAAAGTTGGTTCGGGGAACCGTGTGAAGAGTTTTGAAAAAATGACCTAAGTACTGAGAAATGTGTCCCAGCGATTGTAAAAACAACTGTAGTTGTATCTGCATTTTTATCACAGTTATATAATATTAATTAACAGGGTCAAACTATTGTAAAACATTTGGATACATTCATTTATTTTTCAACTAAATGATTTTGTATTTAGCAGCTGTGTTTGTGTGTCTCTGAACAGTTTTCTGCTTGTTGCCCTGTTTCTGTATTACAGTTTTTGTTTTTTACAATAACTACGCATTTCTCAGTAGGTCACATAAAAAAATAAATTAAAAAAAATCACACATTTATCCCTACCAACATTCGGTTACACTTTATTTTGATGGTCCCCTTTATATAATAATAATAAACTTTATTTTCTATAGCGCCTTTAAAAGTAGGATCTGAAATCGCTTCACAAGAATAGACACAAGATAAAACATACAAATATACAAACAATGCAGAAATGAAATAAAAAACAGATAAAAATAAAATACCAAATAAAAACATACTATCACATGTGAAGACTTACATCTCATATTTTTAATGTTGTTTTTAGTATTATTATTATTATTTTTTATTAATATTCATAATCAGAAGTATTACTTATCTGTTTTATACCTTTTATACTTTTTATATACATTCATAATTTGTATTCATTGTGTTTTATGAATCATACTGTTCACATACCGTTTTGAATGCATATATGTGAGTGAGAGAGACTTTGGGAGATTTTGAGTGTGTGTCTGGAGTGGAATGTATGCAGTGTTTTTTTTCTACCAGCATAATATATACATCCTATGCTATGTTAATGGAAACCACATGTTTCAGCCTATATGAACTGAAGTTCTTTTTTAGGCAGAGAGAGAGAAACTGACTGAGATGCAATGAAGATCTGTTGCTGATCCGTTCTCTCCCTTATGTCTTATATAAAATGGTAAAATAAATTAGATATCTTGGCAAAATCATTGGTGTCTGTTTCCATGAAATCAATTAATAAGGGGAAGCACGATTTTTAAATCTACAATTTGGCGTCACGAACAGGATCGCATATCCAGCCATTCGTCTCAATCATTACAGGTAAGACTTTTTTCCTTTCTAAAAAAGTTTTAAGTCTGCCTGATGATTAGAGACAGTGACTGAAACTGCTGAAAAGAACTGTGTGATTTCAGGTACCAGTTGTTTTGCCAATGAATATAAGACATAAGAAAAATTAAAAAAATATAAAAATAAATACAAATTTAATAATTCAATTTAATTTGGCTTATTTAAGTTTATCTGAAAAGTAATCCTCTAACAATATTTGATATGCTGGGATGGAGATGGATCTTTTTTAGAAAAAAGGCCATTTAGTCATTTGGGGGAATTAGCTGTAAGACGGTTAAGCTAGAAAATTTGCTTGGTTAGGACTGTTCACGTGGTTGGACTGTGGCGGGACTGTTTATAACGATGGCAGACTAGAATCCCTAAAACATATCCAACACACTTGAAGATTCGTTCTCAGAAGGAGACGAGGAAAGTGAGACACAAGCGATACTTGATTGACAGAAGCGGTTAAGTGTGGCGATACTGTTTATAACGATGGCAGGGAAAAATATCTAAAACATTGTAACACGCTGAAGTAATACAAGTATAAAAGTAACTAGCTAGGATCGCGGGCATTTCTGACTTTGACCGTAAAGCTGTTCAAAGATTTGAGGATACTGATCTATAGGCTTAAAATAAAACAAAGAAATCAATCTGATAAAATCTAAAAATAGTTAAAAAGAAAGAAAAAAAGAAACTGTTCTGAGTGAACTGAAAAACAAAACAAATAGAAAATAGTGAAGCATTGGAGCTCTTTACATTTTCTTTTGTTCTGTGAGTTGGAGAAGGGAAAGAGAGTGAAGTAGGGGCCCCCCTTCTATACACACACACACACACACACATAAAGTTGGAGAAGAGAGAGAGTGAATCAGCCCCTCCCTTCGGAATTCACCTTCTCACACACACACACATACACACACACATAGGAAGAGAGGGAGAAGCAGGGTAGCCCTCTCGTGAAGTTTACACACACATACACGCACACATATACATTGTCCAGCTGTTCTGAGCGCACAGACACAGAGTGACAAAAACTTTGCAAAATGGCAGAAAGTGTCTGTAACAGCAGAACAATATCTGCTTGGTATCTAGACCGGAAGAAAAAGAAGCAAGCTAAGCTTTTGAAAAAAGGATTGGACATTAATGCATCTATCGATGAGCAGTTAATCTGGTTCAAGTCGCAAAAAGACAAGATCAAATCAAAAGCATTTCCAATTTTAGCAGCTCATTGGATTGTGAAACAAGGTGGAATTTGTTGCGATTTAAATGGTGGTCCAGTTCCACTTGTTCAAGCAATGAAGCCTCAAATTGAAGCATACAACAAGTTGAACAAAATCATGTCTATCAAATGTTCAGAGAAAGAAAATACAACCAGTGATGATTCATTTGATCCAGATTGGACAAACATAATAACTGAAGCTGAAAGGAAATATTCACGAGCACCAGTGGAATCCGCAACAACTGTAACGCCTCCTCCTTACAAACCAATCTATCCAACTTTGCCTGAACAATATACAAGTTCATCTAAACCTCTGACACAGCTTCAAGCTTCAAGATCAAATGGAGGTCCAGTTGACAAAATGTATATTGCATCTGCACAAGCAGCTCCAATAATAACGAGATCCAAATCAGTCCAGCCAAACAGAGATATGTTGAGATCTACACCAGCTCGTAATTATGAATCAGACTGGAGTGATGAGACAAGAGATGACGACATGATCACAGTTGATAAGATCGGTCCTGAATTTTCTTCACCTGCGATTAAAAGGGAAGAATCTGAAATGATGACCGAAGAGAGACCATTCACACCAGGAGAACGTCAAGCCATTCTCACAGCCTTGCCTCCTCTAAAGAGACAAGATCCAAACACAGAGTTTTGGCGAGAATTAGACTCTCTGGTTGAAGCTCATCAAATGACACTACGAGACATTCACACAATTGTGAAAGCTAAAATCCCAAGAGACCGATGGGAACGCTTGCCAGCGTCGATAACAACAGCCCAATGGGTAGACTTGTGGGTTGATGGCCAGGGACGACCCCTGGGTCTTTGGCAAGCATTAGATGAGTTCCGAAAAGAAATCCAAGAAATCTTGGGGAGCGGTAAAATTCCATTCACATCAGTGACATTAATTAAGCAAAAGGATGATGAATCTCCAGACGAATATGCTCTGCGTAAGTGGAATGTTTATGAGAGATGGGCTCTCTGTGCTAAGAAACAACCTGACAGAGATGATGTACAGTTCACTGACACACTTGTGGATGGCCTTAGCTCTAAATACCAACAAGCCTTATCACTTGGAGTCAATCCAGGCGAAACATTTGACCAAATTATGCAATGGGCTGGCCGTCTAGAGATGGCTATGAGATCAAACAAGGAAGAAGGAAACAAGACAAACCGAAGAGGAGTGGCAACAGCTCAATACAACATGGACACAAAGAATAGGATCGTTGTTTGCAGCAACTGTGGAAAGCGTGGCCACTCAAGAAAAGATTGTTGGGCTAAAGGAGGTGGAGCAGAAGGACAAGGTCCATCGTTTAAACAAGTCAGTGTGAAAAATCATGATGAAACCTCTCAAGGGAAGACGTGGACTGAAGCACAAGTCCGTCAGCTCATTGAGGGAATTATGCGTCCGCAATAGGAATCAGCGGCCCCCTGTATTAGTAAGAAAAGAGACAATCGCCTTTTCATCAATGCATTAATAGGGGGCCACCCATGCGACATTCTGGTCGACACAGGAGCAGCGATTTCAATAACCGATCTGAACCTACCTACAACAGATGAAACTATGGAAGTTGAAGGAGTTGGAGGAGGTATCACAACATTTCGCAAAAGTATACAAGTTCCACTGCAAATACATGAAGATGAAGTCATATGGACATCTTTTTGGGTGGGATCGAATTCACAAGGAAGCCTCATTGGCATGGACATTCTTCCATTGTTGAACATGATCATTTTCACTGACAGTCGTCAAATCGCTACAACAGCTGGGATAATACCACACGAAGATCGCACATGTAATTTAAGTTCTGTTGGTGCAGCAAAACCAATCATCAGAGATTGGGGGAAAGACGGTGTGTGGGGTCTTGTGTGCAGTTTATATCCAGACGTTTGGGCTAAACACAAATTGGATTGTGGCAAAGCCAACATTAACCCCGTTGTTATTGAGGGACCAATACATGCCCCTCATAAACAATACCCTATCCGACCTGAAGCAAGACAAGCCGTGGAAGAGATAGTGGCAGACTTGGAAGCTGAAGGGATCATCAGACAAACTTCATCTACCACTAATAGTCCTGTCTGGCCTGTCAAGAAATCAGATAACTCATGGAGATTAACCATTGATTATACAAGACTTAACAGTGTAACACCAAAACCGCATCCTATTGTGGCCAATCCTGCCACCATTCTGAATGATATTCCAGGAAATGCAAGAATTTTCACGGTACTTGATGTACTGTCGGCTTTCTGGTCTATACCTATTGACGAAAGATCTCAAGAGAAACTGGCCTTCACAGTGGGGGCAAAACAGTATGTTTGGAACAGACTCCCACAAGGTCTTAATCTTTCTCCTGTGGTATTTCATAGAACTTTGGATCAGTTCTTAACCGAGAAAAAAACTGAAATTGAGGGTTCAGGAAGTGTTTGCATTCAATACGTGGATGACTTGCTGATTGCAAGCCCTGATGAAAACAGCCATATATTTGCTCTGAATATCGTCCTACAAGCCCTTAGGAAAGGAGGATTCAAAGTCAACCCCGACAAAGCACAGTTGGCCAAAACCAAGGTTATCTACTTGGGCCAAGAAATATCTGTCGAGGGAAGGAGAATGACAACAGAGCGTGTAGAGGCATTACGGCAACTTCCAAAACCTCTAACAGTTACAGGAATGCGGAAGGTGATGGGACTTTTCAACTATTGTCGTCAGTACGTACCTGATTTTGCTAGCATCACTAGCCCTCTCATTGACCTGTACAAGGGAGGAAAGCCTGGAGTGGAACAGATAAACTGGACACCGGAAGCTGAGGAAGCATTTACTTCTATGAAAGAAAAACTGACTTCAGCCCCAGCCTTGGGACTTCCCGATGGACGATTACCATTTCATTTGTGGACCAGGGTGGGGGATGAGACGTACTCAGCAGTACTGTGTCAAAAACCAGGTGATCGATACAGACCAGTTGGATACTTTTCCACAAAGATTCCTGTCACAATGATTGGTCAACCACGATGTGTACAAGCTCTCGATGGTGCCACATGGGCAGTGGATGCTGTGGAAAATCTGATAGGAGCACAAACTATCATATTGCACACTCCACACAGTATAGTGACGTTGTTGAATAACACAAACATCAAGACCATAACTGACGCAAGGAGAGCAAAATGGGAAGCAACTTTGTTGAACAAGGATTTGAGAGTGGAAATCATCAGAGACACATCCCTTAACCCTGCAACAATGATGCTAGAACCACATGAGGGAACACCACACGAGTGTGAAAAACAAGTAGAAGAAGAAAGTCTTGGTCCTGTTAATCCAATTCCTCTTGTAAATCCAGACAAGGAGTTATGGGTCGATGGATCCAGTTACTATGTTGATGGAAAACGACATACTGGATGGGCTGTAGTGGAAGTTGATGGAACTGTTGTGAAGAAAGGAGCTCTTTCTGGGCAATTTTCAGCACAAGTAGCTGAGCTCATGGCGCTCACGGAAGCTCTTGAACTATCGGAAGGAGATCGAGTCAACATCTACACTGATAGTCGTTATGCTTTTGGCGTGGTCCATGATTACCTTGCCCTGTGGAAAAGACGTGGACTTATCACCAGCAGTGGGAGCGAAATACAACATGCTTCCATAATTCGTCGCTTGATTGCAGCATGTCACTTACCCAGAGAAGCAGCCGTGATCAAAGTAAAATCACATCAATCTGACAAGTCCAAAGAAAGTCAAGGGAACACGGCAGCAGATGCAGCAGCTAGAGAAGCAGCTCTACTTACTCTTACTCCGGTTACCATGGTACAGGAAAACAGCAAAGATAATCCTGAGCTCCATCTTCTGTCATATCAAACAGAGACAGATGAAGAGAAAGAACAATGGATAAAAGCCGGAGCGAAAGAAGATGATCAAGGTATCTGGAGAATTCCAACAGGACAAGTGGTGATGCCTATCGGAACAAGAAGAGAACTAATGCAGCTGTATCATGGAAAAGTGCATGCTGGAGCAAAAGCAATGAAAGCTCAAATCAGCGAGACGTGGTGGTGGCCACGAATGATGAGAGACATTGATGATTACTCCAGGAGATGCTTAATCTGCCTGAAAGCAAATGTGGGAAAATCTGTAAAGGTGCGAATGTCACATGCACCCAGACCAACAGGTCCATGGACAAACCTCCAAATCGATTTCACAGGACCATTATCACCCAGTGGAGGGTACCAATACATTCTAGTAATCATGGACAGATTTACTAGGTGGGTGGAAGCATTCCCCACGAAAACTTGCACTGCTGAAGCGGCAGCACGAGTAATGGTGGAAGAAGTTTTTCCTCGCTGGGGTCTTCCATATGAACTTGATTCTGACAATGGAACTCACTTCACTGGAAAACTGATGAAGGAAGCAATGAAATTGATGGGGATTAAACAGAAATTCCACATTCCCTACAGACCACAAAGTTCCGGACTGGTAGAGAGGATGAACAGATCGTTGAAAACCGCTCTTACCAAAGCCATTCTGCAAACTGGCCAAGGTTGGCATAAGTTGTTACCTGCTATTCTGTGGAACCTGAGAGCAACTCCAAACAGAGTAACAGGACTAACTCCTTTTGAACTGATGACTGGAAGAGCAATGGTTCTACCTCCTGACGCTCCGCCACCTGCGGGAACAGGAGGAGATTCTACTTTGTTCCAAGAGAAGTTACGACGCTATCTCACAATGCTAGACAAAGCTACCAAAGACAATAATAAGAAAGTGCGAGAAGCTCAACAGCAATGGGACGAAAAACACACCACTACTGACATTCCACACATTCCCGAGTTAGGCAGTTTTGTTATGGTCAAACGAATTTCTAGGAAAGGGTTAGAGCCTAGATGGGAGGGACCATATGAGATACTCTTAACAACTGATACAAGTGTTTGTCTTAAAGGGAAGGGTGTAGGAACAGATAGATGGTACCATTGGTCACAAGTTAAACCTTGCTTAGTGAATGAACAAAATGATGATGGTTTATGGCCTGAGATTGAGCAATGTTCATCCATTAACTTTAAAGATTGGGAACAAAGAAGTGATGATTAATTATTTTTCTGCTTCCATTTCAGGAATCAATTCCATTGACATTGATTAGAGATGGTCGCAAGTTATTCTGTTAAATTGGTTTTTACTAACCAAATGGATAGAACTGAGAATGGGAAATACGGTGTGAAATAGGAGATTTTACACATGCTACAAAACACAACCTCACAAACATTTAACACCCGCTTACTGATTTTCAACTCCAAGGGATAGGATCCTTTAACATCAACGTTTATTTTAGTTTATTATTTTGGAGCCGGGAACTTGAGGAGTATTTAACGAGTCAAGGCACCGGCAGAAGATTTATTAGTTTTTTCTTTTCTTAGATGATTGGGGTTCATTTTAAATGCTTACACATAGACGTTAAATGACACATAGTATGCGGGGACATAACATGGGTTGGGGTTCTTTGTTGTTTGTTATTTGTTTTCTTTTCTTTTCTGTTTCCATTCTTTTGTCCTTCTATGTCTATGTCTTGGTCTGTTATTTCTTCTCCTCACTATCATTTCAATAGGTTGGCCACCTGGGGGTGATGGTGTGGAACTGACGGCCGTAGTTCCAGAGGAGGGATTGAAGACTTACATCTCATATTTTTAATGTTGTTTTTAGTATTATTATTATTATTTTTTATTAATATTCATAATCAGAAGTATTACTTATCTGTTTTATACCTTTTATACTTTTTATATACATTCATAATTTGTATTCATTGTGTTTTATGAATCATACTGTTCACATACCGTTTTGAATGCATATATGTGAGTGAGAGAGACTTTGGGAGATTTTGAGTGTGTGTCTGGAGTGGAATGTATGCAGTGTTTTTTTTCTACCAGCATAATATATACATCCTATGCTATGTTAATGGAAACCACATGTTTCAGCCTATATGAACTGAAGTTCTTTTTTAGGCAGAGAGAGAGAAACTGACTGAGATGCAATGAAGATCTGTTGCTGATCCGTTCTCTCCCTTATGTCTTATATAAAATGGTAAAATAAATTAGATATCTTGGCAAAATCATTGGTGTCTGTTTCCATGAAATCAATTAATAAGGGGAAGCACGATTTTTAAATCTACAACATGTTTGATTAATAATAATAAGAAAATGGAAATTACGAACAATCATGTAAAAGCTACTTTAGACAACCCAGGTTTTAGCACATCAGTTAAATTCACATTAAAATACACCAAAACTACCAAAACACTTCATTCATGACTCAAATCTAATCGTTCTTCCATAACAGTAAGTGTGTCATCCAACAAACACACTTTGTCACTTATAAAACAATGAAATAAAAACACTAACAACATAGCGTTTGTCACTTACGGGTTGCAGTAATAAAAAAATAGTTACATTTATGCATTTGGCAGACGCTTTTATCCAAAGCGACTTACATTGCATTCAAGGTACACATTTTACATTTTTATCAGTTCTTGCTTTCCCTGGGAATCAAACCCATGACCTTGGCGTTGCTAGCGCCAACGCTCTACTGTTTGAGCTACAGGAAAGCCTAGTTGTAACAATCTTTAATTATAACTACTCTGGAAACATCAGGAAATAAATCACAACCATATTAACTCAAGACATAACACTGAGAAAGAACTGGGAGAACTTAGAGCTTAAATACTCAAGGAAAGCTAATAAACAGAACAGGGAACGGGTGCATGCTAAATGAACAACCATGGAGATTTAGGAAGACAGACGGGCAGACAGACAGGACAAACTAAATATTAAAACTCAAACATGTACCTGACTGAACATACTGTATACCTGAAAGCGTTATACAATGTTTTCTTTTTAACATTTCTTTAAAAACAACAACAACAATAACAACATCAACAAAAACAACAGCAAGAATGACATTCTCTGATCACTTTGAAACAAAGTAGGGGAGAGCAGGGCACAACCCATTGGTGGGACACATCGTAAGATGACCATATGACAGCTTATAATGTTTCTGATCTAAGCAAAACATATACTAGACAAACTAAAATATTTTTTCAACAAAATACTATTATAAACTTTTTCATATAAAATAATGCCATTTTTACACATTGTAACAGTGTGACAACATGCCCCGCCTGCGCAGCTGGGATTTAAACCCAGCTAGTGTCTTCTGCTGGTTACATCAACATTAAACATCTCAACTGTTAAATAACAGATATAAGATTGAAATAATATAAAATTTGTCTTATTATAAATAAACAAAAACAGAGATGAAAAATTAACCTAAGTAAGAAATTGACTATGGCCATGGTAAAATAAATGTTCAGTGATATTTTCCAAATATTTTTACATTTATTTTTCTCTGTAGTTGATATGGCAACTAGTAAATACCCCAAGTTTCTTCATGCTGGCATGTGTGAACAGTTTTAAACCATGTGTGTTACAACTAGCCCTGCATTAGGTTGTGCCCCGCTCACCCCTGCCGGATCTGCCAAACACAAGTTCATTTGTGCTGGGTTATTAAATGTTATCAATATAGGTCATAAAATGTAATATAATATGTTATTTGACCCAGACTGACCAGTAAAGAACTGACCTGAGATCAGGCAGAGAGTGATGATGATGATGATGATGAAGATGATGATGAAGATGATGATGAAGATGATGATGATGATGATGATAATGATGATGGCAGCTCTAATTCCAGATTGACTTCAGTCTCACAGATATTCAAAGAAACAGTTGTGTCAGATAACAGTCATAACTCTATCTGTCTCTCTTATTTTCTTTTTTCTTATTCTCTGTAATGGTTCCACCCATCAGCATCACTACAGGGCAGATAAAAATAGCCTTAAACTGTGTGAAAAAGCACTGAGAAAAATTAGGAGATGAGATGCTCGTGTGGCGAGATGGTCGGGGCAAGGAGAGAGATTATAGCTAAGATAAGCAGCCGGGAAGTTCATATTAATAAAACTCCAATAAGATTTTCAATGTAGCCAACTACGCCACCTCGGGGCTTTCACCCAAGGATATGTAAAACTCAGACAACACAGGTTCGTTCTTCCCAAAGAGGACTGAGACTGTTCTGACAATTAAAAGCAATTTATTTTATAAAATCTTTTCACATTCAGAAACACCACATTTCACTGATAAATACCTTCCAGACATTTACCTCTTAATTACTCACAGATGTTAATACAAAAAGGTATTTTAAATAAATAAAACAAAAAAGAAAATATACAAATACTGGGGGTTAATCAAAGACACTGACAGGAAAAGGAATCCCTGACCCACCTCGTAAGAAATCACTCATTAGACTGCACCCACACGGTAGTGTCCCGCACTACAAAGGCAATGAAACAAATCCCCACTCAAGTGTGTAACACTACACCCCAAAAGTGGGTGGGCCAAATATCCTCTCACCAATGTCTCAGAGAGAACCCACAGCACTCAAATTAAAGGTTCCCTAAAAAAAAGAAAACCCACAAAAGCACAACAAATTTATAAGGGAGACAAAACAACGCATTTATAATGAAGACAAAACAGCAGCGTAGTCTGGGTCCGTGTATCCTGCTGATTACAGATGCACATACACCGCTGCAAGCACGCCGTTAGGCACGACCCCCAACTGCATCAGAACGGATAGAACCATACTGCAACGTGATCTCACTGCACTGTAACGACTGCAAAATAGGCTTAAGGTTACACACCAACATTACACAGAACAATAAATCACATGCCACTTTACACATCGACATACCTGAGATTGGAAAAATAAGTAACCCAAACTACACGACTCCATCAGAGAAAGGCAGAAAACGGAAGCCAAGGAGGTAAACAGAAATGGCTAAACACAAGTGTCACGGGGTGACGATCAAGTGGAACTGCCCCGCTCTATGTTTGTTCCTAGAGGGAGCGAGTTCGATGTAACACCGGAACAGTTCCGGTTTCTTCCGGTGTAAACAATCTGACGGAGCTTGCTGATGAGGGAAACGAGTGACAGCTGGGCGAGAAGCAGAGATTGAGCCACGAGGGGGATTATAAAAGGATCAAGTTGATGGGCAGAAGGAGTGCTCTTTTTGTGAAACGTGACAGCGAAGTCTGCGCTTTGTGCTGGAGGTTTGGGCAAGAGGACTTTTGGGCAAGAGGACTTTTGGGCGAACTCAGGCTGGAGGCAATCCGTTGCGGTTGAGCTACTGGTTGTATGAGACGATAAGAGGACAGATCGGGAAAGAATTCCCGACTAGGAAGAAAATGCTATGATGTGGTGAATCCCCCCGGCGTCCGGTGAGTTCTGTTCTGAACTTTTTAATGCCCGTTGAGACTCTAATGCCAACCATATATACAGTTTGGATGCACGGTTTGCCAGTGGAGCGGAGCGAGTCGACTGGGGGCTACGATAAGAGACCCTATTCACTGTGAGTTGATGTGAGTTGCAGTGCCTATTGTGAAGTGAACACGTGTGATCGTTTGAAGTGACTGAATTATGCACTAGTGTGGAAACTGAAGTTTTTGTGTCTGCCTGCTCTCAGTCGTCTCTTCGTAGGCTCTGAAGGCCGAACTGGAATGTGCTAACTGTTGTGTATTGAGTATACGCTGTGTACGCACACTTTGGGGCTGTGCGAACACAGGGAGTCTGCTCGCTGCCCTCGAGATCCCGCCCTCGCTGTCCTGTGGTAAGAAGATACAGTGGCTGAATGTTACGTTTTCGATTCATTGTGATTATTCTGTGCACATAGAGGACCGATCCCCTCCTGCCATCGAACACGGTTACTGTGGCCTTTAGGATTGCCCTGCTGGCGTCAGTGGCCGTTACCGTTCTGAGGTGAAGAGGAGCTGCTGTACAGACCCCCGTCCGTGCCTGAGCCATCACTTACCTTCCATTATTTACCTCCAGCCGAAGAGTAGTTGTCGTGCAAACCCCCGCCAGTGCCTGAGCCATTACTTTCCGTCCATTACTTACCTCCAGCCGAAGAGGAGCTGCTGTGCAGACCCCCGCCCGCGCCTGAGCCATTACCTACCGCCCACTACTTGCCTCCAGCCGAAGAGGAGTTGCCGTCCAAAACCCCCGCCAGTGCCTGAGCCATTACTTTCCGTCCATTACTTACCTCCGGCCGAAGAGGAGCTGCTGTGCAGACCCCCGCCTGCGCCTGAGCCATTACCTACCGCCCACTACTTACCTCCAGCTGAAGAGGAGTTGCCGTGCAAACCCCCGCCAGTGCCTGAGCCATTACTTTCCGTCCATTACTTACCTCCAGCCGAAGTGGAGCTGCTGTGCAGACGCCCGCCAGCGCCTGAGCCATTACTTACCTTCCATTACTTACCTCCAGTCGAAGAGGAGTTGCCGTGCAAACCCCCGCCAGTGCCTGAGCCATTACTTTCCGTCCATTACTTACCTCCAGCCGAAGAGGAGCTGCTGTGCAGACCTCCGCCCGCGCCTGAGCCATTACCTACCGTCCACTACTTACCTCCAGCCGAAGAGGAGTTGCTGTGCCAACCCCCGCCAGTGCCCGAGCCATCACTTACCCTTCATTACTTACTTCCAGCCGAAGAGGAGTTGTTGTGCAAGCCCCCATCTGTGTCTGAGCCATTACCTACCCTTCATTACTTACCTTCGGCCGAAGAGAAGTTGCTGTGCATTCCTCCGCCAGTGCCTGAGCCACTACTTACTCTCCATTACTTACCTCCAGCTGAAGCGGAACCACTGTGCGAAGCTTAACAGCGATTGCTCCATCACGTACTTCTGGTCGAGAGGAACTGAGGGGTGAACTACCCACGCCACCTGCTGGATAGAAAAGGAGATTGGACTTGTTTTAAGTAAATAAAAATAAACGTTTTTGATCATTACCTTGTCTGTTCCTTGGTGTCTCTGGGTAACTCCTCGAGGTGGTACGTTGCTGAAGGGGAGGGAAGTCCACCCCGACCTGTGACACAAGCTCAGCTACTTGTGCACCTTGCTTTTATTATAAGTGCAATCATGATAACGATTAACCAGCCGGTATCTGACACAGCTGAATTCATGGAGAAATGATTCCCATTCTCCCCCAGGGGGAGAAATGAAAGAAAATCCCCAATCTGCTACACTCGGACTCAAGTCACATTTTAATAGACTTCAGACTTGACTCGACAAAAAGGAATATTTCAAGAACAACTCAAGTCTCCTTAACTACTATGGAGCCCCTAAAGGGACATGGTGGTGGAAAAAATGGGAGGAAAACGATCTTTGACCTAATTTTCACAATTAGCATGCGTACCATTTTCGATTGACTTAAATATTGCAAGGTTTCATATCAATATCATCACTGCTTTATAAACTGCTGTATTACAAACCGTGACTGGCGCCATCTTGTGTCCACTTAACGACTGTACTGAAAATGAATACGTACCATGTTGCCCGGATGATTGTTTGGGATTATTAAACTGTAATACTTCTAAAGTTACAAGGATGTACTGTAGATTATCCCTTCCATTTTAGGACCTTTATTACAAACAAAACAGATAATAGAAAGATCATATATTTTTTATATGTAATACAACTACGATACATGTAGGATTTTTGAGTCTGAGGCATGAACTGACTTGAGACTTGAGAAATGCTCTGTGAACATAGGGAAACTGCCCGTGGCTATCAAATGCTGTTGTTGCTGTCCTGTGGAGAGAAAGCCCAGCTGTTGACGACCGGAACCTGTATACACTCCAAGGGTTCTGTGGACACAAAGAGACTGTCCTCTGCCCTTGAATACTGCCCTCGTTGCTCTGGGAGGAATTGTTCTCTGTCATCGAATGCTGTGGGCGCTGCTCTGTGGTAAGAAGATTCAGATGCTGGATGTTCAGTCTGTTATTCGTCACGGTTGCTTTGTGAACACAGAGAAGATTGCCCGTTGCTATTAAATGCTGTTGTTGCCGTCCTATGGAGAGAGAGCCCAATTGTTGACGACTGAAGCTGATACACACTTTGGGGCTGTGCGAACACAGGGAGTCTGCTCGCTGCCCTCGAGATCCCGCCCTCGCTGTCCTGTGGTAAGAAGATACAGTGGCTGAATGTTACGTTTTCGATTCATTGTGATTATTCTGTGCACATAGAGGACCGATCCCCTCCTGCCATCGAACACGGTTACTGTGGCCTGTAGGATTGCCCTGCTGGCGTCAGTGGCCGTTACCATTCTGAGGTGAAGAGGAGCTGCTGTACAGACCCCCGTCCGTGCCTGAGCCATCACTTACCTTCCATTATTTACCTCCAGCCGAAGAGGAGTTGTCGTGCAAACCCCCGCCAGTGCCTGAGCCATTACTTTCCGTCCATTACTTACCTCCAGCCGAAGAGGAGCTGCTGTGCAGACCCCCGCCCGCGCCTGAGCCATTACCTACCGCCCACTACTTGCCTCCAGCCGAAGAGGAGTTGCCGTGCAAACCCCCGCCAGTGCCTGAGCCATTACTTTCCGTCCATTACTTACCTCCGGCCGAAGAGGAGCTGCTGTGCAGACCCCTGCCCGCGCCTGAGCCATTACCTACCGCCCACTACTTACCTCCAGCTGAAGAGGAGTTGCCGTGCAAACCCCCGCCAGTGCCTGAGCCATTACTTTCCGTCCATTACTTACCTCCGGCCGAAGAGGAGCTGCTGTGCAGACCCCCGCCCGCGCCTGAGCCATTACCTACCGCCCACTACTTACCTCCAGCTGAAGAGGAGTTGCCGTGCAAACCCCCGCCAGTGCCTGAGCCATTACTTTCCGTCCATTACTTACCTCCAGCCGAAGAGGAGCTGCTGTGCAGACCCCCGCCAGCGCCTGAGCCATTACTTACCTTCCATTACTTACCTCCAGTCGAAGAGGAGTTGCCGTGCAAACCCCCGCCAGTGCCTGAGCCATTACTTTCCGTCCATTACTTACCTCCAGCCGAAGAGGAGCTGCTGTGCAGACCCCCGCCCGCGCCTGAGCCATTACCTACCGTCCACTACTTACCTCCAGCCGAAGAGGAGTTGCTGTGCCAACCCCCGCCAGTGCCCGAGCCATCACTTACCCTTCATTACTTACCTCCAGCTGAAGCGGAACCACTGTGCGAAGCTTAACAGCGATTGCTCCATCACGTACTTCTGGTCGAGAGGAACTGAGGGGTGAACTACCCACGCCACCTGCTGGATAGAAAAGGAGATTGGACTTGTTTTAAGTAAATAAAAATAAACGTTTTTGATCATTACCTTGTCTGTTCCTTGGTGTCTCTGGGTAACTCCTCGAGGTGGTACGTTGCTGAAGGGGAGGGAAGTCCACCCCGACCTGTGACACAAGCTCAGCTACTTGTGCACCTTGCTTTTATTATAAGTGCAATCATGATAACGATTAACCAGCCGGTATCTGACACAGCTGAATTCATGGAGAAATGATTCCCATTCTCCCCCAGGGGGAGAAATGAAAGAAAATCCCCAATCTGCTACACTCGGACTCAAGTCACATTTTAATAGACTTCAGACTTGACTCGACAAAAAGGAATATTTCAAGAACAACTCAAGTCTCCTTAACTACTATGGAGCCCCTAAAGGGACATGGTGGTGGAAAAAATGGGAGGAAAACGATCTTTGACCTAATTTTCACAATTAGCATGCGTACCATTTTCGATTGACTTAAATATTGCAAGGTTTCATATCAATATCATCACTGCTTTATAAACTGCTGTATTACAAACCGTGACTGGCGCCATCTTGTGTCCACTTAACGACTGTACTGAAAATGAATACGTACCATGTTGCCCGGATGATTGTTTGGGATTATTAAACTGTAATACTTCTAAAGTTACAAGGATGTACTGTAGATTATCCCTTCCATTTTAGGACCTTTATTACAAACAAAACAGATAATAGAAAGATCATATATTTTGTATATGTAATACAACTACGATACATGTAGGATTTTTGAGTCTGAGGCATGAAATGACTTGAGACTCGACTCGGACTCGTGACAAAAGACTTGACGTAGCCATGCGCTCTTACTACTAGACCATCTCATTCTAGTGTTTAATGCTGAGGAGGACTCTAGTCAACAAAGCTCAGAAGGACTGGACTAGGAAGGACACAGCCTCATGTCACGCAGCCAAAAGAGTGATGACAACTGAACCAATGATTCACTGTTTCAAAGCGTTCAAAGCGCCACATGCTGGTGACCCCTGCTGGTCAGAACAGTGGAAATGCAACAAAAACACATGCATAAAGCTACTATTATTCCTTTTAATTATGTTAATGTTTCATTAAAACATGTACAAATGAATACAACTGATCAGAGATTAGGTAAAACCCATAGACACTTTTTCAATGGGTCTCTGCTGGGAGGTGATCTCAGTAAAGTCAGACATTTTTATACTGCGTTTTTTTGAATTTGTCATTCGGTGGCTCTGAATTGTCAAAACACCTCTCAAATGCTCGAACCCGATCCAAAAAAAATGTATGACAGCCGAAAGTTTCGGAGGCAATGTGTAAAGGGGATTGACACAACGTGAGGTCTTATTTATTTTTTAAAGCTGCAGTCCGTAGCTTTTTTGGGTTAAAAGTTATCCAAAATATTTTTTTGAGCAAGTACATAACCAGCCAGTGTTCAAAACGTCTCTGGTCACGTATGTAACCTTAGTTCCCTGAGAGGGAAAGAAACGCTGCGTTTACGCAATGGGAAACACTTCCAAGTGTCTCGTCATGAAGCACATGTATAATCAGTCCAATGAAAGTGCGTGACGTCATAGGCGGGTGACGTCATAGACCAGGAAACTATAAAACACCCCTGAATGCAGAGCGTGACAGCTTCTGAAAAGCCTGAAGCAAGTCGATCAGTGCATGCAGGAAGTATGGCAGGCGAACGCAGCGTTTCGTTCCCTCTCAGGGAACTAAGGTTATATACGTAACCAGAGACGTTACCTATCAAGGGAACTCCCGCAGCGTTTACACAATGGGAACCCCATACCCACTACGCCATAATGACAAGTGCCCGTTCTGTGTGAAGTCCTTGCGCACACTAGAAGCAAGCAACCTAGCCCCAGGAGTGGAGAGGTCTAAGTCATAAAATTTGACAAATGTATGCGGCGAGGACCAGCCTGCCGCATCACAAATGTCGTGAAGGGAAACACCCGAAATTAGAGCCATAGAGGCAGCCATTTTCCTCGTAGAATGGGCCCGGACAGCCAAGGTGAAGGCTGTCCGGCCGCTTCATAAGCAAGCAAGCAAGACTGACTTCCTGCTCAGCTACTGTTCTGACGCTCTTGCTTACTGCTCCGCGCTTTGCTCTATCGCTTTTATATTTTTATATTTTATCTTCTTTTATCAACTAATTTCAACTTCAGCAAATCAGCACAGTGCTCAAACGCTTGGATTACTACAAAAAAGCTGAATTATTTTATTCGACCAGCCTCCCACTGAAAGCTTACATTCCGGGGAAGAGAAAACACAACTGCATAAGGATAAGAGAAAATGCCACTTCTGGAATCTACTTGCTGCAGTAACTGCCACAGACTTTTACAGAGGATTGCAGTTCTTGAAACAAAGTTATTTGCGGGACCACCAAACCAGACGGAACACACAACAAAGCTCCGTCATGGACGCCCTCAGCTTACAGCCGGTGAGTCCCATGAATCTAGTGCTCCTCCACAGGCCATACTGAGTGTAGAGAAACAAGCCGATCGACTTGCAGGGAGAGAGACCCAAAGGCACTCGAGACATCAGATCGTCACGAGTATTACATATTGCCGCAGTAGCATCCCCTACCCCAGATACGGCTCTGACAAGGATTGCAAACACTGGTCTCCTACCACCGCCTATACATCTTGAGAACAGATTTGAAGTATAAAAAAAAAAATGTAGGCGGAATTTTTTTCCACCTTTTTTAGTGTGTTCAAAGTTCTATTACTCAATACCAGTAAGACTTACATTGATTCTGACAGTCCAGGAACAAACCTCAAAGTGTCCCCTTTCAAAAGAGACCAACACCATGCATATACTTCAAATGGTTCAAGAACAGCATGCAATTTAATTTGGGGATAACTTTTTTTAGGCGTTTTTGGCAAAATTTGCAGGAACGCTAACAGGTTAATGTCAACACCCGGAACAAAACCTGTTTACAGAAGTGCCACCACAAAATGCACAGGGTTGTGGAATAAGGCTAGTAGGTCAACGGTGGCTGCAGAGACTGTGCATGATGTCATTTCTAAGAAGCTGTTAGTCCCATGCACCACAAGATGGAACTCATTTTATGATGCCCTGGCTCGTATATCTGGGATTAGAGCCCTGCATTTCAGCATGAGCCCGACGGGCCCCGACTTATTTACGCCCCTAGGGACGGGCTTCGGGCCAATTTTCACGTCATAGTTCACACGCGGGCCGGGCCTCGGGCCTGTTTTAGGCGTATCCTTCTTTTTATAGCCTATTTCAGACATGTATTAAAATTAAATATGAGAAGTTGACGATGGAAAAACAAACATAGAAAGACGTTTTAAACCTATCACACTGACATATGACTGACACATGACAGTCTGCTCGCGTGCGCGCACACACACACACACACACACACACACCCACGCACACAGGTTTCCCGGCGGCACGACCCAAGATTTGCGCGACCGGCTCGCTGTTTTTAGTGTCCCCGCCAGCAGCAGAAGTATAGCGAGCGTGATTTCAGCACAGCTGGAATAGTTCAAGAAAAAAGTACGACTGGATTAAAACCTTCCACTGTGGATGATGTGATTTTTCTTCACGATGCTCTGTAAGAAACTGTTCTTAGCCATGTTAGGGGCTGTCTTGTTGGTTTTCGTTTGAAAACGACTTTATTTTCATCAGTCTGTTGGAAACTATTGGAAATAAGAATGGCCATGTTCTGTAGTGAAGACTTGATTTTTGATGTAAGATAATCTGCATGTTTGTTTTTAATTTAATGCCATTTATTTGATTTGTTTAGATTGTAGGCTATAGCTCATTTCGTTTGCGAGCGCTGTTGCGACTGTGAGCAGAGCGCCTCAGCTTTTAAAAAATGATAATAAACGTTTAAACTATAACTGTATGTGTGATATGCTTAAGGTGTTTTATGGATTTTATTGTAGCCAAGTAAAGTGTTTATTTGAGAGGCTAAATGGATCAAACATGTTTAACTCGCTGTCGGCTGCTTGGTCGTCAATAAAAAAACAAAAAGAAACTGAACATTTGTCTAAATTAACTTAATAAAGAAATGAAAAGAAACATAACTAACAAAACGGACCTATTTTAATGGCTGCAAATAGCAGATGGGAGTTTTAGTTACTGAAACATGTTCTGAGGGCAGAAAGGAAAATGATTGGTTTACAGCTTCAACCAATGAAACTGAAGCAAAGGCGGGGTCAAGACGTTTGAACGTGCAGAGGGATATTATTAGTCGGACTCGCAACACACAAGAAAAACGCTTCGTGGGGAAAACGCATTTATTGCAAGGTAAGTGATTTTACCATATATTTTGTTAAAATTCAGCATCCTCTAACGTTTCTTAAGATAATCAGCGAACATTAAAATGCACAGAACTAATCATCGTCTAAATATGGTATTGTATGCGTTTTGATTCGACTGTTTACTCAGTCAACCGCAACATAGCTGCTTAGGACATAACTGGTGTAAAACCTATGTGTAAAACATGCTTTTCCAATGCTATCTCGCTGTGTGTGAAATTGAAATGCGACAACAGAACTCGTTCAAATCTCCGAGAAATTTCAACGGTCAAACTGATACATCTCCCGTCCAAGCGCTGCTCTCAGGGCAGGAGTAACTCAATAGATTCAGATCGCTGTTATTTTAGTGTATTACGCGCTGCTCTCAGGGCAGGAATACTAAATAGATTCAGATCGCTGTTATTTTAGTGCATTACCCGCTGCTCTCAGGGCAGGAATACTAAATAGATTCAGATCGCTGTTATTTTAGTGCATTACGCGCTGCTCTAAGGGCAGGAATACTCAATAGATTCAGATCGCTGTTATTTTAGTGCATTACGCGCTGCTCTCAGGGCAAGAGTAACTCAATAGATTCAGATCGCTGTTATTTTAGTGCATTACGCGCTGCTCTCAGAGCAAGAGTAACTCAATAGATTCAGATCGCTGTTATTTTAGTGCATTACGCGCTGCTCTCAGGGCAGGAGTACTCAATAGATTCAGATCGCTGTTATTTTAGTGTATTATGCGCTGCTCTCAGGGCAGGAGTAACTCAATAGATTCAGATCGCTGTTATTTTAGTGCATTACGCGCTGCTCTCAGGGCAGGAATACTAAATAGATTCAGATCGCTGTTATTTTAGTGCATTACGCGCTGCTCTAAGGGCAGGAATACTCAATAGATTCAGATCGCTGTTATTTTAGTGTATTACGCGCTGCTCTCAGGGCAAGAGTAACTCAATAGATTCAGATCGCTGTTATTTTAGTGCATTACGCGCTGCTCTCAGGGCAGGAGTACTCAATAGATTCAGATCGCTGTTATTTTAGTGTATTATGCGCTGCTCTCAGGGCAGGAATACTCAATAGATTCAGATCGCTGTTATTTTAGTGTATTACGCGCTGCTCTCAGTGCAGGAATACTCAATAGATTCAGATCGCTGTTATTTTAGTGTATTACGCACTGCTCCCAGGGCAGGAATACTCAATAGATTTAGATCGCTGTTATTTTAGTGCATTATGCGCTGCTCTCAGGGCAGGAGTACTAAATAGATTCAGATCGCTGTTATTTTAGTGTATTACGCGCTGCTCTCAGGGCAAGAGTAACTCAATAGATTCAGATCGCTGTTATTTTAGTGCATTACGCGCTGCTCTCAGGGCAGGAGTACTCAATAGATTCAGATCGCTGTTATTTTAATGTATTATGCGCTGCTCTCAGGGCAAGAGTAACTCAATAGATTCAGATCGCTGTTATTTTAGTGCATTACCCGCTGCTCTCAGGGCAGGAATACTCAATAGATTCAGATCGCTGTTATTTTAGTGTATTACGCGCTGCTCTCAGGGCAGGAGTACTCAATAGATTCAGATCGCTGTTATTTTAGTGTATTACGCGCTGCTCTCAGGGCAGGAGTACTAAATAGATTCAGATCGTTGTTATTTTAGTGTGTTACGCGCTGCTCTCAGGGCAGGAGTACTCAATAGATTCAGATCGCTGTTATTTTAGTGCATTACGCGCTGCTCTCAGGGCAGGAATACTAAATAGATTCAGATCGCTTTTATTTTAGTGTATTACGCGCTGCTCTCAGGGCAGGAATACTAAATAGATTCAGATCGCTGTTATTTTAGTGTATTACGCGCTGCTCTCAGGGCAGGAGTACTCAATAGATTCAGATCGCTGTTATTTTAGTGCATTACGCGCTGCTCTCAGGGCAGGAGTACTCAATAGATTCAGATCGCTGTTATTTTAGTGCATTACGCCCTGCTCTCAGGGCAGGAGTACTCAATAGATTCAGATCGCTGTTATTTTAGTGCATTACGCGCTGCTCTCAGGGCAGGAGTACTCAATAGATTCAGATCGCTGTTATTTTAGTGCATTACGCGCTGCTCTCAGGGCAGGAATACTCAATAGATTCAGATCGCTGTTATTTTAGTGCATTACGCGCTGCTCTCAGGGCAGGAGTACTTAATAGATTCAGATCGCTGTTATTTTAGTGTATTACGCGCTGCTCTCAGGGCAGGAGTACTCAATAGATTCAGATCGCTGTTATTTTAGTGCATTACGCCCTGCTCTCAGGGCAGGAGTACTCAATAGATTCAGATCGCTGTTATTTTAGTGCATTACGCGCTGCTCTCAGGGCAGGAATACTCAATAGATTCAGATCGCTGTTATTTTAGTGCATTACGCGCTGCTCTCAGGGCAAGAGTACTCAATAGATTCAGATCGCTGTTATTTTAGTGCATTACGCCCTGCTCTCAGGGCAGGAATACTAAATAGATTCAGATCGTTGTTATTTTAGTGCATTACGCGCTGCTCTCAGGGCAGGAGTACTCAATAGATTCAGATCGCTGTTATTTTAGTGTATTACGCGCTGCTCTCAGGGCAAGAGTAACTCAATAGATTCAGATCGCTGTTATTTTAGTGCATTACGCCCTGCTCTCAGGTCAGGAGTACTAAATAGATTCAGATCGCTGTTATTTTAGTGTATTACGCGCTGCTCTCAGGGCAAGAGTAACTCAATAGATTCAGATCGCTGTTATTTTAGTGCATTACGCCCTGCTGTCAGGTCAGGAGTACTAAATAGATTCAGATCGCTGTTATTTTAGTGCATTACGCGCTGCTCTCAGGGCAGGAGTACTCAATAGATTCAGATCGCTGTTATTTTAGTGTATTACGCGCTGCTCTCAGGGCAGGAGTACTCAATAGATTCAGATCGCTGTTATTTTAGTGCATTACGCGCTGCTCTCAGGGCAGGAATACTCAATAGATTCAGATCGTTGTTATTTTAGTGCATTACGCGCTGCTCTCAGGGCAGGAGTACTCAATAGATTCAGATCGCTGTTATTTTAGTGCATTACGCGCTGCTCTCAGGGCAAGAGTACTCAATAGATTCAGATCGCTGTTATTTTAGTGCATTACGCCCTGCTCTCAGGGCAGGAATACTAAATAGATTCAGATCGTTGTTATTTTAGTGCATTACGCGCTGCTCTCAGGGCAGGAGTACTCAATAGATTCAGATCGCTGTTATTTTAGTGTATTACGCGCTGCTCTCAGGGCAAGAGTAACTCAATAGATTCAGATCGCTGTTATTTTAGTGCATTACGCCCTGCTCTCAGGTCAGGAGTACTAAATAGATTCAGATCGCTGTTATTTTAGTGTATTACGCGCTGCTCTCAGGGCAAGAGTAACTCAATAGATTCAGATCGCTGTTATTTTAGTGCATTACGCCCTGCTCTCAGGTCAGGAGTACTAAATAGATTCAGATCGCTGTTATTTTAGTGTATTACGCGCTGCTCTCAGGGCAAGAGTAACTCAATAGATTCAGATCGCTGTTATTTTAGTGCATTACGCGCTGCTCTCAGGGCAGGAGTACTCAATAGATTCAGATCGCTGTTATTTTAGTGCATTACGCGCTGCTCTCAGGGCAGGAGTACTCAATAGATTCAGATCGCTGTTATTTTAGTGTATTACGCGCTGCTCTCAGGGCAGGAGTACTCAATAGATTCAGATCGCTGTTATTTTAGTGTATTATGCGCTGCTCTCAGGGCAGGAGTACTCAATAGATTCAGATCGCTGTTATTTTAGTGCATTACGCGCTGCTCTCAGGGCAGGAATACTCAATAGATTCAGATCGTTGTTATTTTAGTGCATTACGCGCTGCTCTCAGGGCAGGAGTACTCAATAGATTCAGATCGCTGTTATTTTAGTGCATTACGCGCTGCTCTCAGGGCAGGAATACTCAATAGATTCAGATCGCTGTTATTTTAGTGCATTACGCGCTGCTCTCAGGGCAGGAGTACTAAATAGATTCAGATCGCTGTTATTTTAGTGTATTACGCGCTGCTCTCAGGGCAGGAATACTAAATAGATTCAGATCGCTGTTATTTTAGTGCATTACGCGCTGCTCTCAGGGCAGGAGTACTAAATAGATTCAGATCGCTGTTATTTTAGTGTATTATGCACTGCTCTCAGGGTGTATTTTAGCTTTATATTAGTGTAAATTAGTCTATTTTAGCTGTCCAGGCGCACCAAACTTACTTCAATGTGCACTTAACTTGTGAAACATGTAACAATAAGACTGTGATCTAAGTGCTATTTTGTTGTATGACATATCAAAGAAATTGACGGTTTTGAGGGCGTTATAAACGTATTTTAGCTTAAAGATCTTAAGGTTTCTACTAGTAATTCTGTTTGTTTACATTGCTACCACTTTACAATAAGGTTTCATAAATGTTCCAGGCACCAAGTTTACTCCACAAAAGAAAGTAGTCCAGGAAATATTTGATAATGAGGATGTTCATTGTTCAATATCCAAAACTGAAGCCTGAGGTTGAAATACATTTTACGTTGTTTTTCTATGACTGTCAGTGTACATTGAAACCAAAATCTTTATGTATTTAATTTGCAGGAAGACGTACACTTCAGGTATTTAAGGAGGAACTGGCAGACATTTGGCCAGGCGACCCATGGCCTTGGGTCTGGTTTGATGGGAAGCACATTCAAGTTCAACGACTACTGTCTAAAAGAAAAAAATTAAAGCATCTAAAAACCTCTAAGAATGATGATATGAACTAGTTAAAAGTACAGCAGTTTAATGATACATCTTTGCTCTGCATTTTTTGTGATTTTTTGCTGTTTTATCATTTTAATCCACTGGAAATGTTTGTAATAGTATAAAAAAGGAAAGTCTAATTATACCTGAATTGTAATATTGGACTATTAAAACCGTTCAATAAAAAATATAATTTGTGAACTGATTATTTACAATCAACGTTCGTTCTTCCATTTTCTTATACAAAGAATCTCCACAAGTCATTGAATGAAAAGACAGTAACAGCAAGATAAAACAGGGTTCCTACGCATTCTCCATTCAAAAAATCCATACTTTTCTAAGGGGTGGATTAGGGTTCAGGCTGTAGGACTACCGAATGAATTTTCTGTCAGGACCACTGATGGCTACTCTTAATTATCATTAAGATATTAGAAAGCTGTATATTCCTTGTCTATTACCACCCACTTCTACTTATACCAAAGATGGAAATAAGCGCAGTTACAATAGCTAAATATGTGGGAGAGCGTTGCTATAGTGTGACGATATTGTATTGCAATAGGTAGCACTTCAAAATCAATACCAAATCAAAACTAGTTAGCACATTATTTGTAATTGAAAGGTTTTAATGACAATATATGGTTAGGTTACACTTAAAATAGTTACAAAATAGATGATATGATAACTTCTACCATTAATTGTACCCAGCATATATGTAAAAAGTTACCTGAAAGAGAGGGAGAGAGATACAAAGAAAGAGACAGAATAAAAAGGCCCAGAGCAACTGTTACAATCTTCTTTTATTCATTCTTTGACCATGTCACTGTAACCCAAATGTGAGATGTTCAAACTGACCAATCAGATAATTACAATTTCCCCCACTGTACTAAAGGTGTGAAAATTCGTAGACCCCCGATGTACACACATTTCAGTCAACAGGTCTTGAGCACTCTTTAAATTACATTTCCTTGTTTCTCTGCAATACTCAGTGAGAAAATGTAAGTGTTTGCACATAGATCCACATTAGGATCTTTTGCAAGCACATTTATGCATTACAAACTCAACTCTGTGAGATTGTGCGCTTGTATCAGGTGGAACCAAACGTTCTTCGTCTTTGAATCCAGGCTTTTTGTTATCATAGACTGGGCAGCATCAGAGCTTCAGTGTTAGCTCCTCTAATTCATCCAGTTTCAGCCAGCTCCTTCAGGTAACTGAAGAATGAGATAAAACAAGAAGTCAATAATAGACAGAAAAGAAATGGTATACTGATGTAACAATTAGGGATGGGCATTTTTGTCATTTTCTCATTTCGATCATCAACAGGTCTCAAAAACGAGCTCTTGAGTAATCAGGGGGGCGTGGCGTGTCCGTCATGAAAATGTTAGGAAATGTTACATGTAAGACTGTTACGAAAATTAATGTTGACAAATAAAAATATGACATTAAACATAACACTATGATGCATCAATGTTTTCGAAAAAGAAAAATCTAAAAGGAATAGGCCTAGCTGCTTGAGGTAAAGCTAAAGAGTAAATGATCTCTAGTAAACTGAAGCACGTTCTACGACAACCTATGAGATTAATAATCAGATATTCTAGATACATAAACGTAACATTACAACTTACATGAACAAAAGAATGCGAATACCCATGTGAACTAGTTTTTTACAGTCAGTGGTTTGATAGGGAAATTTTGGATGTGCTATTCCCTTAACAGCGCGCTAATACACGAGCAACTAAAGCACAGAGAATTTACAACACTATCACAATCCTGTTCTCATTATAATGCTGAATATCTTGTGTATATTGGCGCTGCACATCTTTATGAGAAATTATGGTCTGTTCCCAACAACTTCCACTCCAATATATATATAGGCTATATCAAAATGTTCCTTCACTTAAGAGTTTAATTATCATATAGAGACAATTACATTCAATCTCAGTAATATGTAAATAGTATCACAGAGGGCAACCAACAACCATCTTGATTACAGGGACTTCAAATAGCTTGTCACCTTAAACATTTGACTGTTCTGTTTTAACAGAAGATCAAAGATGTGATCACTTCAGATAGATTGTATCACCTAAAACATTTGCTGTTCTGATTTCATTTACATTAAGAGTTGACCATTTTGGTTGATCACATCCTGAACAAATGGTAATCAATTGTAGAATGGGAATGGGTGTGGGACACAGAGAATCTTCTCAGACAAGGGGGTGTCTCTCTCAACTTCATTAACATACAGACCATAGCTGTCACAATAAGAGCAACTTAATTTACATTAAGAGTTGTAAACTGTACCAGGATAAAAGGTGTGAGATTTGGATGTTCTGGGTTCATTCTGACGCCGGTGAACCCAAGGTGCTTTTGTGTACCTTGCCACTGCTATGATGTAATAAACTTCATTTTTGAGATCTTTGACGTCCACTTAATTTCTTCTTACACTTAATTTTATTTTGCATGATAGAAAGTGATTACAGTCATCATCACTGTGCGTTTTCAAAGCCAAAACTAGAAACAACCATCTTCCATCCTGCAATGGTGCTGAGACTGAGGCTGAGTGACTGTACGGTCGGTAAACTGCAGTTTTTTGCTAGCTGGTTAATAAACTAAATTAAACACGTATTGTATTTGTGATTAATCGGATATAGACAACATAAAAGTAATCTTGCAACTTACATCTGCAAGGACGCGAATGTGCACATGAACTTGACCGTGCGAGTCTGATGTGTAACGTGAGCGAGCTTCCTTTAACAGCGCTGAAAAACTAAAGCTCAAAGAATACAAAATTCTATTACAATCGTGTTCTCAGTATAATGTTATGTAATATAGATTGGCGCTGCACATCTTGCACTGAACTGTATTTTATGATCAAAGTAAGTCCTGGCATCACTGCAGTGCGAGTTTTCAAATCCAGTTTCACTTTATTTCGCCGGTCTGGAAGGGGTGCTCTCTAACTAGGAATGCTCATATTGACCGTTTAACCGAAAGTCAAAATTTTGACCGATTAATACTATCAGTTAAACGGTTAGATCAGCGCGTAATACACTAAAATAACAGCGATCTGAATCTATTGAGTACTCCTGCCCTGAGAGCAGCGCGTAATACACTAAAATAACAGCGATCTGAATCTATTGAGTACTCCTGCCCTGAGAGCAGCGCGTAATGCACTAAAATAACAGCGATCTGAATCTATTGAGTACTCCTGCCCTGAGAGCAGCGCATAATACACTAAAATAACAGCGATCTGAATCTATTGAGTACTCCTGCCCTGAGAGCAGCGCGTAATGCACTAAAATAACAGCGATCTGAATCTATTGAGTACTCCTGCCCTGAGAGCAGCGCGTAATACACTAAAATAACAGCGATCTGAATCTATTTAGTATTCCTGCCCTGAGAGCAGCGCGTAATACACTAAAATAACAGCGATCTGAATCTATTGAGTATTCCTGCCCTGAGAGCAGCGCGTAACACACTAAAATAACAGCGATCTGAATCTATTTAGTATTCCTGCCCTGAGAGCAGGGCGTAATACACTAAAATAACAGCGATCTGAATCTATTGAGTTACTCTTGCCCTGAGAGCAGGGCGTAATACACTAAAATAACAGCGATCTGAATCTATTGAGTACTCCTGCCCTGAGAGCAGCGCGTAATGCACTAAAATAACAGCGATCTGAATCTATTTAGTATTCCTGCCCTGAGAGCAGCGCGTAATGCACTAAAATAACAGCGATCTGAATCTATTTAGTATTCCTGCCCTGAGAGCAGCGCGTAATACACTAAAATAACAACAATCTGAATCTATTGAGTACTCCTGACCTGAGAGCAGCGCATAATACATTAAAATAACAACGATCTGAATCTATTGAGTATTCCTGCCCTGAGAGCAGCGCGTAATGCACTAAAATAACAGCGATCTGAATCTATTTAGTATTCCTGCCCTGAGAGCAGCGCGTAATGCACTAAAATAACAGCGATCTGAATCTATTTAGTATTCCTGCCCTGAGAGCAGCGCGTAATGCACTAAAATAACAGCGATCTGAATCTATTGAGTACTCCTGACCTGAGAGCAGCGCATAATACACTAAAATAACAGCGATCTGAATCTATTGAGTACTCCTGCCCTGAGAGCAGCGCGTAATACACTAAAATAACAGCGATCTGAATCTATTGAGTACTCCTGCCCTGAGAGCAGCGCGTAATGCACTAAAATAACAGCGATCTGAATCTATTGAGTACTCCTGCCCTGAGAGCAGCGCGTAATACACTAAAATAACAGCGATCTGAATCTATTGAGTACTCCTGCCCTGAGAGCAGCGCGTAATGCACTAAAATAACAGCGATCTGAATCTATTGAGTACTCCTGCCCTGAGAGCAGTGCGTAATGCACTAAAATAACAGCGATCTGAATCTATTTAGTATTCCTGCCCTGAGAGCAGCGCGTAATACACTAAAATAACAGCGATCTGAATCTATTGAGTACTCCTGCCCTGAGAGCAGCGCGTAATGCACTAAAATAACAGCGATCTGAATCTATTTAGTATTCCTGCCCTGAGAGCAGCGCGTAATGCACTAAAATAACAGCGATCTGAATCTATTGAGTATTCCTGCCCTGAGAGCAGCGCGTAATGCACTAAAATAACAGCGATCTGAATCTATTTAGTATTCCTGCCCTGAGAGTAGGGCTGGGCGATAAAACGATAACGATAATTATCGCGATATAATTTTTCTCGATAAAACGATATCAAGAGTTCGATAAATGTTCGATAATGTTTTTGCGCCAAAAGCGGAACGAATCTCATTTGAACCGCGTGCGCCACACGGACCGTTTATCCGCTCGGCTCAAAGTCCAAACGGCAGCGCGAGCGCGAGCGCGAGCGCGAGCTCCCTCGAGCAGACGCGTTTACTCTGATCGGTCTCGGTCACTAGATCCAGTGAGAAGCGCTTGAATTCAGCGAAGAACACAAATGTCCCAGTGATTTAAACCAGTTTAAAGGCAGATGAGACCGCGCTGACGAACAGGAGAAACACTGCGCAACGATACAGTCAGAAGCTTCTCCGTCTACACATTCCCATCATTTACCACGGATTTACTGTAACGTTAGCCTAGTAATATTAACTGTACCATGAAATGTGGGATATATATATATTGAATTGTATAATATTATTAATGTAGACAATGTATTAAAGGACTAATGGAATATAATTACAGTTTTTAATAATGTATTTAGGCTACTGGTTTTCATAAATACCATAGAAACCATAAAGTTACATTTTATCTGTGGTTATCATGATCTAAATGCATGATGCTGGCTGACCAATGCTTCATTTTAATAAAACTAAAGAATATTACATTTCACCAAATAAAAATAATGTTGTTACTTGTTTTTAACAGATGTTACTGTTTTTGTTAATGAACATAAATTGTATATAGCAAATCTGCATCCTAACTCAAGCTAATACTACTGAAATAAAGATATTTATTTTGTTAAGGAAAAATGTCAAATGTTTGATCTACCTCGGATTTGTGAATGTTCACCCGTTTGGCAAGTGTTTGTCATGATATGTTCTGACAATAAAGAGTAGTTTAAAAACACAACGCTCTGGTTTCTACAGCTTTCACTTAGGAGTACAAATCTGTCTTTAAACTTGAAATAAATAAAGATTTGACATTTATCGATAATTATCGATATCGACTGATATATAAAAAAATATCGTGATATTTTTTTTTGGCCATATCGCCCAGCCCTACCTGAGAGCAGCGCGTAATACACTAAAATAACAGCGATCTGAATCTATTGAGTACTCCTGCCCTGAGAGCAGCGCGTAATGCACTAAAATAACAGCGATCTGAATCTATTGAGTATTCCTGCCCTGAGAGCAGCGCGTAATGCACTAAAATAACAGCGATCTGAATCTATTGAGTTACTCTTGCCCTGAGAGCAGCGCATAATACACTAAAATAACAGCGATCTGAATCTATTGAGTTACTCCTGCCCTGAGAGCAGCGCATAATACACTAAAATAACAACGATCTGAATCTATTGAGTATTCCTGCCCTTAGAGCAGCGCGTAATACACTAAAATAACAGCGATCTGAATCTATTGAGTATTCCTGCCCTTAGAGCAGCGCGTAATACACTAAAATAACAGCGATCTGAATCTATTGAGTATTCCTGCCCTGAGAGCAGCGCGTAATACACTAAAATAACAGCGATCTGAATCTATTGAGTATTCCTGCCCTTAGAGCAGCGCGTAATACACTAAAATAACAGCGATCTGAATCTATTGAGTATTCCTGCCCTGAGAGCAGCGCATAATACACTAAAATAACAGCGATCTGAATCTATTGAGTTACTCTTGCCCTGAGAGCAGCGCGTAATACACTAAAATAACAGCGATCTGAATCTATTGAGTATTCCTGCCCTGAGAGCAGCGCGTAATGCACTAAAATAACAGCGATCTGAATCTAGCCTATTTAGTATTCCTGCCCTGAGAGCAGCGCGTAATGCACTAAAATAACAGCGATCTGAATCTAGCCTATTTAGTATTCCTGCCCTGAGAGCAGCGCGTAATACACTAAAATAACAGCGATCTGAATCTATTGAGTTACTCCTGCCCTGAGAGCAGCGCTTGGACGGGAGATGTATCAGTTTGACCGTTGAAATTTCTCGGAGATTTGAACGAGTTCTGTTGTCGCATTTCAATTTCACACACAGCGAGATAGCATTGGAAAAGCATGTTTTACACATAGGTTTTACACCAGTTATGTCCTAAGCAGCTATGTTGCGGTTGACTGAGTAAACAGTCGAATCAAAACGCATACAATACCATATTTAGACGATGATTAGTTCTGTGCATTTTAATGTTCGCTGATTATCTTAAGAAACGTTAGAGGATGCTGAATTTTAACAAAATATATGGTAAAATCACTTACCTTGCAATAAATGCGTTTTCCCCACGAAGCGTTTTTCTTGTGTGTTGCGAGTCCGACTAATAATATCCCTCTGCACGTTCAAACGTCTTGACCCCGCCTTTGCTTCAGTTTCATTGGTTGAAGCTGTAAACCAATCATTTTCCTTTCTGCCCTCAGAACATGTTTCAGTAACTAAAACTCCCATCTGCCTGCAAATAGCTAGTTTGCCCTAGGCCAGGCTACAGCTGTGTATATTAAAAAAAAAAAAAAAACACGGGCTCGGGTCGGACTCGGCTGATAATTATGATGAGCTGTCATACACGGGCCGGGCTAGGGCCTAGATTTGAAGCCCGTGCAGGGCTCTATCTGGGATTCCTATAGTTGAGCTGAACACCATCTCATCCAAGTTTGGATTGACAGCCATCACAGAACGAGTACACCAGTTCATTAGGGAATACTACGGTCATGAAGCCACTTACAGTTGCTTTAGACATTCTTCAGGGAGAAGATCATTGTTTCCATGGCACACTCCTACCCACGCTGGAGACATTGATATTCAAGACCCTGCAACTGAAGAGTGGCCTGCACATCCTAATTGACCTTCCAGAGGCAATTGTCACAGTAAGAACTTTAATTTATTAGATCTTCAACACATTACCCAATAAATTCATTTTATTATATGAATGGGAAAAGAAACTCTATTCTATTCTAGCCTAGCCTTTACAGTTATGATACATTATGACTACAGATGATGGACCTTTAAAGCCTTGTTGTAAAGTAATGAATGTATAGGCAGGGAAATAAATATAGGCTAATGTAAAATTAAACATCTATAAATATGTTCATAATGGTCTATAATGCGCTCTCTCTCTCTCTCTCTCTCTCTCTCTCAGATAATATATTATTATAATAATATAATATAATTGCATTCTTATGTATCATTTCAGGCAATCAAGACAAGATTTGCAGAGGTGCTGGAGAGCGAGTGTGCTGTCTTGGCTGCTGTGACTTTGCCCAAGTTTAAACTGCGTTGGCTGCGGACATACAGTAGGACAGGAAGGACAAGGCCAAGACAAGTCTGCTGGAAGAGTGTCGGAAAATTGTCCAAGAAGACCAGCAAGCAGGAACCAACCCACCAACACGCCACCTCAGCACAGACTCTGCCATAGAGGATGAGTTCTTTTCCTTTGAGGATGAGGATGACACCTCTGCTACTGCTGAAAGTCAATTTTCAGACTATTTAAAATCAGGAGAACAAGGGATAGGCTCTCATAATGGTTTTGCACTGATAAAGAAAATTACACTCCATTATAATGCAGCCACTCCATCCAGTGCCCCAGTAGAGAGACTTTTTAGCCTGGGGAAGCTAGTCTTGACTCCACTGAGGAACAGGCTCTCTGACCAGAAGTTTGGAGGAGGGTCCAGCTGCGGCTTGGGCGTTCCCGTAATGACACAAGAATGCCATTCGGGCGTTCCTGGTAGCGTTTCATCGACCAATCGCGAAGCGTTTCGCAAGGCACACTGGGTATGATGTCATTTCCCCTTCCATATTTGCAATTTTACCTCGTAGTAAGTTTCGCGGGAGAAGAAGTAGTCAAGCGGTCATTCGATGAGAGATTATGTCAGTAAGTAGGCTATTGTTTATTTCTACAACATTGACTGGGAAGTATTCTATTTATTTATATCACTGATATAGCTGTCGTGTCTTCTTAATCTTGTATGGTATCCGAATCCGATATTAATAATCGCGGCAAGCATGGTTCGGTAGCCGCTAATGTCATGCTATCTCATTTTAGCCATAGCTAATAGCCAGAAGAAAGCAATGTATAAGAATGTTTGTTGCTAGAAGCTAGAGTTTGTAGCGAAGACTAAGTTAACATAACGTTACATTGTTAAGTTGGATGTTAACGTGTTAGCTAGATGGTAAGAGGCAAGAAGTAGCGAGCTGGCAAGCTGCTTCAATATGGTGACACAGATAACTTTGGTGGGCGCGTTGCCTCGTTTTGGTGGTAACTTAGTAAATTTGTCTAAAATAGTCTTCTACAGAAGTTGGTTTGACGTTGGAAGTTTGACATTTGTCAGATATTCAGCTCCGAAACACTTAAATACATCAGTACGATTTGGCATAAGAATGAAAAGGTTGTGTTCGAACTGTTTTAAAATGTAGACGATAACACAGTGTTTGTTTTAATCGCCTTTACTGTATCGCAACCTATACATTTTGTAATGTAAAACAGCAGATAGGGATCGTATGGTGGCCGAGAGAGCTCAACGCGCTGCAACTGAAGAAAACACATGCAAATAGAAAAAAACACATGCAAATAGAAAAAAAACACATGCAAATAGAAAAAAACACATGCAAATAGAAAAAAAACACATGCAAATAGAAAAAAACACCCGCAAATTAAGAAAACATCTTCATCAGTTTCACAACACACGTGTGCTCCAAATACTCACAACACAAACTAAATACTGTAAAATACTCTTTGTAGAGACTTTAGCGAATGACGCCAGGCGAGTCCGCAGAGTCACCGTAGGCATCAAATCGCAGTGATGGCAGCCGCCATCGACGACAGCTAAAGCTGCGTGATCCTCACCCAGGCAGGAAACACAAGCACGTGGTCTCCGTCGCTGAGTGGGGCTCTACACGAGCCACAGGAGGTGCGACGCTCGGCTCTTTTAGTGAGTGGGAAAAAATGTGTGACGCAGCGGCGAACACACACACAAAACACACACACTGCTTTAAAAGGATATAATTCCACGCCGGATAGCGATGCAGGGAACGGCAGCTGAAGGCGGTGAAGGCGGCGTGGCCAGCAGCTTCTCGACTCGTCCCGCTGAGATGCTTCTTCGACGGCGCGGCTTCTCCTCGGATCCAGCGATGTTGATGTCTTCGCTGAAGGATTAAAAATCACAGAATTAAGCCTGCGAGCGCAATTTATAGCCCCAAGCCACGCCCGTTTCGGCGGGAGGTGACGCCATTGGGTGTGACGTCACTCATGGTCTCGCTCGATAGGCTTAAGCAGTTGCCAGCATAGCAAAAAAAACCAGAGATTCTTTGAAATTTTATTGTGGAGGATATCCCCTTGAGATGAAACATCTCGTTTTCGAGGGGGTCCTCGAGACAAAGACAAAGATAATACAGCACATGTACAGTGTACATTCACACTCACAAAAGCTCTCCCTCATCCCACCTCACCTGGACCACCGAATCATTATTGGAAACAAATCCATGTATAAAACACATTGTAGTATTAAGATGCATGACAACATTTAGTCCTTACATACGCATATGTAAATACATGCATTCACACACCTACACCCATACTCGCATATATACAAATAAATAAAAAGAAAGGACAAAAAGTATCCCATATATTTAGGTATAGAAAACAAAAATCCAGTCAAACATGAGGAAAACATTTACAGCAACAGTTTGCTTGCAAGTAAACACAGAGATATATTTTGAAGGAACGCAAGGAAGTGACAGATCTTAGAGACCCAGGCAGACTATTCCATTCTGAAGGGGCTTTAAATTTAAAGGCACGTCTACCACTCTCTTTAACCCCTTATATTGGCACCGGCCATTACATATTTAAAACATTAATATCCTATACTAAACCTAAACTAATCTTGACAAACTATATATCATTTAAAAGCTTACAATCTCTAGTTTACATATTTGGTGACTGATTTTCAAAATAAATTACAGATGAGCCGAAATTTATCAATTGGCAACAAGAATATGATCATACTCCTAAGGCGTGTTCAGACCTTTATTTTGAAATAGTGATGAACATTAAAAATCATGAAAGAATGGTAGAAACCTCAGTTTGTTTTCATGCGTTCAAAAGATAGCATCCATTCAATTATTTTAGAAAAAAAGGTCTGAAAATATTTTAAATATAAAGAAAAAAATTATAGATTAACCATTTGTGATGTGTCAGCGAGCTATAATGCACATACAGGATCTTTTTGTGTTTCTTCCGAGGTTGAATTAATTTCAAAATCTGCCAAACTATCCTATACTTCTGAATAGCATGTCTACTTCATAAATTGTATGAAAATGTTAAAAATAATGGTTCAGATCACTCAAACAACATATGGAAATGGAGGCGCCCTTATATGGGCAGTAATGTCCACTAGTGGAAAAGTGTGGTACTGCGCCCAAACTTGTTCAGATTTTTGGCTTTGATTTTTTTTGTTGCATTTTTGCACTTCTATAACTTTTTTTCTGTTTAACTGTCTTAATTTATTTCACTTCTACAAAAATCTGCCAAATGTCTTCTCTAAAACAAGACCAATCTTATCTTACAGATATATTCCAAAGCATTCTTGAATTACAACCATTTAAGTTTGGAATGTGCATTTTCATGTAAAGGGGGGCGCCGCTTAAGGGGTTAAAGATGTTTGGTACAGTGAAGGAAAGATATTCAGTGTGTCTCAATCTATAGCTGGGTCTATATGGAAATAAGTATTCCTTCAGGTAAGAAGGATAATCATAATACACACATTTAAAAATTCTAATTATAATTATTGGACAAAAAACTTCCACACGTAATAATCTAGAGTACTGTCTAACACTTGATGGCTGCTCTGTTAAAGGAGAACTCCGTCGCAAAATGAACCTTTGGTCTAATTACACATTGTTACTGTACCTGGGCCTCAGGTCAGGAAGCAGACAGACTGGCTTAACCGACCGTCTGCTAGCGGCCTCACGTCACCAAGGTCAGATAAATCCCATCACATAGAGCCTCTTTCACCTAGATATCATCATATAGAGACTGTGTCTGTTCCCCGAACTTGGAAATCAAAAATACGTTCAAACCCATCTAAGGTTAAAAATTTAATTGATCTTCAACAAATAAAAAATAGATATAATACAAATGAGCAAATGATAAAGCTTGGGTTGCTGAATATTCGATCTCTTACTTCAAAAGCGCTAATAGTTAATGATATGATTACAGATTATAACCTAGATGTGCTGTGTTTAACAGAAACCTGGCTAAAACCAAACGATTACATTGCTTTAAATGAGTCAACCCCACAAGATTACGGTTATAAACATGAACCTCGTCTGAAACGCAAAGGAGGAGGTGTTGCTGTAATTTATAGTAATATTTTCAAAACCACTAAGAAATCTAGTTGTAAATATAATTCTTTTGAAGTGTTGGTGCTTAATGTAAAAATATATAGTGTAAACGATAAATCACGTTTGAAAATTCTGCTGGCTACTGTATACAGGCCACCAGGGCACCATACAGACTTTATCAAAGAATTTGCGGACTTTCTATCAGAATTAGTATTGGCTGCAGATAAAGTACTAATTGTTGGTGACTTTAATATACACATAGATAATGAAAAAGATGCATTGGGATTGGCATTTAAAGACATTATAAACTCAATTGGAGTTAGACAACACGTGTCAGGACCGACTCATTGTCGTAATCATACTCTAGATCTAATACTATCACATGGAATAGATGTTGATGCCGTTGAAATACTGCAACAGAGTGATGACATCTCAGATCACTATCTAGTCTCGTGTAAATTACATTTAGCCAAGGCTGCAAAGCCGACTCCGTGTTATAAATATGTTAGACCGATTACTTCTGCTACTAAAGATTGCTTTATCAATAATCTTCCTAATCAGTTTCATCATCTCAGCATCCCGGATAGCTTAGAAGAACTTGATATTGCAACAGAAACTTTTAACTCTCTCTTTTCCAGCACTTTAGACACAGTTGCTCCGCTGCGCTTACAGAAGATTAAAGAACATAGTCCAACACCGTGGCACAACGAGCACACTCAGGCCCTTAAGAGAGCAGCCAGAAAAATGGAGCGCAACTGGAAGAAAACAAAACTAGAGGTGTTTCGGATTTCATGGAAGGAGAGCTCGATTGCTTACAGAGAGGCTTTAAAAGCTGCTAGATCTGCTTATTTTTCAACCCTATTAGAAGAAAATAAACATAATCCTAGGTATTTATTTGAAACAGTGGCTAAACTAACGAAAAAGAAAGCTTCAAGCCCAGAAGCTTCCAAGAAACACAGCAGTAATGACTTTATGAACTTCTTCACTTATAAGATCGATAATATCAGGGACAAAATTATAACTATGCAACCGTCTAATACAGTATCGCATCAGGAAGTGCATTGTAGTCTCCCTGAGGGAAAATTTGATTCTTTCATTGCTATAGGAGAGGAAGAATTTTGCAAACTCGTCAAATCATCTAAATCCACAACGTGCATGTTAGACCCTATACCGACTAAGCTGCTGAAAGAGATGCTTCCAGATGTCATAGATCCTCTTCTTAATATCATTAATTCATCTTTGTCTCTAGGATACGTACCAAAAACCTTTAAGCTAGCTATGATTAAACCGCTTGTTAAAAAACAGCAACTTGATCCTACAAAACTAGTCAATTACAGGCCGATCTCTAATCTGCCATTTCTGTCAAAGATATTAGAAAAAGCAGTATCCTCACAACTGTGTTCCTTTCTTGAAAGGAATGATATCTGCGAGGATTTTCAGTCCGGATTTAGACCGCACCATAGTACCGAGACAGCTCTCGTTAGAGTCACAAATGATTTGCTCTTATCATCCGATGGTGGTTGTGTCTCTCTATTAGTTTTACTGGATCTTAGTGCTGCATTTGACACCATTGACCACAACATCCTTTTAAATAGACTCGAACATTATGTTGGCATTAGTGGAATTGCACTAGCATGGTTTAAATCATACTTATCTGACCGTTATCAGTTTGTAGCAGTAAATGAAGAGATGTCTTATCAATCACAAGTTCAGTATGGCGTACCACAAGGCTCAGTACTAGGACCGCTGCTGTTCACTCTGTATATGCTACCATTAGGAGATATCATTAGGAAACATGGAATTAGCTTTCACTGTTATGCCGACGATACTCAGCTGTATATTTCTTCAAAACATAACGAAACCTACCAATTCACAAAATTAACGGAATGCATAGCTGATATAAAAAATTGGATGACTAGTAATTTCCTACTACTAAATTCAGAAAAAACAGAGATTCTAATTATTGGACAAAAAACTTCCACACGTAATAACCTAGAGTACTGTCTAACACTTGATGGCTGCTCTGTTAAGTCTTCGTCGTCGGTTAGGAACCTGGGTGTGCTCTTTGATACCAATCTTTCATTTGAAAGTCATGTGTCTAGTATCTGTAAAACCGCTTTCTTCCATCTTAAAAATATATCTAAATTACGTCATATGCTCTCAATGAATAATGCAGAACAATTAGTTCATGCGTTTATGACCTCAAGGCTAGATTATTGTAATGCTCTACTGGGTGGCTGCCCTGCACGCTTAATAAACAAACTACAGCTAGTTCAAAACGCAGCAGCTCGAGTTCTTACTAGAACCAGGAAGTATGACCATATTAGCCCCGCTCTGTCAACACTGCATTGGCTGCCTATTAAACATCGTATAAATTTTAAAATATTGCTGATCACTTACAAAGCACTAAATGGTTTAGCTCCGCAGTACTTGAGCGAGCTCTTAACTTATTATAGTCCTTCACGTCTACTGCGATCTCAAAATTCCGGCCAGTTAATAATACCTAGAATATCAAAATCGACTGCTGGCGGTAGATCCTTTTCCTACTTAGCACCAAAACTTTGGAACAGTCTTCCTACCATTGTCCGGGAAGCAGACACACTCTGTCAGTTCAAATCTAGACTAAAAACACATCTCTTCGGCCTAGCATACACATAACACATTATAGACTTATAATTAGGCTGCATAGTTTAGAACAGCCGGGACCGGGAACACTTCCCGTAATCCTGATGTACTTGGTACATCATAAGAAGGATGGCGTCTACGCTAATATTAGTCTCTCTGTCTATCCCAAGGTTTACTGCTGTCCACCGGAACCAGGCCGTATCCAGATCTGATGAAGGACCAGCGCCAGGACACGACGACGACGACGCCGCTGACCTGAAGTGTCAACCAGTCTCTCCTCCTCTCCACTCCGACTTCAACCAACCGGAACTGGACAAATACTCTGATTCATTCTGAACTTCATACACTGTTCACTCATTGGCCAGAGGAGAACTGGCCCCCGACTGAGCCTGGGTTCTCCCAAGGTTTTTTTTCTCCATTCTGTCACCTGATGGAGTTTTGGTTCCTTGCCGCTGTTGCCTTACCTTCTGGCTTGCTTAGTTGGGGACATTTAATATTCAACAATATTATAGATCTGCCTTAAAGGTGGATGATGATGAAATTGTTGTTTTTTGTATTATTTTCATGTTATCACTGTGAAGCTGCTTTGATACAATCTGTATTGTAAAAAGCGCTATATAAATAAAGATGACTTGACTTGACTTGTTACCTAGTCAACCGTTATCTGAGATTAACGAACGCCGATCCAAGTGCGCTGGACCATAGATTCTACACAGTTTAGCGCACTTGGATCGGCGTTCGTAGATCAACTGGTAGAGACTGTTTTTCAAAGATGGCTTCTGCCTGTGTTCGCGAAGTTGACTGTATGTATAAAATATCTTCTTATTAAACTGTCTGGACACTGTCAAAGTTCTCAATGCTGCGGTTTGAAGGTAGGGACCCTCATTATGCTACCGTGTTAGTGTGGGCCTATTTTGAGCCTTGTTAGTGGTATTAACAAGCTATTTTTATTTGTCATCACTCTATGCCCTATATACTAGCGTTATACTAGCGTTATAGGCTAAACTGTTTTTAGAGATAGAACTATTTACATTCTATAATCATAACAACAAATCTCAGATAACGGTTGACTAGGTAACAATGTGTAATTAGACCAAAGGTTAATTTTGCGCCGGAGTTCTCCTTTTAAGTCTTCGTCATCGGTTAGGAAACTGGCTGTGCTCTTTGATAATCTTTCATTTCAAAGTCATGTTTCTGATATCTGTAAAACCGCAGTCTTCCATCTTAAAAATATATCTGAATCTATGTCATAATGACAAATGCGGAACAATTAGTTAATGCCTTTGTGATGGGAGTGAATTATTGATGAATGTATTTTTGATACACATTTTAATGTTATATGATGGACTCATCGATCAAATGACTTTTGTACCATGCTCATTTCCTAACACCTGTGCATAGACTAAATCAGTGACCTAGTGTCATAGGCTGGTTAAGAAAAAGGTGGAGACTGTTGCCCTTTAAGACCGTGTGCTTTAGAGACTGGAGGGGCGGTGCGTCGTCTGGACAGCGTCTTTTATGTGCAAGTCGATATCCGGTTGAGTGTTTTAAACAGGTGCTGGCGTCTGAGAAGAAACGCTGAACAGTGATAACCAAACGTTTTACGGCTGTGCGGGAACGAGTGAGTCGGAGTATTGTGAAGACGGCGACGCAGAGCGATCACGGGCGCAGCTGTTGGAGACGGAGTCAGCGGTACAGGAACGAGTGAGTCAGCGGTTGCTGTTTGGAGGAGCGAATCAACGAGTGCTGGTCGGAGACGAGTGAGGCCGCGGTTGGTGAGACGGTGATGGAGGATTGCACAACGCTGGAAATTAACTAGACTGGGTAGTGGGAATTGCTACCCAGTCATATTGTGAGTACAACCCCAGTTGAAGACGGTCTGATGAATATTGTGTTGATCATTTTGCATCTAATTCATAATAGAGACAATTCATAATAGAGAGTTCATAATAAGAGACTAAGAACTACTTTCCAGTATAACTTACAATCCATAGCTCTTGTTTTCCTCTTTGCTGTGGTGTGATTTATTTGGGGTTGCAGTGTGTACTACATAGTGTGTGTCACAGTCTTCGTCTGCACCTGTCTGTCTTAGTCTGCACTACACTTCCCAGAATCCCTTGTGTCTCCACACCTGAACTCACTCCCTCTATCATCCACCTGTTCATCGTCCTCATTATCTGTGTCACCTGTCTTCACCTTGTTAGTGTTCGTTTGTATCTGTATTTAGTTTGCTACTGTTCAGTCTGTCCTTGTCGGTCCTTGTATATGTTACTGGTTGATGTTACTATGTATTGAGTGTTACCCGTCTGCCTGTACCAGTTTTGTGTGAGTTATTATAGTAAATGCTTGAATTGGAACTTTGTGCCTCTGCCTGTCTTCACCCGCACCATACCCGTGACAGAAGGACCGACCACCCTAAAATGGATGATAGGGTAAGAATAGTCGTCCTGGCCAAGGAGAGCCAAGATCTCCCAGCCGTTGCCCATGGAGGTTCGTTTGAGGGAACCCGTCTGGCCAGATTTCGCGGGACCCGTGGAGGCCGCATTAGAGGCGGTGGTCGAGATGGACCCCGACACCATTCTCCGCTTTGGTCCCTCTTCGACCCTGGACCGTTGACGTCCAGCTCCAAGCCTCCTTCACCACTGGTCCCGTCCAGCACAGCACAGCCCGAGACTGTTCACGTCTCGTCTACCCAGCCTGAGACGATTCCCGTCCAGCCTGTCCAGTCCGAGACACTTCATGCCAGTCCAGCCAAGCCCGCACTTCACGCCAGATCTGCCGAGTATGATCTATCTGAACTCACTCCCTCTATCATCCACCTGTTCATCGTCCTCATCATCTGTCACCTGTCTTCACCTTGTTAGTGTTCGTTTGTATCTGTATTTAGTTTGCTACTGTTCAGTCTGTCCTTGTCGGTCCTTGTATATGTTACTGGTTGATGTTTACTATGTATTGAGTGTTACCCGTCTGCCTGTACCAGTTTTGTGTGAGTTATTATAGTAAATGCTTGAATTGGAACTTTGTGCCTCTGCCTGTCTTCACCTGCACCATACCCGTGACAGTGTGGGTATTTGCGTGTACCAGTGAGTTGTAGTTAGCTTTCTCTTACATTGGACTGGAGATACTGGTAGTTGTTTCTTATTCTTTTTTAGTACCTTATAAATCTCTGGATCTGTGGAGACCTACATGCTGTGAGACCAACCCAGGACATTTGTTCATTCACCATAAGGACATCATACCAGACTGGGCTGAAGACTGCATTCCTTTGATAACTGCTTTTAATATTGAGACCATTTTGTAGTCTAATAAAGTGTTTTTGTAATTCAATCTATCTGTTGAGTGTCAATACTGTCCAGCCCTCAGTGAATGATTAACTTGGGTCCTGGGTCCCATTAAAACAACCTAGGTGGCGTAGTCGGCTACTGGTATTTAATCGGGCTTAATACAGAAGTGCTGGTTTGTGCAGAAATTATTATAAAAAGCCCCTTTAAATTATTCTTCTTTTTCTGCGCTACAGGGCGCAACACGTTCATGACATCAAGGCTAGATTATTGTAATGCTCTACTGGTATTTACACTTAAAGCCCTGTTTTCAGATCGTTTCTGATGAACGGTTAAGATTGATATTTGGACACATGCTGCTGGCCCGAGAATTTCCGGTTTCTGTTGTAGCACCAACTTTTAAGCCATTTTGCTAACTTCAGCTCACAAGAAAAATAATTATGTATTTGTGATTATATTTCTTGATTTTTTTTTAATTAAAATAATCCTCGTCTGGATATTCAGTTCAGACTGATGTCTGTTCAGAGTTGAGCTCTATGTGTGTTAGTTTAGTCTGAGTGCTGAGATTCTCTCTACAGACCAGCACACACTGGAGAGGCTCTGAAATCACTGTCAAACTCAAGCAGTGAGACATCACAAACCAAGACTCTGGCATGCGGAAGAAGAGGAGTTGCACACAGTGAAACAGCACACATGGTAAATACAGCACAACTAAGGTAATAATGGTAACAATAAACAACAATGCGCCTGGTCTGTTGTCACTGACAGGTGTTCTGGCAGGAGTGGGCGGGGCTTTGCATGTGATTATGCCTGTGACAACCAATAAACACACAGGTGCCAGAATTGAGCCAATCGCGAGATACAAACCACCACCAGGGCCACGACTAGGGCCATGACTGAAAGCCACCAATAATGCCCACATCACAGGAAAAATAAGTATGATGATGGAGATTATGATGTAACACGGCTTTGAGAAAATATGAGCAGAGATCAGTGGATATTTCAGTGTCAGAACCCCCTCCAGAGACACCAGCTGTTGCAGGTGAACACCACAGACCTTCAGACAAAAATATCCAAGCACTATAATAATGCCTAAGTCAGAGTCAAGTCAAGTCAAGTCAAGTCATCTTTATTTATATAGCGCTTTTTACAATACAGATTGTATCAAAGCAGCTTCACAGTGATAACATGAAAATAATACAAAAAAAAATAATTTCATCATCATCCACCTTTAAGGCAGATCTATAATATTGTTGAATATTAAATGTCCCCAACTAAGCAAGCCAAAAGGTAAGGCAACAGCGGCAAGGAACCAAAACTCCATCAGGTGACAGAAGGGAGAAAAAAACCTTGGGAGAACCCAGGCTCAGTCGGGGGCCAGTTCTCCTCTGGCCAATGAGTGAACAGTGTATGAAGTTCAGAATGAATCAGAGTATTTGTCCAGTTCCGGTTGGTTGAAGTCGGAGTGGAGAGGAGGAGAGACTGGTTGACACTTCAGGTCAGCGGCGTCGTCGTCGTGTCCTGGCACTGGTCCTTCATCAGATCTGGATACGGCCTGGTTCCGGTGGACAGCAGTAAACCTCGGGATAGACAGAGAGACTAATATTAGCGTAGACGCCGTCCTTCTTATGATGTACCAAGTACATCAGGATTACGGGAAGTGTTCCCGGTCCCGGCTGTTCTAAACTATGCAGCCTAATTATATAAGTCTATAATGTGTTATGTGTATGCTAGGCCGAAGAGATGTGTTTTTAGTCTAGATTTGAACTGACAGAGTGTGTCTGCTTCCCGGACAATGGTAGGAAGACTGTTCCAAAGTTTTGGTGCTAAGTAGGAAAAGGATCTACCGCCAGCAGTCGATTTTGAAATTCTAGGTATTATTAACTGACCGGAATTTTGAGATCGCAGTAGACGTGAAGGACTATAATGCGTTAAGAGCTCGCTCAAGTTCTGCGGAGCTAAACCATTTAGTGCTTTGTAAGTGATCAGCAATATTTTAAAATTTATCCGATGTTTAATAGGCAGCCAATGCAGTGTTGACAGAACGGGGCTAATATGGTCATACTTCCTGGTTCTAGTAAGAACTCGAGCTGCTGCGTTTTGAACTAGCTGTAGTTTGTTTATTAAGCGTGCAGGGCAACCACCCAGTAGAGCATTACAATAATCTAGCCTTGAGGTCATAAACGCATGAACTAATTGTTCTGCATTATTCATTGAGAGCATATGACGTAATTTAGATATATTTTTAAGATGGAAGAAAGCGGTTTTACAGATACTAGACACATGACTTTCAAATGAAAGATTGGTATCAAAGAGCACACCCAGGTTCCTAACCGACGACGAAGAGTCATGGAAAAGACTTGAAGAAAGAAGTCTTGACACTATACATATATACAGGAGCAGTTGCAACAGGTCACAGAGGAGGACGAGGATGATGAATGCTGAGATCCGGCCTCTGCTCTTTCTCTGAAGATGCACAAAATAAAAAGCCCAAATCAGACACGCCCCCCCCCCCCCACACACACACAGAGCAGCGATGAAGAAGATGGACAGTCGGATTTCATCAAAATCATCATAGGGTTGATAAGAAGGTATATTATATTCAATGTCATGGTCACTGAAGTCATTAGTTGTAGAGTTGATGTAATCTCTGTAGTTGTCCTCCATGGCGTAAGTTTACTGCTGCACTTTGAGTTGCTGAAAGAAAGGAGAGAAAAAAACTTTTAAGAAGAACACCTCAGCTGGTTTTATAGGGTCTGGCCAAACAGTTTTAAAGGTCTTATAGGGGTTTGGGTTGAGAGACTGTCACAGGTCGAGGTGGGCCAAGCCAGACTGCACCCACCCCTAGACCAGGATCACCCTGAGGAGCGTGTCAAAGGAGGAGGCAGGAGACAGGAATAAAAAGAATGACAGGCTTTATTAAATATAAAAACAATTTGAAAATCCTAATCTAAAATTCCTCTTCCTTCCTCTTCCCAGGAATCCAAGGCAAGTGGGGGGTCAGGCTCACTTCCTTCTGGCGCTGGTGCCAACTCGCAGTGGTAGGTACTGAACAGGTGGGCGTCGCAGGTGAGTAATTGAGTCAAGCTTACTTCCTTCTGGCGCTGGTGCCAACTCACAGTGGTAGATACTGAACAGGTGGGTATCACAGGTGAGTGGGGGGTCAGGCTTACTTCCTTCTGGCACTGGTGCCAACTCCCAGTGGTAGGTACTAAACAGGCGGGTATCGCAGGTAAGTAAATGAGTCAGGCTTACTTCATTCTGGCTCTGGTGCCAACTCGCTGAACAGGTGAGTATCACAGGTGAGTATCCCAGGGGAGTAGATGGATCAGGGCTCACAGGAGTTGTAAAGGGTGGGCACTTCGCACCATACAGGTGGGTTTCAGGGCTACAGCAGACTCAAGTCGCAAGCGGAGCGGGGCTTTGGCTGGCACAGACAGAATCAACACTCCAAATAGAGGTGAATAGCTCTCACATGGGTGGCAGGAGACAGAGTCAATAGCTGAACAGGGCTTTCACTGGGACAGACAGCATAAACTTCAAGCAGAGGTAAACAGTTCTCACGTGTGTTGCAGGGGACAAAGTCACAAGCTGAGCGGGCGTTCACTGGAACAGACGGAATCAACACTTCGAATAGAGGTGAATAGCTCTCACAGGGGTGGCAGGAGACAAAGTCATAAGCTGAGCAGGGCTCTCACTGGGACAGACAGCATAAACTTCAAGCAGAGGTAAACAGTTCTCACGTGTGTTGCAGGGGACAGAGTCACAAGCTGAGCCGGGCTTTCACTGGGACAGACAGCATACAAACTTCAAGCAGAGGTAACCAGTTCTCACGTGTAGTGTGCACACGGGGGCTTTTCCTTCTGACATCCAACAGGTGACTGCAATCGATCTTGCTAGACTCTTATGATGGACGGTAGACCAGCATAACACATGGGGAGTGCACGGCGATAAAAGGTAAATCTTCCACACACACACGACAGTCCAATTCCAAACATGCAACGTGATGGGAAACGTCAATTTTAGCACTACAAATCCACTCTTCAAGTGCAAAGTAAGGCCAACACTCACCCAGAGGTCTCGATCTGAAGAGCCGATGATAGTCAAAGTTGGGACAGATGCGGTGAATAATTTCCTCACCACTACAAGCGGCTTCACTTCGCTGGTTTCAATGGCCGAGGGGGAGGCTAGAGATCGACAAGGAATCAGTCTATTTCACTCAGTGCGATGTATACAACGTGATCCAAGCACTTCAAACCAGTATCCAATTTAGTGTAGAAAACATGCGTTTATGAGATTCAATTTGTCAATCACTCATCTCACTCTTTCCCAGTCCAGACGACGAATTCCACTCTTCAAAACTGCCCTCGGATCCCACAAGCAACACTCCGCTTCTTTCACGATGGTCCTTCAGCTGCAACACTCCACAAACATTTCCCAACAGGAGAGAACCACACCAGATCGCCGGGGGAAGACAAAGAAACAACCACACAACGCGGAGGGAGAACACCCAGCCTTCTCTTTCTCTTGTGTTTTATCCTCTCCAAACACTGGCGCCACCTCAATCAGGCACTCAAAGTGAAGTCCCCGCACCTGTTGCCAATCTGCCATTTAGTTGTCATGACGACAGACACACACACAAGCCCGGGGACAGTGTTACACTAAAAGTGTCCCGGCGGGAACACTTCTCTGATGGGATTAGTTCCGGGGATTATTTGTCACCCCGTGACATACCCCCCTGCCAAACCGTTCTAGTCCCGAGAACGGTCTCCAGACACCCAGTCTCCATACCTGGCTGGAGGCTGACCCCGATTCTCTCGTTGCGAACGCCGGGGTGGAGAGATGGGTGCTTCAGGTCGTGGTCCTAGGCCTAGGCCCCTCGGGATCACTGCCCATCCTACCAGCGGGGGCATCCAAGGTGTCTCGGCCGGTGGGTCCTCTACCACTGGCTTTGGGTAATTCGGGCAAGGGCGGATCAGGTTACGATGTAACACCCGTTCGGGGCCCGTCTTCCCTTCGGGCCGTAGGGCATATACCGGTTGGTCCGGATGGGGTTGTCGCTGAACGACATATGGCTGGGCCTCCCATCGGTTGCTCAATTTTCCCTTCCCTTGTCGGCGATTGTCCCGTACCAGCACCCTCTCCCCTGGCAGTAGCGGTGCCTCTCGAGCCGTCCGGTCATACAACCTCTTGTTCTTTAACGCTGCTCGGTTAATCTGGCCAGAGACTCGTTCGTACGCCGACTGGAGGCGTTGATGGTGTCCCGTCACCCAATCTGTCAAACTACTCCCCTCTTCCCCTGCAGTGGTCCCCAGAAGCATATCCATCGGAAGTCTCACATGTCTGCCGAACATCAGGTAGGTAGGGGCATAACCGGTGGTACTGTGTATGCTATTGTTGTACGCCTGCATCACGGCTGGGAGCCGATCAGCCCAGTGGCCCTGCTGCTCTTCCTCCAAGGTTCCCAACAAGCCCAGCAAGGTTTGATTGAATCGTTCACACCCCCCGTTCCCTTGAGGATGATAAGGGGTCGCATGGGTCTTCTTACATCCGTACAGTTGGCATAATTCACGAATCACCTTTGACTCGAAGTTGGCCCCTTGGTCCGAATGGAGGATTTCAGGGCATCCGAATGGCTGGATCACGTACTTCCAGAGGGCGTTAGCAGTGGTCAGGGCAGTTTGGTCCATAGTGGGGATGGCCCAAGCATGTTTGGTGAACAGATCGGTGACAACGAGAATATTCTGGATCTGGTCCACCGGCCGTCCCAGGGTGAGGAAGTCCATTGCCACCATATGCAGAGGTGCCCTGGCCTGAATCGGGACCAGCGGTGCCCGTTTCTCCCTCCTGGACTTGAACAAGGTGCAACGTGGGCATCTCTGAAGGTAAGTCCTGGTGGTACCCTCCATCCCAGGCCAATAGAAATGTCGTCTCAACAACGCCAATGTCCTCTCCTGCCCTTGATGTCCCATCCTAGCATGGTACGCCTCCAGTAACGCCTGCCAACGACCTGCAGGGACCACGATCTGACAAACCTCCTCTCCTTGGCCGGGGTCCTGGAGCGTCCTACAGAGCACCCCATCCCTCAAGTAAAGCCTTTCCCTCTGTCCCAGCAGGCCTCGCACACTTCGGGTCTGAGTTCGACGTTCCGCCCCCTCGGGCCAGGTCTTCTGTTCCAACCATGTCCGTACCCGCAACACATCTCCATCTTCGCCCTGCCACAGTCTCCATCGTTGTGGGTCCCACCCCCAACACGGAGGGGGGTCCTCAGGCGTCTGCCCTGGGGCCTCTACAACTCCCACCATTAATCCCTCGTCGGACCCCAGTCCTGAGGCCGGTGTATGGCCTGCCGATCCTTCACCCGGTAACCTGGATAGCACGTCAGCGTTGGTGTGCTCTCTCCCTGGCCGGTACTGGATCTGATAGTCAAAGTTGGCCAGTTGCGCCACCCAGCGTTGCTCCACTGCCCCTAGTTTGGCCGTTTGTAGATGCACCAGCGGGTTATTGTCCGTGACAACTCGTACCTTGGCTCCCCACAAGTAATCTTTAAATTTTTCACCCAGCGCCCACTTCATGGCCAGTAGCTCGAGTTTAAAGGAGCTGTAGTTCGAGTCATTCTTCTCTGCGGGGTGTAAGCTCCGGCTTGCATAGGCGATGACTTTCTCCTCTCCTTGTTGTTTCTGCGCCAACACGGCTCCCAACCCCAGTTGACTAGCATCGGTGTACAGGATGAATGGTTGGGTAAAGTCGGCATAGGCCAGTATCGGGGCCTGCAAGAGTTCCTGCTTGAGCTGCTGGAAAGCGGCTTCGCAGGCGGGGTCCCATTGAATGGAAGGGGACCCTCGACCCCGTGCTCGACCCGTGCCTCCCAACAGCTGGTTAATGGGTTTGGCAATTTTGGAGAAGCCCTTAATGAATCGCCTATAGTAGCCCACGAAGCCCAGGAATGACCGAACTTGGCGCACTGTCTGGGGAGCTGTCCACTCTTGCACCGCCCTCACTTTTTCTGGGTCGACGGAGATCCCCGCCGCACTGACCACGTGCCCCAGAAACTTAACCTCCTTTCGGAAGAGCTGACACTTGTCCGGCTGTAACTTCAGCCCATAGCGCTCTAGGGAGCTGAAGACTTGCCCAAGATGTTCCAGATGGGACTTGAAATCGGGAGAGTAAGTGATGATGTCATCCAGATAGACGAGGGTGGTATCCATCACTTGGCTGCCCAAACAACGCTGCATCAGCCGCTGGAATGTGGCTGGAGCGTTGCAGAGGCCGAACGGCATACGGTCCCACTCATAGAGACCGAAAGGGGTGGTAAAGGCCGTCTTCTCCCGGTCACGCTCGTCCATTTGTACCTGCCAATAACCGCTGGCCAAATCGAGGGTGGAGTACCAGGCAGCTTGAGTGAGGCTCGTAAGCGAGTCTTCAACCCGCGGCAACGGGAAAGCATCCTTCTTGGTTACCTGGTTCAACCGGCGGTAATCTACACAAAACCTCCAGGAACCCGTCTTCTTACGGACCAACACTATTGGTGCGGCCCAAGGGCTGCTGCTCTCACGGATAATCCCTCTGTCAAGCATTCCTCGCAACAGGGTACGGACCTCCGTGTACAAGGTCGGGGGTACAGGTCGGTAGCGCTCTCGGCTCGGTGCAGCGTCCCCAGTGGGAATCTGGTGTTTTACCACATCCGTGCGGCCATAGTCCTCTTCGTGAGTAGAGAACAGGTGTTGCCATCCCCTCAAGAATTCTTGCAGTTGTCCCACTTGTTCTTCCTCCAGCCCGTCACCCCGTAAAGACTCTCCCTTCAAGTGAGCAGGCAATCCTCCTTCTATCTCCTCCACTCCTGGACCGGCCCGCGCTAAAGCCACTTCGACCACTGTAGGACTCACCCGCTTAAAGTTGACTTCGCCCTGCTCACGAACCTGCTGCGGTCTTACTGAGGTCACCCGGGCCAAACATTGGTGATGATACAGGTGGACAAGGAAGGGGTTCGTGTTCCTCACCCTTACTGAGACTCGGCCTCCCTGAACAGTTGCCAGTCCTCGAGCTATCTCCACCTTGGGACCCTCTTCGTGGGGCTCCACCATCACCCACTCTTGCGGATGGTAACGTCGAGGGGGCAGCCTGGCCCAGACTACAGCCTCACTTCGAGCTGGGATAGACAGGGCGTAGCGGCAGGCCACTCTTCCCGTGCTCTCCCGGTCATGCTGTTTTTCAGCCAGACATATCCGGCGGCAATCGGCCCTGATACGGTCCCACTCCTGTCCGGCCGGGGTTACAGCTGTTCGCGCCGGTCTACCTCGGAATAGCTCCTCCCAGCAATCCGAGATGACATTCATCCCAATCAAGGCACGATGGGACCCTAGACACGGGTCTCGGACAACTACCACCCCCTTCTGAGGCACTACAACTCCATGGATCTCCAAATCGGTCACAAGGTATCCTACGTATGGTATGTCCAGTCCATTTGCCCCACGCAGCGTCAACCAGGGAGCATCCACAGGCGATCTACCGTTGGGGCCAAACAGCTCATGGGCCAAACTCTCAGAGAATAAGGTCACTTGGGAGCCTGTATCCAAGAGACAATGTATCTCCTGACCATTAACTTGGGCCACCACCACTGGGCAGCGGCCTATCAAGCGACCCTGAGGGGATGTGGAAGAAGAGGGGTCTAATACGGGGGTCCCGACCACTTGACCCACAGTGGCCGGAGACTCTAAAAACCCCCTTGTGATGCCCGTCGGGCAGAGCATTGGCAAAAGTAATGCCCCGACTCTCCACAGCCATTACAAATGGGCCGCCCATGTTCGTCCCACTGGAATCGGGAGCCCGCTGGCCGGGGAGGACGGCGTTCGGAAGGGCGATTCCCGTCGGAGTAAGCCCGTTCCCGAGAGTGAAAAGGTGGCTGCAGGCGCTCCCGACGAAGCTCTTCCATGACAGACTTGGACAACTCGGACATTTGTTCCTGAACATCTCGCCTCAGTTCTTCCCGGAGGGCCTGCTTCCAGTCGGGTGCCGCAATGGCCAAGGGGGATTCGACGACATTGGTAGCCAAACAGCTGGGGGTTTCCACATGCTCCGCCTGGTCGCGCTCAAGAGCCAGGGCTTCTTGTCTCAGCTCTTCGAAAGTCATGTCTGGCCCTCTCCGAAGCTGCACCCGCAGGCTCTGTCGTACGGGACCCTCTCGCAGCCCCAACAGGAATTGATCTCGCAACAACACCTCTCCTTCCCCCAAGCCATGGTCCGGCCTTCCCGTGAGCCTGGAAAACTGCTCCCGCAGTTGCAAGGCGAATGCCCGAACGGATTGTCGGGGACCCTGGCGAGAATTGAAAAACTTCGTCCTCAGAGCAGCTACCGGAGTGGTATCTCCATACTGCCCCGTAAGAAACTCAAAGATAGCCTGGACCGTCGCACGGTTGGCTTCTGGTGCTGCCTGAACTTCTCTTCTCGCCTCCCCCTCCAGAGAGTTCAAAACGAACTGGACCTTCTGCAGAGCACTCAGACCTTGAAGCCCCGCCAGGTATTCCACCTGGGTCTTCCACAGGGACAGACTTACTTCGGACCCTGGGCCTCCGTACCTCGAGGCCCATGGGGCACCCATGAAAATCGGCATGACAGGTTGCCGATCCCCAGGCTCTTCCTCCTCCGCCATCTCAACCTCTGATCGCTCAACTCAAGGTGAACCCTGCCGACTACGCCAAAATATGTCACAGGTCGAGGTGGGCCAAGCCAGACTGCACCCACCCCTAGACCAGGATCACCCTGAGGAGCGTGTCAAAGGAGGAGGCAGGAGACAGGAATAAAAAGAATGACAGGCTTTATTAAATATAAAAACAATTTGAAAATCCTAATCTAAAATTCCTCTTCCTTCCTCTTCCCAGGAATCCAAGGCAAGTGGGGGGTCAGGCTCACTTCCTTCTGGCGCTGGTGCCAACTCGCAGTGGTAGGTACTGAACAGGTGGGTGTCGCAGGTGAGTAATTGAGTCAAGCTTACTTCCTTCTGGCGCTGGTGCCAACTCACAGTGGTAGATACTGAACAGGTGGGTATCACAGGTGAGTGGGGGGTCAGGCTTACTTCCTTCTGGCACTGGTGCCAACTCCCAGTGGTAGGTACTAAACAGGCGGGTATCGCAGGTAAGTAAATGAGTCAGGCTTACTTCATTCTGGCTCTGGTGCCAACTCGCTGAACAGGTGAGTATCACAGGTGAGTATCCCAGGGGAGTAGATGGATCAGGGCTCACAGGAGTTGTAAAGGGTGGGCACTTCGCACCATACAGGTGGGTTTCAGGGCTACAGCAGACTCAAGTCGCAAGCGGAGCGGGGCTTTGGCTGGCACAGACAGAATCAACACTCCAAATAGAGGTGAATAGCTCTCACATGGGTGGCAGGAGACAGAGTCAATAGCTGAACAGGGCTTTCACTGGGACAGACAGCATAAACTTCAAGCAGAGGTAAACAGTTCTCACGTGTGTTGCAGGGGACAAAGTCACAAGCTGAGCGGGCGTTCACTGGAACAGACGGAATCAACACTTCGAATAGAGGTGAATAGCTCTCACAGGGGTGGCAGGAGACAAAGTCATAAGCTGAGCAGGGCTCTCACTGGGACAGACAGCATAAACTTCAAGCAGAGGTAAACAGTTCTCACGTGTGTTGCAGGGGACAGAGTCACAAGCTGAGCCGGGCTTTCACTGGGACAGACAGCATACAAACTTCAAGCAGAGGTAACCAGTTCTCACGTGTAGTGTGCACACGGGGGCTTTTCCTTCTGACATCCAACAGGTGACTGCAATCGATCTTGCTAGACTCTTATGATGGACGGTAGACCAGCATAACACATGGGGAGTGCACGGCGATAAAAGGTAAATCTTCCACACACACACGACAGTCCAATTCCAAACATGCAACGTGATGGGAAACGTCAATTTCAGCACTACAAATCCACTCTTCAAGTGCAAAGTAAGGCCAACACTCACCCAGAGGTCTCGATCTGAAGAGCCGATGATAGTCAAAGTTGGGACAGATGCGGTGAATAATTTCCTCACCACTACAAGCGGCTTCACTTCGCTGGTTTCAATGGCCGAGGGGGAGGCTAGAGATCGACAAGGAATCAGTCTATTTCACTCAGTGCGATGTATACAACGTGATCCAAGCACTTCAAACCAGTATCCAATTTAGTGTAGAAAACATGCGTTTATGAGATTCAATTTGTCAATCACTCATCTCACTCTTTCCCAGTCCAGACGACGAATTCCACTCTTCAAAACTGCCCTCGGATCCCACAAGCAACACTCCGCTTCTTTCACGATGGTCCTTCAGCTGCAACACTCCACAAACATTTCCCAACAGGAGAGAACCACACCAGATCGCCGGGGGAAGACAAAGAAACAACCACACAACGCGGAGGGAGAACACCCAGCCTTCTCTTTCTCTTGTGTTTTATCCTCTCCAAACACTGGCGCCACCTCAATCAGGCACTCAAAGTGAAGTCCCCGCACCTGTTGCCAATCTGCCATTTAGTTGTCATGACGACAGACACACACACAAGCCCGGGGACAGTGTTACACTAAAAGTGTCCCGGCGGGAACACTTCTCTGATGGGATTAGTTCCGGGGATTATTTGTCACCCCGTGACAAGACCAGCTAAACAAGTTTACTACAGCAACTGACTAGAGTAAACCACTTTGAGTTGGTTTTATATTGTTTCCTTTCACCAGAAAGATGACAAAGATATTTATAAAGAGTGAAGTTCACTTTAGGTAAGTTAAGGAAATTTGGCTTTGAAAGAATGTCATTTGCCTTTGAAAGAATTCTACAGAAGAATCATAACAATATTGAAACAACAATCTCATATCGTAAAATATGTAACATGTTGAATATTTACGATCAGTAATCCTGTTGTGTGGGATGAACCCAGAGGACAAACACACACACACACACACACACACACACACACACACACACACACACACACACACACACACACACACACACACACACACGTCACATGACCTTCCACCCCAATCAAGACAACTACTGAAAGAATACAGATTTTACAATCATTTACAAAAATAAAAAGTTACAATAATTTTCTATTTTCTATAAATTGTTTTAAATTGAAAATAAATAAATATATTCATTTATTCAAAGTATTCACATCTGAATGTTTGTCTCCTGCGGCTCCTCATCAGTCCAGCAGCTGCTATTGAGCTCCAAGTATAGTTTACAGTCAAATTAAATACAATTATATGATAGCAAAGTTGTACTCAAAATCTGCACACAATCTGACACTAGCCCGACTGACTTCTGTTAATCAGTTAAGCGGGCACAGATATAAGCTGCCAATCTCAAAAATACTAAATGTTTGCCGATTATTTGTCTATCAATACTGAAGAAAAAAAAAAAGCTGTTACTGACAAAAATAGTTGTGGTGAAACTTTCAGTTTCTCTTCTTCCTTTTTTCCGATTGCTCACATGCATCGTTCAAAACTGAAGTCACAGGCTCTATGCAGACCAAACTGTGAATAATTTTTCATTGCTTTCACACAAAATGCATTCAATGACCACATTTTCTCAAATTCATGAACACTTTTGTCATTCATACTTCACCATCTGCAAAACACTATATTTACAGCATATATATATATATATTTTAATGCTAACACTGCTTTCAAAACTGATAAAAACACATTTCAATCAGAATGATGGCAAACTTTGCACATTTCTGCAGGAATTATTATAAAAAATTAGAAGAAAATTTATAATAAAATAAAATAACAATAATTCGAAACGAAACTAATTGCAATTTCATCTGAAAGCCGTAGTTCCCTTTCGTTGTCACTTCGAGTTGCGTCGAATGACAACGAAATGGGGTTCGCTTAGAAGCCTATCCTCTTCGAACAGTAATAAAACGAGCCAATGGCAAGCAAATGACATGGGTCTGCTGAATTTGCATAGCATAACTCCGCCCCACCTTGTGGGTATAAAGGAAGTGAGCTGGCAACATGCAGATATGTTTTCGCTTCGGAGCCAAGAGCATTCTTCACTCCACAAGCCATTCTGAGATCATCTCTCTTTACTCTTCGAGACGAGCTACTCTTCAGAAGTGTTGGTGTGACGGCGAATTCCAGCGAGCTTCATATTGCCTGCCGATCTCCGCAGTGGTCTGCCAGTCGTGTGTCTCTCCCTGGGCGCTTCAACACTGCTGTTTGAGTTTTATCTCTCTAAAAGAGCTGCACGCGGCGCGTCTTTTTAAAGACGGTTCGCCCGTGTGTTTCTGGGTGCGATACACAGATTAAATCAGCTGATGGGCACGGACGCTGTCTGATGTGTTTGGGCAAACGCATAGACAGCATTCGTGGATTTGTCATGTTCTCATTACGGAAACATGACCATCGCAATGTAACGATCGAGACTCGATGATCTCCTTTGAGAGAGAGTCCCCTCATCCACACCCCGATCTATTCTCTCTGCAAGAGGGGATACTTCGGCTGGTGGCCGGGGCGATCAGAGGCTGCTGTGTGGAACCAACCCGACGATCTATCCTCGGTCCACACACACCTCTTTACATTGCAACCCGTGTGATATCCGGATGAGATAGCTGACCAGTCCCGGCCAGAGGTCGCGGGCGGGCCCGCGTTTCATTCGGCGGCCCGGCAGATGAAATCTTGTCTATCGCCGCATCACAAGGTGGGCGTGAGTACGCTGGAGAAGACTCGGCTGTGCTGCCTCCTCGAGGTGTGCCAGCATTGCCCGAGTCTGAACCAGAACTCTGCCATGCTTTCCCGGGCAGTCGCGAGCCTTGGGCTTGTGTGTCCCAAGCGCTTAAGGCTGATGATCGTTTTTTGGGGACACACCGGCACACGTCGGCCCGCCCCCAATTCCTTTCTTCCTGGACGTGTATGAAGAGGTCATAAGACAACTCAGCGGCCTCTTCCGCCTTCTTTGCCCTCGATGAGGTCTCGGCAAGTGGGTTGTAAACTATATGCCTTATGCTTCGGACTCTGGGTCCGGATGAATTAGCTCAAATGATCCATAGGGAATTTTAATAACTAATCATGAATATGATCAATATTTTGCATAGTACAGATACATTAAATTGTCGAAAGTGAAAGTGGATTATATGAATATATGAATAATCAATCACAACGAATTATAATTCCTCATTCATATATCAATAATCTTACTTAACTTCGATTATGAGATAATCTTTAATGGAAATTAATGTAATTATCAAATCGTTGTTCGTCCCGCGACCCAACCGTTAGATTAAGTGATTAATTTCTCAACAAAGTTATCCTTTCTCATAAACTCCAAGAAACACCAACCTTCTGGCCGTGAACATTAATATTTCTGGTGTTCATAAAATTAAAACTACCTAATGTAGTACACAGGGAGCGCGGTAGCGCTGATCTGATCTCATTGACGTTTGTATTTTTACGAGCCTTTCACAGAAACAGTTGAATATATTGTTTTAATAAACGCAAACTACAGAATATAACGGATTACACATATTGATTATACACCGATTATATCTATGTACATAATTTACAGTAAACAATACAAGACACGAATAGCGGATGAGAGAGATAAAGAGAGAGAGAGAGATTATTCTGCTTTAAGCTGGTGCTCTTTAGCAGTAGTAACGCACACCTCGCACGCGCGGGGAGCGATTTACAGAGGTTTTTGGTCGTGCGTTTGAGAGAGAGAATAAGAGGGAGAGAATGAGATCGAGGGCCGGGGCGCGCTCGATTTGAATTCGGAACAGAGAGAGAGAGAGAGAGAGCGAGGGAGAGAGTGCTCTGGGGCCCGCGCTCGATTTGATTGCGGGACAGAGAGAGAGAGATAAAGAGGATGAGAGAGAGAGAGAAAATGGTCACGTGTGACCATAGAACAGCAAACATCACAGACCTTTGAGAGAGCCATCAATCGAAACAAACCTTAAAACATTAACACTCGGTAGAGTTTGATACTTGCAAAAAGGTTCGTTTGTGTGTGTGATGAGCTGTGTCCAGCCTGCGCGTGTTCTCGGAGCAGAGTGCGCGTTCTAGTGCTGAGGCGCGTTCTCTCGGACAGGGTGCGTGCTCTGTCTCCGGGGCGCGCTGGGCGCGGGAGTTTTGAAGGCTTCTTGTTGTTGCTGAAGGAATTCAGGCTTCGTTCGTTCGTTCGACTCGTAGGTGGAAACGAGCAAAGTGGAATTTGGAAATTAAACAAAAGAAACTTTATAAAGAAAATAAAAGCAGGGAACTCCGTGAGGGAGTTTAGATCGGAGACGTCACATGATGAGCAGTGATGAAGGCAGGAAGCGCAGAGCAAGAGGGCGTGCAGGGAGAGCGTTTTTGCTTTTAAGGAATGTAAGGATACGCCTCCTTCTGGGACAAGAGCGAATCGGATCCTCTGATCTAGAGCGGGAGAATGTTCCTTTGTTGGTAAAGACACGCCCACTTTGACTATGTCATGTGAAATTGAATTTAACATTCATATTTAGAAGTATGGTATTTCCTAGAATAAATGCATATTATTGTACCTTGCAGTCAAGATTCAACTCCGTTAGGTCTCAAGATTCAAAATGGTACTAAGCACATCATTTTCAGAGTATATGATAACAAAATTACACAAAATCTACAGATTAGAAGCATTTAGATTTTGATTAATACACATTAATATTGAAATCAATTCCACATCGGTCGTAACACATAAATGGCAACACAGAAATATCAAGTCCATTTGTATGAGGTCTTAAATATGATTCTGTTGAATAAAGTCTCTTGGTGTGTGTGTGTGGTGATAGAGAAACAGAGTCTCTTCTGTTTATGGTATGTGAGTGTCCTGGCGTGAGGAATGTGTGGTGTCCGGTTACATGTTGGAATGGGAGAACGAGACGAAGACCTCTTGTCTTCAGGCAAATTAATGAAGTGTTCGCGATTCCCTAATTCGACCAGATGGCAGTCAATGTTGCTACATATTCCCCCTTTTTGTTCGATTAAGTCAGGGGATGGACTTCATCGAACAACAAATTAGCACAATGGATGACAGGTGGTTTCAAGGCTGAGGGTTCAGCTCAAATGATGATGATGTGGTCGGTGGCTTGGCACCCCCTTTCCGGGGATTCCGTGTGAAACCTCCCGACACAGAGTTCGTGAGCTTGACTGTGGATGTTTGCATCTCGTTGCGTCTGTTGCAGGATGAAGGCCGAGACGAGTGTCGGGCGTGGTCGGTGACCTTGGAAAGATACAACAGTATCAGCTGCGGTCCAGGTTTGGACACAGGTGAGGTATTCAGGCTTGGCGGTTGCCCATGCTTGGAGGGCTGTGTTGCCAGGAGCAATGTTCGTGAGTTGGGACCCCCTTTTCTCAAACCAGAGATCTCCTTCTGGATCTAAGGTGACGTTGTAGTTCTTAAAGGATGGGAGTTCCGGTGCGGTCTGGTACTCTTTGCTCGGAAGATGGTACCATGACCGATTGCCGAGGGGTGAGATGGCACCTGTCGGTACTTGAGTCGGCATACTCTGGCTGAGCAGGTTGACACGGCTGGTTGTATCATGCTGTTCGTGAGTGACAGTGGCTGTGTGCGCAGGTGTGTTAGCCAGCCATCGTTCACCTACAATCTTTGCTTGTGTTTCTGTGACTTGTGTGCGAGGCTTAGCTTCAGCAGGGCAGCGTGTGTGGCTGACCAGGGGTTGCAACTTGTAAAGTCCTCCAGTGTTGTCTCTGAGGACGGGCTTGCTAGGGCAGAGATAGTGACTGTCTTTGGTCAAGGTGCACCCGTGCAGGTTTGAGGCCGGGTACAGCAGGGTGTCGCTGTCGTGGTAGGCCACTACGCCTGGAGTGCATATCTTGAACTGGGTCCTGCTTTTCCAGGACCCGATATTGACAATGTCTTTGAGCCTGTAGGCTCGGTTTGACTCGATGATGGGTAGGTTTAGGAGAAAACCCACTTCTCTCTGCTCGGGGTTGACGTGAAGTGGGGTGGCGCAACCCAGAGAGTAAGCAAGGTGTGTTTGTAGAGGGTCAGCTGGCGTGGTGATGCTGGAAGCCAGCACAGTTCGCACAAGGCTTAAGAGTTTCAGGTACGGTGGGATTGCACCTGTGGCTAGGCTGTCAGTGGAGGAGCTAACCTCCCACAGCATGTCTGTCGTTAGTGCTGTAAACAGCGGAGTCTGGGCAAAGTCTTTCTGGAAGATATTAAACAGCGGTTTCATTGAGTTCACAGTCTGGTTCGCTGCGTTGACACTGGACATACCAATGTTAAAAAGAGTTCTGGCGGCAGCTACGGCTCCGAGCAACGCTCCCAGGAACCGTTCGGATCGGTGGTTGGTGCTTAGGAGTCCTGATTGCGTGGCAGTCACTTTCTCCAGTTGGTTGAGCAGATGTTCGACCTTGGCTTTGGCGTGAGGGAGGGAGTCCTCTGTCCGTTGGGCACTTGCCCAGGTGTATGGTGCTACGGTGCTGGGGTAGTGTGCTCTGTAGACCGGGCGGGACTGGATGAGTCGACCATACAATGGCTGAGTGTAGGTTCCGCAGTCGGTAATCAGAAGTCTCAGTTGTTCTCTCGGTGGCAGCTGTCCTCTGGATGGCTGACAGCACAGCATGACGACCCACAGCAGCAACCTGGTACAGATGACAGAGAGAGAGAGAGAGAAAGGGAAGGAAGAGGCAAACGAGGGTTGTCTTTGGTTGGACAGGGCAGTTCTTTTGCTTTGTGGGTGGCAGCTAGGTTTAGCTCGCCTTGGCCCATGTTTTGTCACATCTTTCTGCCAGCCGGTCGCTTGCTTCAATGTCTCGTCAGTGACTCTGGTGTTGTGTTGTGCCGCACATGACGCATCATAGATAAACATTGGCATGACCCCCCTTTTGCAACTGTTCACCACAAGCTTTTGCGCTGTGATGTCAACAGGTGCAGAACCCGTAATGTTGTCTGCATGCAGCGTGTGCATGTCATGTAGCGGTTTGAGGCACTGGCTGTCAGTGAGTTTAGACGGCGTGCAAGGGTGGCAGGAGGGGTATAAGTGGTGGCAACGCAAAGTCTTTGTTGTGGTGTCAGAAGCCCGCATGTCCGCTATGTTGGGTGTTGCAGACAGCGGAGCCCGCGTAAGCGGGACAGTGTTAGGCCGTGTAGCCTGTAAAAGTCTTATGCAGTGTGTAGTCGCTGCAACTGTGAGGGCGGGTGGGTGGGTCGGGTGTGACCACCGCTTTCCGTTTAGTGCGCCAGGCTTGGCGCGGGCATGAGTTTGGTCATGTGGCTGCAGGTCAGTCTTGACCTTGGCGCAGCATTTGTTAAAGTCTTTTGTGGGCTGGAAGGTGCAGGGTAGCGAACTTGAAACTTGACCTGTTGCTAAGTCTGTGTCGTTGTGACTGGCTGTGGGAGTTCCCATGAACTGTGTGACCTGACAGTCTGGCTCTGTGGAAAGTCTCGTGACCTCTGTGATCTGACAGTCTGGCTCGGGTGGCCTGTGTGACTGGATGGGGAGAGGTTCTGGCACTTGGGCCCAAAGAGTTCGCTTTTTGAAGTCCAGTAAGGGCTCGAAACGATCCAGCAGGTCTTTGCCAATGATGAGTGGATGAGTGTTCATTGGTGAAACGTACACAGGGTGAGTCAGCGACATAAAACCTATTGACAGGTGGATTAGAGTTAGCTGTTCGAGCCGGATGCTATTTTGGCTGTATGAATGCACATTTAGCTCACAAGTGTGGGATTCAAAAGTTCGATTCTGTCTCTTAGCTTCGACTTTGAGTCTTTTGAAAAGTTGAGATGAGATCACAGTGAGGTCTGCTCCTGTGTCTATCAAGGCTTCAAGTTTCACTTCCTTCTCCAAAGTGCAGGCTAGGTAGGGTTTCCTGGTCACCCCCCTTTCAAGAAGGTTTCCCAGAAACTGTGGCACCGGGGCTGTTGTTGTCAGCCGGAGTGAATGGTAGGTGTTGTCAGTTTGTGATGCAACAATGAGTGAGTGAGTGGAGCTGCTATTTGGTGATGTAACAGCAAAGTTCATGGGTTGCGATTTGATAACAATGTCTGGTGGGTTGTCCCCGGGAGGGACGTGTGGCTTGCTGCGGGGGCAGCTAGCCGGAACAGCACTTCCTGGGACTATGTGATGTTGGTCCCAGGTGTGATGTGTTGTGCTGTTTCGTGTAGTGTGTGCAGCTGTCAGCTGTGGTGCTGGAGCGGAGCTGTCACTTTGTGGTGTGACAGCTAGCTCTGTAGTCTGTGGGGGACGAGCAGTGTTCGTGGTGCTTGGCTCAGGCAGATGGCAGTCAGACAGGGTGTTGGTTTCAGTTCTTATGCTTAGACATAAGATGTCTGGTTCGTCCTTGTCTCTCTTGCGATGTTTCTTGTGAAGAAACTCTTTCAGCATCCTCACGATCTCTGCTGTCTCCGACGTGGCTGCACTGTGTTTTTCTGGTGTGCGATGAGGCTTGGGCTTACCAGTAGCATGTCGAGAGGGGTTCCAGGGCTGGCTTTCTGGGCTTGGAGTTCTGGACGGCGGGTGATGCAGGTCCCAGAACCTCTTAGAGCGCTCGCTCCGATGCTTTGGATGAGCACCGTCACGGTTGTGCTGCCCTCTGCTGGCTTGGAACGGTCTTGACTCTCTGTGGTACAGTCTGTGACTGTGGTGCTGTTGGGCGCCTTCTGTGTCTAGCTCTGAGCAGTGCTCAGAGACAGAGTAGGTTGTGGGGTCTTTTACAGTCTTTTTGGAAATAGTCTTTTGCTTGGTGTAAGCTTTGTGGACCAAGTCACGTAGCTGTTGGGTGGACATGCTACGTGGACAGGCCAGAACGCCTAAGTGATGACTCACTGTGGGATGCAGATTTCGGAGGAACAGCGTCCTGAAGTTGACATCTTCTTCCATACCGGGCTCGTTTCGTGCTCCGAAGTAGGCGTGTCGGAGTCGGCCGTAGTAGGTCTGTGGGTGTTCAGGTCGGGCCTGTTTGACGTCCATGGCGGTGAAGACCCCTTGTTCTGATTCTGGATCAGAGAATTCACGGATCAAAGCTTGTCGCAGCTGCTGGTAGTCCCTTTTGACAGTCTCTGGTTGACGGTCTAGGAAGCTGCGCACGTCACGGCTAGAAGTAATTCTGAGCAGGCAAAACTTGTCCCGAGCTGTCACGTTGGCGACAGTTTGCAGGTGAAAGTCAATGTCTTGAAGGTAAGCATGTACATCATGGCCTCCTGCAAGGTTTGGAGTGAACGTGGGGATGTTTCTGGCCAACTTGTCAAAGTCTGTGGGGGAAGGGCTGTGGCTGGGGGCCCAATCCGTCTGGAGGGGATTCTGACCCGTTTCAGCTCCGCCCCCGTCAGCTTTGGGAGCCGTGCCGCGATTAGCGGTGAGTGTTCTCTGTGAGGGCCCCCCCCTTTCTGCTGACAGGGGTTTTTGTTGGCTGGCTGGTGATGTCTGGAACAATGGGCTTTCGCCCCCCTTTTCAGCCCTGGGTTGTTGGCTGAAAGGTGCGTACCAGCTGGTCAGGGGAAACTTTGTGGTGTGTGTTTCCCCTACCCGGTCACTATTAAGTCTGTAAGAATGTCTCAGTTCTCTGTGAACAATGTCAAGTTCGTCTCTGAGATCATGTCTCTGCAGAGTAAGCTCATGGATTTCAGCTCTGGCCACCTGTAAGTGTTTTTCACAGGCTGTGGCTTTAGCGTTTTTGTCTCTTAGTTCAGACTTTGCTCTCTCGAGGAGAGCGTCACTTTGTTGGAGTCTTTCGTCGAGTTCTTTACGGGTTTCTTTCTCCGACTGTTCTCTTTGGTCTGTGTCGAGGCGAAGATCTTGCAGGGCCTTTCGAAGTCTTTCTACTTCTTTCTGTAGCTCTGGATCTGTGGCGTCCTCTTTCTCGGTCTGGAGAAGAAGCTGGTCAAGATGACTTTGGGTGTGGGCCTGGTTCCTCCGGGCCTCCTCTGCTTGAAGCTTTAGCGCTGCTGCTTCCTGCTCCAGGTTGATGTGGCTCTTTTCGCTGAGCCGTGCCTGGGCGACGAGTTTGTGTGCGAGGCTTCCGACGATTTTGGCCCAGTCCTTGTATCTGTAGCTCTGTGTCGGATCGTGGGTCATCAGTTCGACCAGGTCGGTGTCCAGCTGTTCCCGGCTCCGGGGCTCTGTGTCAGCGGCGTCTCCGGGCAGGAAGTCGGTCGTCATGGCTCTCAACCACAACTCGAGTTCGTCCCACTGGGCAGCCATACTGGACGGCCGTGACCTTGGCACACTGTAGGCGAGAGAGAACACAGAACACACACACAAAAAGAGACCAATGCAAGTTCGTTTTAAGGTTGACGAGCTATGATCATACGGCTATGCCGTTTATGAGAATTTTGGGGCTAACTGATGCCAACAGTTAGACAGTTCACGGAGCCAATTAACTTGGGTCGTCTGAGGACCTGCACTAGGGGTTGTGACGAGCAGTAGCCTGGCGGGTCACGTGGTGGCCCCGGCTGCTGGTGGTCACTCCACTACTTAGTTTCCTTGATGGCTCTCTCAGGTTACTGTTTCTAGGTGAAATGAAAGAAACAAATCACAACAGAACAAAGGATAGAACAGATCAAAGTGAAATAAAATCAAACAATAGTAACACGGTATGTGTCAGAGAGAATAAGGAGGCCTAAGCCTATTACCACTGCCAGAGTTTACGATAGGGCCTACAGGTGAGTGGGGGCTATCGGGGTAGAAAACCTAGGAAGATGGTGAGGCTTGGAGAAAAGGATAGGGGCCAAACACTTAAATGACCGGGGAATATCTAATATTCTGTGGCTTATACTAAGTGTATGGGTTTTACCTTATTTAGTCTGCCTGGGGTGAAATGAGGTCACTCAGGAGGGAGCCGGCGGCGCGGTCAACCCTCTTGACGGTCCCAAACACTCGACCACAGTGGACCCGGGCCCTCTGTTACTCTGTGTACCACGGTGCGACCTTCTCAAACAACTTGCGACCTTAAACACAACCTGGCAACACCAAGGTGTCAACTGCCAGACAGCACGACAAAATTGGGTTTTCCCCGGAACCCGGCCCCTGCAGCAGGCCCTGGTTCAGGTAATTGTCCCGAAATTGCCTTGTGTGTCAGCTGGCGTGGTTGACTTTACCCTTGGAGTGCTAAATTGCTGATGTAGCGGTTGCGTGCCACCCCAATGGTAAGAGACAGAGGAGTCCGAGACTCACGCACGGCCGGTGTCGGTCGTGACGACCAGGTGACCCCGCTCGCTGGAAACCAACCAGAGATGACTGTCAAATCACCCCAGCGCCCTAGGGAGAACTACATATGGGTACACAAAGAGGGGTAAACAGGTGAAAGTTAAAGTCAATTAAGGCTTTCTTGTTTAAACCAAGTTTAGTAATTATGTATGTAGAAGTAAAGGCAAAGGCTTTGAAATAATGGTAAAACGAAAAGGGAATTATGATAATGTTGGTGATTATCAGAATAACCTAACCTAAAAGAGAGATGAGAAAAATTAGGAATAATAATAAAAAAAAAAAAGTAATAATTTTTTTTTTGGAAAAAAAAATTAATTAAAAAAAATAATAATAAAATAAAATAATGAAAAGACAGGATGAACCCAGAAGAAGAGACAGGCCGCAGTAGTGGGTTTGTCCCACAAAGGGGCGTATCTCCTTTCCGTGGTCGACCTGGTTGAACAGACAAACTTATTCAAATTGAATTCAAACTGGTTTAAATCGAATTTAAATAAGCCTGTGCGGAAATGTAAAAATCAGAGTGATATTTTATAATAATCCAGATGACGTTAAAGCATCAGTAATTACTATGAAATAATCAGAAGGGAAAGATGAAATAAGTACACACTTCAAAAGAGTGAAAGGGGAAAAAGAGTGGCACCGACTTAGTATCCACAAGGCCACGCGGTGGCGCTGTTTCCTTCTAGTGGATGACAGTGGCTGCCAGCCAAACAAGATTTAAATCCAAAATTTAAATCTGATTTAACTCGAATTTAGATAAGCGTGTAAGGGAATTGAGAACTCAGAATGATATCGAATAATAACTTAGATGCATTAAAGTATCAGTAATTATTATAAAATAATCAGACGAGAAAACAGAAATAAAGCAATTCACACAGAATTGGAAACAGAGAAGCGAGTTGAATGAACCGCTTTAGCGGGAGGCGGCCACTGGGTGGCGGACTTCCCTCTATGGGCTCTCAATAGCTGGGCTGGGATTTAATTTAAGTTTTAATTCACCTCTTGTTTGAACCAAACTCAAAGTAAATGTACCAGTCACAAGCAGGAAAATTGTCTAACACAAAATAATATTCGCACGAGCAAAGCTGGAAATGCCAATAATTATTGAGAATTTAGACATAAGCTAATTCACTATTCATCATAGAACACTTGAATTTAGCAGTATGAGAGCATTATCTGAAACGGCCACGAGATGGCGTAGTCGCGCTCATGCAGGCTGACGTCAGTGGGAGGCGGTGCTCACGCAGGGTGACGTCGTTGGGGCGCGTATTTTGAGACTTGAACACCTAAAAGGACCTCTGGTGTTTAGTCCGCGGAATTACAACCAATTTTAAATTTGACTCTAAAGAGCTCAGAGCGTTCAGCTCAGTCACGTGCTGATTTTCTGCAATAAAATCACAAAGGAAACAAGATCTCTACAGATCTTCGGGTGCTATACTACACAAGAGAGAACGTGTCAGGACTTCTTCACTGCACTTTATTACTCAAATGTGGAAAACAGGAATTATCATCTGTTGTTGGGTTCCCGTAAACATTTAACCACAATAGCACTTATGATTTAAAAATGTCTTAGGTTTACAAAATGGGTAGCTAATCCAATTTTCGACCAGGAGTTATCGTTATTTTAACGATCTAATATTATTATTAGGCCTATTATCGAAACGGAGGAGACTCGCTCTGTTCCAATCTACCGCGTGAACAAAGAAACTCGTTTGATTTCAAGCGGGCTAAAGCAATATTAATTACAGGCTGAACAGAGATTCTTTTCTCTAGGACATTTACCGGTATTGTCACTTCCAGCGTCTGTTAATATGAGCTGAGCTGGCTCGGCGCCAGTCAGTTCTTCAGTGAGCGCGCGTGGGTTCGCATTTGGGCGCGCGCGTTTCCTCACTGAACCGCGTGGACTCTCGCTGGAGCGCGCGCGTGGGTAACACAATATTAAGAATGTACAGTCCGAGACATGTACAGAGATTCTATTCTCTTTACCGAAACAATATTAATATAATACATCGAAGTTTATTTTAGCAATTAACAGGGGCTGAAAATGTTAAACATATCTTAGCAGGGGTCAATTTGCTTTGACTGAGATCGGCTTCGTGCCTTCTAACAGTCCTTCAGTGAGCGCGCGTGGTTTTTGCCTTACTAGGGCGCGCTTGTTTCCTCAATGGGAGCGCGTGGGCTCTCGCGTCTCGCTGGAGCGCGCGCATTACATTAATACACAATATAGACGAAACTGATTTGCTCGTAAAACACAAAGTTTGAGATTGCGCGTAATTTTCTCCACCAAACAAATGTAGACCTTATGCTTCGGACTCTGGGTCCGGATGAATTAGCTCAAATGATCCATAGGGAATTTTAATAACTAATCATGAATATGATCAATATTTTGCATAGTACAGATACATTAAATTGTCGAAAGTGAAAGTGGATTATATGAATATATGAATAATCAATCACAACGAATTATAATTCCTCATTCATATATCAATAATCTTACTTAACTTCGATTATGAGATAATCTTTAATGGAAATTAATGTAATTATCAAATCGTTGTTCGTCCCGCGACCCACCGTTAGATTAAGTGATTAATTTCTCAACAAAGTTATCCTTTCTCATAAACTCCAAGAAACACCAACCTTCTGGCCGTGAACATTAATATTTCTGGTGTTCATAAAATTAAAACTACCTAATGTAGTACACAGGGAGCGCGGTAGCGCTGATCTGATCTCATTGACGTTTGTATTTTTACGAGCCTTTCACAGAAACAGTTGAATATATTGTTTTAATAAACGCAAACTACAGAATATAACGGATTACACATATTGATTATACACCGATTATATCTATGTACATAATTTACAGTAAACAATACAAGACACGAATAGCGGATGAGAGAGATAAAGAGAGAGAGAGAGATTATTCTGCTTTAAGCTGGTGCTCTTTAGCAGTAGTAACGCACACCTCGCACGCGCGGGGAGCGATTTACAGAGGTTTTTGGTCGTGCGTTTGAGAGAGAGAATAAGAGGGAGAGAATGAGATCGAGGGCCGGGGCGCGCTCGATTTGAATTCGGAACAGAGAGAGAGAGAGAGAGAGCGAGGGAGAGAGTGCTCTGGGGCCCGCGCTCGATTTGATTGCGGGACAGAGAGAGAGAGATAAAGAGGATGAGAGAGAGAGAGAAAATGGTCACGTGTGACCATAGAACAGCAAACATCACAGACCTTTGAGAGAGCCATCAATCGAAACAAACCTTAAAACATTAACACTCGGTAGAGTTTGATACTTGCAAAAAGGTTCGTTTGTGTGTGTGATGAGCTGTGTCCAGCCTGCGCGTGTTCTCGGAGCAGAGTGCGCGTTCTAGTGCTGAGGCGCGTTCTCTCGGACAGGGTGCGTGCTCTGTCTCCGGGGCGCGCTGGGCGCGGGAGTTTTGAAGGCTTCTTGTTGTTGCTGAAGGAATTCAGGCTTCGTTCGTTCGACTCGTAGGTGGAAACGAGCAAAGTGGAATTTGGAAATTAAACAAAAGAAACTTTATAAAGAAAATAAAAGCAGGGAACTCCGTGAGGGAGTTTAGATCGGAGACGTCACATGATGAGCAGTGATGAAGGCAGGAAGCGCAGAGCAAGAGGGCGTGCAGGGAGAGCGTTTTTGCTTTTAAGGAATGTAAGGATACGCCTCCTTCTGGGACAAGAGCGAATCGGATCCTCTGATCTAGAGCGGGAGAATGTTCCTTTGTTGGTAAAGACACGCCCACTTTGACTATGTCATGTGAAATTGAATTTAACATTCATATTTAGAAGTATGGTATTTCCTAGAATAAATGCATATTATTGTACCTTGCAGTCAAGATTCAACTCCGTTAGGTCTCAAGATTCAAAATGGTACTAAGCACATCATTTTCAGAGTATATGATAACAAAATTACACAAAATCTACAGATTAGAAGCATTTAGATTTTGATTAATACACATTAATATTGAAATCAATTCCACATCGGTCGTAACACATAAATGGCAACACAGAAATATCAAGTCCATTTGTATGAGGTCTTAAATATGATTCTGTTGAATAAAGTCTCTTGGTGTGTGTGTGTGGTGATAGAGAAACAGAGTCTCTTCTGTTTATGGTATGTGAGTGTCCTGGCGTGAGGAATGTGTGGTGTCCGGTTACATGTTGGAATGGGAGAACGAGACGAAGACCTCTTGTCTTCAGGCAAATTAATGAAGTGTTCGCGATTCCCTAATTCGACCAGATGGCAGTCAATGTTGCTACAGGGTACACTGGGGTTCCCCCCTGTGGAGTGTTCTGTGGCAACACAACTGTGTCCCCACAGCGCCTCCACTGGCGTGGCGGCCCTAAGCACCCACCCACCCTAAAGCATGTAGGTTTTTTGTCTACTACGGGGGAAGAGACCTATAGAGCTCTGGGGCTGGCTGCCACCTCACTGCATGCTATGCCCATTCTTCAGGTCTACCAGGCCAGGGGTGCTCATTGCTAATGCACGAGGGTGGGGCTGGTCCAGGGCTCTTGCAAGAGTTGCGTGCCGCCACCGACCTCGCTCTACGGGCGACGAAGGTGACCACACGCTCCCTGGGTCAGGTGATGTCCACATATGTGGTCCAGAGAAAAAAATTGGCTTAGTCTGGTTGATATGTGCGAGGCTGAGCGAACCCGCTTCCTCAAACTCCCCATATCCCAGACTGGCCTCCTCGGCGGCGCAGTCGAGGACTCTGCCCACAGTTCTCAGCCGCCTAAGTCTGCTCGCCACCGAGGGCGCCCTCCTGCGACACTACCCGCCGGCCCTAGCAGCATCCTTCACCCAGGCCATGCCGTGGAGGTAGTCGCAGGAAGGCGCCCCAGCCCGTACCAGCCCCGCAGCAATGCGGTGCTCCCGTTACGGGCAGCTCAGAGATGGGTTACAGTTCTTTCGAGGAGGTGGTTGCAGGGCCACTCCTTCCCCCGGTGGAGGGCTGGGGGAAAACCTCTTTTTCCAAAGAACTGTCATTCCCATTTCCGAGCACACAGAGTTCTCGGACAACAGTGCGCGGCACCCTCGGGTCCCGCCACTCTCGCACTCCTCTGTCACAGAGTTCTCGGATGACAGTGCGCGCGCTCACGGGCCTCGCCACTCTCGTCCCCCTCTGTCGCCCCTGGCATAGCAGGCCCCCGTGGAACGCTGGTCCTTCCTTGGCCTCCTCTGCCAGGACGCGGCTAATGACCGTGCCCCCACATCGGGCCGCTATGCCACCTACGTCCGGGCTGGTCATTCTGCTTCGCTGCACCACAGAGGGTACGTCTGTGGTTCGCGTGACCCTGCTGGCACAGTCCTTGGGAGCCTGGCTAGAGCTTCCAACCTGTCCCGCTGGGTCGCGAGAACCATCAGGCTCGGCTACGCGATTCAGTTTGCGCGGTCTCCTCCCCGCTTCAGGGGAGTCCGCTTCACTATGGTCGGTGGCAATGCCCCTGTCATGAGAGTGGAGGTCGCCATCCTACTGGCGAAGGGTGCGATCGAGACGGTCCCTCCAGCCGAAACGAGGTTCGGCTTCCACAGCCCCTACTTCATTGTACCCAAGAAAACCGGTGGGTTACAGCCAATCCTGGACTTGCGCCTCTTGAATTGTTCCCTTCACAGGCTTCCGTTCAAGACGCTCACGGCCAACAGCCGACTGCAGCCACAGGTTTGGTTTGCAGCGATCGACCTGAAGGACGCCTACTTTCATGTCTCCATTCTTCCTCGACACAGACCGTTCTTGCGGTTTGCTTTCGAGGGGCAGGCATACCAGTACGCAGTTCTCCCATTCGGGTTGGCCCTGTCTCCTCGCGTCTTCACGAAGGTCGTCGAGGCAGCCCTTCTGCCGCTACGGCAACACGGGGTTCGCATCCTGAATTATCTCAACGACTGGCTAATCCTAGCTCACTCTCGGGACCAGGTTTGCGAACACAGGGACCTAGTGCTCCGGCACCTAGCCCGTCTGGGCCTTCGGGTCAACTGGGAGAAGAGCAAACTTGTCTCAACGGATGCCTCCTCCACGGGCTGGGGTGCCATGTGCAATGGACATGCTGCCACGGGCTCCTGGACAGGACCCCACCGCCTATGGCATGTCAATTGCCTCGAGTTGCTGGCAGTACGTCTCGCTCTGCACCGCTTCCATGCGCTGCTCAAGAACCAGCACATACTAGTCCGATAAGACACTACCGCGACAGTAACGTACATCAACCGACAAGGTGGTCAACGCTCCCGCCGTATGTCGCAACTCGCCCGCCACCTCCTCCTATGGAGTCAGAAGCATCTGAGGTCGCTTCGAGCCATTTATATCCCGGGAGACCTGAACTGTGCAGCCGACGAGCTCTCGCGGCTTCAGCCTCTTCCTGGAGAATGGAGACTCGATCCCCAGGCGGTTCAGCTGATTTGGGATCAGTTCGGGGACGCACAGGTGGACCTGTTTGCCTCCCACGACTCGTCCCACTGCGCCCAGTTTTACTCCCTGACCGAGGGCACGCTCGGCACGGACTCACTGGCGCGGAGATGGCCGTGGGGCCTCCGCAAGTATGCGTTTCCCCCAGTGAGCCTTCTTGCACAGACCCTGTGCAAGATCAGGGAGGAAGAGGAGCAGGTCATACTGGTTGCGCCGCACTGGCCCACCCGAACCTGGTTCTCCGAACTTGTACTTCTCGCGACAGCACCTCCCTGGCCAGTTCCTCTGAGGAAGGACCTCCTTTCTCAGGGACAGGGCACCCTTTGGCACCTCCACGTGTGGCTCCTAGACAGGACGAGGAAGGTCTGATTACCCTACCAACAGCGGTGCTGGCTACCATCACTTCCACTAGAGCATCGTCCACCAGACATGCCTATGCGTTAAAGTGGAACCTCTTCGTCTCTTGGTGCTCTTCTCACATTTAGAAGACCCCAGATCATGCCCGATCAGTGTCGTGCTTTCCTTCCTGCAAGATGGGTTGGAGCGAAGGCTGTCTCCCTCCACCCTGAAAGTGTATGTTGCCGTTATCGCCGCACATCACGACGCAGTCAAAGGTAAGTCCGTGGGAAAGCACGACCTGGTCATCAGGTTCCTGAGAGGAGCGAGGAAATTAAATCCTCCTCGCCCTCCTCTCGTTCCCTCTTGGGACCTCTCAGTGGTTCTAACTGCCCTGCAGAGTGCTCCCTTTGAGCCTCTGCAATCAGTGGAGCTTAAGTTCCTGTCAATCAAGACAGCGCTCCTGGTTGCATTGGCCTCCATCAAGAGGGTAGGGGACCTGCACGCATTTTCTGTAGACGAAGCGTGCCTGGAATTCGGGCCGGCTGATTCTCACGTGATCCTGAGAGCCCGGGCTGGATATGTGCCCAAGGTTCCCACCATTCCCTTCCGGGACCAGGTGGTGAACCTGCAAGCGCTGCCCCTGGGGGAGGCAGACCCAGCCTTGGCATTGCTCTGTCCAGTACGCGCCCTCCGTGCTTACGTAGACAGAACGCAGTGTTTCAGGACCTCAGACCAGCTCTTTGTCTGTTATGGTGGGAAGCTGAAGGGAAAGGCTCTCTCCAAGCAAGATTGTCTCACTGGATAGTGGACGCCATTGCTTTGGCTTACCAGCAGCAAGGTCGACCGTGCCCCCTTGGTGTGACGGCCCACTCCACCCGGAGTATGGCCTCCTCTTGGGCTCTAGCGCATGGCGCCTCGCTAACAGCGAGACCCGCTCAGGTGTCTTCGCTTGCTTGCCATTCCTCTCCACGGACTGGATACGTGCGATATTCTCCTCAGGTGAGCCTGATAAGCCCTGAGTTCCTCCAGCGCTGTTGACGTCAACACCAGAGTTATGCCTTCGCTTTCGCGTTGGCTAGGTGCTGCCATGTGCATGGTTCCCCCTCTGGGCGACCCCCACGTGTGTATTTCCACTGTAAGCCTCTCTCGAGCATGTGTCTTTCCCTTGGCAAGCCAGTCTACCACCCCTGGGGTTGAAATATTCCACCCTGCAGGCTGGACACCCCAGTGTTCTCCGTATGCACCCCCCTCCGGGTCATATGTGTATTCTTAAGTCCCCCCTTCGGGCGGGCACTGATTGCATATTTCCACTGAGATATGCTTCCCAGTGTACCTTGGTATTCCTGTGTTAAGTAGGAGTCCTTCGTCCGTGCTAGTCTCACGACAGGGAGCTCAGACTTACCCAGGGCACTGGAAGACAGCCGAGGTGGCGTGATTGGACTGGGAACCCCATTTCGTCGTCATTCGACGTAACTCGAAGTGACAACGAAAGGGAACGTCTCGGTTACGGATGTAACCCTCGTTCCCTGAGTAGGGAACGGAGACGTTACGCCTTCCTGCCACTTCCGCTGTACCGCTGGAACAGCCGAGTTCAGCTATGGCTCCTTCAGCGAAGAAACATAACTGCATGTTGCCAGCTCACTTCCTTTATACCCACAAGGTGGGGCGGAGTTATGCTATGCAAATTCAGCAGACCCATGGCATTTGCTTGCCATTGGCTCGTTTTATTACTGTTCGAAGAGGATAGGCTTCTAAGCGAACCCCATTTCGTCGTCATTCGACATAACGTCTCCGTTCCCTACTCAGGCAACGAGGGTTACATCCGTAACCGAGACGTTTCTCTTTGTCATTTTTTGTCAGTCATCTTTTTGTAAAACAGGATGGCTTCAGAATGATTTTGTTCCACAAGCATGAACATGGATCAAGAAAAACACATGAGGAAAGAAGAGAGAGGGAGAACTATAACCTTCTCAGTACTGTATATCCATCCATCTATTCCATACATCATGTAACATAGGGTGATATCATGTAAAATGGGCCATTTAAGTTTTGGGGGTCCCAGCCATAGACAGTATATAAGATGGACACAGCGACCCCATAGATTTCAACGGAGAAAAGTGAATCCCATTTGAAGCACTCACTTCCTGATCGCCAGGCGTACTGCACAGGCTCAAACTGAGCTTGGTGGCGTGAGCAACGTGTCTGACAGTTTTCAGTCTTCTAGTCGCTGTGCCGAGAGAAATCAGAATCATTCCCTTCCGAATCTCGCAGAGACTGAGAGCGTGAGCATTAGCTGTCCATGAGATAGCTGCTGGATCAACTTTATCACTCTCTATGGGCTTCTCCCTTGACTTTATCGGACTTTATGCCTCCACGTCCCCCCGATTGCTTGGGAGCTTCTCCGCCGGTCTATACGGTAATTTCTCGACTCTGCGACAGAGAGACACTGTCTAGCATAAAGTGGTTATGACGCAATCGGTAGCCTATTTTTACAAAAACGGCTTCTACGGGGCCATAACGTAAGGTACACAGTAAATTCACCGGTGTTGATTTTCCAGTGTTACAATAAAGTGTTAAAATAAAGTGTTGAATCAACACTTAACAGATTGGGTTTAACACTAGAAGTGTCCATTTTAAATAAGAGTTGGTGTCGTTTTGCGTTGTTACAAACATAACTCTCGTTTAGAGTTAACCAAGCCACACCTCCGTTTACGTGCAACCGTCGTTTGACTGAACCAGACTCCAACGCCATTTTACTTAATGCCATTTTTGTAAATGGCCTAGCTGTGTCATGCCACTTTATAAATGATGTAAAGGTAATAAATCATCAATTAAGTTTATGTTTGTCTGTCATCATGTCTCGCGCAATGTAATTATTTGCTCGTTCGGGCATTTTTTCCGACCACACTCGACAAAGCCTAAAGTTTTGCGCGCGAAGCACATGATAGACTCGGCCATTTTACGAGGTGAACTGTTGTTGTATTTCTAACAGTGTTTTAAATTGGACTATCAGGAATATCACTGGACTAAAACAATTTTTTATGATTTTAAGTTGACCGTGCTTCTGTGATAGTCGAAGTTCTGAACTGTGGTAAGTTTTTAATGTTGTTGAAATTTTGTTGCGTAGTATTATTTTTTTGCCAAACACGGGTGTCAAACGCAGTTAATTTGTTTGGTAGTGAATTATTAAAGTACTCATTCGCTTTCTAAGGAACGAAAACCAATCATGGTAGTTTGTTAAACTAATGTAAGGCTGGAATAATGCGGTTTAGGCCTAACGTTAAACCATAAGGGCGCTGTAATCTATATGCCTCGGACTCTTGGTCCGTATGAATTAGCTCAAATGATCTATAGGGAATTTTAATAACTAATCATGAATATGATTAATATTCTGCATATTACTTTACATTAAATTATCGAAATTGAAAATGTCTAGATTATACGAATATATGAATAATTGATCACAACGTCTTATAATTCCTCATTCAGATATCAATAATCTTATTTAATTTCGATTATGAGATAACCTTTAAGGGAAATTCATGTAATGATCAAATAGGTGTTTGTCCTGCAAAAACCATCAAAGATCACCCATCAACCTCTCAGTAAAGCTATCTCCTTATAACCTCCAAGAAACATTAATTTTCTGGCCGTGAACATTAATTTTCCTGTGTTTATAAAATTAAAACTAGTAAATAATAAGAGCTCTGGCAGCTCTTGGATCTTTTAATCTCATTGACGTTTGTGGTTTTACGAGCGTTTTTTCACAGACACAGTCTTGAATATATTGTTTTAATAAATGCAAACTACAGAGTATAACGGATTACACATAGTGATTATAGGTTTTATACGTCTATGTACAGTTACTTACATTAAACAGACAAGACAAAAACGGGTAACAGCTGATGAGAGAAGGAGAGTTATAGAGAGTTGGGGAGGGGCGCGCGCCGTAGCACGCGCTGAGATTGTAGAGAGATAGAGAAGGAGAGAATGGTCCCGTGTGACCATAGAACAGCAAACATCACAGACCTTTGAGAGAGACATCAATCAAAACAAACCTTAAAACATTAACACTCGTCAGAGTTTGATACTTGCAAAAAAGGTTCGTTTGTGTGTGATGAGCTGTGTCCAGCATGCGCGTGTTCTCGTGTCTGAGGCGCGTTCTCCCGTGTCGTTTCGGAGCCGGGCGCGTGCTCGTTGCCAGAGCACGTTTCCGCGGGAGCTTTGAAAGCTGGTTGAAAGTGAAGTTGCTGAAGGAATTCAGGCTCCGTTCGTTCGACTCGTAGGTGGAAACGAACAAAGTGGAATTTGGAAATTAAACAAAAGAAACTTTATAAAGAAAATAAAAGCAGGGAACTCCGTGAGGGAGTTTAGATCGGAGACGTCACATGATGAGCAGTGATGAAGGCAGGGAGCAGAGAGCAAGAGAGCGCAGGAAGAGCTTTGCTCTTTCCTTTAAAGACTGTATGGGTCACTCCTTCGTTCGGCGCGTTGTCCAATCACCTTCAGTGATCTGGGAGCGGGAGAATCTTCTTTGTCCTGCCAGAAGACCCCAGTCTGTGTAGTTTATGACAGAGCTTTGCCTTAGTCATTTCTATGACTAAAAAGGATTCATCTAGTAATAATCATATCATTGCAGTCTATTATCGAGATTCAACTCCGTTAGGTCTCAAGATTTAAAATGGTATCAAACACATTCAGGTTGGATTATATGATAACGAAGTTACATAAGATATACAGATTAGAAGCATTTAGATTTTGATTACTACACATTAAAACTTACACTAAATCCCAAAACTGTCATGACATATAAATGGCAACACATAATACATTTGGTAATGTTTTAAATATGATTCGTTTGAAGAAAAGTCTCTTGTGTGTGTGTGCGTATCTCTCTGGAGACGTGGGTGTTCTGTCACGTGTGTTCCTTGGAATTTTTGGGGTGTCGTGTTACGTGTCTCTTTGTGTGTGTGTAATGGAGAAAGAGACAGAGACCTCTTGTTTGTTCACACAACGAATGAAGTGTTTGCAAGAAATCACGATTCACTAAATTTGATAAGCACCTGTCCGGATGTCAATGTTGCTACATATCCCCCTTTTTGTTCGATTAAGTCAGAGGATGGACTTCATCGAACAACAACTTAGCACAATGGATGACAGGTGGTTTGCTAGACTGATGGCTCAGCCCACATGAGGTTGAGGTGGTCGATGGTGTGGGGTTCTGTGAGAAACCGCCGACACGGCTTTGTGAGCTTGGCTGTGGATGTTCACATCTCGTTGAGTCTGGCACAGGGTGAAGGCCAAGACGAGTGTCAGTGCGTGGTCGGTGACCTTGGAAAGATACGACAGTATCCGCTGCGGTCCAGGTTTGGACACAGGTGAGGTATTCAGGCTGGGCGGTTGCCCATGCTTGGAGGGCTGTGTTGACAGGAGCAATGTTCGTGAGTTGGGACCCCCTTTTCTCAAACCAGAGATCTCCTTCTGGATCTAGGGTGACGTTGTAGTTCTTAAAGGATGGGAGTTCCAGTGCTGTCTGGTACTCTTTGCTCGGAAGATGGTACCATGACAGGTTACCGAGGTGTGAGATGGCACCTGTCAGTACTTGAGTCGGCATACTCGGGTTGAGCAGGTTGACACGGCTGGTTGTATCATGCTGTTCGTGAGTGACAGTGGCTGGGTGCGCAGGTGTGTTAGCCAGCCATCGTTCACCTACAATCTTTGCTTGTGTTTCTGTGACTTGTGTGCGAGGCTTAGCTTCAGCAGGGCAGCGTGTGTGGCTGACCAGGGGTTGCAACTCGCAGATTCCTTCAGTGTTGTCTCTGAGGAAGGGCTTGCTAGGGCAGAGATAATGAAAGTCTTTGGTCAAGGTGCACCCGTGCAGGTTTGGGGCCGGGTACAGCAGGGTGTCGCTGTCGGGGTAGGCCACCGCGTCTGGAGTGCATATCTTGAACTGGGTCCTGCTTTTCCAGGACCCGCTGTTGACAATGTCTTTGAGCCTGGAGGTTTGGTTTGACTCGATGATGGGTAGGTTTAGGAGAAAACCCACTTCTCTCTGCTGGGGGTTGACGTGAAGTGGGGTGGCGCAACCCAGCGAGTAAGCAAGGTGTGTTTGAAAAGGGTCAGCTGGCGTGGTGATGCTGGAAGCCAGCACAGTTCGCACAAGGCTTAAGAGTTTCAGGTACGGTGGGATTGCACCTGTGGCTAGGCTGTCAGTGGAGGAGCTAACCTCCCACAGCATGTCTGTCGTTAGTGCTGTAAACAGCGGAGTCTGGGCAAAGTCTTTCTGGAAGATATTAAACAGCGGTTTCATTGAGTTCACAGTCTGGTTCGCTGCGTTGACACTGGACATACCAATGTTAAAAAGAGTTCTGGCGGCAGCTACGGCTCCGAGCAACGCTCCCAGGAACCGTTCGGATCGGTGGTTGGTGCTTAGGAGTCCTGATTGCGTGGCAGTCACTTTCTCCAGTTGGTTGAGCAGATGTTCGACCTTGGCTTTGGCGTGAGGGAGGGAGTCCTCTGTCCGTTGGGCACTTGCCCAGATGTATGGGGCTGCGGTGCTGGGGTAGTGTGCTCTGTAGACCGGCGGGACTGGGTGAGTCGACCATACACTGGCTGAGTGTAGGTTCCGCAGTCGGTGATCAGGAGTCTCAGTTGTTCTCTCGGTGGCAGCTGTCCTCTGGATGGCTGACAGCACAGCATGACGACCCACAGCAGCAACCTGGTACAGATGACAGGGAGAGAGAGAGAGAAAGGGAAGGAAGAGGCAAACGAGGGTTGTCTTTGGTTGGACAGGGCAGTTCTTTTGCTTTGTGGGTGGCAGCTAGGTTTAGCTCGCCTTGGCCCATGTTTTGTCACATCTTTCTGCCAGCCTGTCGCTTGCTTCAATGTCTCGTCAGTGACTCTGGTGCTGTGTTGTGCCGCACATGATGCGTCATAGATAAACATTGGCATGACCCCCCTTTTGCAACTGTTCAGCACAAGCTTTTGCGCTGTGATGTCAACAGGTGCAGAACCCGTAATGTTGTGTGTATGCAGCGTGTGCATGTTATGCAGCGGTTTGAGGCACTGGCTGTCAGTGAGCTCAGACGGCGTGCAAGGGAGGCAGGAGGGGTATAAGTGGAGGCAATGCCAAGTCGTTGTTGTGGTGTCAGAAGCCCGCATGTCCGCTATGTTTGGTGTTGCAGACAGCGGAGCCTGCGTAAGAGGCACAGGGTTAGGCAGTGTAGCCTGTAAAAGTCTTGTGCAGTGTGTAGTCGCTGCAACGTTGAGGGCGGGTGGGTGGGTCGGGTGTGACCACCGCTTTCCGTTTGGTGCACCAGGCTTGGCGCGGGCATGAGTTTGTTCATGTGGCTGCAGGTCAGTCTTGACCTTGGCGCAGCATTTGTTAAAGTCTTTTGTGGGCTGGAAGGTGCAGGGTAGCGAACTTGAAACTTGACCTGTTGCTAAGTCTGTGTCGTTGTGACTGGCTGTGGGAGTTCCCATGAACTGTGTGACCTGGCAGTCTGGCTCTGTGGAAAGTCTCGTGACCTCTGTGATCTGACAGTCTGGCTCGGGTGGCCTGTGTGACTGGATGGGGAGAGGTTCTGGCACTTGAGCCCAAAGAGTTCGCTTTTTGAAGTCCAGTAAGGGCTCGAAACGATCCAGCAGGTCTTTGCCAATGATGAGTGGATGAGTGTTCATTGGTGAAACGTACACAGGGTGAGTCAGCGACATAAAACCTATTGACAGGTGGATTAGAGTTAGCTGTTCGAGCCGGATGCTATTTTGGCTGTATGAATGCACATTTAGCTCACAAGTGTGGGATTCAAAAGTTCGATTCTGTCTCTTAGCTTCGACTTTGAGTCTTTTGAAAAGTTGAGATGAGATCACAGTGAGGTCTGCTCCTGTGTCTATCAAGGCTTCAAGTTTCACTTCCTTCTCCAAAGTGCAGGCTAGGTAGGGTTTCCTGGTCACCCCCCTTTCAAGAAGGTTTCCCAGAAACTGTGGCACCGGGGCTGTTGTTGTCAGCCGGAGTGAATGGTAGGTGTTGTCAGTTTGTGATGCAACAATGAGTGAGTGAGTGGAGCTGCTATTTGGTGATGTAACAGCAAAGTTCATGGGTTGCGATTTGATAACAATGTCTGGTGGGTTGTCCCCGGGAGGGACGTGTGGCTTGCTGCGGGGGCAGCTAGCCGGAACAGCACTTCCTGGGACTTTGTGATGTTGGTCCCAGGTGTGATGTGTTGTGCTGTTTCGTGTAGTGTGTGCAGCTGTCAGCTGTGGTGCTGGAGCGGAGCTGTCACTTTGTGGTGTGACAGCTAGCTCTGTAGTCTGTGGGGGACGAGCAGTGTTCGTGGTGCTTGGCTCAGGCAGATGGCAGTCAGACAGGGTGTTGGTTTCAGTTCTTATGCTTAGACATAAGATGTCTGGTTCGTCCTTGTCTCTCTTGCGATGTTTCTTGTGAAGAAACTCTTTCAGCATCCTCACGATCTCTGCTGTCTCCGACGTGGCTGCACTGTGTTTTTCTGGTGTGCGATGAGGCTTGGGCTTACCAGTAGCATGTCGAGAGGGGTTCCAGGGCTGGCTTTCTGGGCTTGGAGTTCTGGACGGCGGGTGATGCAGGTCCCAGAACCTCTTAGAGCGCTCGCTCCGATGCTTTGGATGAGCACCGTCACGGTTGTGCTGCCCTCTGCTGGCTTGGAACGGTCTTGACTCTCTGTGGTACAGTCTGTGACTGTGGTGCTGTTGGGCGCCTTCTGTGTCTAGCTCTGAGCAGTGCTCAGAGACAGAGTAGGTTGTGGGGTCTTTTACAGTCTTTTTGGAAATAGTCTTTTGCTTGGTGTAAGCTTTGTGGACCAAGTCACGTAGCTGTTGGGTGGACATGCTACGTGGACAGGCCAGAACGCCTAAGTGATGACTCACTGTGGGATGCAGATTTCGGAGGAACAGCGTCCTGAAGTTGACATCTTCTTCCATACCGGGCTCGTTTCGTGCTCCGAAGTAGGCGTGTCGGAGTCGGCCGTAGTAAGTCTGTGGGTGTTCAGGTCGGGCCTGTTTGACGTCCATGGCGGTGAAGACCCCTTGTTCTGATTCTGGATCAGAGAATTCACGGATCAAAGCTTGTCGCAGCTGCTGGTAGTCCCTTTTGACAGTCTCTGGTTGACGGTCTAGGAAGCTGCGCACGTCACGGCTAGAAGTAATTCTGAGCAGGCAAAACTTGTCCCGAGCTGTCACGTTGGCGACAGTTTGCAGGTGAAAGTCAATGTCTTGAAGGTAAGCATGTACATCATGGCCTCCTGCAAGGTTTGGAGTGAACGTGGGGATGTTTCTGGCCAACTTGTCAACGTTTGTGGGGGAAGAGCTGTGGCTGGGGGCCCAATCCGTCTGGAGGGGATTCTGACCCTTTTCAGCTCCGCCCCCTTCAGCTTTGGGAGCCGTGCCGCGATTAGCGGTGAGTGTTCTCTGAGAGGACCCCCCCCTTTCTGCTGACAGGGGTTTTTGTTGGCTGGCTGGTGTGTACCGGCTGGTCAGGGGAAACTTTGTGGTGTGTGTTTCCCCTACCCGGTCACTGTTAAGTCTGTAAGAATGGCTCAGTTCTCTGTGAACAATGTCAAGTTCGTCTCTGAGATCATGTCTCTGCAGAGTAAGCTCATGGATTTCAGCTCTGGCCACCTGTAAGTGTTTTTCACAGGCTGTGGCTTTAGCGTTTTTGTCTCTTAGTTCAGTCTTTGTTCTCTCGAGGAGAGCGTCACTTTGTTGGAGTCTTTCGTCGAGGTCTTTACGGGTTTCTTTCTCCGACTGTTCTCTTTGGTCTGTGTCGAGGCGAAGATCTTGCAGGGCCTTTCGAAGTCTTTCTACTTCTTTCTGTAGCTCTGGATCTGTGGCGTTCTCTTTCACGGTCTGGAGAAGAAGCTGGTCAAGATGACTTTGGGTGTGGGCCTGGTTCCTCCGGGCCTCCTCTGCTTGAAGCTTTAGCGCTGCTGCTTCCTGCTCCAGGTTGCTGTGGCTCCTTTCGCTGAGCCGTGCCTGGGCGACGAGTTTGTGTGCGAGGCTTCCGACGATCTTGGCCCAGTCCTTGTAGCTGTAGCTCTGTGTCGGATCGTGGGTCATCAGTTTGACCAGGTCGGTGTCCAGCTGTTCTCGGCTCAGGGGCTCTGCGTCAGCGGCGTCTCCGGGCAGGAAGTCGGTCGTCATGGCTCTCAACCACAACTCGAGTTCGTCCCACTGGGCAGCCATACTGGACGGCCGTGACCTTGGCACACTGTGGGCGAGAGAGAACACAGAACACACACACAAAGAGACCAATGCAAGTTCGTTTTAAGGTTAACGCTATGATCATACGGCTATGCCGTTTTATGAGAATTTTGGGGCTAACTGATGCCAACAGTTAGTTCGCGGAGCCAATTAACTTGGGTCGTCTGAGGACCTGCACTAGAGGTTGTGACGAGCAGTAGCCTGGCGGGTCACGTGGTGGCCCCGGCTGCTGGTAGTCACTCTACTGCTTAGCTTCCTTGATGGCTCTCTCAGGTTACTGTTTCTAGGTGAAATGAAAGAAACAAATCACAACAGAACAAAGGATAGAACAGATCAAAGTGAAATAAGATCAAACAATAGTAACACGGTATGTGTTAGAGAGAATAAGGAGGCCTAAGCCTATTACCACTGCCAGAGTTTACGATAGGGCCTACAGGTGAGTGGGGACTATCGGGGTAGAAAACCTAGGAAGATGGTGAGGCTTGGATAAAAGGGATATAGGCCAAACACTTAAATGACCGGGGAATATCTAGTATTCTGTGGCTTATACTAAGTGTATGGGTTTTACCTCATTTAGTTTGCCTGGGGTGAAATGAGGTCACTCAGGTGGGAGCCGGCGGCGCGGTCAACCTTCTTGACGGTCCCAAACACTCGACCGCAGTGGACCCGGGCCCTCTGTTACTCTGTGTACCACGGTGCGACCTTCTCAAACAACTTGCGACCTTAAACACAACCTGGCAACGCCAAGGTGTCAACTGCCAGACAGCACGACAAAAATGGGGTTTTCCCCGGAACCCGGCCCCTGCAGCAGGCCCTGGTTCAGGTACTTGTCCCGAAATTGCCTTGTGTGTCAGCTGGCGTGGTTGACTTTACCCTTGGAGTGCTAAATTGCTGATGTAGCAGTTGCGTGCCACCCCAATGGTAAGAGACAGAGGAGTCCGAGACTCACGCACGGCCGGTGTCGGTCGTGACGACCAGGTGACCCCGCTCGCTGGAAACCAACCAGAGATGACTGTCAAATCACCACAGCGCCCTAGGGAGAACTACACATAAACACACAAAAAGGGGTAAACAGGTGAAAGTTAAAGTCAATTAAGGCTTTCTTGTTTAACCAAGTTTAGTAATTATCTATGTAGAAATAAAGGCAAAGGCTTTGAAATAATGGTAAAACAAAAAGGGAATTATGATAACGTTGGTGATTATCAGAATAACCTAACCTAAAAGAGAGATAAGAAAATTAGGAATAAAAGTAATAATATTTTTTTTTTTTTTTTTTTTTTAAATTAATAATAAAAATTTTTTTAAATAAAATAAAATAATGAAAAGTCAGGATGACCCCAGAAGAAGAGACAGGCCGCAGTAGTGGGTCTGTCCCACAAAAGGGGCGTACCTCCTCTCAGCGGTCACCCTGTTTGAACAGACAAACTCATTCAAATTAAATTCAACTGGTTTAAATTCGAATTTAAATAAGCCTGTGCAGAAATGTAAAAATCAGAGTGATATTTTATAATAATCCAGATGACGTTAAGGCATCAGTAATTACTATGAAATAATCAGAAGGGAAAGATGAAATAAGTACACACTTCAAAAGAGTGAAAGGGGAAAAAGAGTGGCACCGACTTAGTATCCACAAGGCCACGCGGTGGCGCTGTTTCCTTCTAGTGGATGACAGTGGCTGCCAGCCAAACAAGATTTAAATCCAAAATTTAAATCTGATTTAACTCGAATTTAGATAAGCGTGTAAGGGAATTGAGAACTCAGAATGATATCGAATAATAACTTAGATGCATTAAAGTATCAGTAATTATTATAAAATAATCAGACGAGAAAACAGAAATAAAGCAATTCACACAGAATTGGAAACAGAGAAGCGAGTTGAATGAACCGCTTTAGCGGGAGGCGGCCACTGGGTGGCGGACTTCCCTCTATGGGCTCTCAATGGCTGGGCTGGGATTTAATTTAAGTTTTAATTCACCTCTTGTTTGAACCAAACTCAAAGTAAATGTACCAGTCACAAGCAGGAAAATTGTCTAACACAAAATAATATTCGCACGAGCAAAGCTGGAAATGCCAATAATTATTGAGAATTTAGACATAAGCTAATTCACTATTCATCATAGAACACTTGAATTTAGCAGTACGAGAGCATTATCTGAAACGGCCACGAGATGGCGTAGTCGCGCTCATGCAGGCTGACGTCAGTGGGAGGCGGTGCTCACGCAGGGTGACGTCGTTGGGGCGCGTATTTTGAGACTTGAACACCTAAAAAGGACCTCTGGTGTTTAGTCCGCGGAATTACAACCAATTTTAAATGTGACTCTAAAGAGCTCAGAGCGTTCAGCTCAGTCACGTGCTGATTTTCTGCAATAAAATCACAAAGGAAACAAGATCTCTACAGATCTTCGGGTGCTATACTACACAAGAGAGAACGTGTCAGGACTTCTTCACTGCACTTTATTACTCAAATGTGGAAAACAGGAATTATCATCTGTTGTTGGGTTCCCGTAAACATTTAACCACAATAGCACTTATGATTTAAAAATGTCTTAGGTTTACAAAATGGGTAGCTAATCCAATTTTCGACCAGGAGTTATCGTTATTTTAACGATCTAATATTATTATTAGGCCTATTATCGAAACGGAGGAGACTCGCTCTGTTCCAATCTACCGCGTGAACAAAGAAACTCGTTTGATTTCAAGCGGGCTAAAGCAATATTAATTACAGGCTGAACAGAGATTCTTTTCTCTAGGACATTTACCGGTATTGTCACTTCCAGCGTCTGTTAATATGCTTGAGCTGAGCTGGCTCGGCTCCAGTCAGTTCTTCAGTGAGCGCGCGTGGGTTCGCATTTGGCGCGTGGGTAACACAATATTCAGAATGTACGGAATGTACAGAGATTCTGTTCTCTTTACCGAAACAATATTAATATAATACATCGAAGTTTATTTTAGCAATTAACAGGGGCTGAAAATGTTAAACATATCTAGCAGGGTCAATTTGCTTTGACTGAGATCGGCTTCGTGCCTTCTAACAGTCCTTCGGTGAGCGCGCGTGGTTTTTGCCTTACTAGGGCGCGCTTGTTTCCTCAATGGGATCGCGTGGGCTCTCGCTGGAGCGCGCGCGTTACATTAATACACAATATAGACAGGCTGAAACTGATTTGCTCGTAAAACACAAAGTTTGAGATCGCCCAAATTTTTCTCCACCAAAATGTAATCTATATGCCTCGGACTCTTGGTCCGTATGAATTAGCTCAAATGATCTATAGGGAATTTTAATAACTAATCATGAATATGATTAATATTCTGCATATTACTTTACATTAAATTATCGAAATTGAAAATGTCTAGATTATACGAATATATGAATAATTGATCACAACGTCTTATAATTCCTCATTCAGATATCAATAATCTTATTTAATTTCGATTATGAGATAACCTTTAAGGGAAATTCATGTAATGATCAAATAGGTGTTTGTCCTGCAAAAACCATCAAAGATCACCCATCAACCTCTCAGTAAAGCTATCTCCTTATAACCTCCAAGAAACATTAATTTTCTGGCCGTGAACATTAATTTTCCTGTGTTTATAAAATTAAAACTAGTAAATAATAAGAGCTCTGGCAGCTCTTGGATCTTTTAATCTCATTGACGTTTGTGGTTTTACGAGCGTTTTTTCACAGACACAGTCTTGAATATATTGTTTTAATAAATGCAAACTACAGAGTATAACGGATTACACATAGTGATTATAGGTTTTATACGTCTATGTACAGTTACTTACATTAAACAGACAAGACAAAAACGGGTAACAGCTGATGAGAGAAGGAGAGTTATAGAGAGTTGGGGAGGGGCGCGCGCCGTAGCACGCGCTGAGATTGTAGAGAGATAGAGAAGGAGAGAATGGTCCCGTGTGACCATAGAACAGCAAACATCACAGACCTTTGAGAGAGACATCAATCAAAACAAACCTTAAAACATTAACACTCGTCAGAGTTTGATACTTGCAAAAAAGGTTCGTTTGTGTGTGATGAGCTGTGTCCAGCATGCGCGTGTTCTCATGTCTGAGGCGCGTTCTCCCGTGTCGTTTCGGAGCCGGGCGCGTGCTCGTTGCCAGAGCACGTTTCCGCGGGAGCTTTGAAAGCTGGTTGAAAGTGAAGTTGCTGAAGGAATTCAGGCTCCGTTCGTTCGACTCGTAGGTGGAAACGAACAAAGTGGAATTTGGAAATTAAACAAAAGAAACTTTATAAAGAAAATAAAAGCAGGGAACTCCGTGAGGGAGTTTAGATCGGAGACGTCACATGATGAGCAGTGATGAAGGCAGGGAGCAGAGAGCAAGAGAGCGCAGGAAGAGCTTTGCTCTTTCCTTTAAAGACTGTATGGGTCACTCCTTCGTTCGGCGCGTTGTCCAATCACCTTCAGTGATCTGGGAGCGGGAGAATCTTTTTTGTCCTGCCAGAAGACCCCAGTCTGTGTAGTTTATGACAGAGCTTTGCCTTAGTCATTTCTATGACTAAAAAGGATTCATCTAGTAATAATCATATCATTGCAGTCTATTATCGAGATTCAACTCCGTTAGGTCTCAAGATTTAAAATGGTATCAAACACATTCAGGTTGGATTATATGATAACGAAGTTACATAAGATATACAGATTAGAAGCATTTAGATTTTGATTACTACACATTAAAACTTACATTAAATCCCAAAACTGTCATGACATATAAATGGCAACACATAATACATTTGGTAATGTTTTAAATATGATTCGTTTGAAGAAAAGTCTCTTGTGTGTGTGTGCGTATCTCTCTGGAGACGTGGGTGTTCTGTCACGTGTGTTCCTTGGAATTTTTGGGGTGTCGTGTTACGTGTCTCTTTGTGTGTGTGTAATGGAGAAAGAGACAGAGACCTCTTGTTTGTTCACACAACGAATGAAGTGTTTGCAAGAAATCACGATTCACTAAATTTGATAAGCACCTGTCCGGATGTCAATGTTGCTACAGCGCTGTAGTGCAAGGCTGTATTGCAGCCCTCCTTGATGCAATTGAAGCGTTTAATGGTAACGTTACTGCCTAATTATTTCACATGCAGCTGATTGATATTTTTGTTTATTTGTACATTTTACTTATATTTAATCAAAATCAGACGTAATCAGGAGTCAATCGATAGATGTATCTCATAATGTGTGCGTATGACGTCGGTTTCCCAAATTCGCGTTTACATGGAGAAAATGTAATCTTTGGCGATTTGAGAATTTGTGAAACCGACGTCATACGCACACATTATGATGTAAATCTATCGATTGACTACTGGTCACGTCTGATTTATCAAATTTTATTTATAGCAACCAAGTAAGATGTGTTTATTCCTCTCCCAAACAGACATTGAGAGATCATGATTGTCAAAGCACAATTTCGAAATTTGAAAAAAATCATTAAAATCCCAGAGGCTTGCTTTGATTTATTTATTGCAGAAGGTAAGTAATAAACTCGTTATTAATAATTACATATGTATATATCTATATCCCTGTGTGTCAAATTGTGAATAAATTATTGCCTAAAATTGATAAACCTTTTGTTGTGCAGTGAAAGAGAAGTTTTCATTAGCGGAAGACCTTGAAGTTAGAGTAACAGATGACACTGGCACAGAGGTGGATGAAGAGGTGTTTCCTGACCTTGTGAGCACCAGTGGGTTTTTGTCCTACATGATTTAACTGACATTGGTGAGTGATAACAAGCTATTGAATGTCAAATCCCAATATGTGAATGAATTCTGTTAATGTTTAGCCTAATTAATAATTCATTATTAATATTTGCAATTTAATGTTAATTTGCTGCTAATAATAAAGACCCCCCCTAAATTTATTGCATCATATTCAGGGGTGACAGATTGATAAGCAGTCATGCTATTTATGAGTGGATGTTAATTTTGATACTTTGCGGTAAAAGTGGCTCTCCTATTGACTTTGTCATATCAGTGGGGCTCTCATGAAAAAAAGAGTGAAGACTACTGCACTTGAGGTAAGCTTAAACATACCAACATTTAATTTCAAAGTGAACTATCCCTTTAACAGGACCTTCCACACCTTCAGTAAGCTTTGAAACAGATACAATTGTGGTGTAATCTATATTACATGTTACCACTAGGGGGCAACACGGGCATGTAGGATGGGGAGTACGGATAAGAGCGAGTGAGACACAATGTTATTGTTGCAGCCTGATAATAAAGCGGCTTGTTGAACACTCAAGGCAACGGCCTTTATTTGTAAAAGAACCCAACACAACATGGTGTCAGAAGTGGCTGTGCTTTGAGAAAGAAGTCAGCTTTGCGCCCGGCTAGCGATTATGAGTGAGGAAGACCAAGAGAGTGGAGCCTCAGCAGCGGGAGCAGCCGCGGCGGATGGTCCAGTAATGGCGGCGGCGGCAACCTTCACCATCAAACCACCGGAGGCGTTTGGTTTTGCAAAGCCCCAAGAGTGGGAAAGGTGGAGTAGACGGTTCGAGCGTTTTAGACTGGCAAGTAACCTGAATAGCTCTTCGGAAGCAAACCAAGTCAATACTCTGGTTTATTGCATGGGAGATGAGGCTGACGACGTGCTAAGAGGGCTCAAGCTAACGGCCATGCAGCGCCAGCAATACAATGTAGTCAAAACAGCTTTCGACAGACATTTTTTCCCAAGAAAAAATGTGATTTACGAGAGGGCAAAATTCAATAAGAGAGTGCAACAGCCATCAGAACCCGTGGACACATTTATTACAGCTCTTTATGCACTAGCAGAAAACTGTGAGTATGGTGCTCTTCATGATGATCTTTTGAGAGATAGGCTTGTAGTGGGTCTTAAAGATTCGTCTCTGTCAGAAAGAATGCAGCTTGACAAAGATCTTACCCTAGCTAAAGCTATCACAATGGCAAGACAATCGGAAGAAATAAAGAGACAGCAGACTGACTTGAAAGGCGAAATTATCGCCAGCAAAACAGCTATGGATGCAGTACAAGTTAGAAAGGCCAAGCTGAACAAGTTCAAAACCAAAGAGCAAAAACAGTTTAAGCCTTTGAAGTTTCAGCAGACCAAACATGACAGTAAAGCATGTTCCAAGTGTGGCAAAGCACCCGCGCACGCAGCAGTACAATGCCCAGCAAAAAATGCAGAATGCCATAACTGTGGAAAACGCGGACATTACGGTAGAGTCTGTAAGTCCAGCACATCCGTGAACGAGGTTGCGGACAGTGCGGCTGGACTTTTTCTGGGTGAGGTGGATTCTGGAGAAGAACCATGGCTGGCGGACATAAACGTGGACTCTGGAGCAGATGTGTCTGCTATTTCCGAACAAACATTTGTGAGCTTCAAACTCAAAGACAAAACATTGGACAAGGCAGAAAAACCACTCTATGGACCGGGTGGGGCTGCGTTAACAGTTTTGGGGTCTACCACAGAGACTATTGTGCATGGGGACAGGAGCACTACTGAGAAGATCTACGTAGTCCGAAACCTCCGTGTAGCACTGCTGAGTAGAACAGCTTCGGTGAGACTGAAGCTTATCGCCAGAGTCGATACTATAAATGAAGAGACAAGTGACTAAAGCATACCCCAAGTTATGCGAAGGACTTGGGCGGGTACAAAAGCCATACACCATAAAATTAAAACCTGATGCAAAGCCCTTTTTGCTCAAAGTGCCAAGGCGCGTACCACTGCCGCTCATGGGCAAAGTTAAAGAAGAGCTGGACAGAATGGAAGGGTTGGGAGTTATTAGTCGTGTGGACGAGCCGACCGACTGGTGCTGTGGCATGGTTGTAGCTCCCAAAAAGGACAAAGAGAAGGTGCGTATCTGTGTGGACATGACACCTTTAAATGAGTCCGTGTGTCGTGAAAGATACATACTTCCTTCTGTAGACCAAACACTAGGCATGCTCACAGGTGCTTAGTATTTTTCTAAACTTGACACAAATATGGGCTTTTGGCAAATACCACTATCCACAGAATCGGCACTCCTCACCACCTTCATTTCGCCATTCGGCAGGTACCACTTCAACCGTTTACCTTTTGGTATCTCCAGCGCGCCCGAACATTTTCAAAACATGATGGTGACGGAGGTTACAGCAGATCTCGAGGGAGTCGTCTGTCACATGGACGATATCCTGATCTGGGGATCGACCGTAGAGGAGCATGACACAAGACTGCATGCTGTCCTGCAGCGGGCAGAGAAAGTCGGCGTTACATTGAACATGTCGAAATGTGAGTTTACCAAACGAAAAGTCAAATTCCTGGGATTCATCGTCTCAGCAGATGGAATGAGTCCTGATCCAGACAAAACCCAAGCTGTTCAGGACATGAAGGAGCCAAGCAACGTGAGTGAGCTTAGGAGCTTTCTCGGTATGGTAAACCAACTGGGGAAGTTTATTCCAAACCTTTCGGAAAAGGATAAACCACTGAGAGACTTACTCTCAACCAATAACATGTGGTACTGGGGGCACAACCAGCAAAAGGCGTTTCTCAACCTTAAACAAGAACTGTCTTCTCCTCCTGTGTTACAGCTCTACAACCCGAATAAGCCACAGAAAATCTCCGCGGATGCCTCTTCATTTGGCCTGGGGGCAGTCATGCTGCAAAAATAGGGAGATGGTCACCAGTTGCTTATGCTTCCCGGTCATTAACCCTCTGAGGTCGGCAAACGCGCGGGCACGTTTTGCTCGGTTTTTTTTTTTACATAGCAGCAAAATAGACCTAAAATACTCCGTCATTTTTGGTCATACAGACTTAAGAAATATGAAAAAATAAGCTGTTAAATGTCTACTTTTTTATGTGTCCACTTACAATCGAAATAAAACATTGTGCTTTTGTAAAATAAAGAAAATATACAGGGTGTGCTTTCTGCCTCTCCGTCTCCGTGAACTTTTTTTCTGATGCACGTCTCTAAATTTAAACAAAACTCAGCGAATACTATTCTCTCAGACATGAGCTATATATCTCTATAATCATATAAGTGTGTAGTTTTAAATTATCTAATTCAAAACTAAAAGAAATATTCTCTGTTTATGTAATCTATATAAAAAGAGCGAGAGATCAGCCGTTCTCATTATCGTTCTGGCATCTCATTACTCTGCTAATGTGACACGCCTATCAAGAGCGCGCCGCTATTCAAACGCAGATCTGAAGCAACACACGCAAACCAGTCAACGCCCACAACAGCTGGATAACACACTCGCTGTGAGGAATAATAATATCGTGATAATCCTGGAAATTTTACCTCAAACGTGCTGGAGTAGCCTAACAACGGATCCAGCTGCAGATCAAGTAAGTGCTTTGTTCTAATCGCGATATGCAATGGTGTCTGTAAACCGCAAAAGACTGTTTAAATTTGAATCGCGTTTCTGTGTTTGAATGAATGCGGCACAGACACATGCGTTTGTTTACTACAGCTCGCGCATGTCTGTGTGAATGAATTTAGCTTTTAGCAAACTATATTGCCAACTGAGATGAGTAAAAATCGACTGATTACGTTGAAATAAAATGTCTTTGTATAAGCAACATATTAAACTGCAAATTAACATTTATGCATATAAAAGACGATATGTTACAGACGAAATATGAAAGACAACATTTCGTTTTGGATAGATTATAAAGTTTTTACTGCCACATCAAAACCTAATTTACAAGGTGCAAACAAAATCTTAAAATATCAATATAAGCCTTCTCTTTAAATTATGTATGTATGTATGTATGTATGTGTGTGTGTGTGTGTGTGTGTATATATTTGTGTGTTCGTATATATATATATATGTGTGTGTGTGTGTATATGTGTGTGTTGTCTTTGCATTCTTTCTTGTGGCTCAGTGAAATGCTCATTAGTATGCAGTATTAGCAGGTATTTTTCTCCTCAGGTGTGAATGAGGACATTATTCATGACCTTGTTGGATCATTCACGCCCCCCTGCATATTGCCTTTCCAAACAAAAAGTGTCTTACTAAATTTAAATCAATCTATTGTTTAATGTGAACGATTAGCCAGGATGATTTTCAGATAATTTTGAAGTAAATACTCTAGCCGACAACATCCATTAGTCAAAAGTATTGTGGGAATATGTGAAGTTGGTCGTTTGTGGTCTTATATCAGAAAATGTAAGTTTGAGTTTTTTGAATAACCACGCATAAATAATATTCTCTCAAAAATGCAAACATGTACATACATGTTGCCCACATATTATGATAGCCATGTTCGTGCTAAATAGAGTGTAATTACACCTTTGCCATTAATATGTTTATAAGCAACTGAAAAAAATACAAATATCTGGGCATGTCAAAACATCTCAAGGACCCCAAAAACACCTTAGACCCCAGAGGGTTAACACCTACAGAGCAGCGCTACGCTCAGGTGGAAAAAGAAGCGCTGGCTCTTACGTGGGCCTGTGAGAGGTTTTAGGACTTTATCCTAGGCCTTCACTTTGAACTCGAAACTGACCACAAGCCACTAGTGAGTCTTCTGGGAGGACAAGCTTTAGATGCACTTCCGCCGCGGATACAGAGATTCCGTATGCGCTTAATGAGGTACTCATACACAATAAAGCACATCCCTGGCAAAAGTCTCACCACAGCGGATACACTCTCACGCTTACCGCTTACAAACAGTGTTACTGGCGCTGATACAGATCTTATGGAGGACACTAATATTTACCTTGAATCTGTGCTAGAGGGTCTTCCTACAAGCAGTAAATACCTGGCAGATCTTCAAGAGCAGCTGATGTCTGACAGCGTCTGTTCTCAAGTCATAAGGTACTGTACAGAAGGCTGGCCCGATCGTAACCAGCTACAAGGAGCGGTGAAGCACTACTGGCCTGAGAGAGCTGTTCTGAGTGTGCACAACGGACTACTACTTAGGGGCACAAGGTTAGTTATTCCTGCTAACATGAGAAACTCAGTTTTGGACAAAATACATGAGGGTCACCAGGGGGTGGTTAAGTGCAGAGAGCGTGCCCGTCAGGCAGTGTGGTGGCCAGGGTTAAGCAACCAGATCAGTGAACTTGTCCTCAAATGCAGACAGTGCATACAGGAAAGAGTCAATGCAAGAGAGCCTTTAACGCCCACAGATTTACCTGAAAGACCATGGCAGAAGATAGGTGCTGACTTGTTCGCGCTGAAAGATAAAAACTACCTGTTACTAGTGGACTACTTCTCTAGGTATATAGAGATTGCTCAGCTCAGCCCAACTCGCTCTGCCAATGTCATTGTGCATTTTAAATCAATATTTGCACGTCATGGAATACCAGAGATACTGATCACGGATAACGGCCCGCAGTTCGCATGTCAGGAAATGAAAGATTACGCAAGTGAATACTGTTTTGAGCATGTGACCAGTAGTCCCAGGTACCCCCAAAGCAACGGCGAGGCGGAGAGAGCGGTCCAAACAGTTAAAAATCTCCTCAAGAAAGCTAGTGATCCGTACAGAGCTCTATTAGCCTATAGGACCACAGCGCTGGCAAATGGCTACAGCCCAGCACAGCTACTCATGGGACGTCGACTTCGTACCACTCTGCCGATGCTACCAGAGGCCTTACAGCCTTGTGTGCCAAATCTTCGACAACTTCGTCATGTAGAGAGGGAGAGAAGGATGAGACAAACCGAATGTTTCAACAAAAGACACAGAACAAGAGATCTGGATAAACTGATACCCGGAGACCCTGTTTGGATTGCAAATGCAAAAGCAACAGGCACAGTGACATCTGTCCACCCAACGCCACGGTCCTATGTCATCAGTGGACCGCAGGGAACTATCAGAAGGAATCGCAGTCATCTTGTGCCTTTGCCGATATCAGAGACTCATACTGAATCACAACTGACCCAGTCTAATGAAAGAAACCCTCCTGCAGAGATACTTTCTGAGCCACAAGCACATCAAGCACCAGATGTTGTTCGAACCAGGTCTGGTAGAGAAGTGGTAAAACCAAAAAGACTGGATCTGTAAAAAAAAGAAAAATGCATTAACATTTCTGTTATGCTTTGAATAAGTTCTGAATATGCCTTAATCTAATACCAGTTTTTGCATTGAAAATGTTATAATGTCTCAATACCTGTTTGATAAGGGAACAGAAAATAGTATGACAATTGTTAAAATGTTTATGCCCAGAATTGATTTACAGCTAAGAGTAGTTAACTTACCTTCAGTAAGGGGGATGTGGTGTAATCTATATTACATGTTACCACTAGGGGGCAACACGGGCATGTAGGATGGGGAGTACGTATAAGAGCGAGTGAGACACAATGTTATTGTTGCAGCCTGATAATAAAGCGGCTTGTTGAACACTCAAGGCAACGGTCTTTATTTGTAAAAGAACCCAACACAACAACAATGTCACCAAATTCAAGTGAGGACAGTGACCAGACTCCAAAACGATTCAGGAAGAATGTTGAAGAGGCTTCTCACAGCTTAGAGGCCAGAGATGTAAGTCCCAGTAGCCTTACACAGACATTTACTTATTTACTTATCATAACTAGGGCTGTCACTTTCCGTTCGAAAATCGATTGCACAATCGATCGGGACCAACCAACACAAGTTTCAAAAACAAATTCTCCCGAGGCCGGAGCGCGTCCAGTTCATCACGATAAGCCAGCGAACGATATTCACACAGTCACCCCAGGCTTCAGGAAGAAAGAAAACCCACAAGATCAGCATTTCTCAGGCTGTTGACCACGTGGTGGTATTTAAAAAAGTAGGTAATAATTGGTGACAAAATACAAGGGGTATAAGTGTTATACTTTGATTTACTTCACTAAAGGGTTAGTTCACTCAAAAATTAAAGTTCTGCAAGTAATTACTCACCCTCATGTTCTTCCAACCCCGTAAGACTACCGTTCATCTGTCTCACTCCTTCATAGGCTTCTACGGGATTGCAACTCACTGAGTGTTCAAGAGCAAAAGATACTTTCCAACAGGTCTTATCGTAGTTTTCTCTAGTTTTGATCAAATTTGTGTTTTTCTTTGTTTGTTTTCTTCATTCAGGCATGCCGGAGTATACAGGAACATCTTGAGGCAGAAGAGAATCGTCAACCATACATTCTTGCCGCAGGGAGCAGCAAGGAAGCCATCAGTCAGTTCTTCATTGTGGTTGATAAAAAGCTCATCCCCTGTCAAGAATCCTCTTCACTTGCAGCAATTGATGAACTTTTCAAGGTCCATTTTGTTTTCAGCATCAGTTATGATCTTCCACTTAAAAATATGTACACTTTTCTCCAGACTGCAGTCTACAGAATTGATGTTGGCACCACAAGTGAGAGCCCAAGGGTAAAGGAGCTCAGAGCTAAGTTATTGAATGATGTTTAGATGCTACATCTGTAAAACGCTGCTTGCTACAACAGTAAAATTAATTCGGCACTTTAAACTTGTACATGGTTTGTATCCTGGCAAGAAATTTGAGCTGGTTTGTGCTCAGGATGGTTGTTCCTTGCAATTTAAAAGTTATGCAGGGTTTAGAAAACATTTAATTAGATTTCATTGTAGTGATGTAGCATCAAGCAGTGAGAATGTATCACTACAAAATCAACAAGCTCCAAATCCCAGTGAAGCAGCATCACTTGTTGTGTCTAACACAGAGCAAAGTTCAGGTAATGATGCAAGTTTGCATGAATGTTCTTCTGTTTCAAGGGATTGTTCAAGGGAAATGTGTGCATCCATAATAGCCAAATTGCAGGGTAACGGTGTTGCAAACAGTGTTATTATGTCAGTTGTTGAAAGCATGGAAGATTGTGTTACTGATTTCCATACAAGTTTAAGAGAAAACATTTTAAACATTGTGCCTGTTGAAAGCACAAGTAGAAGTTCAGTTGAAGATGTTTAATAGTTTTCGTAATCCATTCTCCGATTTTAATACCGAAACAAAATGGAGAAAATATTTCAGCGAGAAATGGGGGGCTGTTGAACCTACTGAAATACATTTGGGCTTCAGATACGATACAAGAAAGAATAAGATCTCTGGAATGTATGAACAGATTCCAGTTAATGACACTTTCATATATATCCCTCTTCTGAAGACTCTTGAATTCATTTTTAGGAATAATGAAGTCTGTAATTCTTTTTTCAAGAGAAACGGCAAAGTGACATGTTTCAAGATTTTTTTGACGGACAGTATTTTAAAAACTATAATTTGTACTCCATTCATAGCAATGCACTTCAGATCCAAATTTACTACGATGATTTTGAAACGGCAAACCCATTAAGATCTAAACATGGGATTCATAAACTTGGCTGTTTATATTTTGTGCTTCGTAACCTGCCAGCACACATAAATTCTTCCTTAATGAACATACATCTAATTTCTTTGTTTCATTCTGAAGATGGAAAAAAGTATGGCATGGACAAAATACTTGGCCCATTGATTGATGATGTGAAAATACTTGAGCAGGAGGGAATGAAGGTGTCATTTTCTGAGGAGCCCATCTTTGGTACCATTGCGCAATTTACTGGTGATAACTTGGGTCTAAATGGTATTCTTGGTTATGTTGAATCTTTTTCTGCGAAACATTACTGCAGACTGTGCCTCACTAACAAGGTGTTAGCACAGGAAGTATGATCCGCAAGTGATAGTGCGTAACAGAAACCTAAATGAGGAACATTACAAGTATCTTGCTGACAACCCTAATGAAAACTCCTGTTATGGTGTTAAAAGAAATTCTGTACTCAATACCTTGACTTACTTTAATGTATCAGAGAACTTTGTGCTGGATATTATGCATGATATCCTGGAAGGAGTTGCACAGTATGAAGTGAAACTGCTTTTTGAATACATGAGTTGCAATCTAATTTCTGGCGATTCCATTCCTCAATGATTGTATGCCTTTAACTATGGCTATTTAGACAAAAACAACCGCCCAACCAGGGTCAACCTTCAACAAGCAGGAAACAGCATTGGACTCAACGCAAGTCAGACATTGTGTCTAATTAGGAACATACCTCTCATATTCGGAGATGTGGTCCCAGAGGGGGATATGCACTGGCATCTGATGTTGCTTCTCTTAAATATTGTTAACATTATATTTTCTCCTTGCATCTCTGAAGGAATGACAATATTTTTGAAGCATCTTATAGTGGAGCATCATCGACTGTTCAAGGAGTTGTATCCTTCAAAGAATCTGATTCCAAAGCACCACCTAATGATTCACTATCCTGAATGCATCAGGCAAATTGGCCCTTTAATTCACGTATGGACAATGAGATATGAAGCAAAACACAGGTTTTTTAGGAAAAAAAAAATCAAAAACCTGACCAAATCACTTGCAAAAAAACACCAGCTCGCCATTGCCTATCACTGGGAGCATTGCCCTATCGAAGGTATTGAGTCTGGCCCTGTTTCAAAAGCATTGTTGTCCAACCTTGAAAACTGAGATTTTATTTCTGAGCAACTCCACATTGATCTCTCAAGCGAAGTAACGGTCACACCGTGGGTTAAGTGTCATGGTACGGAGTATCGGAGTGGTCTTGTTGTGTACTTAGACTTGGTTGACGATGAACCTGTCTTTGGATTTTTTTTTTAAATTGTTAAGGATGGAATTTTTTTTTTGTCATCATGTATGGATTCAGAATTTGTTGAACATCTCCATGCTTTCAGTATTGTTGCACAGGAGAACAGTCTTGTACTCAAAAAACCTGACGAACTGTTTTACCACAAGCCGTTTGATTTACAAATGTCCTATGGCAATGATAGTCTATTTTATGTTGTTTTGGACTGTTATTTGTAAAAAAAAAAATTATTCATGTCATTAAAGCACTAACAAGAAAGATAAATTCTTGTGTCTTGTGAATAAAGGTATGAAAGAGTAATATAGAGTAATGTGTTTATTTCAAAGTTAATTTATTCTTTTCAGGTTAAATAATCATCAGTTTATTTGACAGTTTTTTTAAAGTAGGTGATGCAGAAACGTTTTGAAATGTCAATGGTTCACCGCTGTTGGGAACCCATGAATTATGCAGATTTAAGGTCCTCTCACACTGAGTCCGAAATTCTCGTCTGAAATCTTCACACTTTAAAAAATAAATACGGCCTCACGTTGTGTCAATCACATTTACACACTACCTCCGAAACTTTCGTCCGTCATAAAATTTTAAAGACTTTAAGACAGTTATTTTTCCTCCAGTGATAACTAGAGGCCTCTTCTAGTTCCCATCATCTACTTTAGCTCAGTGCTTTTTCACACAGTTTAAGGCTATTATTATCTGATATTATCAGTAGTGATGCTGATGGGTGGAACCGTTACAGAGAATAAGGAAGCAGAAAGAGAGACAGATAGAGTTATCACTGTTATCTGACACGACTGTTTCTTTGAATATCTGTGAGACTGAAGTCAATCTGGAATTAGAGCTGCCATCATCATCATCTTCATCATCTTCATCATCATCATCATCATCATCATCATTATCATCATCATCACTCTCTGTCTGATCTCAGGTCAGTTCTTTACTGGTCAGTCTGGGTCAAATAACATATTATATTACATGTTATGACCTATATTGATAACATTTAATAACCCAGCACAAATGAACTTGTGTTTGGCAGATCCGGCAGGGGTGAGCGGGGCACAACCTAATGCAGGGCTAGTTGTAACACACATGGTTTAAAACTTGTCACACATGATAGCATAACGAAACTTAGGGTATTTACTAGTTGCCATATCAACAGTGTACAGAAATCACTTGAACATTTATTTTACCCATGGCAAAAGTAAATTTCTGTTTTTTTTTGTGTTTATTTAAAATTAGGTGAATTTGAAATTATTTTAATCTTATATCTGTTATTTAACAGTTGAGATGTTTAATGCTGATGTAACCAGCAGAAGACACTAGCCGGGTTTAAATCCCAGCTGCGCAGGCGGGGCATGTTGTCACACTGCATTACAATGGGCCCCTGTTAGAACTATTCTATTCTATTCTATTCTATTCAAGTCAAGTCAAGTCAAGAATATTTGTATAGCGCTTTTCACAATACAGATTGTATCAAAGCAGCTTCACAGTATTAAATTAAAATAATAATAAAACGTCCATGTTTGGTAATGCTAATCAATAGTAATATTGATTGATTCATTAAATTGAATATCCCCAACTGAGCAAGCCAAAGGCAACAGTGGCAAGGAAACGAAAAACTCCATCAGGTGACCTAATGGAGAAAAAAAAACCTTGGGAGAACCCAGGCTCAGTCGGGGGCCAGTTCTCCTCTGGCGGTTATGAACTAGAGGCCGGATTTAACTGTAAGATTAAAACATTTATATGAATGCCTGGTTAAAGAGATGCGTCTTTAATCTAGTTTTGAACTGGGAGAGCGACTCTGAGCAACGAACAGTATCAGGAAGGCTATTCCAGAGTTTTGGAGCTAAATGTGAGAATGCTCTCCCTCCTTTGGTGGACTTAGATATCCTAGGTATAACCAAAAGCCTCGAATTTAGCGATCTTAAAGAGCGCGATGGATTATAGGGCGATAGAAGATCCGTTAAATAAACTGGAGCTAAGCCGTTTAGGGCTTTATAAGTCAGTAACAATACCTTATAATTAATACGGAACTTTATAGGTAACCAGTGTAGAGATGATAAGATCGGTGTTATATGGTCATATTTTCTTGATCTGGTGAGAACTCTAGCGGCTGCATTTTGGACTAACTGTAGCTTGTTTATTGAGGATGCAGGACAACCAGCTAATAGAGCATTACAGTAATCTAGTCTCGAGGTCATGAATGCATTCTATTCTATTCTATTCTATTCTATTCTATTCTATTCTATTCTATACTTGTGTGAATTCTATTGAGAAACCATTAGAAAAAGGTGAATAAAAACTGAGAGACAATGTTCAGATATGATTAATTATTATTATGTTATGTTATGCTGTATAGCTGTGTTTTGCGGTGTGTTTGTTGTCAAACTAAAAAAATATATATTTTTAATTATTAAAAAATGCCATTATTTTATTTGAAAAAGTTTATAATAGTATCTTGTTGAGAACACATTTTTTGTCTAGTATATTTTTTGATTAGATCAGAAACATTATAAGCTGCCGTATGGTCATGTTACGATGTGTTCCACCAATGGGTTGTGCCCTGCTCTCCCCTACTTTGTTTTAAAGTGATCAGAGAATGTCATTCTTTTTTTTTTTTATATAAATGTTTCAAAGAAAACATTGCGTAACGCTTTCAGGTGTGTGTGTTTAGTGTGTTTGAGTTTTTCCTGTCTGTCTGCCCATCTGTCTTCCTAAATCTCCATGGTTGTTCATTTAGCATGCACCCGTTCCCTGTTCTGTTTATTAGCTTTGCTTGAGTATTTAAGCCCTAAATTCTCCCAGTTCTTTCTCACTGTTATGTCTTGAGTTAATGTGGTTGTGCTTTATTTTCCAGAGTAGTTATAATTAAAAGATTGTTACAACTATTTTTTATTACTGCAGCCCGTACGTGACAAACGCTATGTTGTTAGTGTTTTTATTTCATTGTTATATAAGTGACAAAGTGTGTTTGTTGGATGACAAACTTTGCTAGTGTTATGGAAGAACGACTAGATTTGAGTCATAAATGAAGTGTTTTGGTAGTTTTGGTGTATTTTAAATGTGAATTGAACTGGGGCCTGTACCATGAAGGTAGCTGAACAAACTCGGGGTTACAGGATTAGTTTTGAGGCTATGTGTGTGTGAAATATAGCCTATATTTTTATAATATATAAAAATGTGCATGTATATAGCTACTAATAAAGATTAATATTCATTGATTTTTAGATTCAACTCCAAACGTTCTTGGCAGCAGATAAAGACAAAATATAAAAATATAATTCAAAGTAGTTAAGTATTTACACATAACCTTTTATTATTTTTTTGTAAACATTTGATCACAAACACTTCTAGTTCTAGAAAAAAGAGTGAAATTCAGAAAACCAGTGGAGGGCCACTCCTTCAGAATACACTGAGTTGGCTCTGATTATGGATGGGATTACAGTGCTGTACAATCTGACCCTGTGCTGGCTCCTCTAAGCAAGTAACACTGGGTACGTGTGCGATACATTACTATTTTAAGTTTTAGATATGGCTGACTGTATGTTCTGCAGTCGAGGGAAATGCAGTGTCCCTGTTGAAGCCAGCACACACACACAGTCTCGCACACAGAGGTCAGTATGCAACAGACAGAACACCAGAAACATAAGCTGCTTTATAACAGTTATGCTTTATATTGGCCTACTTTTATTTATTAGGGTGGAGGAAATGATGAAGACACTCTGTCTGTGTTCTGAGACAGTTGCTGAGGTGAATGCACTGGGCTTTTTATTAAGGCAAACATTTGAATGTGTGGCATAAAACAGGGACTGGCCCTTACACATCTCAGCTAGACTGCAAGGAGCCTATAGAGCTAGACTGCACACTAAAGGAGCCTATAGAGCTAGACTGCACACTAAAGGAGCCTGACTGTGAGCTGAGGAGGCTCCACATTTAAAAAAATAAATAAATTGGAGAGCAAACAGCTGGATAAAACTGATCTCAGTTGCATATGTGAACTTATTTAACCAAGTAACACTTTAGCATGAATATTTATTAATGCAACTTTATCTTGCTCTCTTCTCCTATGACTCTAGGGAATTCATAAGATTAACCAAATAATAATAAAACATATTTTAAAGAATTCTTAACATGTACTGTAGTACATTTGTGAAATTAGCTTTTTGAAAGAAAAAAAAATTGTTCATGTGATGTCACCCTATTAATATATCTTACCCGCAATTTTATAAAAGCCCTCTTTTATGGACATGGTCGATATATGTCCGTGAACATTATTAATGAAACTATTACTCCTGCAGAGCGAGCACCACCTTGCGAATAGTTCGACAAACCGCTAAGTTCTGTGCATCACCGATCGTGCAAGCATGTGCCACTTGCAAAAAAACGCAACACAATACCATTTGCCGTACAGTAATGAATTCGACGTGTTAAATTCTTCATGTGCGGCTCAAGAAGTTCGCAAAGATAAGATATTCCTTCTGCAGAAAATCTGTATCTTTCATACAAGTAAGTATCAGGAAAGGCAAGGGGATTTTGTCCGGCTAAAAACTCTGTCTCTACGATGTGCTCGTCTAACAATTTGCGCTGAGATGTCCACAGGATTTGGAAGAAAATGTAAAGCCATTGCAGCAGACACTGGGAATTAGTTACGTCACCTATGTTTCTGTGCTCACAGCTGATTGGTCAAACTTCAGTCTGAGATCTCGAATCCAGAACTTAATCTGCCCCGGAGCAGGTTAGCCGTGCAGCGTAAGACACCATGGTAACGAACACCGATTAAAGCCGAGCTGCTTTCATAGTACCTAAAACCCAGGGTTGGCGGAAACTACGCTGAAACATAGCTGGCTAGCCACCTAAACCGGCTTCATGGTACAGGCCCCTGATGTGCTGAAACCTGGGTTGTCTAAAGGGGACCATCAAAATAAAGTGTAACCGAATGTTGGGGATAAATGTGTGATTTATTTTTATTTTTTATGTGACCTTCTGAGAAATGGGTAGTTATTGTAACAAAACAAAATAAAAACTGTAATACAGAAACAGGGCAACTGTAACGGCGTTGTGGTCGTTGAAGGCACAAGACAAAGATGAGGGTAACAACAGTCTTTATTTAAACTAACTCAGGCAGGACAGACACAACCACGTTCTACACAAACGAGAACAGAACAGGGAGTATAAATACACAGTAGGAAATGAGGAAACTAACTAGACACAGGTGGAGAAAGGGAAACTAATCAGGGACTAACGAGAACAGGTGCAGACTAGACAGAACACAGACACACACACACACACACACACACACACACACACACACACACACACACACACACACACACACACACACACACACGTGTATGTGTGTTTGTGAGTGACACAGATGATGGCCCATTTGAGCTGAAACCATGTAGCCCATTTTACCTCAGTGGGTTAAGGTAAATTGGGCCGCCAAGAAAAACATCACTTTTTCAAAAAATATGTTCATATACCAAACTAACAACATTATTTCTGATTGATGCCATAAATACAGATATTATGCATAGTTTTTTTATTGTCATGTTTTTTATTTTTATGATTTATCATCCTTATAATAGTTTAGGTAGATTTGGTATGCCAGGCTACTTACCATGCAGCTTTCTGGTGCAGTCTTGATTTGAATTATTGCCCCTCCCACCATAGCAACCATAAACCAATCAAATCACCTGTTACTTGTCAAGCACAGTTATGACAACAGTATGAAATCCTTTGCAGTCATTGGCTCTAAATTCCAGAGGGGCTGGGACCCCCAAAACTTAAATGACCCGTTTTACCTGATATCACCCTAGAGTTACATGATGTGTGGAATAGATGGATGGATATACAGTACTGAGAAGGTTATAGTTCTCCCTCTCTCTTCTTTCCTCATGTGTTTTTCTTAATCTAGTTTTGTTTGTAATAATTATTATTTTATTTAATTATAAATGTTCTTCTAATATTTTATAATAATTCCTGCAGAAATGTGCAAAGTTGGCCATCTTTCTGATTTATATATATATATATGCTGTAAATATAGTGTTTTGCAGATGGTGAAATATGAATGACAAAAGTGTTCGTTGTTGTGCAGTGGTCATTGAATGCATTTTGTGTGAAACCAATAAAAAATGATTCACAGTTTGGTCTGCACAGAGGTCTGCACAGAGTTTGTGACTTCAGTTTTGAACGATGCATGTGAGCAAGAAGAAAAAAAGGAAGAAGAGAAACTGAAAGTTTCACCACAACTATTTTTATCAGTAACAGCTTTTTTTTCCCGTCAGTATTGATAGACCAAGACTCAAATAATCGGCAAACATTTAGTATGTTTTAGATTTGCAGCTTATAACTGTGCTCACTTAACTGATTAACAGAAGTCAGTCGGGCTAGTGTCAGATTGTGTGCAGATTCATCATATAATTGACTTTGCTATCATATAACTGTATTTAATTTGACTGTAAACTATACTTGGAGCTCAATAGCAGCTGCTGGACTGATCAGGAGCCGCAGGAGACAAACATTCAGATGTGCATGAACATAAATAACAATGTTCATTTATTCAAAGTATTTTAAAACTATTTACAGAAAATAGAAAATTATTGTAACTTTTTATTTTTGTAAATTATTGTAAAATCTGTATTCTTTCAGTAGTTGTCTTGATTGGGGTGGAAGGTCATGTGACCTGTCAACCCAGTTTAGTGTGTGTGTGTATGTGTGTGTGTGTGTGTGTGTGTGTGTGTGTGTGTGTGTGTGTGTGTGTGTGTGTGTGTGTGTGTGTGTGTGTGTCCTCGGGGTTCATCCCACACAACAGGATTACTGATCGTAAATATTCAACATGTTACATATTTTACGATATGAGATTGTTGTTTCAATATTGTTATGATTCTTCTGTAGCATTCTTACAAAGGCATATGACATTTTTAATTTCCTTAACTTTCCTAAAGTGAACTTCACTCTATAAATACCTTTGTCGTTTTTCTGGTGAAAGGAAACAATATAAAACCAACTCAAAGTGGTTTACTCTAGTCAGTTGCTGTAGTAAACTGGTTTAGCTGGTCTCTCAACCCAAACCCCTCTAAGACCAGCTTAGGGTGTTCTACTTAAAAGTTTTTTTCTCTCCTTTCTTTCAGCAACTCAAAGTGCAGCAGTAAACTTACGCCATGGAGGACAACTACACAGATTACATCAACTATACAACTAATGACTTCAGTGACCATGACATTGAATATAATATACGTTCTTATCAACCCTATGATGATTTTGATGAAATCCGACTGTCCATCTTCTTCATCGCTGCTCTGTGTGTGGGGGGGCCGTGTCTGATTTGGGCTTTTTATTTTGTGCATCTTCAGAGAAAGAGCAGAGGCCGGATCTCAGCATTCATCATCCTCCTCCTCCTCTGTGACCTGTTGCAACTGCTCCTGTCTATATATATAGTGTCAACACTTCTTTCTCCACGTCATTTCCATGGCTCTGACTCAGGCATTATAGTGATTGGATATTTTTGTCTGAAGGTCTCTGGCGTTCACCTGCAACAGCTGGTGTCTCTGGAGGGGGTTCTGACACTGAAATATCCACTGATCTCTGCTCATATTTTCTCAAAGCCGTGTTACATCATAATCTCCATCATTATACTTATTTTTCCTGTAATGTGTGCATTATTGGAGGCTTTCGGTGGCCGTAGTCGTGGCCCTGGTGGTGGCTTTTATCTCGCGATTGGCTCAATTCTGGCACCTGTGTGTTTATTGGTTGTCACAGGCATAATCACATGCAAAGCCCCGCCCACTCCTGCCAGAACACCTGTCAGTGACAACAGACCAGGCACATCGTTGTTTCTTGTTACCATGGTTACCTTAGTTGTGCTGTATTTACCATGTGTGCTGGTTCACTGTGTGCAACTCTTCTTCTTCCACATGTCGATGTCTTGGTCTGTGATGTCTCACTGCTTGTTGAGTTTGACAGTGATTTCAGAGCCTATCCAGTGTGTGCTGGTCTGTAGAGAAAATCTCAGCACTCAGACTAAACTAACACACATAGAGCTCAACTCTGAACAGACATCAGTCTGAACTGAATATCCAGACAAGGATTATTTCTATTAAAAAAAAATCAAGAAATATAATCACAAATACATAATTATTTTTCTTGTGAGCTGAAGTTAGCAAAATGGCTTAAAATGGCTTATGACACCTGTACACACACAACACACAACAAACGCATTACCACACTACCACAGAAACCGAAAATTCTCTGGCCAGCAGCATTTGTCCAAATATCAATCTTAAAGGAACACTCCGACTTTTTGGGACTTTAGCCTATTCACCTTATCCCCCAGAGTTAGATAAGTCCATACATACCTTTTTCATCTCCGTGCGTGCTATAAAGTCTGTTTGACGCACCCACCGCTAGCCTAGCTTAGCACAAAGACTGGATGTAAATGGTTGCAGCTAGCATACTAATCCAAATAAGTGACAAAATAACGCAAACATTTTCCTATTTACATGTTGTGATTTGTATAGTCACAGAGTGTACAAAAAACAAAGTCACATGAGACACAGACATATTTTAACTGTATAAATACTGAGAACTATATTCCCTCATTTCCCTGAAGGCGAAGCACTGCTACTTGGGCGGAGTGATAACCGCAGCACCTGAGACGCGCCGTGGTGAGGAGCAGAGAGTTCGTTCAGAGCGCGTCTCAGGTGCGCTGCGGTTATCACTCCGCCCAAGTAGCAGTGCTTCGCCTTCAGGGAATATAGTTCCCAGTATTCATACGGTTAAAATATGTCTGTGTCTCGTGTGACTTTGTTTTTTGTACACTCTGTGACTATACAAATCACAACATGTAAATAGGAAAATGTTTGCGTTATTTTGTCACTTATTTGGATTAGTATGCTAGCTGCAACCATTTACATCCAGTCTTTGTGCTAAGCTAGGCTAGCGGTGGGTGCGTCAAACAGACTTATAGCACGCACGGAGATGAAAAAGGTATGTATGGACTTATCTAACTCTGGGGGATAAGTTGAATAGGCTAAAGTCCCAAAAAGTCGGAGTGTTCCTTTAACCGTTCTATTTCATCAGAAACGATCTGAAAACAAGACTTAACCCTCTGGGGTCGGCAATCACGCCGCCGTGATCTGCTCGCTTTTTTTCTTATCAGTGCAAAAGAGATTCAAAATACTCTGTTGTTTTTGATCTTACATTTTAGTGTTTTACATCATTCGATCCAGTTAAGTTTAAAACAATTTTGTGTATACTCACAATAAAAATAAAGTGTTGTGTCTTTCGCCTGTAGTAGCGATTTTAATCTTTTATTTCTTATTCTGTTCCTAATGATTTAATAGATTAATGCTGTATGTTCTCTGTCTGTATTCTGAGTTTCCTGATGTAACGTTGATTCAGCTGGAGGGAGGTGTGAGCCCGAGAATGATCTGTATCTTAAGTTTCCATGCTGGGGGAAGATGTTCCTTCTTGTGTAAACGGTGGGGGTGTTAGATTCCCTTGCATTATAAAGCAGCAGGCCAATCTCTCTGGAGGGGAGAGTGCGAGTGTCTGTCTGTCTCTGACTTTGGCCTGCAGCCTGGCTGCAAGGCTGGGGTCAGGGAACCATTTTCTTGCATGAATAAATTACTTTTCTTTTTAAATACAATTTGGATCTGGACAACTCTTTTCCCGTGATGCTGTTTTTGTTTAAGTAATTTTTTTTTTGCCACAACACGCCAAATAAAGAAAAATAAACATGATGCGAGTTCTGCCTTCTCTCTGTCAGGGAAGTCCATTCTGAAACGCGCCTGAAAATGAACTGTAACTCAGCGAATACTTGTCACTCAGGTATTTGTAGATTTGTCTTTATGAAGCTAGAATTCTCTTCTTTTAAATGAAGTAATTTATATAAAAAACAAATATTCTCAGTTTATGTAATCCGTTTGAAACCAAGGAGAGGCGCAGTTTTTAGTTCTCTCTTCATTATTTTTAATGAGCTGAGGCCGCCACGCCACCCGGCACTATTCACATGCTAATAGTTTAGGTGATCTATATTCACATAGTAATAGTTTAGGTGATCTATATTCACATGGTAATAGTTTAGGTGATCTATATTCACATGGTAATAGTTTAGGTGATCTATATGCCTCGCACACGCCCTCCGATTAATGCCATGAAAACACAGAGTTTCTTCGTCAGACTCACTGATAGTTCATCGCGTTTTGAGGATGGCACTCTTCTCCGGTAAAGACACCCTTCAGATGATTATGGACAGCGAGGAAGAATTCACCTTTTCCTCAGAGAAAGATCGCATCTCAGACGAAGAACGGCTGCATTTTCAAGAGCGAATTGATCCCGCCGAGGATACAAGTTCGGAGTAAGTTGTTTAGTGTTATATAATTCTTTTTCTGATTATATAGAACTCATATGAATTTTCAGACTATATTTTGCTTAGTTTTGGTTAGCTTTTGACATTTTACAGGAAAGATTGCCTTCCATTGACAATATCCCTAACATTCGTGTATATGGTCGTGTGTTACACCCCGTCTAGGGGGAAAGGGGCAACATGAAAGAGACAGAGATTTGCAAGGATTTAAAACAAAAAAGTTATTTATTTTCTTAATTTGGGACTTATGATTCAGGAGCTGACCAAGCCAAAATAACAAACAAAAACAACCTTGTCTTTAAACCTCTTTCCTAAACCCTAACCCAAAAGAAAAGAAAATGAAAATACAATTTGTAAACCTAACTCCCTGTCACGGAACGCTCAACAACGCCTCCTCCTGGTTTCAATAGATCGCTCTCTCCTGCATATTAAGGACTGCAATTCCCATTATCCACTCCTGCTCATTATCTCCTGATTAACCTCCTCATCATATCATTATTATCACCTGTGTACACTCAGCTCCCCTTTATCTGGACTGCTCTGTTCATTGTTCATTTGTGAAGTCTTGTTTTACCCAAACTCTGTCTCTAGCTTTTTCCCGTGTTTGCTCTTGTGTTTTTGACTTGGACTCTGATCTCGTTTATGAACCTATGCTGCCAGCCCCTGACTCACGCCTGTTTGACCATTCTTGGATTACCCTTACCTGTGTGCTGTTTTGAGTTTTATGTCTGCTTATCTTTGCTGGCTTACCTGTGTTAATAAAATACTGCAGATGGATCCGACTGCCTCAGCCTCTTCGTCACAGAAGACTTCACCACAACAGGATCCAGCAGATTTCCATCGACTGGCCTCCGAGGTATCCTCTCAAGCTAATGTACTGGCCGCCCATCAGCAAACAGCTGGTAAAATTAACAGCTCTCACAGAGGAGCTCGTGAGATCTGTTCGAGCTCTATCCCCGCCGAGCGCGGTTGAGAATCAGGCTCCGAGTCCAGCGGCACCTGCTCTCGTTCCACCTGCCGTGAGTACCAGTTCAAACCATCCCAAGTTATCCCTTCCTGAGAAATTTGATGGCTCACCTGCTGCCTGTAAGGGATTTTTGTTGCAGTGCAGCTTGTATTTTGACCAGCAGACACCGTCCTACTCCACTGATGAAAGCCGCGTCTCCTTCATATGTTCCCTACTCACCGGTCGGGCTCTGGAATGGGCTACTGCATTCTGGTATGGAGGTCAGCTCTCTTTCCCTTCTTATGATGAGTTTTTAACCCAATTTAGAGAGGTGTTTGAACATTCAGCGGGAGGAAAGGATCCAGGAGAACTACTGCTCACGTTACGCCAGGGAACTTCGACCGCAGCGGACTACACACTCTCTTTTCGGACCCTCGCAGCCCAAGCTGGATGGGATGAGGAACCTCTAAAGCTCCTGTATCGCAAGGGACTCAACTCGGACCTCCAGGGAGAGCTGGCATGCCGCGACGACGGTAAATCCTTGAAACAAATTATGGAGCTCGCCATCCGCCTCGACAACTTGATTCACTCCCGGTGCACACCGCTCAGGTCCAGTTTCCTCAAGTGTGCTTCCCCCAGCGCGGAGTCGGAGCCCATGCAGATTGGTTACACACGCCTTTCTACGGCGGAGCGGGAGAGGAGACGCCGTAATCATCTCTGCATGTATTGCGGAGAGGCGGGACATCTGAGGGCAACCTGTCCGGTTAATCCAGCGCTCAAGAATTCTGCTGCGGTGAGTTCTAATCACTCTTCTAAATTATTCTCTGTGGATAGTTCTTTGAAGTTTAATGGGCGAACTGTAAACTTAAGAGCCTTGACTGATTCTGGAGCTGCGGGAAATTTTATCGACCTTGCATTTGCCCAAACTCATCGTGTTTCTCTCCTCGCATGTGAGTCTGGTGTGACCGTGGAAGCGCTGGATGGATGCCCCCTGGGGTCTGGAGAGGTGCAATACACCACGCAACCCCTCACGCTCAGCTTCGGGACACAGCATTCTGAAACAATCCAATTCTTCACGATTAACTCGCCCGCGCATCCTATAATCTTGGGGCTTCCATGGCTAGAGAAACATGACCCCCAAATTTCCTGGTCTGACGCGAAAATCTCCCCAGTGGTCCGCATTCTGTCAAATTAACTGCATGGCCGCTGTCCGAGGAACTGAACTCCACAGCGATTCGCTCAAAGCAGTGGATTTTCAGAAAATTCCCCCCGAATACCACGATCTAGCTCTGGCTTTCAGCGAAACAGAAGCTTCTTATCTTCCTGCTCACCGTGCTGGGGATTGTGCTATTGAGCTTTTGTCTGGGGCTGTACCTCCACGCGGAAGAGTTTACCCGCTGTCACAACCTGAAACAGAGGCCATGAGGGCGTACATTGACGAACAGCTGGCTAAAGGTTTTATTACTACCTCTACATCTCCGGCTTCCGCCGGATTCTTTTTCGTTAAGAAGGATGGGGGTCTTCGGCCGTGCATTGACTATCGTGGTCTTAATGAAGTGACCGTGAAATACCGCTATCCTCTCCCGTTAGTCCCAGCAGCCCTGGAGATGCTCCGTACTGCCCGCTACTTTACCAAGCTGGATTTAAGGAACGCATACAACCTGATTCGCATACGGAGTGGTGACGAGTGGAAAACGGCGTTTTCTACTACATCCGGGCACTACGAATATTGGGTAATGCCTTTCGGGCTTTCAAACAGTCCTTCCGTTTTTCAAGCTTTTGTAAATGAAGTTTTCCGGGACATGTTACATCAGAGAGTTATTGCCTACATTGATGATTTTTTGATTTATTCTGATTCCCTTGAAGAGCATGTCCAAGATGTTCGTGCGGTCCTCAAGCGCCTGATGGATAACCAGCTCTATGCCAAGCTCTCCAAGTGCGAGTTTCACCAAACACGTATCTCCTTTCTGGGCTACATCATCAGTGCGGACGGAGTTCTGATGGATGACAGCAAGGACAGAGCCGTGGTGAATTGGCCCCAACCTTCCTCTGTTAAAGAGCTGCAGCGCTTTTTGGGCTTTGCCAACTTTTACCGCAGATTCATTCGCAATTTCAGTGTAATTGCAGCTCCTCTCACATCTCTGCTTCGAGGAGGGGGAAAATATTTTAAGTGGACAGCTCTGTCACGGAACGCTCAACAACGCCTCCTCCTGGTTTCAATAGATCGCTCTCTCCTGCATATTAAGGACTGCAATTCCCATTATCCACTCCTGCTCATTATCTCCTGATTAACCTCCTCATCATATCATTATTATCACCTGTGTACACTCAGCTCCCCTTTATCTGGACTGCTCTGTTCATTGTTCATTTGTGAAGTCTTGTTTTACCCAAACTCTGTCTCTAGCTTTTTCCCGTGTTTGCTCTTGTGTTTTTGACTTGGACTCTGATCTCTTTTATGAACCTATGCTGCCAGCCCCTGACTCACGCCTGTTTGACCATTCTTGGATTACCCTTACCTGTGTGCTGTTTTGAGTTTTATGTCTGCTTATCTCTGCTGGCTTACCTGTGTTAATAAAATACTGCAGATGGATCCGACTGCCTCAGCCTCTTCGTCACACTCCCTTACCAAAAACAGAGTTCAAACATTTTACAATAAAAAAAAGAATGGCGTCAATCTCCCTACTTTCCCAAAAATCAATATTTACAATACATTTACAATAAGGCAAACAAACTGAAAATGGCAGTCCAAATCAGTGTCAGTAACCAGGCAAAGGGTCTAATATACCAATGGGGTAGGTAGATACAAACAGTTCACAAATCAAACAAACAAACGGTACTCAGTCTCAAATACTCTTAACAGTCTCAAATCACTTAGCACTCAAATACTCTTAACCTGTTAGCCTGCAACGCCACTTTTGAAAAATCCCCAGAAATGGCATACCCAAACTAAAACAGACACAGTTCATGAACCCTTTGTACTAAAAGCATAAGTATGGTCTCATTTGAAAGCTGACACTTTATTGGAAATGTAGAATTAATTATTGTCATAATGAAAAAAAAATGTTTTTATGAAACATCTTCATGAAAATTAAATTGAAGTTGGCACTGTAGCAATCAAGAATTGCACTCCAGCTAAAGCCACATGTCTGACCATGTTATATTAAAAATTTGAAGGTGATAAGTCTAAAATTCTGTATTTAGTTAAATGTTTTTCAAGATCATGTCATATGACTTTATTTGATTAGACTCTAAAATGCAAACTTGTGTTTATTGTCATCTATAAGCATCTATTCAATCTATTGTATCTATTGTTTTGTGGTGCAAACGAGCCCCATTCAGTGTCAGTGCCCCATTCTCCTGCACTCATTCACACTGTAGCAAGTTTCAATGATTCTGGGAAGGAAGAGGACAGGGTCAGCTTGCGGAGACTGCGGGGGTTTATTAGAGAAAAACAAAACAAACAAAAACAACGTCGCGCACACAGCGCTCTGTGATTTCAAAACTCAGTCCAGTAATATTTGGTCACTCAAAACGGTCTGGTGAAGCACTCTTTCCACTGACGAGTCTTCCATGTGATCACCCACAGATCTCCGCTGGTCTCTCTCTCCCATACTGTTTCCACTTGGCTTTTATTCCCTCTCCACACCAATCACTGGAACAAGACACAGGTGTTTGTCATTTGCACTTGACCCACTTACACCTCACCTGTCTCCCAATCTTCTCTCCTGTCACAGACTCCGCTAGACCACGCCCCCCTTGCCACATACCCCCACCGCCCGACTCAGGCCGGGGAGCGATCCGGCCTGCATCCCCCCCCCCCCCTCCTCCTGGAGAGGAAGTCAGCCACAGCCATCTGTGCACCCGGCCTGTGGACCACCTGGAACTTAAAAGGCTGTAAAGCCAGATACCAACGGGTGATCCGCGCATTGGTATCCTTCATGCGGTGGAGCCACTGGAGGGGCGCGTGGTCCGAACAGAGGGTGAACTCCCGTCCCAGGAGATAATAGCGGAGGGTGAGGACGGCCCATCTGATGGCCAGACACTCTTTCTCAATGGTGCTGTACTTAGTCTCTCTTTTTGAGAGCAGTGAGATCAGTCAGCGGGCTGGCCAGGTCCGAATAATTAGGTACAAACCTCCTATAATATCCAGCCAGCCCCAGGAACTGTCTCACCTCCTTTTTGGTCTTGGGCCTCGGGCAAGTTGCAACAGCTGTGGTCTTATCAATTTGCGGCCGCACCTGCCCGTGACCCAAGTGGAAGCCCAGATACCTGACCTCCACCCGCCCAACCGCACACTTCTTCGGGTTGGCCGTGAGTCCAGCCAGTCTCAGTGCTCTCAGGACAGCACGCACATGCTCCATATGCCGCTGCCAGTCATTACTATATATGACGATGTCATCCAAGTAGGCAGCGGCATACGCAGCATGGGGCCGTAGAATTCGGTCCATGAGACGCTGAAACGTGGCTGGAGCCCCGAACAACCCGAAGGGAAGTGTCACAAATTGGTGTAACCCAAACGGCGTGGTAAAGGCTGTTTTTTCTTTAGATAAAGGAGATAAGGGGATCTGCCAGTATCCTTTTGTTAAGTCTAGTGTCGAATAAAAGCGAGCAGTGCCCAGCCGATCAAGCAGTTCGTCAATCCGCGGCATTGGATACGCGTCGAACTTCGACACAGCGTTAACTTTGCGGTAATCCACACAGAAGCGAACAGAGCCGTCGGTTTTAGGCACTAAAACTATCGGGCTCGCCCAATTACTGTGGGATTCTTCTATTACCCCCATCTCGAGCATCGCTTCTAACTCAGACTGAACCACTTTTTTTTGTGTTCAGGTAACCTGTACGGCCGGCTGCGAACCACCACGCCCGGCTCGGTCTCAACATGGTGCTGTATAAGATTAGTTCGACCGGGTAGGGGCGAGAAGACGTCGGCAAAGTCTGCCTGCAACCGGACTACGTCAGTAAGCTGGGACGGTGAAAGATGATCTCCTCCCGGGGCCAGGGCAAGTGATTGCGGTTTAATATTTGCCTCTGGCCCGAGATCATCTTCCGCACTAATTACCGTCGCCAGCATCACTGCCTCTGCCTCATTCCATTTTTTAAGGAGGTTGAGGTGATAAATTTGACGTGCCCCGCTCCTATCCGTTCGAAGTACCTCATAATTGAGATCCCCCACCCGCTGTGTGACCTCAAAAGGCCCTTGCCACTTTGCGAGTAATTTAGAACTCGATGTAGGGAGCAATACAAGGACTTTATCTCCCGGTGAAAATTCTCTAAGTCGGGTTCCCCTGTTGTATAACTGGGTCTGTCTGTCCTGGGCCTGTAACAAATTCTCCATTGAGAGCCGCCCCAAAGTGTGGAGTTTTGTTCTCAGGTCCAGGACATACTGAATTTCATTACGACTCTCCGAAGGTCCTTCCTTCCAAGTCTCCTTCAGGACGTCCAGCACCCCACGGGGCTGACGTCCATAAAGGAGCTCGAAGGGGGAAAACCCTGTGGAGGCTTGCGGGACCTCGCGCACAGCAAACAACAGGGGTTCCAACCATTTATCCCAATTTTTGGCGTCTTCGTGGACGAATTTACGAATCATGGTCTTTAATGTGCGATTAAATCTTTCGACCAGTCCGTCTGTTTGTGGGTGATAGACGCTGGTACGAATCGACTTAACGCCCAACAACTCGTAAAGTTCGCGTAATGTACGTGACATAAATGCGTGCCCTGGTCAGTGAGGATCTCTTTCGGTATCCCCACTCGGGAGATTAAACGAAACAGGGCATCCGCAACACTCTTAGCTGAGATAGTGCGGAGAGCCACTGCCTCGGGATATCGGGTTGCATAGTCCACTATCACTAATGCAAACCGATGTCCACGTGCGGATCGTTCTAATGGCCCGATGAGGTCCATCGCAATTCTCTCGAAGGGGACCTGCATTAAGGGAAGCGGGCGCAATGGCGCTTTTGGGGAGGCCGGCGGATTCACCAGCTGACATTCACGACAAGACGCGCACCACCTGCGCACGTTCTCGTGAATGCCCGGCCAAAAGAAACGGGCCATGAGACGATTGAGTGTCGTTATTTGTCCTAAATGTCCTGCCATAGGATTAGAATGAGCCGTCTGGAAAAGCATTTCCCGACGGCTTTTTGGTACCAATAATTGGGTTGTAATCTGTTTTGACTGAGCGTCTTGTGTCACTCGATACAACCTATCTTTAATAATCGCAAAATAGGGATAAGTGAGCGGACGGTCGGGTTGGAGAGACTGACCATCGATGGTACGGACCTGTTCAAACGCGTGTTTTAGTGATTCATCCTGAGACTGCTCCAGGGGAAAGTCATCGCGCTCAGAGAGAATCTGTCTCTCGTTTGCACTCGGTTCCCCTGAAACTAGTCTCGAGGGTCCCGGTTCCGTCTCTCCCACTCGCACCGTCGCCTCACTATCCTGTGCTTTCTGTCCACAAGAAGCATCTACACATAAGCCCCTGATTAACTCACTAAAAGCTGGCCAATTTGTTCCCAAAATCAGAAATCAGAAATGGAAACCGGAGGAGAAGTTTCCGCTCCAGCGGAGGTGAAGCCCCTGGGCTGCCCCCGGGCGTCCCCTGACTGGTCCGACGTCATCCCAGCTTGGCCCCGGGGTGGACCTCTGAATGGACCCGGCGGACGGGTCCTAGGGAGTGGGACAGGACGCTGTGAGGGGGTAGAAGGGGACAAAACTGAAAGAGACGGGAGAGAGACCTAGGTAGGGTTTCGCCGACCCTGGAGCACGCCACCAGATGATCCTCCGCCAGATGGATGGCCGAGTCCAGCGACGTCGGTCGGTGGCACTGGACCCACTCGGCCGTCTTCCTCGGGAGCCGAGTGATAAACTGCTCCAGTACCACACGGTCGATGATCTTTTCGACGTCGCTTCCCTCGGCCAGTAGCCACTTGCGGCAGGAGTCCCGGAGCTGCTGGGCCATGACGAAGGGCCGGCCGTTGTCGCCCAGATCCAGCGACCGAAACCGCTGACGGTGTTGCTCTGGGCTCCGGACGACCCTCTGGAGGATGGCCCTTTTTAGGTCGTCGAAGACCAGGAGGTTCCGGACCGGTAGCTGTTGGGCAGCCGCCTGCGCCTCCCCGGACAGCAGTGGGATGAGGCGCACCGGCCAATGCTCCTTCGGCCACCCACCTGCCTCTGCTGCCTTTTCGAAGAGGTCGAGGAAGACCTCTGGGTTGTCCTGGGACCCCATCTTGTTCATGGCCAGGTGGGGGAGCTCAACCGGTGGCGGCGTGGCTCCGGTCCGAACCTCCCGATCCATCCAGCTCCGGAAGCTCTCGCGGTCCTCTCGCTGGCCCTGGACGAGGAGCTCGAAACGACGTTCCAGGTCGCTCCTCATACCCACCAGGGCCTGATGGTGTTCGTGGTGAAGGGCCGCGAGGGAGGTGATGACTTCTGCAAGTGGGGAGGATCCAGACGGAGTTGGTTGGCTGGCGGCGGCTTCCATCTCCCTTCCCGGGTTTCGGCACCAGTGTAGCAAGTTTCAATGATTCTGGGAAGGAAGAGGACAGGGTCAGCTTGCGGAGACTGCGGGGGTTTATTAGAGAAAAACAAAACAAACAAAAACAACGTCGCGCACACAGCGCTCTGTGATTTCAAAACTCAGTCCAGTAATATTTGGTCACTCAAAACGGTCTGGTGAAGCACTCTTTCCACTGACGAGTCTTCCATGTGATCACCCACAGATCTCCGCTGGTCTCTCTCTCCCATACTGTTTCCACTTGGCTTTTATTCCCTCTCCACACCAATCACTGGAACAAGACACAGGTGTTTGTCATTTGCACTTGACCCACTTACACCTCACCTGTCTCCCAATCTTCTCTCCTGTCACAGACTCCGCTAGACCACGCCCCCCTTGCCACACACACCTTTCCAGCCTGCTTATGGCCATAAATATGCTTTTCCTTTGTTTGCAGTATAATGGCTAACGACTAGCTATTCACGCTGTTTCAACCCCTAATTTCTTTCATAGTTCTCACTTCACATTTGAAACTGTATCAAATGCCTTTCTTAAATAAAGAAACATTTCATTAAGCATTCCTATTTAGAAAAAAATCATAAAAAATTACAGCTAGATGGCAGGTGCACCTAGAGAGCTAGCTAGCATGTTAGCTAAGCACACCAATTTATGAGATTAAAATCATGTTTGTGCTCCAAACTTACTTTATAGCGCAAGTCGAGTGTTTTAAATAATCTTCTATGAGCTTATTTGGCTTCAGATAAAAAAATCAGACAGAAAATATATGATTTTATAGTTTTCTGCACGAGGATAAAGTCTATATCGATTAGCATTACATTATAAATATAATCTATTATTATAAAAATACCTGACATGGCTCGAAGAACACAGGTAAATCAAATATTATTGCAATCATGTTTATTGTCTTCAAATTATCTTTATCTGCATGTTACAGCGATCTCTGAAAGCTTTGTTTATGTCATGACGTCCTGGAATGTCACATGATATGGTTCTTCTTCGTGTGTTCCATATATGGAAAAAACTGTGTATCTGGCGCCCTCAGGTTGCTGTATGGATTGAAAACACAGTACATCAGAGTATCCAGCGCTCTTTATGATTACATCGACACATTTTGATATAAATTCAATAAATATTATTCCTGTCTATAGAAATCTGATGTAAACCTATGAATATCTATCAATATTTCTCCAAATCTGCACATTTTTGAGCCAAAAGCCCTGAGGGACGTTGTTTTGTCAAGCGTTCTCATGACGACAGCACGGGAGTTTTTTTTATGAATGGACGCGGCTGATGCTCATAATTCATATTAAAGGTATCGACTCATTTTTTCATTACATAAATCCTGACACAAATTAAGACATAACTGTCACTATAAGTTTCTCAGAATACAATAGTGGTCAAATACTGAAACGTGAGACTTATATCTTTTTAATGATGTATGTCAAGGTAATAACATTAAATCTGATGTAAAAACAAAACGCTTCAGTGCGTCCTCGCTCTGGCTGAACGTTAACAGGTCAAATCACTTAGCACTCAAATACTCTTAATAGTCTCAAATCACTTAGCACTCAAATACTCTTAACAGTCTCAAATCACTTAGCACTCAAATACTCTTAACAGTCTCAAATCACTTAGCACTCTGAAGGGGCGGTCAAAATCCCTTGTCTCTTCAGTCAGTTATATATATATTTCATTCCATATCCTTTTGAATGCTTACATTACTTTTATACAAATCAATAATCAAATATATATATGCATTATCACATAATCATTTCTATATTCTTTTGTGCTTGTGAAATTATATATTTCCTCTAGAGAGCAATGCCATTTCTCTGCCTTTCCTCCTGAGGAGCTATGTTTTGGCTAACTGATAATACGAAGCTCAAGCACTCTTCGGCCTTGGCGATGTTATTTGGTGGTGTTCTGTGTGTGTGTGTTTGACTTTCTACGTAGGCATTTGGGACACAACGCTCATCCTCATCGGCGCTCTCTTCTAACCTGCGAGGTCAAAACTGACCTAGATCTAAGGATTGGCGACAGCTATCCTAACTAATGGCGATAGGCACCTTTTATCTGCTCACATGTGTGAAATTGTTTATGGTTTTATATTCTCTTAGCCAATCAGATGTATGATGATGCGATGCTTGCCCTTGCAAAATGGTATAATTGGTGTATTAATTTGTGTAAGGTAGAGTTGGCTCGTGAGACTTTGACGCTCGCTCTACCAATGAAACTGCAAACTATTCTTCAGTAAATTTTTATCCTTTTGATTGAACTTCACGACTCCTGGTCATTTTTTCTACATATCTGGTCTCGGGTCTTATAACTGTTAACCCCTAACAGTTTTGGTGGAGGATGCGGGCAACCATTCTGTGGTGACATCTCTGGCAAATCAGCAAACAAGGTAGAACAATTTTATTAAGTATTAGGGCTGTCTGATTGGAAGAGATTTTGAAGGGGAACGGGAGAGCTTCACTCCGACGAGGCGAGTGAAGATTATTTATACTATGAGAGTATAAAGGGTTGCTGTTTTGGTTAAAACAGCAAAAGTGAAACGCACTCTGTGGGGGCCCAGTGGGGCAATACTGGTGTGAGACACCACCCCAGCAGAGGGCGTCCCTGGATTAGGTCCAGTGGCACCGCAAAACCTGATCAATCTCTTCCATCTCAGATAGGGGTACCCCGAAGTTAGTGATTCAGGCAGGTAGGGAATAAGATGTTAGTTAGATTAATAAAATAAAATAAAAATAGTAAAATATAGGGTTGTTTGCCAGGGATGCATCAGGAACGGTCCCAAACAAATAAAATATATATAGTGTGACCCAAATTGGCATAGACCAGTATATGTGACTTGGGAAGCGAAACATACTTTGTAATTTCATTGTGTAGAAGTCTCACTGTTGTTGCTAAACGTATTTTTCCGCCAAATTTATTGTTGTTGCTGCTAAATCTTTTCTCTGTGGTGGTTTTTCATCTGTGACCAATAAGAATGACTGATAAAGAAAATAGTCCTGACCAAATGGAAGAGAGCGAACGCTGTAAACAGCTCTGCTCTGACGGGCTCAAATCAAAGAAATACGCACAGCTCATAAAGAAAATGGTCAGTCAGGGGTTTGATTCTGATTGGAAAATCACACAGCAGTTAGACTGGCTGCAAACAAAAAAGGAAGCTGATAAAGTCAAATTTTTATCCGTGTTTGCCTATTCATGGATTTGTAAGATGGGTGGTATACCAATAACTCCTGAAAAAGCAATCCCTGACATGATTAATGGGTGGTCCAGCTTGATTGCTCAACGTGATAGGATGACAAAAATGATCGGACGAGAGATAGGATCTGATCTGTGCAGTTTGAGTGAAGGTCTAAAGGCAGTGTGTGATCAGGCTGAGAGAGCTGCGAAATGTGAGACGGTCTCTCGTGCTCCCTCCGCCCCCACCATCTCTTCTCAGACTGTTCAGGCGGCAGCTTTAGCCGGCCAGACTGAGAACCAGTATGATGGACCCTATGCTGAGGCTCGCGGACTGTTGAATGTGGCTGTTGTAAAACCCCCCGGATAAAATGTCAGTGATTCCAGCTATGCAAGCAAAGCAAACTGAGTTAAAATCGGGGGGTCAGAAATCTTGAATTTTCCCCCATGGAAAACACACTACTAAATGCAGAAATTGTGGTAGGGAGGGCCATGTTGCTAGACACTGCCATAAAAATAAAAATCAGGGAACTGCGAAAAAGGAAGGTCCTAAAAATGATGCTTCCAGCAGCAATAGCCCCAAAAACGCTCCCCACCAGCTTTCTCAGTCTGAGCTGGAAAATCTGAGACAGCTGATCGGTGACGCATAGGGGTCAGCGGCCTCCGGTTCATGTAATTATGCAGACACCCGCCCATTCATAAACGCGTTGTTAGGAGGCCGGCAATGCATTGCTTTGATTGACACGGGCGCAACTGTATCAATTACCGATCTCGATCTTGAAATCACTTCTGAAACTTTGTATATAGAAGGTCTAAATGGCAAACAGGTGTATCACAAATCTGTTTCTGTCCCTCTAACCATTTCTAACTCTGAAAATGTATATTAGACTGAATTTTGGGTAGGAGAAAACACTGTAGGGACAATTATTGGTGTTTACATTTTGAAAAACCTTGAAGCTGATGTTTTGCTTTCTAAAAATAAGCTAGTGCTTGGCTGCAATGAAACAATTCGCTTATCTCAGACTGGCCCCCACCATGAGGAGAGATGTGCAGTGGCTTATTCTGTGAGTATCGCTGACGCTTGCCCTGAGTGGAAGTTTATAATTTCTAAATTCCCAAATGTATGGGCAAAAGACAAATATGATTGTGGTCTGGCACAGATTCAGCCTCTGAGCATTCCAGGTCCCTTGCATGAAGCCAAAAGACAATACCCTTTGAGAAATGAAGCACGAGAGGGAGCTGAAACTATTCAGACTGTTTTGAAGGCCCTCCAAAACGGGGGATTCAAAGTGAACTTGAAGAAAGCACAGCTAGCATTACCTGAAGTGACTTATCTGGGACAGATTGTGGGGGTGCGTGGCCGACGCATCCCCCCCGAACGAGTTAAAGCTATTATTGAACTTACAAAGCCAAACACTGTCACTGGTTTAAGGCAAGTGATGGGTCTTTTGAATTACTGCCGCCAGTATGTTTCTGAATACACTAAACTCTCTAAACCACTCACAGAGGCACTGAAAGGAGGAAGACCTGGATCGGATTTGATCGACTGGACTGAGGAGATGGAGGGGGCTTTCGTGAGTATCAAAGGAACTCTTGCTTCCTCCCCAGCATTACGACATGCCGATGCCAGCAGGCCTTTCCACCTATGGACATGGGTGGGGACCCGGTCTTACTCCGCTGCTCTGGGTCAAAAGGTTCCGGGCCGGAACTCGTATGGGATAGTAGGATATTATTCTGCTCCTATTCCTGTTTCAATGGCAGGGCAACATCCGTGCCTGTTGATATGTGACTGTGCAGAGTGGGCAGTGACATTGTGACACATCAAAAGGTGATACTGCACACCAGACACCAGATTTTGAAACTGTTAACAAATACCCGTTTAGGCTCCATCTCTAATCAACGACGAGCTAAATGGGAGACCACTCTCTTGAGTAAAAATGTGGACATACAGATTGACATTGAAACTGCTATCAATCCTGCCTCCTTGCTTCCAGAAGAAGGAACTGCACACATCTGTGCCCGACTGATCGAGACGGACAGCCAAAGCCCTCTTCAATCTGAACACCTGTCTAATGCTATGAACTTGTTCGTGGACGGCTCCAGCTTTCATGAGCAGGGTACACGCTTCGGCCCCGTATGGAGGCGCAGGGGATTTCTGACTACCGCAGGACTTCCTATCTCACATCAACAGCAGGTAAAAGAACTTATGAATGCCTGTGATCTTCCCGCAAAAGGAGCAGTCATCAAAGTCACCGGGCACGCTACTGACAGCTCCCCGGAAGCCAAAGGGAACCACGCTGCAGACACTGAGAATGAGACTTACAGAGACATTTTTTAACTTTATGCAGAGGATGACCATGAAGAGATAGAACAGTGGACAAAGTTAGGAGCACAGAAAAATTCTGAAGGACTTTGGAAATTTAATGGACGCTTTGTTTGCCCTGTTTCTGCTCGAACCGAACTAATGTCCTTGTATCATGGGTTGGCAAATGCAGGGCCTGAGAAATTACATGCAATGATTTCAAAAACCTGGTGGTGGCCAAAGCTGAGGGCTTCTTGCAATGATTTCTGTAAGAGATGTTTATTATGCCTTAAGGTTAATTCTTCCTCAAAGCTGAAAATTCCCTTAGGACATGCCCCTCGACCTCAGGGTCCGTGGACACACCTCCAAATTGATTTCATAGGTCCATTGCCCCCTAGTGGAGGGTTCACATACATTCTAATGATTGTTGATCTTTTCTCCAGATGGGTGGAGGCATTTCCACTGAGAAACTGCACCGCAGACGCAACCGCAAAAGTAATGTTGAATGAAATTTTCCCAAGATGGGGCTTACCCTTACAAATTGATTCAGATCAGGGTACACATTTCACGGGAAAGGTAATGAAAAATGTCATAAATTGATGGGAGTGAAACAACACTTCCACATCCCGTTTAGGCCTCAGTCTAGCGGGTCCATTGAACGTACAAACAGAACACTTAAAACGTCATTGAGAAAGAGATTGTTGGAGTGGGGGAAAGGGTGGCACGCAGCTGTTCCAATGATTCTTTTAAGTATGAGAGCCAGTCCTAACAAAACTACTCAGATCAGCCCTTGTGAAATAATGACAGGTCGTTACATGCCTGCCTTGCCTGAAATAGGTGACAATGTAATGTTGCAAAGAGAGATTGTTTCTCCTCTAGGTCCAAAATTCGATGGACCTTACCAGGTGCTCTTGACAACTAATACATCTGTTTTACTTGACAGAGGGGTTCTGGGTACTGTCTGGAGACATTGGTCATAGGTGAAACCACTCGATAAAGGTTCCAACCAAATCACCGCATCATAATAACGAACTATCTCTAGAAGGTAATTTATATGTGTGATAGTGTAAAAATTCTGTAACAATGTTTTATCATTACAGATGGCGGAATCCGGCGATATATTGAAGCTGCTAATTCTTTAGGAAGAAGTGCGAAATACCAAACGACTGAAAGTGAGGTGGGCCATCATTCGATTGGCACTCCCTCTCTCGTTTGTGGCTTTGATTATAATAGCCTTATCATTCCTGATGTATTCAGATTTCAATTTGGACCGGTAGACTCCATGCGTTCTCCACTCACTGGGATTGTGAGGAGATTTATAACCGTCCATCATGGGTTCAATACCCATGCCTAAATTCAACTGAGGGTCTAAATTTTATTCCAACCATGTATCAGAACGTTAATGATCGCTGCTATCGCTTGGACGGAAATGAGACGGTGACCTTTTGGCTTGGTCACTCCCCAAATTATCCTGGTAATACCCTCATTATGCAAAAAGGTCGGTGGGATAGAAGTGGAGGCGTGGGTTGGCTCTTCTATGTTTTTGTGTGTGTATGTGTGTTCGTTTCTTCTTCTCATATATTTGCAGGTCTTCTTGACGAACCGCCTGAGCGACAAACTGAGGAGGAACAACATTGATCCCTGTTGTGAGTGGAAGGTGGGAGAGCCTTGGAATGGGGACTGGAATTTTTAGTTTCCAGCATGTCCGTAAAAAGGCGAAGAGACAATTGTGACCCACCAGGGAAGCATGCGTTACCACTCCACCTTCCGTAGTGACCTCACTTGTTAGACCAGACGTGGCGGTATTGGACCCCACATAGGTCTAAAACGGGGGACTGAAGGGGCGGTCAAAATCTCTTGTCTCTTCAGTCAGTTATATATATATTTCATTCCATGTCCTTTTGAATGCTTACATTACTTTTATACAAATCAATAATCAAATATATATATATGCATTATCACATAATCATTTCTATATTCTTTTGTGCTTGTGAAATTATATATTTCCTCTAGAGAGCAATGCCATTTCTCTGCCTTTCCTCCTGAGGAGCTATGTTTTGGCTAACTGATAATACGAAGCTCAAGCACTCTTCGGCCTTGGCGATGTTATTTGGTGGTGTTCTGTGTGTGTGTGTTTGACTTTCTACGTAGGCATTTGGGACACAACGCTCATCCTCATCGGCGCTCTCTTCTAACCTGCGAGGTCAAAACTGACCTACATCTAAGGATTGGCGACAGCTATCCTAACTAATGGCGATAGGCACCTTTTATCTGCTCACATGTGTGAAATTGTTTATGGTTTTATATTCTCTTAGCCAATCAGATGTATGATGATGCGATGCTTGCCCTTGCAAAATGGTATAATTGGTGTATTATTTTGTGTAAGGTAGAGTTGGCTTGCGACCTCCTCGTGAGACTTTGACGCTCGCTCTACCAATGAAACTGCAAACTATTCTTCAGTAAATTTGTATCCTTTTGATTGAACTTCACGACTCCTGGTCATCTTTTCTACATATCTGGTCTCGGGTCTTATAACTGTTAACCCCTAACAACTCAAATACTCTTAAAGGGTACCCCGATTAGTGCAGCATGTTGGCCTTATAAGATTAAATTGGGCGTCAGCTATAAAAAGGTGATACAAAAAAACTCCAAATGTTTTTGTTTTTAATAAAAAAAGCCGAAAATCCGTTCACCCGTAGGCCGCCATATTTATTTACGTCTCAATGCATTCTGGGTAGTGACGTGTATAGGTTGTTGCCTGGTTGTAGCCTAGCCGCTTCGGTTATTTGTTTTCCAACGTACCGGCTAGCTAGCTACGTTTTGACAGGTAGCGAGATGAACACGTCTGCCGTTCAGCCTTTTCAGTTTGAACCCGAGCGCACTCAAGATTATCAGAGAGTTGAGGAAGCGAGAGTAGGGCAAATGGTGTCTGTGCGGCTACTGCTTGCCCATGCCAAGCGAGAACGAGAGCGTTTGCTGTAAAGAGCTCCACTTTTTGTCAGCAGCTGTCCTGGGTAGGCTAAGTATAGAGCAGACGATCGTACTATCGGTATAAATAATTTAATAAGTCATCTACCGCCATCGTTTGCTTTATTTTCACCAAGCAGTCACTCACTACGCACAGAAATGAGAGGGAAAAAATAGTGCAAATCAGAATTATCTGAGATTTAAGATTTTGGTAACACTTTAAAATACGGATCCTTCGTTAATGAATAACTACACAGGAACAAATGAGTAACACAATGTTAACAATCTAGTAACTACAGTTAACTAACAAGTAACTCTGATTAACGAATTAGTAATTAATAGCACACAGATTTAAGTGGTAGTTCACTATTAACTAATCAATAGTTACTATTTTTTTAATACTTCCCAGAGAACTACTGAATTTTTTTACAGATTTAAGTGGTAGTTCACTAATAACTAATCAATAACTACTATTTTTCAATACTTCCCAGAGAAATAATGAAAAAAAATCACAATTCATGCAAAACGTAATAACTAATGCAGGAAAAATTACTAGCACTAGATTAACATTACTGCTAGATACTGTACACTAATTATAAATATGTAATAGCGTAGCAGACTTATGATTTGGGAAAGCTGTCAATAATTAGCCTATGCACTGCTGTCTTTTAGAGAACTATTCATAAACTAAATAATTTTTAAGAATTGTTTTTATAAATGCACTTGTCTGGAACCCTTACCCTGTGGCCGATTTTCCGGCATTCCTCTGGACTGGCTTTGAATAACTAGACTCATCATGGTGAGCACTGGAACATACTGAGTCATCAGCCATCCAAATACCAGTTATTTTATTATTTAACCTACTTCTCAAAAGTGTTTTTATGTATTTCTCTTTGCTCATATGTATATATATATATAAATATGTGTGTGTATATATATCCTGTGAATGATTAGATGATTCTACCCTTTCGGGTTGGCTCTTCATTAGTAACTACAGCATGGAATCATGATAACTAGTAATGACTCAAGTGTTAATGCATACTTCTATAGGAATTATTAATTATTTGGATCCGTATTCTAAAGTGAAGATCATGTTAACTAACTAGTAATGGCTCAAGTGTTAATGCATACTTCTAAGAAATTTTCTAAAAGTATAGTATTTAAAAGTTCACAAACAATATCTCATACGCTTGAAATGACTTGAGTTTGGTATTCCTATAGAAGTAACACTTGAGTCATTACTAGTTAGTTAACATGATCTTCACTTTAGAATACGGATCCAAATAATTAGTAATTCCTATATAAGTATGTAGTAACACAAATGTTCTTCTGCCTCTTTTCTCTGGATGCTGAGCTGGTGTTGAGACAGAGGCTCTCTCTCTCTCTCTCTCTCTCTCTCTCTCTCTCTCTCTCTCTCTCTCTCTGGTAACATTTTACATTTATGCTGGGTACAAATGGTTTAAATTATCATTACATTACATCCATGTTGTAACTATTTTAAGTGTAAACATAACCTTATTGCACATTGAACGTTTTTAATTCATGTAGTCATATTAAAACGAGATAATTGCTATGAGAATGTGTCTTATTTAACCAAAATTACTTTTGAGACGCTGGAAAGACTTGAACATGCGCGTCCTTTACCGGCTATTTGGAAACCGAAAGTTTGGCCGAATAGCCGGCTTTTACACCGACTAGTCTCTATTTTCATGCTACTAGTACTTATTTTTTAGGTACTAGTATCTATTCCATTAAGTACTAGTACTTATTCATTCGCTTTTATTTAATTCATTATTTTTTTTTTGCCATTGACTTCTATGGGGATCTATGGCAAGCCGTATTAACATGTTATCATTTCAACCGACTAGTCTCTATCTTCATGCTACTAGTACTCGGTTTAAATTATTAAATGTTAAAACGGCTTGTCATATGATGTAGTTTATTTGACCATGTGTTTGGTGCAGTTTGTGTTTTGTTGCATTTAAGTTTTGTTTTGTTTTTGTGTTTTTTCCCCCCACAATTATTGGGTGACTGTCATCGTGCGGCAAATAAAAAACACTTTTGAACCTGACCAACGGCGTCCTCTGTCACGTGGGGCCTCCATCCGCTACTGCTATCGTAACGCAAGGCAAGTTTATTCATATAGCACATTTCATACACAATGGTAATTCAAAATGCTTTACATAGAATTTAAATTGACATAAAATAATCACAACAGATGCATAAGGTAAAGATATCATGGATAAGAGATAAAAATAACAATAAAAGCAGAGAGTCCTGAATCACTAAATGCGATGCGCCGCTGTCTGAATGGAAGAGTCAGAGAGCTTCGGTTCGCCAGACACACTATAACAACTCCTGACTTCAGTGACTGATGGCTTTCAGTGCTCACCGTCTCACTTCCCAATCCTCTCAACTCTTCCAACCTGACAGCCCTAACCACACACAGAAACAGCATAAGCAAAACAGTTATAAAAACAATAAAACGATTATACAGAAATAAGATAAAAAAAATAAAAAAATTTCTAAATGTTCATTTGCTGGCAGCAGCGTTCAGTATGAGCTGTGTGTGTGTGTGTGTGTGTGTGTGTGTGTGTGTGTACAGGTGTCATAAGCCATTAAGCCATTTTGCTAACTTCAGCTCACAAGAAAAAATATAGCTGCAAGCAGCGATTACGGGCCCAAGCCGGTGGCACCGCCACCCTGGTGCCTTTAGTTACACTAAAGGCACCGGGGTGGCGGTGCCCCCGGCTTGGGCCCTCCATCGCTGCTTGCAGCTATATTTATTTATATATATATATATATATATATATATATATATATATATATATATATATATATATATATATGTACGTGAGTAAAGGCTTCCCTCCACACAGATTCCAGATTTCCTCCTAAAGTGGTGTCAAACTCAGTCAGTGCCAACTCTCTGCATCTCTGGGTGATATTCATGCCAATGATACCAGGGGGAGTCGGATCTGGCTCTGCAGAATTCCCATCACGGACTATCAGAAACCCACACTCGGGTATAGTAAGCCCCATCACTTGGATGTCCAATTCAACATACCCCAGGTACGGCAGGGGTAGTTTGTTTGCTGCAGTTATTCTTAGCCACTTAGAGGTGCAGTGAAGGTCCTTGTCTTCTCCGTGAAGGTTTTCTCTGAAGAAGCTTTCTGTCAGGGTACTCACATTACTTCCCGTGTCCAGAAGACATCTAACTGAAACACCATCAATGTGAATATCAACTTCAGGGCACTTGCCAACTGCACGCTCCAAGAACCGCTCTTTTGTTAACGTACTGCATCCAGAGCCTTCTGGTTTTCCTCGCATTGCTCGGCTCACTGCAACGGAGGGACCCCGTTTCCCTGTACCGCAGAACTGGTGGTGGCAGTGGGCTGGCCTTTGAAACTACGAGGTACAGGACACTGTCTGGCTATATGTCCCACTCCTTCACACCTCAGACAGACGGGCTGGCCATCATCGGTGTACTTGGGCTTGAACTTGGGCTTTCCACTCTGGCTATCACTGGAACCAACCTTTTGTACAGCGAGTTCACGAACTGCATTAGTGAGTTCTCCAATAGCTTTACCCTGCTGAGTGATTACTTTTACTACCTCTTGCAAAGCTGAAGCCATGTCACTTTGTGCAGCACTGGCTGGATTTGAATGTTCCGACATATCCCCCGAACATGTACTCACGATATTTCGACTCCGGGCCACATTAGCACCACGGGGTCTGTCCTCCACAACCCACATCATGGCCTCTTCACGGACATCAAATAGGGTGGACTGAGGCTTTTCTCTGACCAGCTTGCAAAGCTCTCTACGCAGGGTCGCATCTCTTATGCCTTCGATGAACTGATCTCGTAAAGCCAACTGGGGATCAGACACAGCGTAATGGGACTGTTGGAGAGCAGAATTAAGAAGCTGAGAGAGAGCATGAGAAAAGTCACGGAAGTCTTCTCCCTCTAACTGTCTGCGTGCATAAAAAGCATGTAACAACTGTGGTGTAGTACGTTTCTCTCTAAATGCCCCCCGCAAATATGAAAACAGATCACAGGGTTCTTTAGTCTCTCCCCCCATACACAGCTTAACCTCATCTAAGGCTGAACCTCTTAAATGTGAAAGTATGAAATCAACTTGGTCATCAACGTTCAAACCCCTTACCCGAATTACACGTTCAACCTCATCAATGAACTCATCAACAGACTGACCATCTTTACCATGATCACCACTGAATGGCATAAGTTGACGTTCCCTTGGAATGTAAACATAAGATCTAGTGGCAACATTACTTATATTAGCAAGGGTTGACATGACCTGGTCGTGTCTTCGACCTAGCTCCAAAATTTGTGACTGCAATTCCGCCACTGGATTACCTAGATCATCATGACCCACAGCCTCAGCATTGTCCATATCACGGCTGGCTCCAGCCTGAGCCGCTGGCACATCATCGTCCTGGTCCATGCTCTTACGATGTCTCTACCTCGAATGGCACACAGTCACAAAACACAGTCACAGCCGTTTAACCTGAAGGGGCTATTTTCTGCGGTCGCCTTTGCCAACGATCTCAGCGTCTAAGTGAACACCCTCCTGCGTTCCTGAAAGCTGGTCCCTTGCTTCTCCACAGGCTCTCCAGGCACGTCACACTTCACGTCGTCAACCTCCTTGGCACCGGTAACTCGACCCCTCTTCACCACTACCGTTGTCTATGTTTCTCCTAATCTACCTGACTGTCACCCCAAAATTAGCAATGGAACCCCACTCCTGGTACCAAAATTCTCTGTGGCCCGGTGTGAGAGTTTTAGTGACGACACCGGACACAGGAAATAAAATTATTTAAGGGGATCGTTTATTCCAGACTGCACTTAGAACAGCGCAGCGTTAACTATGCAAATCTTAAGGATGTTTAGTAGGAAGGCTTGTTACAGTGGTTGAAACCAATAAAGATGTTCTTTCTTTTACATCAAACTAAGTCTCCTTTGTCTTTCTGTTCTCAGTCATCACATTAACACATCAATTACAGGAATATAACCAACATAGACAACGATAGTGGACTCTTATTCTGAAAAACAAATCCACAGATTGTTACGAGATTTCTAAGCATTCTCATAAGATCAAATAAGGCTGCTTATGTAACATAACACATATAAAAATGAAATTAGAAGCCACATTTCCCAGTAACATTAATACATTACACCGGCTAATATTCACTTAATCTCAAATCACGGTGAATTAACACTTGTACAATTCAAAAATCAAATAATTCAAACTTACTGTTCATCACCACCCGCTATAGCATTGTACACACTTTCACAGCGAATTATGAACTCAATTTCCCTTCTGTGAACAGTAATAGACACAATAAAGCACTATTCCTTAACATTTGGAACACATGACACCAGAACAATCTACTGGTTACAATAAAACACACATGTACATGAGTAATAAACAATTTTTAGAATTGGTTAGTTAACACTCACTCTGTTGTTTTACACTCGTCCCACGGAAACAGAAGGCCTACAGAGCTCTCTTCTCCCCTCTATAATCAACCAAAATGTCCACCAATCACTTAATGCTTAAAACACATCATGCACAACAAAATAATCTCAATGATAAACTGGCATTGATGATAGTTAAACACTTACGCTTCAAGATCTTTTGTCGATCTGATTTCCTAACATGGGTAGGTGTCTCGACAGAAATCACCATCAATCAACACAATACACAGCCATCCGGCCAGCAAACACCGAAGAGGACTTCACTATAGTTCTATTAAAAGTGCATATTTCTCACTATTGTGGTTATATCATCGACTTTTGTGGCCTTGATTCGACACAGCGTCTGCATGAACATCATCCGAACCACGTTGGGAAATCGCGCCGCTCCCAGACCACACTCGCGACACTTCCAGACAGTGACGTTTCTTAAAGGGCCAGCGTAACATTCCATCCATGGATGAGAAAAGCACTAAAACATTTTATATGTGCAGTTCACTTAAACCAGGGCTTTGATAACTAGTCTAGTGATTGACTTTAGTAACTTTTGACCTGGTTACATATATATATATATATATATATATATATATATATATATATATATATATATATATATATATATAAAGCCGCCACCCCGTTGCCTTTCGGGTTCCTGTGCACGACGGGCAATAACGTAACCCGCTTTGACTGTCGAGAGGGCAATATAGCCCTACACTGTAAAAAGTCGCTCAGTGCTATTGTCCATGAGACTTATTTTTTTTAACTATATTTATTCCATTAAATTAATTTATTTTTATTTCTTTGTTTTTTTGAGTTATTGATAAGTAAAAAGTGTGAATATTTTCGTAACTTAATATTTTCTATAATAAAATTAGGTTCATTGGACTTCACCATAAATTGATTTTACAAAACTCATTTTAAAAGTTTATATCAGACGTAAAAAAACGACCCCGCCCACCTGCAGCAACGGAAAGTTCAAGCCCGCGGGCAAATCCTTCACTCTCGTTCCAGGACAGAAGCTTATTCGAACACTGAGCCATGTAAGTAACTTTTTGTATTTTTAAAGTTAGATGTTAGCCTAATTAACGTGTTTATGTTGTACAATCTGCAAAACCATTGCTCTGTTTCTTACAAACTTTTGCGACCGTCGGTCGCCATTTTTAATGTGCTCTCAAACAGCTCGAAAGTAGCAGCTAACTTGAGCCACATAATGTTAACGTTAACTGTTAGTGTATAAATCCATGTGTGTGCGTTGTATAAGTAACGTTAATGTTGTCTTTGTGTGATAGTTTAATTTTTCAAATGTGTTTGTAAGTTTGCCAGTGAACTGAGAGTGCAGTGTTAATTTCATTTTTCAAACATTTTTTCACAGACAAAAACGAGACCATAACTAAATTAAAACCTACAAATAATGGCGAATAAAAACGTTAATGTTAGGGAGAAACTATTAGCAGCTAGGGAAGAGATCCATTCAGAACTGATTTGCGTTTGTGGTAACGTTAGATGCGTAATGTTAGGCCTACATTTTGTAACGTAGCCTACTGATTTACCTGACTGAACAGGAGTTGGCATGCGTTTGATGCATGTCAATCGTTCAAAAATGTAAACGTCTGGGAGTAAGAGTGACGACGCAAAAGAGGTTTTCCTGTGCGCTCACGTGCAGCCCTGCATATAGACAGCTAACTTAACGTTATACAGCCCGCGAGGACTGAATTTAACTCTTTCATGTCTGAATGGATTAAAAACACACAACATTATTTCTTAGTGTATACTTCACTTAATATTATTCAAACAACATAATAAAAATAGAAAAGCATTCATTGCTCTTTAATAGCTTTTATAAGGATTACTTGTATTTAGTTTATACAAATATGTCTGCTTGAAAGAATAAAGAATCATGTAGGCTATGTTAGTTAAAGACTGAATAATCATTAATAGACTGTTCTACTTTAGAAGTGTTTTTTTAAAGATATAATTTTGTCACAATGCTAAATCTGTGTCTGTATTGCATGGTCAAACTTAAAATAAATATTCATATTAACAGGTTGATAGATTATCTACAGGAATATTATGGGTTTGTAAATGGAAACATTTTAGAAAAAAAATGTAGATTAATGCATTACAATTTAACTAAATTAGTTGAACTAAAGCTTATCTTGTTCAGAAGGCTAATCTTCACTTGTATTTTAAGTGTTTTTTTTTTTAAAGGGCTTGCATTATAGTTGTATGACTAATATTTGTTTTTTCTTTTCCCTCTTCACAGATGGGATGGCCCTGTAAATTGTGCCGTACTGTGGTACAAAGAAAGAGGGACATTTTTAAACATTATAGACTGCGTCATGGGACCTTTGGACACAGCCATTCCTTGCCTTGTATTCATATAGATTGCCCATGTTCTTTTAAATCCTGGAGTTCCTTCCGCTCTCACCTCTCAAGATACCATCCAGAAGCTAAATCCCACAATTCACCAGAAGTAAGTCTTTCATTTACCTGTCCTCTGTGTCAAAACCCTGGATATCACAATGAAAAGATGTGAATTTATCAACAAAAATAATTTATTCATTTTTGTTCTGTTAACTAGGACCCAAGTGCCACTGCTGTAAAAAAGAGAGATGTCACTCTGAGATGCCTCTTTGAATGGGAGAGAGTGCACAGGAGCTCATCTCTGATTACTGTGTAAGTATTGGCTCAGTCTGGTGAACAGGTTTAAATTGTGCTGACTGTTAATGTAAACTAACTGAACCAACATTTGGCTGGTTATGGTAGAGTATTTGTTTTTCATAAACAAATCAGATTGTCTTATATATATTTGTTTTATCTCAAAGGGGGCTGTAGAGACAACTGTTCATGATGACCTGAAAATGAAAAATTTCAGCATTTATGTCTGCCGTGAGCCAGATGCAGTAGGAATCATCCTTGAGGGAATTCCAGTCCTTTCTAATCTCGGAAATCTGGCCAGAGCATGCTGCTTTCTGCTTGGGTTGACATATGCCCTTAATCTCGAGTATCCACCGAAGCTTTGCAAAACATTTGAGGTGTTCCAAAGACTTTTCGTGGGACTTGACACACTGCGCCCAAAACCAAGCCCAAAGTTCATGACTTTGAAAAATAAAGTGAAAATGTTCTTTCAAAACTGGTCAGTTGGTGGGATCAGTGGAATATTTGAGTAAAAATGTTTCTAAATGACAAACTATGTGAAGGTGTCATGTTATTGTATAATGCTAAGTTGTACTGTAGGTCAGATGCTCATGCTTGTGACCTGTAAAGTAAGTTAGTGTTAAAATGTTTATATATTATTATATTTAAAATATGTACACACTACTATGAAGGTGTTTTACAAAACAGCAGTTCATGATTGTTTTAATGCATGAGTACAGATGTTACTTTATACTGTCCAGCTAATTTCAACTGTTTAGAAATATTAAACTGTTTTAATATGTACACCGTAAAAACACTGAAGCACTTTATTGGCTGATTCAGATGTTACTGATTGTTTACATTGTGCAGCTAATTGGTACTGTTAATAAATGTTGAAAATTAACAGTCTGAACTAACTATTTGGGTTTACACTTTCAAAACCAAGAGCAAATTGGTTAAAACTAATAAAACAGAAGACATTAACAAGTATTTTTTCATTTAAATTTTACCTAATTTAATTAAGTCTGTATAAAATCCTGATCTGTTTTTTTACTTTGATTGTACTTAATTTATTGGCTTTTTCTTAAAATGCTACTTAATAATATGTTTTTTTATTAATTCGAAAATATTAGGTTGTCCTTACTCAAAATATCAGTTAGTCCAATAAACTTACAAAAAGTAGTTGGAAAATGTTGTCTTAATTTTATTGAGTTAGATTCAAGTAACAGTTTTAACAGTGTATGTATCACTCGATTTTATTTAACCAAATGTTTTTTTTTACAAAATATGTTATTTATCTGATTCATCCAACCCTATACTGCACTCTTTTACTAATACTATATTATATTTAATCGTTTTCATGTCTTGCCCTCAAACATATCTGTTTAATCTGCTTATTTTTAAGTTACACATAATACATTGATTGAAAAAGAAACTCAAACTTTTTGTTTATGGTAATATTATTTGATACAGAAATAAATAAGTGAGACTGTGGGAGTGAGGGGAGGGTAATGACAGCCAAAGGGAGACAGAGACAGATAAGTTTTGAAACTAAAAAAATGACATCCTAACTTTGATAATGTTTAAATATACATAAAAATGCAGCATATCATTAATTGAAATTAGTGTACTTTAAAACACTTGTTTAAAATAAAAAAACGATTTATACATAGTATAAAACACTTGATGGCACAATTGTTCATAGTCTTTCTGCTCCCCTCCCCACACACACAGACAAGGGGGCTGTCTGTGTGTGTGCCCTCCCTCCCCTCCCCACACAGACACTCACAGGGGGGGCTGTCTATGTGTTTGTGTGTGCCCTCCCTCCCCTCCCCACACAGACACACACACACAGACACACACACACACACACACACACACACACACACACACACACACACACACACACACACACACACACACACACACACACACACACACACACACACACACACACACAGAATGGCTGGGGGAACTCTGTCAGAGAGAGACAAAACCACATTCAAACCAAAATATCTGACTTCCTGTTGGTCGGAGCTAATGACTGTAAATCAGAAAGTTGTCCGGCTCGATGTGCACAATATACATACCAAGTTTTGTGACTGTAGGTAAAACTAACCCCCCCACTTTTGTCAAAAGTAACACACTTCCTGCTGCCAGTTGGTGGCGCTATAACTTTGACTCACATTAGTTACATCCATGTGATTGCTCTCTTACAACAAACACGCTACTGAAGTTTCATCAAGATCAATTAATGTATGAAGACGTTATAACACATCGTGTTTCTCTTTTCTCGCCATAATTTCGTTTCCTCGCCACGGCCAAACTGTTCGAGATATCAAAAATCCGTCAGCAATTTAGTATCCTCAATGTCTTGACGTAATGCTGACCGAGTTTGGTTGCGATTGGATGAATTTTCTAGAAAAAGTGTTTCAAATTCCAGGGGCATGCGTTTTCATACCACCCACAATAGCCGACTTCCTGTTGGGCTGGCGTAAAACTTAGAGCACGAAAGTTGTTCGGCCCGATGAGATCTATATGTGTACCGAGTTTCATATTATTACATGCAAGCGTGTTTGATATACGGACAAGTGTTTGAATCCCATTCCAGGGGGCGCTGTCGAGCCCCCCTGCCACGCCCGGGTACCAGCTTCAGCCCGGCCGCGGGTTCTAACCTGTGTGCAAAATTTCAAGAGTTTTCGAGCACGTTAAGGGCCCCAAAAGTGCCCGAGATTTTGCACACAGCAGAGAAAGGGTTAAACTAAACTAGCCCCCCTCCTCACACACACACATACACAGATCCCCCCTCCCCTCCCCACCCCACCCCACACAGACAGACACACACACACAGAATAGCAGAGAGACAGAGAGAGACACAATTCACATTCAAACCACAATATCTGACTTTCTGTTGGTCGGAGCTAATGACTGTAAATTAGAAAGTTGTTCGGCTTGATAAGATCAATATACACGCTGAGTTTTGTAACTGTAGGTAAAACTATAACTAAGTTATAACACACTTTATGCATCCTTTTTTAATCATAAATTTGTTTCCTCGCCACGGCCAAACCGTTCGAGATATCAAAAATCCGTCCGCAATTTAGCATCCTCCATGTCTTGACTTCATGCACACTGAGTTTCGTGGTCATCGGATGAATTCTCTGGGAGAAGTGTTTCAAATGCCAGAACATGCGTTTCCATACAGCCCATAATAGCCGACTTCCTGTTGGACTGGCGTAAAACTTAGAGCAAGAAAGTTGTTCGGCCCGATGAGATCTATATGTGTACCGAGTTTCATATTATTACATGCAAGCGTGTTTGATATACGGACAAGTGTTTGAATCCCATTCCAGGGGGCGCTGTCGAGCCCCCCTGCCACGCCCGGGTACCAGCTTCAGTCGGGCCCTAATGGCCGCGGGTTCTGACATTTGTGCAAAGTTTCAAGAGTTTTTGAGCACGTTAAGGCCCCCAAAAGTGCCCAAAAGGTAGTAAAATAATAATAATAAAGAAGAAGAAAAAGAATAATATAGCTGCAAGCAGCGATTACGGGCCCAAGCCGGTGGCACCGCCACCCCGGTGCCTTTAGTGGCACTAAAGGCACCGAGGTGGCGGTGCCACCGGCTTGGGCCCTCCATCGCTGCTTGCAGCTATATTTATTTATATATATATAATATATATATATATATATATATATATATATATATATATATATATATATATAAAACCGCCACCCCGGTGCATTTAGGGTTCCTGTGCATTACGGGCAATAACGTAACTCCGCTTTGACTGTCGAGAAGAAGTCTGCTTTAGAGCTTGCATCAGTGTGGGATCTGCAAAAGTACACATCGAGGGCACATATCAACCACAAAGTATGCGTGAGCACCCTTCTGAAACCTAAAATGAAAAATTAGACACCCTACAGTCTCATGGACTTAACGGACACATGAAATCAGCAGCCATTGTAAGTACACAAGACCAAAAATTCATATGAAGTGTGGTATATATATTCATTGAAATTACTGTACTTTAAAACACTTGTTTAAAAGAAAAAACACATGTATACATAGTATAAAACAAGATGGCACAATATACCTATTTTTAATAGAGTCTTTCTGCCCCCTCCCCACACACACAGAGACAGGGGGGCTGTCTGTGTGTGTGCCCTCCCTCCCCTCCCCACACAGACACACACGGGGGGGGGGGGGGGGGGGCACACACACACACGCACACACACACACAGAATGGCAGGGGGAACTCTGTCGGAGAGAGACAAAACCACATTCAAACCAAAATATCTGACTTCCTGTTGGTCGGAGCTAATGACTGTAAATGAGAAAGTTGTCCGGCTCGATGTGCACAAAATACAGACCGAGTTTTGTGACTGTAGGTAAAAATAACCCCCCCACTTTAGTCAAAAGCATCTTGAAAGTAACACACTTCCTGCTGCCAGTTGGTGGCGCTATAACTTTGACTCACATTAGTTACATCCATGTGATCGGCCTCTTACAAAAAACACACTACTGAAGTTTCATCAAGATCAGTTAATGTATGAAGACGTTATAACACATCGTGTTTCTCTTTTCTCGCCATAAATTCGTTTCCTCGCCACGGCCAAACCGTTCGAGATATCAAAAATCCGTCCGCAATTTAGCATCCTCAATGTCTTGACTTCATGTTGACTGAGTTTGGTGGCGATCGAAAGAATTTTTTAGGATGAGTATATAAAATTCCGGGGGGATTCATTTTTTAAACAACCCATAATAGCCGACTTCCTGTTGGACTGGCGTAAAACTTAGAGCACGAAAGTTGTTCGGCCCGATTAAATCTATATGTGTACCGAGTTTCATATTATTACATGCAAACGTGTTTGATATATGGACCAAGTTTTCGGACCACGTTCAAGGGGGCGCTGTTGAGCTCCCCTGCCACGCCCGGGTACCAGCTTCAGGCCGGCCCTGACGGCCGCAGGTTCTGACCTGTGTGCAAAGTTTCAAGAGTTTTCGAGCACGTTAAGGGCCCCAAAAGTGCCCGAGAAGTCCCACACAGCAGAGAAAGGGTTAAAATAAAGCCCCCCTCCTCTCTCACACACACAGACACTGAGGGCCCTATTTTAACGATCTGAAACGCAAGTGTCAAAGTGCAAAGCGCAAGTAACTTTGTGGGTGGATCCCGGCGCTGTTGCTATTTTCCCGGCGGATAAACGACTCTTGCGCCCGACGCAAATCTAAAAGGGGTTGGTCTGAAGTAGCTTCATTATTCATAGGTGTGGTTTGGGCGTAACGTGAAATAAACCAATCAGAGCGTCCTCTCACATTCCCTTTAAGAGCCGGCGAGCTTGTTCCATGGCGGATTGCTATTATAAAGGCGGGTTTGCCAGCGCACGCAGGAGCGGTTCACAGCCGAGGAAACCGACGTTCTCGTCAGGGCCGTAAAACACAGAAAAGTAATAATGGGGATGATGGGAGAAACCCACCCAAATTAGCTTCGGTTAAACAGGCGTATAATTTGGGTAGTAAATGTGTAGCCTAATCTAGATTTTTTTATTTTTTTTTATCTAGATAGATCTTTTTCACATCTTCACGGACACAACAATGATTTCCCTCGTGTGTTAATATTTTTCCTTGTAATAATGTATGATTTGCAAAAATGAAAACTGCTGCAATCTGTTTATATTAGAGAATCAAAGTGGATGCGGGTTAACATTATGGCAAGCACGCGCCCTTAAAATACTACATCACTAACGCGCAACGCGCCACTGTCTTTAGACTGTTTTTTCCCTGATCAGTTGCGCAATTGCTTTCTAAAACTGGAAAATAGCACCATTGAAGTTTTGCGCCGGAACACGCCTCCTCTTTGCGCTGAACCGCCCCCGCGAGCGCAAGTTCATTTCCTAATTTACCGACGTGCGTCTGTGGAGGGAAAAGTCCGCTGTGCGCGGGTGCAAAATAGGAATGATACATGCGTCGGTGTACAAAGTCAATTGCGCTGGGTGCAAGATAGGGCCCTGAGAGAGACTGGCAAAATTCCCATCAAATCACATTCAAACCAAAATATCTGACTTCCTGTTGGTCGGAGCTAATGACTGTAAATTAGAAAGTTGTCCGGCTCGGGGAGATAAATATAAATACCGATTTTTGTTACTGTAGGTAAAACTAATACCTCATTTTTGACTAAAGGTGGCGCTACTGAGCCCCTTACCACGCCCGTTTCTGAAACTTTGCACAAGTGTACTAGGCAATAAATGTAAAGTGTCTGTCGAGTTTCATGCAATTTCAAGTATGCTAAGAGTCTCAAAAACTTTAAAAAAGAATATTAAAGTTTGATGCGTTGCCATGGCAACAGTATTTAAGATATCAATAATCCTTTCACAGGTCTACATCTGTCGTGTGTTTACATTATACAGATGAAGTTTGAAGCAAATCGGTAAAAATAAGAGGGTGATTTCAAAGCATTTTGAAAGTGACACACTTCCTGCTGCCAGTTGGTGGCGCTATAACTTTGACTCACAATAGTCACATCCATGTGATCGGCCTCTTACAACGAACACACTGCTGAAGTTTCATCAAGATCAATTAATGTATGAGGATGTTATAACACACTTCCTGTTTCCAATATTCGCCATAAATTTGTTTCCTCGCCACGGCCAAACCGTTCGAGATATCAAAAATCCCCTCGCAATTTAGCATCCTCCATGTCTTGGCTTCATGCTGACCGAGTTTCGTGGTCATCCGATGAATTCTCTAGGAGAAGTGTTTCAAATGCCAGAACATGCGTTTCCATACAACCCATAATAGCCGACTTCCTGTTGGACTGGCGTAAAACTTAGAGCACGAAAGTTGTTCGGCCCGATGAGATCTATATGTGTACCGAGTTTCATATTATTACATGCAAGCGTGTTTGATATATGGACATGTTTTTGAATCCCATTCCAGGGGGCGCTGGCGAGCCCCCCTGCCACGCCCGGGTACCAGCTTCAGTCGGGCTCTGATGGCCGCGAGTTCTGACATTTGTGCAAAGTTTCAAGAGTTTTTGAGCACGTTAAGGCCCCCAAAAGTGCCCAAAAGGTAGTAAAATAATAATAATAATAAAGAAGAAGAAGAAGAATAATAAATAATAATCCGGAGGAAAACAATAGGGCCTTCGCCTTTTCAAGGCTTGGGCCCTAAATAAAATATATATATATATATATATATATATATATAAATAAATATAGCTGCAAGCAGCGATTACGGGCCCAAGCCGGTGGCACCGCCACCCCGGTGCCTTTAGTGTAACTAAAGGCACCAGGGTGGCGGTGCCACCGGCTTGGGCCCTCCATCGCTGCTTGCAGCTATATTTATTTATATATATATATATATATATATATATATATATATATATATATATATATAAAGCCGCCACCCCCGTTGCCTTTCGGGTTCCTGTGCACGACGGGCAATAACGTAACCCCGCTTTGACTGTCGAGAGGGCAATATAGCTCTATGTATCACTCGATTTTATTTAACCAAATGTTTTTTTAACAAAATATGTTATTTATCTGATTCATCCAACCCTATACTGCACTCTTTTACTAATACTATATTATATTTCATCGTTTTCATGTCTTGCCCTCAAACATATCTGTTTAATCTGCTTATTTTTAAGTTACACATAATACATTGATTGAAAAAGAAACTCAAACTTTTTGTTTATGGTAATATTATTTGATACAGAAAGAAATAAGTGAGACTGTGGGAGTGAGGGGAGGGTAATGACAGCCAAAGGGAGACAAAGACAGATAACTTTTGAAACTAAAAAAATGACATCCTAACTTTGATAATGTTTAAATATACATAAAAATGCAGCATATCATTAATTGAAATTAGTGTACTTTAAAACACTTGTTTAAAATAAAAAACACATTTATACATAGTATAAAACACTAGATGGCACAATTGTTCATAGTCTTTCTGCTCCCCTTCCCACACACACACAGACAGGGGGGCTGTCTGTGTGTGTGCCCTCCCTCCCCTCCCCACACAGACACACACACACACACACACACACACACACACACACACACACACACACACACACACAACACACACACACACACACACACACACACAGAGAGAATGGCTGGGGGAACTCTGTCAGAGACAGACAAAACCACATTCAAACCAAAATATCTGACTTCCTGTTGGGCGGAGCTAATGACTGTAAATCAGAAAGTTGTCCGGCTCGATGTGCACAATATACATACCAAGTTTTGTGACTGTAGGTAAAACTAACCCCCCCACTTTTGTCAAAAGTAACACACTTCCTGCTGCCAGTTGGTGGCGCTATAACTTTGACTCACATTAGTTACATCCATGTGATCGCTCTCTTACAACAAACACGCTACTGAAGTTTCATCAAGATCAATTAATGTATGAAGATGTTATAACACATCGTGTTTCTTTTTTCTCGCCATAATTTCGTTTTCTCGCCACAGCCAAACTGTTCGAGATATCAAAAATCCGTCAGCAATTTAGTATCCTCAATGTCTTCACGTCATGCTGACCGAGTTTGGTTGCGATTGGATGAATTTTCTAGAAAGAGTGTTTCAAATTCCAGGGGCATGCATTTTCATACCACCCACAATAGCCGACTTCCTGTTGGACTGGCGTAAAACTTAGAGCACGAAAGTTGTTCGGCCCGATGAGATCTAAATGTGTACCGAGTTTCATATTATTACATGCAAGCGTGTTTGATATACGGACAAGTGTTTAAATCCCATTCCAGGGGGCGCTGTCGAGCCCCCCTGCCACGCCCGGGTACCAGCTTCAGCCCGGCCGCGGGTTCTAACCTGTGTGCAAAAGTTCAAGAGTTTTCGAGCACGTTAAGGGCCCCAAAAGTGCCCGAGATTTTGCACACAGCAGAGAAAGGGTTAAACTAAACTAGCCCCCCTCCTCACACACACACATACACAGATCCCCCCTCCCCTCCCCACCCCACACAGACAGACACACACACACAGAATAGCAGAGACAGAGAGAGACACAATTCACATTCAAACCACAATATCTGACTTTCTGTTGGTCGGAGCTAATGACTGTAAATTAGAAAGTTGTTCGGCTTGATAATATCAATATACACGCTGAGTTTTGTAACTGTAGGTAAAACTATAACTAAGTTATAACACACTTTATGCATCCTTTTTTAATCATAAATTCGTTTCCTCGCCACGGCCAAACCGTTCGAGATATCAAAAATCCGTCCGCAATTTAGCATCCTCCATGTCTTGACTTCATGCACACCGAGTTTCGTGGTCATCGGATGAATTCTCTGGGAGAAGTGTTTCAAATGCCAGAACATGCGTTTCCATACAGCCCATAATAGCCGACTTCCTGTTGGACTGGCGTAAAACTTAGAGCACGAAAGTTGTTCGGCCCGATGAGATCTACATGTGTACCGAGTTTCATATTATTACATGCAAGCGTGTTTGATATATGGACATGTTTTTGAATCCCATTCCAGGGGGCGCTGCCGAGCCCCCCTGCCACGCCCGGGTCCCAGCTTCAGCGCGGCCCTAATGGCCGCAGGTTCTGACATTTGTGCAAAGTTTCAAGAGTTTTTGAGCACGTTAAGGCCCCCAAAAGTGCACAAAAGGTAGTAAAATAATAATAATAAAGAATAATAATAATAATAATAATAATAATAATAAATAATAATCCGAAGGAAAACAATAGGGCCTTCGCCTTTTCAAGGCTTGGGCCCTAAATATAGCTGCAAGCAGCGATTACGGGCCCAAGCCGGTGGCACCGCCACCCTGGTGCCTTTAGTTACACTAAAGGCACCGGGCTGGCGCTGCCACCGGCTTGGGCCCGTAATCGCTGCTTGCAGCTATATTTATTTATATTTATATATATATATATATATATATAAAAAGCCGCCACCCCCGTTGCCTTTCGGGTTCCTGTGCACGACGGGCAATAACGTAACCCCGCTTTGACTGTCGAGAAGAAGTCTGCTTTAGAGCTTGCATCAGTGTGAGTCTTTCTGCTCCCCTCCAAACACACACAGAAAAGGGGGGGGGCTGTCTGTGTGTGTGCCCTCCCTTCCTCCCTCCCCACACACACACACACACACACACACACACACACACACAGAGAGAATGGCAGGGGGAACTCTGTCAGAGAGAGACAAAACCACATTCAAACCAAAATATCTGACTTCCTGTTGGTCGGAGCTTATGACTGTAAATGAGAAAGTTGTCCGGATCGATAAGCACAATATAGAGACCGAGTTTTGTGACTGTAGGTAAAAATAACCCACCCACTTTAGTCAAAAGTATCTTGAAAGTAACACACTTCCTGCTGCCAGTTGGTGGCGCTATAACTTTGACTCACAATAGTCACATCCATGTGATCGCCCTCTTACAACAAACACACTGCTGAAGTTTCATCAAGATCAATAAATGTATGAAGACGTTATAACACATTGTGTTTGTCTTTTCTCGCCATAACTTCGTTTCCTCGCCACGGCCAAACCGTTCGAGATATCAAAAATCCGTCCGCAATTTAGCGTCCTCAATGTCTTGACTTCATGCTGACCGAGTTTGGTGGCGATAGGATAATTTTTCTTGGAGGAGTATGTCAAATTCCAGGGGCATGCATTTTCATACAGCCCATGATAGCCGACTTCCTGTTGGACTGGCGTAAAACTTAGAGCACGAAAGTTGTTCGGCCCGATTAAATCTATATGTGTACCGAGTTTCATATTATTACATGCAAACGTGTTTGATATATGGACCAAGTTTTTCGGACCACGTTCAAGGGGGCGCTGTTGAGCTCCCCTGCCACGCCCGGGTACCAGCTTCAGCCCAGCCCTGATGTCCGCAGGTTCTGACCTGTGTGCAAAGTTTCAAGAGTTTTCGAGCACGTTAAGGGCCCCAAAAGTGCCCGAGAAGTCCCACACAGCAGAGAAAGGGTTAAAATAAAGCCCCCCTCCTCTCTCACACACACAGACACTGAGAGAGACTGGCAAAATTCCCATCAAATCACATTCAAACCAAAATATCTGACTTCCTGTTGGTCGGAGCTAATGACTGTAAATTAGAAAGTTGTCCGGCTCGGGGAGATAAATATAAATACCGATTTTTGTTACTGTAGGTAAAACTAATACCCCATTTTTGACTAAAGGTGGCGCTACTGAGCCCCTTACCACGCCCGTTTCTGAAACTTCACACATGCCTAGTACCTAATAAATCTGATATGCATGTTGAGTTTCATGCAATTTGAAGCATGTTAAGAGCCTCAAATGCACCCAAAAAGAATATAAAAGTTTAAAGCGTTGCCATGGCAACAGTATTTAAGATATCAATAATTCTTTCACAGGTCTACATCTGCCGTGTGTTTACATTATACACATAAAGTTTGAAGCAAATCGGGTAAAAATAAGAGGGTGAATTCAAAGCATTTTGAAAGTGACACACTTCCTGCTGCCAGTTGGTGGCGCTATAACTTTGACTCACAATAGTCACATCCATGCGATCGGCCTCTTACAACGAACACACTGCTGAAGTTTCATCAAGATCAATTAATGTATGAGGATGTTATAACACACTTCCTGTTTCCAATATTCGCCATAAATTCGTTTCCTCGCCACGGCCAAACCGTTCGAGATATCAAAAATCCCCTCGCAATTTATCATCCTCCATGTCTTGACTTCATGCACACCGAGTTTCGTGGTGATTGTTTGAATCGTCTAGGAGGAGTATTTTAAATTCCATTGCATGTGTTTTTTAAACTACGCCAAATAGCCGACTTCCTGTTGGGCTGGGGTAAAAAGTCAGAGCACGAAGGATATATGAACCGATGAGATCTATAAGTGTACCGAGTTTCATATTATTACACGCAAGCGTGTTTGATTTATGGACCAAGTTTTCGGACCGCGTTCCAGGGGGCGCTGTCGAGCCCCCCTGCCACGCCCGGGTACCAGCTTCAGTCCGGCTCTAATGGCCGCGGGTTCTGACATTTGTGCAAAGTTTCAAGAGTTTTTGAGCACGTTAAGGCCCCCAAAAGTGCCCAAAAGGTAGTAATATAATAATAAATATATATATATATAAATATAAATAAATATAGCTGCAAGCAGCGATTACGGGCCCAAGCCGTTGGCACCGCCACCCTGGTGCCTTTAGTTACACTAAAGGCACCGGGCTGGCGCTGCCACCGGCTTGGGCCCTCCATCGCTGCTTGCAGCTATATTTATTTATATTTATATATATATATATATATATATATATATATATATATATATATATATATATATATAAAAAGCCGCCACCCCGTTGCCTTTCGGGTTCCTGTGCACGACGGGCAATAACGTAACCCCGCTTTGACTGTCGAGAAGAAGTCTGCTTTAGAGCTTGCATCAGTGTGAGTCTTTCTGCTCCCCTCCAAACACACACAGAAAAGGGGGGGGCTGTCTGTGTGTGTGCCCTCCCTCCCTCCCCCCCCCCCCCCCCCCCCCCCCCACACACACACACACACAGAGAATGGCAGGGGGAACTCTGTCAGAGAGAGACAAAACCACATTCAAACCAAATATCTGACTTCCTGTTGGTCGGAGCTTATGACTGTAAATGAGAAAGTTGTCCGGATCGATAAGCACAATATAGAGACCGAGTTTTGTGACTGTAGGTAAAAATAACCCACCCACTTTAGTCAAAAGTATCTTGAAAGTAACACACTTCCTGCTGCCAGTTGGTGGCGCTATATTTTTGACTCACAATAGTCACATCCATGTGATCGCCCTCTTACAACAAACACACTGCTGAAGTTTCATCAAGATCAATAAATGTATGAAGACGTTATAACACATTGTGTTTTTCTTTTCTCGCCATAACTTCGTTTCCTCGCCACAGCCAAACCGTTCGAGATATCAAAAATCCGTCCGCAATTTAGCGTCCTCAATGTCTTGACTTCATGCTGACCGAGTTTGGTGGCGATAGGATAATTTTTCTTGGAGGAGTATATCAAATTCCAGGGGCATGCATTTTCATACAGCCCATGATAGCCGACTTCCTGTTGGACTGGCGTAAAACTTAGAGCACGAAAGTTGTTCGGCCCGATTAAATCTATATGTGTACCGAATTTCATATTATTACATGCAAACGTGTTTGATATATGGACCAAGTTTTTCGGACCACGTTCAAGGGGGCGCTGTTGAGCTCCCCTGCCACGCCCGGGTACCAGCTTCAGCCCAGCCCTGATGGTCGCAGGTTCTGACCTGTGTGCAAAGTTTCAAGAGTTTTCGAGCACGTTAAGGGCCCCAAAAGTGCCCGAGAAGTCCCACACAGCAGAGAAAGGGTTAAAATAAAGCCCCCCTCCTCTCTCACACACACAGACACTGAGAGAGACTGGCAAAATTCCCATTAAATCACATTCAAACCAAAATATCTGACTTCCTGTTGGTCGGAGCTAATGACTGTCAATTAGAAAGTTGTCCGGCTCGGGGAGATAAATATAAATACGATTTTTGTTACTGTAGGTAAAACTAATACCCCATTTTTGACTAAAGGTGGCGCTACTGAGCCCCTTACCACGCCCGTTTCTGAAACTTCACACATGCCTAGTACCTAATAAATCTGATATGCATGTTGAGTTTCATGCAATTTGAAGCATGTTAAGAGCCTCAAATGCACCCAAAAAGAATATAAAAGTTTAAAGCGTTGCCATGGCAACAGTATTTAAGATATCAATAATTCTTTCACAGGTCTACATCTGCCGTGTGTTTACATTATACACATAAAGTTTGAAGCAAATCGGGTAAAAATAAGAGGGTGAATTCAAAGCATTTTGAAAGTGACACACTTCCTGCTGCCAGTTGGTGGCGCTATAACTTTGACTCACAATAGTCACATCCATGCGATCGGCCTCTTACAACGAACACACTGCTGAAGTTTCATCAAGATCAATTAATGTATGAGGATGTTATAACACACTTCCTGTTTCCAATATTCGCCATAAATTCGTTTCCTCGCCACGGCCAAACCGTTCGAGATATCAAAAATCCCCTCGCAATTTATCATCCTCCATGTCTTGACTTCATGCACACCGAGTTTCGTGGTGATTGGTTGAATCGTCTAGGAGGAGTATTTTAAATTCCATTGCATGTGTTTTTTAAACTACGCCAAATAGTCGACTTCCTGTTGGGCTGGGGTAAAAAGTCAGAGCATGAAGGATATATGAACCGATGAGATCTATAAGTGTACTGAGTTTCATATTATTACACGCAAGCGTGTTTGATTTATGGACCAAGTTTTCGGACCGCGTTCCAGCCACGCCCGGGTACCAGCTTCAGTCCGGCTCTAATGGCCGCGGGTTCTGACATTTGTGCAAAGTTTCAAGAGTTTTTGAGCACGTTAAGGCCCCCAAAAGTGCCCAAAAGGTAGTAATATAATAATAATGAAGAATAATCCGAAGGAAAACAATAGGGCCTTCGCCTTTTCAAGGCTTGGGCCCTAATAAAGAAGAATAATCCGGAGGAAAACAATAGGGCCTTCGCCTTTTCAAGGCTTGGGCCCTAATAATAATCCGAAGGAAAACAATAGGGCCTTCGCCTTTTCAAGGCTTGGGCCCTAATAATTATGTATTTGTGATTATATTTCTTGAAATAATCCTCGTCTGGATATTCAGTTCAGACTGATGTCTGTTCACAGTTGATCTCTATGTGTGTTAGTTTAGTGCTGAGATTCTCTCTACAGACCAGCACACACTGGAGAGGCTCTGAAATCACTGTCAAACTCAACAAGCAGTGAGACATCACAAACCAAGACTCTGGCATGTGGAAGAAGAAGAGTTGCACACAGTGAACCAGCACACATGGTAAATACAGCACAACTAAGGTAACCATGGTAACAAGAAACAACGATGCGCCTGGTCTGTTGTCACTGACAGGTGTTCTGGCAGGAGTGGGCGGGGCTTTGCATGTGATTATGCCTGTGACAACCAATAAACACACAGGTGCCAGAATTGAGCCAATCGCGAGATACAAACCACCACCAGGGCCACGACTACGGCCACCGAAAGCCTCCAATAATGCACACATTACAGGAAAAAGTAGTATGATGATGGAGATTATGATGTAACACGGCTTTGAGAAAATATGAGCAGAGATCAGTGGATATTTCAGGGTCAGAACCCCCTCCAGAGACACCAGCTGTTGCAGGTGAACGCCACAGACTTTCAGACAAACATATCCAAGCACTACAATAATGCCTAAGTCAGAGAAATGGAAAAAACTTGAAGAAAGAAGTGTTGACACTATACATATATAAAGGAGCAGTTGCAACAGGTCACAGAGGAGGAGGAGGATGATGAAGGCTGAGATCCGGCCTCTGCTCTTTCTCTGAAGATGCACAAAATAAAAAGCCCAAATCAGACACGGCCCCCCCACACACAGAGCAGCGATGAAGAAGATGGACAGTCGGATTTGAACATCTCTGTAGTTGTCCTCCATGGCATAAGTTTACTGCTGCACTTTGAGTTGCTGAAAAGAAAAAAAAAACTTTTAAGAAGAACACCTAAGCTGGTCTCACAGTCTGGCCAAACAGTTTTAAAGGTCTTAGAGGGTTTTGGGTTGAGAGACCAGCTAAACCAGTTTACTACAGCAACTGACTAGAGTAAACCACTATGAGTTGGTTTTATATTGTTTCCTTTCTCCAGAAAAATTACAAAGATATTTATATAGAGTGAAGTTCACTTTAGGAAAGTTAAGGAAATTAAAAATGTCATATGCCTTTGTAAGAATGCTACAGAAGAATCATAACAATATTGAAACAACAATATCGTAAAATATGTAACATGTTGAATTTAAAACCTGAAATCCTGTTGTGTGAGGTGAACCCCGAAGAGACACACACACACACACACACACACACACACACACACACACACACACACACACACACACACACACACACACACACACACACACACACACACACACACACACACACACACACACACACACACAGTAAACTGTGAGTGGGTTCAATCTTCAGCTGGCTGGCAGGAGCTGCTAATAACAGGTCAAATGACCTTCCACACCAATCAAGACAACTACTGAAAGAATACAGATTTATTCATTTAGGCTCATTAAATTAAACAAGTTACAATAAGTTTCTGTAAATAGTTGAAAAATACTTTGAATAAATGAACATTGTTATTTATGTTCATGCACATCTGAATGTTTGTCTCCTGCGGCTCCTCATCAGTCCAGCAGCTGCTATTGAGCTCCAAGTATAGTTTACAGTCAAATTAAATACAGTTATATGATAGCAAAGTTGTACTCAAAATCTGCACACAATCTGACACTAGCCCGACTGACTTCTGTTAATCAGTTAAGCGAGCACAGTTATAAGCTGCCAATCTAAAACATACTAAATGTTTGCAGATGATCTAGTTTGAGTGGATATACTGGTCTATCATTACTGGAAAAAAAAAAGCTGTAACTGACAAAAATAGTTGCGGTGAAACTTTCAGTTTCGATTGCTCACATGCATCGGTCAAAACTGAAGTCACGAACTCTTCACACGTTCAGGGAAACAGAAGTCTATATGCAGACCAAACTGTGAATAATTTTTCATTGCTTTCACACAATTACATTCAATGACCACATTTTCTCAAATTCATGAACACTTTTTCATGATCACTTTCATACACTATATGCAGCATATATATATATATATATTTTTTTTTTAATGCTAACACTGCTTTCAAAACTGATGAAAGCACATTTAAATCAGAATGATGGCAAACTTTGCACATTTCTGCAGGAATTATTATAAAATATTAAAAATATATATTTATTATGAAACATAATAGTATATATAATATACATTATATACATTTTGCTTGGAAAATTAATAGGCTATGCGATATTTTATAACACCAGAAATATCTTCTGATTATAATAATTTATCTTTAGGATGTTGGATCAGTTGCAGTGAACTTATATCTCATTACACTCATTTTATACTTATAATAAAACAATTGAACAGAAGTAGGCCTAATTCAGGGAATACATTTTTTTAAGATAATAAAGAATAAGAATAAAGATACAAAGAATAAAGATACAAAATATAGTTTTGGGTTTAGGACCTAAGCTACTTAATAAAGATGACTTATACTTATTTAATTAGAATGCTAGGAATTACAGCTTTTAAAGCAATCCTTTTTTTTTTTGGAGAAAGCAAGAAGGTTTGGTTAGATTTATACAGTTATACAGTGCATTATGGAGAGGATAACATGAAATTAAGAGCAAAAGTATACATTTTGAAAAGATATGTGCAACTCTAAAATCAAAGAATATTCCATAAAATAAAGGAATACATTAGCCTATAACTAAATAACCTTCCCTCCCCTAATTCTAGTTAGGCTATTTGTTATTTTATTTATTTACTTATTTAATATTTAAATAATATTACTTTAATAACTTATTATGAATTATGTGTCATTATAAGAGTTTGATATAAATATGTGAATGTTTGATTTTTTCCATTTTTTTTCATTTGTAAAAGTGTCTAACTACTTAATGGTTGTTGTTCTAATTGTTTTTATGTGTTGGTGGGTATTATCACAAAAGAAAAAAGTAGAAGGAAAAATAAGATTTATTGGGGGGAAATATTATGTCTTTAAAGGAACTGTCCATTTGTATAATTGTGAAATGTATTTGAATTGAAAGACATAATAAAGTACATAAAATATAAATGCTAAAATATTGGTTGTTGGACATTAGATGTGCCTTATTTAGAATTTTAAACCTACAATTTAGTGTATTTTTATGATATATATAACTGTAAAGGGACTATTGTAATGGGGTAAATCAAGTGTAGGTTAATATAGCAATTACTAAGCTCAGATTCATCTTACCAGTTTAAATGTATACTGTGCTTTTGTAATTATTTATTTTAAATGTTCTGTTTCATACATTTGTAAAACTATCTAATTAAATCATAAAACATTCAGCCAGTAAGAAAATAAAACCTGTAGGATATATATGTATATATATATATATATATATATATATATATATATATATATATATATATATATATATATATATATATATATATATATATATATTTATATATGTATATTAACCCCGACATATATATGTTTGTAGGTCTATATTGTCTAATTTATCATTGATCATTGTAGCCTTATTTAAGTTGATTTTCTTTACTGTATATTTATTTTTGGACTTATAGTGGTTAATAAAGTCAAATAAGGTATGAGAGATTGTCAGTAATTGTGTTCCTATTGGTCAGTGTTAGAGGATCTGTAACAACTGAGGCTTAGCCTGACAGTTAGCCTGCCCTGGACCAGGCTAGTTCCCTTTCGAAGGGAACTCAACAATACGTCATCGACGCTTTGGGGAACGCCTCAGGCGTGACAGGTGTCTGAAATCAAATATCAACTCACAGCAATCATGCTGACCGGCGACAGCCCGTGCATCATCAGCTTGAATGATGAGCGCGCAACCTGGATGTATAAAAAGGGCGCCTTGAAACCGTAACAACATCCTTTTCGTCTTCAGGGACTGTTTTGTCTGTCTTTGAATATCCTTTTGAAAATGAAACGTGCAGAGAAGAGGAATACTTTCCGCAAGTGTGCTGACCCGTGTCCCAGATACCTGACACCGGAAGATTCACATGATCTGAGCGTTTTCTGCCTGGGAGAAGAGCACGCGCGGGAAGTTCTCGAGGGAGCTTCCTGCGCGAACTGTGAGCGGTTTTCTCTGAAAACGCTCCGCTCTCGTCTGTCCCACTTCTCGAGGGAAGTGGGCACGGCTTCTGATCCCCACGGTTTCGGTCCCGCGCGGGCTGAGGCTCAGCGTCGCTTGACATCGTGGGGCTCTCAGAGGGAGCTGGCAGATCAGCTGGAGAGAGGCGTTAATATCGCGGATGATCTGTCAGCTGACGAGGGTGAGTTGCAGGTCGATGTAGACGTTCTGTCTCTTTCTGACGGATCTGCAACTGGTTCTCTTCGGGCCGGGCAGGAGTTGGCTGCTGATGAGGTTAGTTTTGTTGAGACTGAACCATCTCAGCCCTCTTGCCCAGTGTACGCTGAGTTGGTGGACGTTATGGGGCGCGCCACCAACAGACTGCAGCTTCAGTGGAGGCGCGTTCGGGAGGAACCTACTCGTGGTATTTTGGACGATCGGTTCCTCCCCACCCGTAAGCCACCGGCTCGGACGAGCCTTCCATTCCTTCCCGATCTCCACTCTGAGATTGAGAAGGCATGGAAGAACCCGTTCTCTGCGCGTCTCTTTCTTCATCAGCGGGCTAGTTTCGCTGCTGTGGAGGGGGCCGCAGAGCACGGGTATGTGTCGATGCCGCCAGTGGACGAGACATTAGCCAACTATCTCGCCTCTGGTCGGTCATCGTCACTGGGAGCTCCGTCCCTGCCATCTAAGCCGCTCAAGACAACATCACGCTTGAATGGCAGGGCGTACACGGCAGCAGGTCAGGCAGGTGCGGTTCTGCACACCCTCGCGGTCCTTCAGGCTTACCAGGCCGACCTGCTGCGGGACCTCGATCAGGGGGCCGGCTTGTCCCCTGACGCGGTCGCAGAGCTGCGCCGCATCACGGATTTGGCTCTCCGGGCCACCAAGCAGTCAGCTGTTTCCATCGGTCGTTCGATGGCGGCTATGGTGGCCACGGAGAGGCATCTGTGGCTCAACCAGGCTGACATCGGGGAGAAAGAAAAAACCTTTCTCCTTGATTCGCCGGTTTCGCCTTCCGAGCTTTTTGGACCCTCCGTCGAGACGGTGGTCGATAAGTTCAGGGAGGCGAGTGCGCGCTCTGCGGCGTTTAAGAGCTGTATACCGCGGAGGTCCTCGGCCCAGCCCAGGCAGGCGGGAGGGCCTGGTCCGTCGTGGTCTGAGGATCACAGACAGACTCAGAGGGCCAGTGTCGCTTCCCGTGCACCCCCTCCTCCGGCGAGAGGGAGCAGGGCGCGCAGGAGGCGTAACTCCCGCGGGAGGCAGGATCTCAGGGATGTGATCCAGAGGAAACATTCTCAGACGGAACGTTGAGAACATAACATCCCTGGGTCTTGTCTCCTAAACACCATCACTCCCAGGCTCCTCCTACATCAGGCCTGGGGCGGGGCCAATGATGAATTCAAGAATTTTCTGATGGCCCGCTTCAGCTTGGGTGATAGGAGCGCCTTCCCTGAAAAAGAGGCTACTGAGTCCTGGCGTACTTCATTCCGCACGCTTCAGGTGTTGAGTGAAAATGTTTTGTGCACTATAACATTTCTTCTCTTCTTTTTCAGAACTCGTCTCCTGTACAGAGCCTGGGACATGTTTTTGTAACCAAACAAAAGGTATGTAAAAATTGTAAGCTGAGCTTCCCCCACACACTGTGGTTGCCAGGTTACAGGCCTCACCAGGCCTTCCTGGTTATGAGCATCCACATGTCAGGTTACAGGTCTCATACGGCCTTCCTGAATGTGGGCTCCCACATATTGTGGTTATCAGGTTACAGGCCTCACCCGGCCTTCCTGGTTATGAGCCCCCACACACTGTGGTCGCCAGGTTACAGGCCTCACCAGGCCTTCCTGGTTATGAGTTTCCACATGTCAGGTTACAGGCCTCACCCGGCCTTCCTGAAAGTGAGTTCCCACATACTGTGGTCACCAGGTTTCAGGTCCCACAGGCCTTCCTGAGTATGAGCTCCCACATTTAGTGGTCACTAGGCTTCAGGCCTCCTAGAATCGGCCTTCCTGGTTATGAGTTTTCACATGTCAGGTTGCAGGCTTCACCAAGCCTTCCTGAGTGTGAACTCCCACTTACTGTGGTCGTTGGTGTATAGGCCTCACTGGTTGTGAGCTATATCCACATGTCAGGTCGCAGGCCTCATCAGGCCTTCCTGAATGTGAGCTCCCACGCATTGTGACTATCAGGTTACAGGCCTCATCTGGCCTTCCTGATCATGGGTTCCCACATGCTGTGGTTGCTAGGTTACAGGCCTCACCGGCCTTCCTGGTTACGAGCTCCCACATTCTATGGTCGTCCTTGAATGGCCGGTTCCTGAATATAGAGTGATGAAGTACATGCACCTCAACTTCATTAAACCCATGCTTATGGTAAGTCACACGACTGAACATCTTGTGTACTTTCTAAAATCCATTGTTTATGGTAAGGGTCATGCGCTGTATGCTTCGGTCCCTTTTTTACATGACTCAGACTCCGGCTCTCCACCTTGGGTCTCTCTCTAGATGTGTCTTCTGTCACAATGTATTATGACAGGCACCTTACTTTCAAGCTATCTCCCACATTCTGTGGTTACAGGCCTCATTAGGCCTTTCTGAAGGTAGCCCCACATTGTGTGGCTGTCAGGTTATAGGCCTCTCCGGCCTTCCTGAATATGAGCTCCCACTTTCTGTGGTCACCAGGTTTTAGGCCTCACAGGCCTTCCTGAGTATGAGCTCCCACATACTGTGGTTGCCAGGTTAGAGGCCTCACCAGGCCTTCCTGGATTCAGAATGGCTAAGCACACGCACTTTCGTTTCGTGTACTTTCTAAAAATCCATATTTATGGTAAGGGTTATGCGCTGTCCGCTTCATTCCCTTTTTTACATGACTTAGACTCCGGTTCTCCACCTTGGGTCTCACTCTAGATGCGTCTTCTGTCACAATGTATTATGACAGGCGCCTCATTTTCAAGCTATCTCCCACATTCTGTGGTTACAGGCCTCATTAGGCCTTTCTGAAGGTAGCCCCACATGGGGTGGCTGTCAGGTTATAGGCCTCTCCGGCCTTCCTGAATATGAGCTCCCACTTTCTGTGGTCGCCAGGTTTTAAGCCTCACAGGCCTTCCTGAGTATGAGCTCCCACACACTGTGGTTGCCAGGTTAGAGGCCTCACCAGGCCTTCCTGGATTCGGAATGGCTAAGTACACGCACTTTCGTTTCGTGTACTTTCTAAAAATCCATATTTTAGGGTTATGCGCTGCCCGCTTCATTCCCTTTCTTACATGACTCAGACTCCGGTTCTCCACCTTGGGTCTCACTCTAGATGCGTCTTCTGTCACAATGTATTATGACAGGCGCCTCATTTTCAAAGCTATCTCCCACGTTCTGTGGTTACAGGCCTCATTAGGCCTTTCTGAAGGTAGCCCCACATTGTGTGACTGTTAGGTTACAGGCCTCTCCGGCCTTCCTGAATATGAGCTCCCACTTTCTGTGGTCGCCAGGTTTTAGGCCTCACAGGCCTTCCTGAGTATGAGCTCCCACATACTGTGGTTGCCAGGTTAGAGGCCTCACCAGGCCTCCCTGGATTCGGAATGGCTAAGCACACGCACTTTCGTTTCGTGTACTTTCTAAAAATCCATATTTTAGGGTTATGCGCTGCCCGCTTCATTCCCTTTCTTACATGACTCAGACTCCGGTTCTCCACCTTGGGTCTCACTCTAGATGCGTCTTCTGTCACATTGTATTATGACAGGCGCCTCACTTTCAAGCTATCTCCCACATTCTGTGGTTACAGGCCTCATTAGGCCTTTCTGTAGGTAGCTCCATGAGTATGCGCTCCCACAGGAATCTGTGGTCGCCAGGTTTCAGGCCTCACCGGCCTTCCCGATATGAGCTCTCACATTCTGGAGCTCCCCACATGAGGAGATCATCAGGTCTTAGGCCTCAGTATACCTTCCTGGTTTGAACCCTCTCTTACGTCCCCAGTGTTCGGAGCGAGCACTGGGTAGACCCGTGGATCGAGTGGACAACGTTCGTCATTTCGAAATATAGTCACACTCTCCATGAGATCCCGTCTCTGTGGTCCGTCTGAATGGTTTCTGCCAGCTTCGCAGGCCTTCGGTTTTTGGATGCCTTATCCAAGGCAACTTCCAGAGGTTCTGTCTCGGACAGACAGGCAATGGCCATACTGTGTGTCTTAGTTTAGATCACCAGGTCAGCCTGGAGGCATTTCAGGAGGCATGCTCTCCTGAATAGTGACTGGCTGGGAGTCCCTTGGGTCCCCTAGCCACACTCCCTAGAATTGACCCCGTCTTTTTGGAAGTTGTGGTCTTAAGCCTTTGAGCTGGCCCAGATTTACCCCACATTAACTATGTGTTGGCAGTTCTTGGTTCATTAGCTTGGGCTATGACCGGTAGGGAGTGCTGTCACTGACAGCCCGATATGACCTAAGGGTGAGTGGTCCCAGTGTTCTCTGAACTTTTTGGTTTTGACAGTTGTCACTGCCTTTGGGCATGCACTCCCCTCAGCATGGCGGAGTGGGTATTTCGTTCCCCAAAGCGTCGATGACGTATTGTTGAGTTCCCTTCGAAAGGGAACGTCTCAGGTTACAACTGTAACCTATGTTCCCTGAGAACAGGGAACGAGACAATACGTCTCCCTGCCATGCCTCGGGGCCTGCCTGCAACAGTCCCTGAAGACGATAGGATGTTGTTACGGTTTCAAGGCGCCCTTTTTATACATCCAGGTTGCGCGCTCATCATTCAAGCTGATGATGCACGGGCTGTCGCCGGTCAGCATGATTGCTGTGAGTTGATATTTGATTTCAGACACCTGTCACGCCTGAGGCGTTCCCCAAAGCGTCGATGACGTATTGTCTCGTTCCCTGTTCTCAGGGAACATAGGTTACAGTTGTAACCTGAGACGTTTCCCAGCATAAGTTGCCAGGGTAACTGAGTTTGAACTATTTTAAGTTTGCTTTATGAAACAGAATCAACCGACAATAAGTCTGACTAACCAAAATAAGTCTGGCTTGTATTCTAATCTTGTTTTATGGAACAGCCCCCAGGTAGTTTCTCTTAGTATTTTTGTTTTTGTCAGTCATCTTTTAGTAAAACAGGATTGCTTCAGAATGATACATGCATGAACATGGATGAAGGAAAACACGAGGAAAGAAGAGAGAACACTTTTGTCATTCAAACTTCATCTGCAAAACCATAGGCGTCGATTTCGGTGGGGACGGTGGGGACATACCCACCAGATTTCGTCATGAGTAATTTTGTACCCACCACTTTTTAGGGTTGCTACTAGGGCTGTAAGTTACACCAAACCCCAGATTCGATTCGTATCACAATGTTTGACCCACGATTCAGTTCGTATCACGATTTTTGACCCACGATTCAGTTCGTATCACGATTTTTGACCCACGATTCAGTTCGTATCACGATTTTTTGGGGGATAAAAAAAAAAAAATTCGGTGCTGATGCAGTGGTGACCCGTTCATGTAGGCTATAAAGCACCTAAAAGCTGTCACAAAGAACTGGCAAAAGTCATCTGAATATGTCAAATATAGCAAGGAGACATTTTTATTAATAAACAAGTGTTTTCTTATGGAGCTAAAAGAGTCTCAATAAAGATAAATGCACACACTACATTCACATATGCACACACAGGATTCATACATGCACACACATGATTCATAAATACACACACAGGATACACAAATGCGCACAAAATTCACAAATGCACACACAAAATTTAAAAAGCACAGAAGATTCACAAATGCATACAAAATTCACAAATTCACACAAAATTCATAAATACACACACAATTCAGAAATACAAACAAAATTTACAAATGCACTCAAGATTCAGAAATGCACAGGGCAAGATTCAGACGTGTATTTCTGATGCACACACAAATATATATTGATTTACAAACTGCTTGCGGTCTGTGAACTTCACTGCATTTGTGTGTGAATTTTGAGACTCCCTTGACTTGGCTCGACACACAAATGCCTTTTTTTAAACAGGGAATGATCAGCAACCAATCAGATATCTCCCTTGGTTTAGCCAATCACAAGAACGCACCCCGCGTGGGGGTTTGTTTACTCATAAGCCAATCACATGAATGCGTTCACACAGCGCGATATGCATGTGGCGCGGGCGCGGTGGAGTTCTGTCTGTCAGTTGGTTGAGACATAGACATCATATAGATAGACGCCCTATCGACCGCTACTGTATGGGAAGCCAAACAAACCAAAAGTGGGACGAGACAGCGGGGGTTTACAGAGCTCGCGCCGCGCTGACATGTCATCTGTGCGGTTCAATGGTCCGAGCCGCGCGGACGTGTTTCCTAGCGACAACCAATGGGCAGCGCGGCGCGAACAATCCTCACCAGCGCTGCACTGATCAAACAGCGCAGCGCAAACCATACATGCAAATAAATGTACAATAAAGAAACCCCATCTTCCTTACAAAAAATTGGTTCTCTCCTGAAGTTTAGGAGTTTTTCCCTACAGAAGACAAAGAAGAAGAAAGACAAGATGAAATGCATGCATTTCTTATGTTTATTATAGCTATTTAATACTGTTAGTAAAGAGTAGTGTTGTGCGTCGATACTTTGAAGAACTGCACATATAATAGAGGCTACGGAAAGAGCTGTACAAAGCAGAAACTTCAATGACTTTCAATTTCGTAGTCGTCTTGAGGAGCACGCCAACCTTCTGGAAATTATATCGGACAGTTTACATGTTCAGGTAATGTATGTTAGTAAGTTTTGCATTCAGCCATCATTTGTAGACTTTAAGCTTTTTATGTCTGAATTCCATAATCATTTGTTAATTTTGAATAAAATGTTAAAACTAAAGATCAATTTTATGTTTTTGATATTTTGTGATATTGATTTATAGGGTGAATTCAGTGTGATTTGGACACTTTTTGCTATTGAGATTAATTGGAAAAAGTGTCCCTCCCAATCAACCTGGTCGCCTATATATAGCCTAGTCTAAAACTGTATAATGTTTTAGAATTACCTTTATTTAAATTGTTCTGTAGATAATATATATATTTCTCAGGTCTGTGAGGCATAGGCTGTGCTGAGTTTCGGTTCATTTATGAGACGAGCTCCACTTCATGCGCCGGCGCCTCCGTACGTCGTCGTGATAGATAGGCCTATCTATTATTTGCTTATTTATTAAATCCAGGCAATTGGTTGATGAAACATTGATCAAAATTAAGATACAATTAATACAAAACGAAATTCACTTTAAAGAAAGGCTTTGAGCTTTCTGATTGAGGTCTGTGAATGTTTTAAATCATCTTTTAGTGCCGATTTCAGAGCGGTCGCGTCCATGACCGAGAACTGTCACGTCTAACATCGTTTTTTCCTCATAAATGCGAACACGAAAAATAAAATAAAATGAATATTTTATGTTCTGTGGAGCTCGTTTTATTTTTTCTCACGTTTATATTAATTTCTGCTTAAATAGGCTACTGAGTGCATGGAGGAATATCAGTAGTATGTTCCTGCACAACCGGAGGCTGCAGTTTCAGGACCCCAGTTTTAGGACCGCAGTTTTAGGACCCTAGTTTTTTTTGTGACAGCGCCACCTACCGAACTGGATGATATAGCGGCGGCTGCTGTTTCAGGACCGCAGTTCTAGGATGGGATCCAGGTGGTTTAGTTTAGTACATAGTATCAAGATCCACCTTGATCCTAAGTCTCATTAGAAAAAAATATATATTTAACAAATTATGGAATAGAAAAGCTCCTGCAGCAGGTGGATTAAAGTTATAGCAAGTAGCATCAAGCTACACGACACAATTTAAAAGATTAATATTAAACTTTTACTTAAAGCTCACTTTAAACCACCATCGAGTATTTGTACCATATTCCGGTCGCGGTTTAAACTGGTTTTAAGTCAAAAAAAGATGTTGAAATATGGTATAATAAAGCAATGTATATGCAGCTAATGGCTACACCTTGCTTGGCAATACTGTAAACATTCTTATGAAAATACCCAAAATCACACACAAACCACATATACTCGAAATCGTGCATTTATTAGCTTCTTGTTTCGGGTGAAGAGATGTGTCTTAGCTTTGTTATCACGGATAACAGGACCGCGTCATGCACAAGGGCAAGCTTAGCCTACTGTCACGTTGAACCACGTGAGATGATTGACAGCTGTACAGCGAATGAGACTTGCGTACATTACTGACGCAAATCAGGAAGAGGAGACCCAGATCTCTCTGTGTTCGCTGTTTGAGTTTTATCATAAACACTATCGAGTCTTAAATCTTTCTAATGATGCTCAGTTTGTCCAGATAAATTAATTAAGAGTGTGATGTTTTAACGAGTAATAAATGTTGAACAACAATCTGTAGTGATCAACAATGTGATCTTTGCTGCGAAAGGGGTTAAATTTGTGTTTTTGGTGATCCAGTTCTGTAGGTGGCGCTGTCACATTAAACTAGGTTCCTGGAACTGCGGTCCTAGAACTGGGGTCCTGAAACTGCAGCCACTCCCGTTGTGCAGGAATACCCTTCTCAGGAATATAGCCTAGGCTATTCCGCGCTCAAGCACATCCATAAAACTTGCCGCAAAACACCGGCAAAAGCAGGCTAATGATAATATGTCTGAAAAAATAATGAGGCATTTTTATTGTTTATTAATAAAACATATATTTCTAAATCAGTGTCGGCTCCAAACATAGGCCTATCTATATAGGCCTACATCTCCGCTGTAGTGGATGCGCCTTTAGAGAGAAATTTCATATGGATTACAGCCTAATCAGCCGGTATTTGCTTTCGATTCAAATTGTTTAGTTTAAAAGTGGACATTTCGAGCTTTATATAGAAATATTAATCATGTTTTTGAGGCTATACCCTGCCTGTATCTCAGTTCATTATTGAGACGCGCTCCAGTTCACGCCATGGAGATAATATAGCCCGTTTGTTTTATTTTATTTTACAAAAGCACAACGTTTTCTTGTTATTATGAGTTTACCCAAATAAGTAGGCTACTTGCGACAGATGCATTATTCCTTTCTGTATGACCAGAAAAGATTGAGTATTTAAAGTTGTTTCCACTGTTGATAGGAAAATGCAAGTGTTCGCGCCGACGCCTGCCATGCAGTGCATGCGCGCTCCACACTCCGCACACACACTTTGAATATGCACCTAATATCCATATAGCCTAATAGCGAACATTTATCTAGGTTAAAGTTAGAGCGAGCTGCCATGCCAGATGGATAAGTCCTTTTCGCTTACATTAGTAAGCTACATGACGTCGTCTTTCAAAACTGCTAAAAGAGAAAAAAAAATAATGCGTCATTGTACCCAGCACTTCTGAAAATGCACTTCCGAATGCGTCTCTGTCCCCAGCACATTTCAAACCAAACTGACGCCCATGTGCTAAACACTATATATTTACAGCACATTCTTTGAATGCTAACAAACTGATAAAAAGCACATTCAAATCAGAATGATGGCAAACTTTGCATATTTCTGCAGTAATTATATTAAAATATAAAATATTAGAAGAATATTTACAATGAAATAAAATAATAATAATTATAAACAAAATGTTTGTTCCACATGCATGAACATGGATTAAGGAAAACACACGAGAAAAGAAGAGAGAGGGAGAACTATAACCTTCTCAGTAGGCCTACTGTATATCCATCCATCCATCTATTCCATACATCATGTAACTCTACGTGTTTGTTTTTAGGTCAGTTATGATTATGAATAACAAAGTGTGTATGTTGGGTCACAACTTTTGCCAGTGTTATGGAAGAATGACTTGATTTGAGGCATTTCTTATTGGCAGTTTTAGAGCATTTTGAATTTATTATTATTATTATTTAAGTTTATTTAGATAGGGACAGATACAAAAAAACATAGATAAACTTAAACAGTCATCTGATGTATGCATGCATCACAGTGTTTTTAGCTAAAGCTAATTCACAACACTTGTCCCTAGAATATGTGAAATGAACCGCTGTGAGACGCTTAAAGGGGTGGATGACTATGATTTCACTTTTCTAACTTTAGTTAGTTTGTAATGTTGCTGTTTGAACATAAACACACATCACATGAAATGGCGTATGTTTGACACGCCAATTCGTATTCCGTTCGGCGTGCTATCAAGACGCATAATCGCTTTTTGGCGTGTTTTTCAATCACATCCGGGGATGATGGTTCGTTTTGGCGTAGACATACACGCGGAATCACATGCGGGGATAATGGTTCGTTTCGCTCAGAACATTTGACAGATGTTGTGCCGAATTTTGACTCCCTGCCAAATTATTACGCCCCTCGTTGAAGTCAGTACCTGATTCCCTAATCCTAACCGCACTTCTAATCCTAACCCCTCACCCACAACTAATCCTAAACCTACCCATACTAGGGCGTAGACATACATGTATTGCAAGGTTTCTGTAATTTTACGTTTAAATATCCTAATCAGGCTATATCTAATTAAATATGCGCTAATTTGCATATCTTTTGAAGTGACACATCTGACCATTGAAAAAAACAAGGTTCAAAATTATTTTTGCATTTTGTTGACATATTCAATGAAAAGACATTACTAGAGGGGATTATGAATATCTCCTTTTGTTACCCTGTAAATCAGAAAATACTGCCAATAGCCTTAAAAAATTGATTTCCGCCCTATTTTTAGGCATAAAATGTCATATAAATCAGTCCAAGAATGATATATTAAAAAACCCTCTGGATAAACCTTCAAAATATAGTTAGGAATACGACTGTAAAGTTTGGTGTATGTAGGTGCTACAGAAGTGGAAAATCGTCACTAGGAGAGTCAGTCAGTAAGAAGACTTTTACATGGAAAGGACTAAAACTTGTGATCATGGAGAAGAAAGACGCAACTGTCAGAAGACTATGGGCACGGGAAAACCCCTTAGCTGTTAAAAGGACAAGATATCGCAGCTGACATTCAAACAGATTTTTTTTATTATGAATATATAGGACTGACCTGAAGGAAAATGCTATATCTACACTGTTAGCAATTGATGTAATTTCTACAGTAAATATTACAACAATGTATTGTATTTGTGTTTTTACTGTAAACGGCAATGCACCATGGGAAATTATTGGACAGTCCTGTATTTTTATTGTAACTACACTGTACACGCGGAGTTTTACAATGATTTTACAGCCACCGCGTTGCATCATGGGTTCACCGCGGACTGAATTTTGAATTTTTAGGCGGTTAGTTCTAAACGAACATTCTGGGACTAAGCCATCATTCAAGAAGACGAAAAAAGAAGCAGCAAACATTCTGGGACGAAGGTAAGTTAACTTCACGTTACTGTTACCCTATGTATTTTTATATCATAGATGTAACGTTATTAGTTCTGCATATCTGAGTGGATGGTGACGGTTTTGTCTGCTTTGATTAGCTAACATAAAGTCAGCTGTAAGTTATACGTTAGGCTGAAAACAGCTGAAATAGGGCATGGGCAGAAATAGGTGCTTTTATGATAAGTTAGCTAACGTTATTAACGCGTCTCTTCCTCCATCAGTCCATTGAAATCAGGTATGTAACGTTACGTTACTGGTAGTTGCTAACGTTAGCGTTAACTTATCTTGTTTATCACAAATGAATGCTATTTTTAATCTGTCTGAAGTAACGTCAACGTGGTTCTTTCACTGTTTGGATGGATTGGCTAGCTAGCTCGACTGTCATTTAGGGCTGTCAACGAATATTCTAAATTCGAATAGTTTTAAAAACAGAATTTCGAAGGTGAAAATTAATATTCGAATGTGGAAAAACACGCCGTGGTAACTTAGCAGAGGCGCGGCTGTCTGCTTTCCGAATGGGCGCGCTGCCTGGGATATTGCATGAATAAGGTAACTTAGGTTAGATACAGCACTTTCATGCACTGCAGGCTCCCACTGGTTTGATTATTTAACGTTACCGTTTCACGTCAAGGAAAAGTTTCATGTTTAACGTTAAGTTAGCACAGCTCGCTCGGAGCGTTCAATGTCGGTTCTATATACTGTAAAACTTAAATTAATGTTAATAATATTTGTTTCAATCACTGAATGAAGCCTGCTATATTTGGGACAAGAGTCGCGCCCTTAAATTGCTTGCACAAAACTCTTGATCAGCATTCAACATTTGTTTATTGTTGTTGTTGTTAGTTTAAACCGTTAACGTTAGCTGCTATGCACAGAGAGCGGTGAGGGCGAGAGAGAGAGAGAGTGCCAGCGAGCGAGAGTGAGATGCTCTGCGGTCTTAGCCATTAGTTGATTTGCTTGTTTTAGTGTAGGTAATACGTTGTCAAATAGGTTTAAACTTAAATAAACTACCTATACAAGTAGTTATGTCTCTTTGTATTAATTTGTCCTGTTATTGACGTAATGCAACATGTGTTGTGCATTGACAAAATGCCCAACCAAATGTTCGAATATATGTTTGATTGTTTTTTAGAGGGAATATTCGAACGTCATTTTTGAGCAATTTTTCGGTTTAAAAATGTCTTTATTTGAGTTGTTGATGGAGGGTGCGGGGGTTTAAGGAGATAATAATGTTCAAGTGGAGGTGTGTGAGTCTTTCTCCACTTGAACATTAATGAATTCATGTTAGGTGGCAATAGTGTGTTGTGCAGCTTTTAGTTATCATATTGTTAATGGGTTTCAGGAGATACTGCGCGGCGCAGACGTGGATTATGTCCATGGAAGGAGCATGGTGTGATGGGGGCCCCACAGAAGCCGCAAGCACACTTGAATTCAGAGGTGAGTTTAAACATGGCACTGTCATGAAAACGATCATAGCAATTATGGAGGTATATTTGATTCAAATCAACTGAACGCCTGTGACAGTGCGATTTGTAGTTGTAGAGAATAGCCACACATGTGTATCAGTAAATTTGAAGTCATAGAGAGAAATTATTTAATGAGTTGCAAACTTGTAGACTTTTTTTTCTCTCCCACAAACACAACACAGTTACACCTTCTCAAATTCTTCATTGCAGGTTCACAAATCCTATTCTACAAATCACAAATTAAGAAACTCGTACGCTCACATTTTTAATACAATTGCTGCAGTGAATATGGTGCAAAACGCATTCACACACCCGCATCAAGAAATGTGAAGTCGTGGAGAAATTTTGCACATCCACAAATCAGTATGTGAACTCATCCAATGAGTTGCACACTAGAAGAATATTTCTTGTATGTTTCTAGCACAAACACAAGTACATAACTACAGCTGCTTGAATCTGCTGCAACGAATCTCAAACACTGTTTTTCGCTTTCAAGTGACAAGTTTTGCGCGCTCTCCATTTTGCACCATGATATTTGGTTCAAAAGTGTGTTGTGCATCTGTAGAGGCACTTGGCGGAGCCTACATTAATATTCATGAGTTTCCAGAGCATGCGCATGTCTAACTGCTCATTTTAGTTCACGCGATCGTTTCTCAGCAGGTTTATTAATGGATTATTTCAAAAAAGGTAAATATAGTTTCAGCGCGAACTTAAAATACAATTGTGCATCATTTCATAAAGCTCATATACTTTTATGAAATTAAATGATGCACAATTTATATCAAGTTCGCACTGAAACTATTTTTACCTTTTGTAACAGTGTTTGAGATTTGTTGCAGCAGATTCAAGCAGCTGTAGTTATGTACTTGTGTTTGTGCTAGAAACATATACAAGTCATACAAGAAATATTCTTCAAGTGTGCAACTCTCATTGGATGAGTTCACATACTGATTTGTGGATGTGCAAAATTTCTCCACGACTTCACATTTCTTGATGCGGGTGTGTAAATGCGTTGTGCACCATATTCACTACAGCGATTGTATTAAAAATGTGAGCGTACGAGTTTCTTAATTTGTGATTTGTAGAATAGGATTTGTGCACCTGCAATGAAGAATTTGAGAAGGTGTAACTGTGTTGTGTTTGTGGGAGAGAAAAAAAAGTCTACAAGTTTGCAACTCATTAAATAATTTCTCTCTGTGACTTCAAATTTACTGATACACATGTGTGGCTATTCTCTACAACTACAAATCGCACTGTCACAGGCGTTCAGTTGATTTGAATCAAATATACCTCCATAAGCAATGACTTGATATTAAGGGATCTTAATCAATGTTTATAACTTTTCTGTAATTGACATTTTTTGTTAGAGTTAGGGATGTCAGTAAGTCACCTCGGCCCACTTAATACAGAAACATATTACCTACTTCGCATTTTGAGTGATCAGATTTTACTGAAGGGTTTTACTGAACAGTGATTGCTTGAATCTTGCACTCGCATCGCAGACCCTTGCATCGATCGTGCCAAGCCACAGACACACACATACTCATATAGCCCACGATGACTCTCAGTCTCACACACACACACACACACACACACAAGCACTCATTCATTCATAAAGATCCCTTAATGTTTCATGTCATGGTTATGACCATGTCATATCAAGTCTTAAATGTTACCTGATAAGTGTGTTTTTTTCCCCTGTTTTCAGAGCCTTTTGCGGCATAAATCCCCAGACGGGCAGCAAGGCAGAGAAAAACGAGGCATTCAAGTTTTACTGTACTGTACAGTAATGGATTGTTTGTTTTCTCGTCAGTTTTAAGAGAAAATAAAAAAATATTTAAAAAAAATACTAAGTGTTTTGTTTTTCTTTGCAGAAGTCTGAAAGAGGACATTTATCCAAGTTACAACATTTAATTGTAATATTTACAATATTCTGTCCTGTGAATGTCACGAATCCCATCATTAATAACACCACTCCATCAGTTTCAACCCAGCACACCTGGTCCCGCTCATCATCCCCGGAATTCTAATCACACCCACCTGTTCTTCATCACTCACCTTAATGCTCACTGTTCATAAGCCTCAGTCAATCTTCAGTCAGTGTCCGGTCTCGTCTCTCGATACCCGACTCACTGGTCCTAGGAACTCGTTCTCTGGATTGCAGATATCTTTAAAGTTGGTTTCCACCATATCCTAACGTCTTGTTTGTCTCTCATCTGCAGCGCCCTTGAAGTAGCTCTCCCGGGATTCTCACACACCTGCCTGGGTTTCACCCTCACGGATCTCTGTCACTCCATTGAGGTATCCATAGATCCAGCTGGGTCTGCCTATCCTTCCACAGAGCACTCCTTCACCTGTATTCCCTGGGACGCTGATCCTGTGTGATATCACGAGCCTTCAAGTATTCCTGAAGTTGCACTTGCTGGTTTTCAATAAATATTGTCACTCTACTTTATGTGTCTTCGTCTCTCAGATCAAACGTGACAGTGAATTTACAGGAAATCTCTAAAATTACAGGAAATTCCTGGCTACTGAGTTGCCGTAAATATAAAATTTTGCTGTAATATTTACAGTATTCTATCCTGTGAAATTACAGGAAATTCAGTACCTTGTTGTAATTATTTTACAATAACAGTCCTGTATACTGTTTACAGTAAATTCACGGCAACTATTAGCCAGGAATTTCCTGTAAAAATTACAAGAAATTTCTAACAGTGTACTGTAAATGCAGCAGGTACACTCGCTAACTCGATCTCTCACAATACTCTACAATAGCAGCTTCAATGAACAATATCGATGAGATCAAACATGTGTTTGCGTTGCTAAGAGTGGTTGCTAGGGGTGTTGTGTAGTGATACATAGAGCCGTTGGGTGAAGCGGTCATAGCCGTGTTTTATCGTGAATAAAACACAGCTATTGACCAATCAGAATCAAGGATTGGAACTAACCGTTTTATAAGTCGGTTACTTTCCAAGTAAAATCCATGTATCACACTGTTTAATATCCAACACTCATTATTGCTTTATCCATCACTGATCATAACATCCAAAACATGACAACACTTATATAGTATGAAATGTCACAAAAGTCGAGGGCGAAGACCAGCCGGCCGCCGCACAAATGTCCTGAATGGGAAACCCATGGGACCCACGCCCATGACGAGGCCATACCCCTAGTGGAATGGGCTCTGGTGCCTATAGGGCAATCCTGGCCCACAGAGGCATAAGCTAGATAGCAAAGCATGAAGACCACTTTCCTCCTGGAGGCCACTCCCATGGTCACAGCCTCTTAATACCCGACCTGGGCCTGCCAGGGAATCACGTTGCGCAAACAGCCGTGATTCACCGTAATGCGCATGCTGCCAGACTGCCATGCATGTGCAGGCACGCAACGTTTGAGCCAGTGCTGGAGTGGACACATGTGCAGTAGTCCCATATGGAGTATAGTACTGGTGATACGCTTAGCTGGCCGTGAGTGGCGGTGGGTATCAGCCGCAGGGTGGAGCTGAGAGACCTGCTTCGCCGGCTTCTTAGGTTGAGGAGAAGCCGTGGTTTTGGGCCTACTCAACGCGGAGCTCTCGCGAATGAACGGCGTGGGTCTGTGGCGAGGGGCCTGCTGGCGCCCCGTCTAAAACCAGCCGTCCAGCCGACTTCGAGGAGGCTCCTCTGGCGAGGCCCATCGAGCCTGAGGTCTGCGACAGCCGCGGTGAAGATCCTAAGCATCTCCGCATCCGATTTAGTCCTAGCTGAGATGTTAGTACTCGACTGAGAAAGATGGGTGGGGTCGACAGAGCCCGGCCATTCCTCCTCAAATGCTGCGATGAAGAGGCTGTCGTCCTGTTCGCCGTCCAACGCACCGAACGAGACCAGGCCCGCCACGTGGGTGGAGGGGGCGCTGGTTCGTCTGTGAAAACAGGACCGGTGATGGTGTTAGAGCTGGAGAAAGCGAGGCACGTGGCCGGCGTGGGCTCGCTAATCTCCATGCTCTCGGGCTGACGCTGGCTGCGACGCTTCTTCGTCCTAGGCAGAAGTAGCGTGGGAAACGGAAGAGTGGGGTGTGCGGCGTCGCCATCTTTCGCAAGAGCTAGCCGTGTCCGCAGCACCGAAACAGGCATGCCCTCACAGAGAGAGCAGCCGCCAGCAGAGAGCTTAAGCATGGGAAGGCCCCAGGCATGAGACACACTCCGAGTGCCCGTGGCGCACGTGGAACGAGGCATTTGTATCAACGCTTGTTCAGCTCTTTCAGACTGTATACGTAACAGTAAAATAGAAAGGATATATGTTGATCAGGAGAGAGCGGCTTCAGATGAGAAGGGCGCAGTCCGCTGTGCAAAGGCTCGTTCTAGCAGAGAAGGCTTGATTCGACGGCGATAGCTCCAAAGGTATCCGGAGGACACAGAGACGGAGTTTGTCGCTGAAGTTGAGAAAATGTGCTGTAATGGTGAATTTCTGGCTCATTTATAGGCTCTGCCACTATTTGGCGGTCTCTGACGTATGTTGGCGTCTTCGCCATTGGATGTGCAGTTGCTAATATTAATTAACAGGGTCAAACTATTGTAAAACATTTTGATAAATTCATTTATTTTTCAACTAAATGAGCATGTACATTTTGTATTTACCAGCTGTGTTTGTGTGTCTCTGAACAGTTTTCTGCTTGTTGCCCTGTTTCTGTATTACAGTTTTTATTTTGTTTTTTTACAATAACTACCCATTTCTCAGTTGGTCACATAAAAACATAAAACAAAAATCACACATTTATCCCTACCAACATTCAGTTACACTTTATTTTGATGGTCCCCTTTAGACAACCCAGGTTTCAGCACATCAGTTAAATTCACATTTAAAATACACCAAAACTACCAAAACACTTCATTCATGACTCAAATCTAGTCATTCTTCCATAACACTAGCAAAGTTTGTCATCCAACAAACACACTTGTCACTTATAAAACAATGAAATAAAAACACTAACAACATAGCGTTTGTCACTTACGGGTTGCAGTAATAAAAAATAGTTGTAACAATCTTTAATTAAAACTGCTCTGGAAACATCAGAAAATAAATCACAACCACATTAACTCAAGACATAACACTGAGAAATAACTTGGAGAACTTAGAGCTTAAATACTCAAGGAAAGCTAATAAACAGAACAGGGAACGGGTGCATGCTAAATTAACAACCATGAGCCTCTTTCACACAGCGCGTTGATCCCGGGAAATTGCTGCAAAATTGCCAGAGTGCCTTCTGTGTGAACGCAAACACGTCCCGGGATTGATGCCGGCATCGATCCCGAGTTGGGGACCTAGTAACATTGCCGGGATCAGTCCCAGAACGCGCCCTGTGTGAACAAAAGCCAGGATCAATGCCGTAAGGGGTGTGTCGTAGTGATGACGCACGTGCCATCGCGCGACTCTAGAAAGTTTGTGTTCGTCATCAACAAAGAAAGAACAAAAAAAATATCTGCAAACTGGAACGAAGCCGAGACCAGGAGCTCCTCACTATCCGCGCTGAAGCTGAGATCAATCGCCATCTCTGTGGAACGGTACGCGATGCTTTAGTGAACATGTTTTCCACGCGTACGTTACACGTCTCATACTGACGTCACGTGTCTTTACGGGATCTTACCGGGATGTGTGTGAACGCACTCACAGATCCCGGAAAATCACTGGCAGTGTGAATGAAACAAAATCAAACGATCCCGGGACAAATCCCAGGTCACATTATCCGTGTATTTTCCGGAATCTCTGTGTGAAAGGGGCCGGAGATTTACTACAGATGGGCAGGAAAAACTCAAACTCAAACAGGCTAAACATACACCTGAAAGCGTTATACAATGTTTTCTTTTTAAAATTTATAAAAAACAAAACAACACAAAACAAATGTCAGAAATGACATTCTCTGATCACTTTGAAACAAGTAGGGGAGAGCGGGGCACAACCCATTGGTGGGACACATCGTAACATGACCATACGACAGCCTATAATGTTTCTGATCTAATAAAAAAATATACTAGACAAACTAAAATATTTTCTCAACAAAATACTATTATAAAGTTTTTCGGTAACGCTTTAGATTACAGCCCGGAAAGTACTGCGTAATTAAAATTAAATTACAGTGTAACTTTCAGTAATTACAGTGTACCTATAAAGTACTCGCGTGTAAGTATAGGGAAACAATATGTAAAGTATTGGGAATAAAGGGGTAACAACCAGGAAAATAACAAATTATTTATACTGTAAGTATTTTAGAATTTTAGAACTACACCTTTGCAATAAAAACAAATTAGCCTACTTTATAAATGCACTGGTAAATAAAAAAAAAAGCCTTTATGTATTTGTACACTATTATTACAAAAAGGTGCAGTCTGCAAACAAAAGTAAGATTCTAAAATAGTTCTAAAATACTTACAGTATAAATAATTTGCCTAAATAGTTAGTTTTTTTTCCTGGTTGTTGCACCTTTATTCCAAAACTTTACATATTGTTCCCCTATATTTACACGTACGTACTTTATAGGTACACTGTAATTACCGAAAGTTACACTGTAATTTCATTTTAATTACGCAGTACTTTCCGGGCTGTAATCTAAAGTGCTACCGTGTACGTTTCTGTAATTATACTTCCGTGTAGGTATAAGGGAACACAAATTAAGTTTTGGGTAATAAAGAGGTAACAAGCAGATATACAACCTGCAAAGAACTTCGTGAGTAAACCAAAATTACGGTGTACGTTTCTGTAATTATAGTGTACTTCCGTGTAGGTATAAGGGAACAATATGTTACGTTTTGGGTAATAAAGGGGTACAACCAGATATACAAGCAAATTATTTATAATGTAATTATTTTAAAACAGGTACCTATTCTATTAATATATTCCAGGCAAAAATTGTACGTCTGTTGTATATAAAAGTTTTTATCACATTTCTGGCAAAATATGTTCTTGTGCAATGTAGTTACAGGGTAATTTTGACATCTGTGGGTTGTAAATTAAACTTATATATATATGTATATATGGCTATATTTAAATTTATTGGCTTTTCTTACTAAACTACTTAACGTTAAGCCAAAAAAAATAGTTTCTGCTATGATTTTAATTTAGAACGTACCATGTAGTACTTAGTACTTACCTTATCACATTGTATTGCAATGACACTTAAATGTCAGGGGAAATATACTGTGTAATTGAAACGTTTTTTTTTTTTTTTTCTTAATAAGAGTACCTTTCTCTGTAATTACTGTGCAAATAGTGTTGTTTCGTATTGTAAGTAGTATTTGTTACCCGTGGTAAGTTATAAGTTATATATATAAGTTTAATTTACAATCCACAGATGTCAAAATTACCCTGTAACTACATTGCACAAGAACATATTTTGCCAGAAATGTGATAAAAACTTTTATATACAACAGACGTACAATTTTTGCCTGGAATATATTAATAGAATAGGTACCTGTTTTAAAATAATTACATTATAAATAATTTGCTTGTATATCTGCTTGTCACCCCTTTATTACCAAAACTTAACATATTGTTCCCTTATACCTACACGGAAGTACACTATAATTAAAGAAACGTACACCGTAATTTCGGTTTACTTACGCAGTTGTTTGCGGGTCGTAATATAAAGTGTTACCGAAGAGGCCTCTAGTTATCACTGGGGGGGAAAATAACTGTCTTAAAGTCTTTAAAATTGTATGATGGACGAAAGTTTTGGAGGTAGTGTGTAAATGTGATTGACACAACGTGAGGTCGTATATATTTTTAAAAATGTGAAGATTTCAGACGAGAATTTCGGACTCAGTGTGAGAGGAGCTTAAATCTGCATAATTCATGGGTTCCCAACAGCGGTGAACCATTGACATTTCAAAACGTTTCAAAACAGTTAAGACGTAACGAAGCCTCCTTTACTGAAATCCTGTGACTTTGGCAGTTTGATACTCACTTCAAAAACAAAAGAAACAAAAGACTCGTAAAGGTTTATAAGCATCGTGAAGCAGTGTTTCGAAATCACCCATCACGTATTCAGCTTTTCATGTTCAAACCAGAGTCAGACACAGATGGAGAGACTCAGGAAGAAGGTCAAACGTTTCTGAATGTTTAGTTGATTAATTTATGTAGTTGTTGTGGAGTTAACTTTATTCAACATTAGCATGTTGGGTCCTAACATACCAGTATGGTGTTAAAAAAGATTTTAAGTTATAAGTGTTACACATATAGAAAAGAGCAGGCGTCGATTCCGGTGCAACACATTTAATTAAAGAAGATGTTGGTATGCAAACCTGCAAGACAGATATAACATTCACAGTCAATCACAAGTGGAGCGTCTCAATTCTGTGTTAGCTATCTGCTCGTCTCTGCATTAACTGCTATTTTACACGTTCTCGAGCAGATCTCATTCAATATTACATTTTCTCATTACTCATAACATTCTCTATACCACGGTTGTTCAACAAACTAATCATTACTAATCCTTCAATTGCCAATACAGTTTACATATTAAGCACTTGAACACCTATCTTGCACCATAAAATCAAAAATAAACCATGTTAAACTTAATTTGGACCCATACCATTCCCTTTGTCTATTAAACACTTTTCAGATTACATTCTCTTTTCCAACATGACTTGTTTACTCTAAATAACATGACTTGTTTACTCTAAATAACAAAATAACACTTTAATATTCCCTTATGTCACATTTCACAACTCTTTTATACCATTACTGAGCAAACCACGTCGTTTGAGTTTATTAACTCTGCCACCGCGGCATACTATTTACACGAAATGGCGGACACCCGCGAACTCCACGTGCGTTACTGAACTCGCGTCCCTTAAACTCTAACTTTAGCCATCAATATCGCACACTAACTAAATAAACATTGCTGTGCATAATGTATTTTCATATCTGTGCACAATACAGACTCGCGTTTCACTTATAAGCTTTCATTACTGTTGCTTCTGATTATGCTCTACCCACGAGTAATGACAATACAGTTTTTGTGCTCAAAACTTACTTAACAAAACAAAATACTAAACATTACGGTTCATGAACCCCTTTTACCTGTAATAAACTGAATTAATCTTACCTGCAAGACAGATATAACATTCACAGTCAATCACAAGTGGAGCGTCTCAATTCTGTGTTAGCTATCTGCTCGTCTCTGCATTAACTGCTATTTTACACGTTCTGGAGCAGATCTCAGCGAGAGCTCCCCCTAGCGTTTTGGATAAGTTACGCCGCTGTATACACATAAATAAATACCCTTCTTGCAGATCTCTTATTAAAGTAACCAAACAGGAGTCCAAGACAGACTTCAGGCACAAGCAGAGAAATTTAGTCTGAATAGATTACCCCAAACACGAAAATGTGAAATTAGAATACCTTTCTATTCAATGACTTAACACTAGTGCCACACTCTCCCCCACAAAACTAAATGTCTCCTGACATTTCAAAAATAACTTGAGCATATTCAACAGTTTCTCAACTGGAGTCTTTTAACAACTCTCAACTATGCTCCAAGGTCTCCAGAAATGACCGCTTGGCCCAGGTACCTGCTTTACTTCTACCGAGCAGTCCCTTTGGACAAAAGAAGGTTGACCTAAGGTATCATAAGTAAACACCACTGATTTCTGTCTCTGTCTCTTTGGATAATGTCTCAGGGGTTTTGGAGAGTCCATCTCTGACTCACTGTCATTTACAGCATTGTCACTGTCAATGTCCCCCATCTCTGACTCACTGTCATTTACAGCATTGTCACTGTCAATGTCCCCATCATGACTTGAGCAGAGTGCATTTTTTTTTAAATTAAGGGGCAAATCCCCTCCTTCGGAACAATTTTGAAGGGGCAAATCCTCTTCGCTCTGAAGGGGCACATCCTCTTCGCTCTGAAGGGGCACATCCTCTTCGCTCTGAAGGGGCACATCCTCTTCGCTCTGAAGGGGCACATCCTCTTCGCTCTGAAGGGGCACATCCTCTTCGCTCTGAAGGGGCACATCCTCTTCGCTCTGAAGGGGCACATCCTCTTCGCTCTGAAGGGGTTCATCTCGAGGCCTGAAAGGCGGTGCTCTTGGGTTAAGAGGCATGCGATCCTCCTCTTGCCTCCGACCGGTAAGAACATATTCCTCCGACTCGCTTTCAGAATTTACTGGACACTGTCTCTTTTTGTCTCTGTCAATCTTATTCCCTTTAGGCGTGTTTCGAGCCTTCTGTGAACTAGATCGATCCGATTTTTCCCTTTCAAGCGGCAAGAAGTCACACGGTAGGAGAAGGTTTCTGTGGATGACACGGCTTTTCCCCTTCTCTCTTTCAGGTCTCACCTCATATACTGGACTTTCAGCATGTTTCCTTTCTTTTACCACATGTACCTGATCTTCCCAGTATGACCGTATCTTCCCGGGCCCCCCCCTTGGAGTTAGATTGCGGATGAGGACCCGGTCACCAGGCTGAAGATCTCTCCCCTGAGTCTTCTGATCATAGTACGCTTTCCCACGGGCTGCTGCTTTTGAAGCGGTCTTTGATGCAATTTGGTAAGCCTCACTCATCCGTTCCTTCCAACGAGACACATAGTCCTGGTAAGTGCCATACTCTTCATCTGTCTTCAAGTTGAAAAGAATGTCAATCGGTAAGCGAGGGGATCTTCCATACAGCAAGTAGTACGGAGAGAAACCGGTTGCTTCACTTCTTGTGCAATTGTATGCATGAACCACTTTGGCCAAGGAATTCTTCCAGTCTACTTTTTCCTCATCCTCAAGTGTACGGAGCATGGACAATAGAGTGCGATTGAATCGCTCCACTTGTCCATTGCCTTGTGGATGGTAGGGTGTGGTGTGTGATCCGCAGATTCCACAAAGTTCTTTCAGTTTCTTCATCAGTTTGTTGTCAAATTCTTTGCCCATGTCATGATGGATTTTACAGGGAAAACCGAACTTCAAAGCAAAGTCATTGAAAAGTTTCTCTGCAACAGTCTTAGCAGATTTATCTTTGGTTGCGTATGCCTGTGCAAACCTAGTGAAGTGATCCATCACCACAAGAATGTATTCGAAACCTTGCTTGCAGGTCTCCAGATGAAGAAAGTCGATTGAGACCATTTCGAATGGATGTGTGGTGTGGATCGGAGTTAAAGGTGCTCGACTTTGTCTGACTGGCTTTTTCTTTTTCAGACACTCGCATACTTTGGTGACAAAGTGTTCCACATCTCTCTGCATTCTAGGCCAGTAAAAGCGCTCTCTGATGAGGCAAAGGGTTCTCTCCGCACCCAAATGACCCATCTTTTGGTGGAGTTCAGTTAGAATCAGGGAATGGTAAGACTCGGGCAGGAGCAACTGTTCTCTTTTCCTTGTCTTCCTATACAGTACTCCATCTTCACCCACCCAGAGTTTGAACCATTGTTTTAACAGCATTGCCACATCCGGATGTTCCACTTTTACTGCCTCTCTACTTGGTCGTTGATCTTTCTCCTTGAACTTCAGGACTTTCCCAATAACAATGTCATTCTCCTGAGCTTCTCGAATCTGGGCTGGAGACAGTGCTGGACCCAGGTCACTTTGGTCTCGCTCTTTAACAAGACTCAAGGCATTAAAATGAATCAACCCTGCTCCTTGTGAGGGATTGTCACACTCAACTACCACTCCTTCCACTGAAGCTTGAAGGACTTCTGGTTGCATTAGTTCTGTGCACTGCTCCATAAACTTGTCGATGTCCAATGGCATGCGTGACAGACCATCCGCATCAGCATTATGTTTACCCGGCCGGTATTTTATGGAAAAGTTGAAGTCGGCAAGCTGTGCAACCCATCTGTGCCCGGTGGCATTCAGTTTGGCGGTGGTGAGTACATAGGTCAAGGGATTGTTATCAGTGTAGACAACAAAAGATGGTGCATAGTACAAGTAATGGCGAAAACGCTCACAAACAGCCCACTTTAACGCCAGAAATTCAAGCTTGCCAGAATGATACCTTTTCTCTGGAGCACTTAGCGTTCTGGACCCGTAAGCCATTACTACCATCTTACCATTCTGGCGTTGATACAATATCGCACCCAACCCTTCCTGGGATGCATCGCAGTGTAGCACAAAGGGCTGAGTGAAATCTGGGAAACCCAGGACTGGAGGTTGTGCAAGGTGATCTAAGAGGTTGCTCAGTATAACTTGGTGAGTTTGTGTCCACTCAATGGGTGTTCGTGACGTTAAGCTACTTTCTCTCCCCTGCCGGAAGAGTTTTCCTTTCCTCGAGGTCATTCCTGATTCACCTGAACCCTTATCTCTTGCTGTCAGTAGCTGGTAGAGCGGCTGGGCAATGCGTGAAAAATTTGGGATATAAGAACGGTAATAAGACAAGAACCCTAACATCTTCCTTAGGTCACCCACTGTGGATGGTGTCCTTGCCTTCAAGGCCTGCACTGGAGCAATCTCCGCTGGGTCCATCGTATAACCTTCACCAGACACCATCTTCCCCAGGAACCTCACTTTGCGTTTGAAGAGCTCACATTTTTTCGGGGTGAGCTTTACACCGTGCCCTTTGTAGCGCTGGAGCACCAGCCGCACATGAGCCAAATGATCTTCAAAACTGCTGCTATGGACCAAGTTGTCATCTAGGTAGGGTTGACATATTGTGTCCCGAAGGCCTAACAAGCAGCTTTCCATACTTCTTTGGAACTCGGCTGGTGCCGAACTCAGCCCAAATGGAATGCGTATCCATTGGTACAGCCCCCATGGGGTTATAAATGCTGATAGCGGCTGGCTCTCCTCATCCAGGAAGCCCTGGTGGTATGCTTTCCCCTGGTCCAAGACAGTAAACCAAGTGCTTCCACTTAGTGCATCCAGCATGTCTTGTATCTTAGGGATTGGGTGGCGATCGGGCACTGACTTCTGGTTTAGCTCCCGGTAATCGCAGCATAACCGAAGACTACCGTCTTTTTTTCTCACGCAGACTACTGGAGATGAGTATGCCGACCTGGAGGGAGCCACCCAACCTTTATTTAACAAGTCTTGCAAATACTCCTTGACCTCATCATGCAAGGGCTTTGGGACAGACATATAAGTTTTCTGCACAGGCCTGGTGTCATGAAGTGTAATGTGCATCTTTAACGATGGGATGAAACCAATGTCGTCGTCATCGTAAGCAAAAGCTTGACACTCTTCTCTCAATACTTTTCTCACGGCTTCCTGCTGAGCTTCTGTGAGATGGTCCAGATTGACAGGGGGATCCCATGCTGGTGGAGGTGATTTGTCTCTTGCCTTAGTAGTGGTCTTTTCAGGGGCTGACTCACCAGTTCGGGCTCTCTCTGCTGGGGGATTCTCGGGTCCAGTGGGGTGGACTGCCACAGGATACACTGTTTTCACGGGCTGTAGGTGACCCAAAATGTGGTTTCTCTGTAGGGTGATATTATGCTTTGCTGCATTGACAATTGATATGGGTATATGCTTGATGTGTCTTACAGGAATCTTCACTACTGCTTCACTCAATTCTAGATCTTGAACTGGGCTTGCCTCACTGGGTAAGAAGAGCAGTTCTTGGCCCTGGTACTGAGACCCGACGTGAGCACGGACCATTACAGTGGTAACTTGATTTGCAGGCAAGTATACACGTTTTCTCCCAATCTTCACCACCCCCACAGTTACCTCTTGCTCCTTACTCCGGATTAATTTCATCAGTGTGTGTGCCTCGCTGTGGGTGATTGAGAATGCAGAACTCATTGTATGTAGTGTTTTCTTCTCTCCACGCCCAGGAGTGTCTTCGATCCTTTTCACAACCTCTTCGATGACGTTGTATCCAATGATTGGGTCCTCTGCTACTGTTAGATCACTGGACACCAACATGGGTACTTTTAACAGTGGTGTTGGGAACGAACCTCCATCCAGTTGGAAATTAACCTCCACCCATCCGATGAATGGAATTTCTGTGTTGTTCGCTGCTAAACCAGTCAGGGTCGCCTCTCCTAACAACTCTTCCAGGGGCTGCACAACAGTATCTGGGAGATATTGTCGTCGCCAAGAGTCATTAACAATGCTCGCTTGCGCACCGGTGTCCCACAGCGCCTCCATTGGCTGACCATTCATGCGACAGTTGACCAAGCAGCGTTTTCCAATCAGTTTAATGAGCTGTGATTCATGTTGGGGTGGGAGATACTTCACACTACAGAGATTGGTATTGGCTTTTACTGAGGTTGATGAATTAGATGAATGGGTATTCGACATGGCAAACTGAGTTGGCTGATTGGTTTGTATGCGGCCCCCAGGAAGGGTTGGTAACGAGGAATGGGACACTTCCGGGAGGACTACTGATGGCCCCGTCTCAGCAGTCCTTGGTCGTTTCCCGACTGTGAGTTCTGTACTCTGCATCCACGTGAGAAATGGCCTGTTTGTCCACATTTGAAGCAATGATTACAATTTTCTCCTACTTGCTCTTCCCTACATTTCTTACAGCCTCGCTGTCGTTCTTCTCTGTACCGTACGGGTGTCTTATTCGCTTCCATTGCAGCTGTAATCATCTGTCTCATTTCTGCTCTCAGCTCCTCGATGAGCTTTTGGGTGTCTGGAACCTCATTATTGACCTTCTGGCATTCTTTAGATTCCCTTCCTCTTACTGTTCTGATTGCCATAGCAGGCTCTTTTGCTGCCTGCACAGCCAGTGCCGGTGAGTAATCAGATCGTGGGTCGGTATGGAACTCATGTATGCGGGGAGGTTTACCTGCCTGGAGCCTTTTCAGTTTCTCTTGTCGTTCACCTTCCAGCTTAGCAGCCTCATTCACCGCTTCAATCAGCTCCTCATCCGTTGTCCTAATGTTACTGAGGTAGGGCTGTATCTGAAATTTCAGAGAGTCACTTGTAAGTCCGGTTTCAATTGAACGCAGAAATTTACGCTGGATGATATCTCTGCTATAGCGGTCATCATCGCCATCCTCAGCTTTCCACAGCAGTTTCTCTTTCAATTCAATTGCCCTGAAGATGAAATTCTGAACTGACTCTTTGGGTTCTTGGGATACATTTATGAGCTGGTTGTACAGAGCAGTTGTACTGTCAACTTTGTAGTGGCCCTTTAAGATGGTGTGTAATGACTGGAGTGCAAGACCACGCTTAATCTCCAACATATCTCTCAATGGCAAGCCTGGGGTGACAGCTCTAACCACTGCCTCTACTATCTCAGTCTCAGAGTGGCCCTTCTCTAATCCCACTTCCATTTGGCGAATTAGACTGGGGTATGACAACTTTTCTTTCTGTCCACTTTCTCCAATCTGTCCCCAAATCTTAAATTCTCGTCTTAGAGTCACTTCAGTCAATTTCTGAGATGGTTCAATCCTCTTCTCATACCTTGTGTTACTTTTAAAAGGCTTGTGACTGTCTATAATCTTTTCAGCCTTACCGTCACTGTCCTCATCTCGTTGTGAGCGGCTAAGATACCTTTCTTCCAGCCCTCTTACTTGAGTTGGTTTCTCTCCCATCACCTCCACATCAATGGCGCCTTGTTTCACCTCACTCATGAACGAGAGTAAATCTTTGAAATACTGCATGACCTCAGTTTCATCCTCATTCTCCTGAACGTCCTCCAAAGTGTTTTCAACTGTCTTGATGAGCAACCGTCTGGGCTTTCCTGGGGACACATTACATTTAAGGTAACGACAAACCTCTTGCAGATGGTCCTCATCTAACTGCCAGAGTCCAGCGCTCACTTGGTCGTGAAGGTGTTGGCTGTTCTCCATGACTAAATTCGTCTCTGTATGAAGAGGTAGTCTCCTGGCTGCTTGGCTCGCCAAAATATGTTACACATATAGAAAAGAGCAGGCGTCGATTCCGGTGCAACACATTTAATTAAAGAAGATGTTGGTATGCAAACCTGCAAGACAGATATAACATTCACAGTCAATCACAAGTGGAGCGTCTCAATTCTGTGTTAGCTATCTGCTCGTCTCTGCATTAACTGCTATTTTACACGTTCTCGAGCAGATCTCATTCAATATTACATTTTCTCATTACTCATAACATTCTCTATACCACGGTTGTTCAACAAACTAATCATTACTAATCCTTCAATTGCCGATACAGTTTACATATTAAGCACTTGAACACCTATCTTGCACCATAAAATCAAAAATAAACCATGTTAAACTTAATTTGGACCCATACCATTCCCTTTGTCTATTAAACACTTTTCAGATTACATTCTCTTTTCCAACATGACTTGTTTACTCTAAATAACATGACTTGTTTACTCTAAATAACAAAATAACACTTTAATATTCCCTTATGTCACATTTCACAACTCTTTTATACCATTACTGAGCAAACCACGTCGTTTGAGTTTATTAACTCTGCCACCGCGGCATACTATTTACACGAAATGGCGGACACCCGCGAACTCCACGTGCGTTACTGAACTCGCGTCCCTTAAACTCTAACTTTAGCCATCAATATCGCACACTAACTAAATAAACATTGCTGTGCATAATGTATTTTCATATCTGTGCACAATACAGACTCGCGTTTCACGTATAAGCTTTCATTACTGTTGCTTCTGATTATGCTCTACCCACGAGTAATGACAATACAGTTTTTGTGCTCAAAACTTACTTAACAAAACAAAATACTAAACATTACGGTTCATGAACCCCTTTTACCTGTAATAAACTGAATTAATCTTACCTGCAAGACAGATATAACATTCACAGTCAATCACAAGTGGAGCGTCTCAATTCTGTGTTAGCTATCTGCTCGTCTCTGCATTAACTGCTATTTTACACGTTCTGGAGCAGATCTCAGCGAGAGCTCCCCCTAGCGTTTTGGATAAGTTACGCCGCTGTATACACATAAATAAATACCCTTCTTGCAGATCTCTTATTAAAGTAACCAAACAGGAGTCCAAGACAGACTTCAGGCACAAGCAGAGAAATTTAGTCTGAATAGATTACCCCAAACACGAAAATGTGAAATTAGAATACCTTTCTATTCAATGACTTAACACTAGTGCCACATAAGCACACACCCATTCTCATGTCTTATTGAATCAATCTGTACATTTAATTTAAACTGATTGTTTGGTACAGTCATTTATATTAAAGCACAGTGGAAACAAATAGTCGATAGCTTATGCTAAACCTCTTTATTGAAGTTGGATGCAGTCTTAGATTAAAGTCTTGTTGGTTTGTTGGAAACAGAAGATTTGTGGTTCTGAGGTCTGACTAAATATCTGAACTGCACTGAGGCTAAGATAGTGGCCTTTAACTTGCAGAGGTCAGACCTCCCGAATGTGGCTTGACCCAATGCAAGGATGTCATTTTGAGCAGGAAAAAGTTTCTTTACACGGTCAGAGTGGACTGGCAGATTTGTGTCCCAATAAACCTTGATTAATGTAACAGGAATATAATGTAAGTTATGAGGAGTTGCTGTACATACATTTTTAAGAAATTAAAAGTGTGTCATTTTGATATGAAACAAGTACAGATTGGGTTACATCAACTATGTATTTCATAACAAGGCAAGCATAAAACTACACAATACAAAAGACAAAATACAAAACAGTAATACAAATTATGTCCTGGGGATATTCATTTTTAATAGGCTTTGTCTACGTGAGGCCTTTCCAAATACCCACACTTGCAGTCTTGGCCACTTGAGAGCGCGTGCAAGTGACAGGAAGTAAGTGCGCAAGACCGTCTCATGTCAAAAAAATGCCAAAGCGCAGTGCCCTGAACACACAATAAACCCACACTATCTTGGATACTCCATCGGGGCAGTATATGAGACGTATCTGAAGTGTATCCCATCATGCATTAGGTTCAGGAAATCGCGTGCCCCGAAATCGCGAGATGTATATTTTGTACATTTGCAACTGCTTTTTATCACTTAGTTAGAAGCACCACATTTTTTTATTGTGTCCTCTGTTACATAGGGACTACTGACCAGACAGTTAGAAGTTTATTTTAATGACAAACCAGTGTTTTTTTTTGTGTTTTTTTTACAAAAAAGTGATGAACTGAAGCAGTCAAAGCCCACCATTTAATCCTGTGGTACACCCATAATCAAAGTACAGGATCAAAGCTTCATATTGTGCAGCCTCCGGATTGCCAAAGCCCGCGAGCCGCACACGATTGGGGAACAACTGTCTACCTTTAGCTGAAGAGATGACAGGCATCATGCGTGGGGAGAAAGCTGCCAAAGAGTTCAACTTGGTGCGCTTTCAAACGACACTGTGTCACAGAGAATAAAAGACAAAGCTGAAAATGTAAAAAAGACACTGATTGGGTGCATTAAAAACAGTCTGTATTTTGCCATCCAGCTTGACGAGACACAATTGTACTGTTCCTGAGCACAGTATAGAGAGAGCGAATGAAGTGGTTGGAACAGGAATACATGGCTTATTTACCCCAGTACTTCTACCCACTCTAAAAAAAATCACCAATTCAAATGTACCCCGTTGAATTAAAGATGAGATGAAGGAATTGCCATGCTTAGGAAAACTGATTGCTCCCATAAAACAGATTTCTATAGTGAGTAAATCAAGAGTTGCTGAAACATGTAGTGTCGTTCAGGCAATTCACGTATATGATACTGAACGGAACCAGAACTGATCTTGACTTAAATAAAAAATTTTGGATGGAAAGTGGATGATTTTAATTACCGTATTTTCCGGACTATAAGTCGCTCCGTAGTATAAGTCGCATCAGTCATAAATTGCGTCACCAAGACAAATACCGTATTTTCCGGACTATAAGTCGGATCAGTCAAAAAATGTGTCATGAAGAGGAAAAAATATATATAAGTCGCACTGGTCTAATCAATGACTAAAAGATAACTACACATCAGCTACAAAAATTCATCAACTAACCATTCAGAAATGTCCTGCTGCTTCTACATGTTGTCACTTCTTCTTGAGTCTCTCCATCATTGTCTGACTCCGGTTTGAACATAAAAGGCTAAAAGTGTTTTAAAATTTTCAGTGCATGTGTGTGAGAGTGCAAGCTCTTGAAGCTCCGCCCCCTTTGCTGGGAGCAGCAGCTCATTTGCATTTAAAGGGACAGATACAAAACGGTGTGTTTTTGGTTTTGCTCACCCTCAAAAAGTGACAATTTTAACATGCTATATAAAAATATCTGTGGGGTATTTTGAGCTAAAACTTCATATGCACACTCTGGGGACATCAGAGACTTATTTTACATCTTGTGAAAATGGCATTATACCACCCCTTTAAGTCTAATGTGTTTAATTTGAAGTCAAGTCAAGTCATCTTCATTTATATAGCACTTTTAACAATGTAGATTGTTTCAAAGCAGCTGATTCACTTCCATTGAAATGATCATTTGTTATTAAATAAGGGGCTGCTAAGAAGACACCGTAATCTCTCTACACAGACTTTAAACGCGAACCTGTGAGAAACGCTGATGGCGCTCACATGCGCATCAAGAATTCATTCTATAGTTATATGTGTTAGAATATATATGCGCAGGTTTGTAATTCCCTACAAACCATGCCTAAACAAACTACTTGTCATACATTTTGATACAGAATTTTATTTTATCACTTCGGGGTAGGTACGCGAGCCGAATTTCCCCACAACGCTTTATCAGTAAAGTGGTAAAGGGATCAGTGATGCGCGGGTTGATCCAAAATGAGCGGGTGCCTGCGGTTACCCGCGGTTACGAGTCATCCAAAAATATTTTTAATGATATTCGGTTCACGGTCGGTCGGGTTGTTTGAAATAAAAATGCCAATTAAACCTTTGTAATTTATATAGTACTAGACACAATTTTGAAATACATAGGTCTACACTTTATTGTCAGAATAACTGCGCGAAGATGACGCACGAGCTCAGTCTGCAGGCAGAGATGAAAGTGGGAAATCCTTATTTACCTTTTGAATGTTGAGCATTATTAACTTTTGAATAAAAGCTGACGCGGGACAAAATGCCCGATTTCCCAACACGTTGTACTGATCGAGCAATGCCATTGTGCCATTTTAATAGGCTACAACGCATATAGCTCAGTAATGTCAGTTTTATGTATTTTCTGAGAGGGGGCGGGGGGGGGGGGGGGATTTTTGTTGGGAAAGTCGGGGGAGAGACGCACACTTCGATTAGACTGGATAAACACATGCAGCATCTTAATTGTTAAGAAAATGACACGAAATAAATGAATAAATCAAAACATTATTACATAACACTAGGCGATATCATACAGCATTCTGAAAAATGCTGCACCCGCACCCCTAGTTCCTACGTCTATGGCTCAATGACGCTACTATGAGCATTTACTAGCTACTTTAAAAAAATGCAGGCCAGGAAGCGTGTCGGGTACAATATTTTCTTTCTTTTTATTTGCGGTCCGAGTTGCGGTCGGGTTAGTTGAAAACATCGGTCGGCTGCGGGTTGTTTATACATTGACCCGCGCATCACTGAAATGGATCCTCCATAGGGAGAGGCTAGTTGGCACTTCAGCACTGCGTTGTCATCGGGTCCAGGCGAAGGTCCTTCATCAGATCCGGATACGGCCTGGATCCGGCAGGCTGCGGGAAAACCTCGGGATAAACAAAGACACTAAAATTAGCGTAGATGCCATTCTTCTTATGATGTAACGAGTACATCAGGATTTAAGGGAAGTGTTCCCAGTTCCGGCTGACCTAATCTATGCAGCCTAACTTTGAGTTATAGAAGTCTATAATGTGTTATGTGAATGCTAGGTCAAAGAGATGTGTTTTTAGTCTAGATTTGAACTGACAGAGTGTGTCTGCTTCCTGGACAATGTTAGGAAGACTGTTCCAAAGTTTTGGTGCTAAATAGGAAAAGGATCTACCGCCAGCAGTCGATTCTGATATTCTAGGTATTATCAACTGACCGGAATTTTGAGATCGCAGTAGAGGTGAAGGACTATAATGCGTTAAGAGCTCGCTCAAGTACTGCGGAGCTAAACCATTTAGTGCTTTGTAAGTAATCAGCAATATTTAAAAGCTGTATTCATTGTACCGTAACTCTTCAACCGTTTGCACTATCAAAACCATTCAAATTGCCCCCGACAGTAGACAACATGCGCTTTTCGGCTTATATATACGGCTTATTACGGTAATTTTATGCTTTCCGTCAGCAAATGACAGCAGGCTTTCTTACAGAGCGGGAAGGAAGGATTTGAACCGAGAGATACAAAGCGCGGCAGGTTAGAGTGTTTTGGATTGCATAAAATAATAAAATAAACGAACAAATACATGGTGAAAGAAGTGGTAGACAGCAGAAGAGCGGATTGGGATGATTTTTAATGAAACTTGGGAGGCGGATGGCCGTTACTTTTTCATGTATCTTTACATGTGGTGTATGCATGTGTATGTGTGCGACGTGTATGAAAAAAAGTGTCCTAAATGAAAACTGTGCAACCCAATTTCACAAAAAAGACTTGTATATTTGTATTATACTTCATTTTTCAACTTTAAAGTGTTAGTTTCTTTCGTTCGTGATTTTTCTGTTTTTTTCTAAATAAAAATCGGAAAATGTATTCTCGTTTTTTTTATTTGTGTCTATTTAAATTGTATTTACGAACTCACCACACACAATAATGGTCAATAACTGTCATTTGTTGAAAGCTAATCTTTTTCTGAAAAAGATGACACCTTACACACGAAGATAGCACATTGTTTTAGAATTTTACAGTCAAAAAATCTAAATATGTGAAAAACACCCATTTTAGCGTCAGGTTCTTAAGGGTTAAAGGTGGGCCAATGCAGTGTTGACAGAACGGGGCTAATATGGTCATACTTCCTGGTTCTGGTAAGAACTCGAGCTGCTGGGTTTTGAACTAGCTGTAGTTTGTTTGTTAAGCGTGCAGGGCAACCACCCAGTAGAGCATTACAATAATCTAGCCTTGAGGTCATGAACATATTTACTAATTGTTCCGCATTTGTCAATGAGAGCATATGTCGTAATTTAGATATATTTTTTCAAGATGGAAAAATGCGGTTTTACAGATACTAGACACATGACTTTCAAATGAAAGATTGGTATCAAAGAGCACACCCAGGTTCCTAACCGACGATGAAGACTTAACAGAGCAGCCATCAAGTGTTAGACAGTACTCTAGGTTATTACGTGTGGAAGTTTTATTTTAATTAGAATCTCTGTTTTTTTTCTGAATTTAGTAGTAGGAAATTACTAGTCATCCAATTTTTTGTATCAGCTATGCATTCCGTTAATTTTGTGAATTGGTAAGTTTCGTTAGGTTTTGAAGAAATATACTGAAGAAATATTTACTGCTACAAACTGATAACTGTCAGATAAGTATAAGCTGTCTCGGTACTATGGTACGGTCTAAATCCGGACTGAAAATCCTCGCAGATATCATTTTTTTCTAGAAAGGAACACAGTTGTGAGGATACTGCTTTTTCTAATATCTTTGACAGAAAAGGCAGATTCGAGATCGGCCTGTAATTAACTAATTTTGTAGGATCAAGTTGCGTTTTTTTTAACAATCTTGATTCCAAGATGGCGCCGGTCTGTTTGCTGGCTTGCCGTCGTATGTCAATGTCATTTGTTCTATATGTATTGATATGGACGATCTGTTGGTCTGTGACTGAAACCACCGCTGTACTCACCTACGATCGTCAAGCCCTTCTTTATTTACGTCTCTCTTCGGCGGACTGCTGCGGACGCATCCCTAATGAGGATTACTTTTTCAACTCACGGGCTTCCTCTATCTTTCCTGCGATCAGCTGTCACTCGACGGGCTGCTGTCTGCATCGTAAAAAGCGTGCCAGAAAACGAGGAAAACGCAGTGGACTTCTTGTTAGGCTAAAGAGACGCGGGGCTTCATCGCCACGGATTATCCGCGCCTGGCCTGGAAGCTATTGGTTTCCTGAACACAACAGCGCCTCGGAGTCGCAGCCTATTGGTCCTGTTCCAGTCCTCTCGGACTCATGGATCCCCCTTCGCCGGCCGTTAAGACAGCGCCGCGTCAACAGAGGTGTCGACATTCGGAACCTTTGCACTCTGGAATACGTCAAACTACCGGCTGTGCTCACGGACACCGGACCGCAACAGGTAAAACTGGCGCTGGTAAACGCAAGATCCATCTGCAACAAATCATTTATTTTAAACAATTTTTTTACATCTCATGACTTGGACTTCCTATTTTTGACGGAAACCTGGCTCAATGCTGGTGAGCTAGATTCTCTGACTGATTTATCTCCAGCTGATTGTGTCTATTTCAGCTCTCCCAGGCTAGTAGGCCGTGGCGGAGGCATAGCTACAGTTTTTAAAAAACGCTTTAGGTGTAGACTCTTGCCTGCCACCCAATTTCATACTTTTGAATTGCAACTATTCACAATTCAGCTACCCAGCTCAGTGACTTGTGCCCTTATTTATAGACCACCAAAATATAATAAGGACTTTATGCAGGAATTTGGGACATTTCTTTCTAATATAGTCCCCACTGTGGATAAATTTCTAATCCTGGGTGATTTTAATATTCATGTCTACTGTCCTTCCCATCACCTGGTTAAAGAATTTCTACAACTCATTGACTCATTCGACCTCATCCAACATATCAATGGCCCTACACACGAACACGGACATACCATCGATCTTGTTTTAACTTATGGCCTTTTAGTATGTAACATTGATATTGAGCAAAGCTGCCTGTCGGATCATATGTCTGTCATGTTTAATTTAATAGTGCCATATCTACCCCCTAATGACGAGAATGATGTTCACTTCTCTCGTGTGATTATTCCCTCAACTGTAATTGAGTTGTCTAATGCCTACACAGAGTCTTTAACAAGGTCTGTTTTGGAAGCCCCATCGCTTAACCTCAATACTGAGGAAATTACTATGTTGTTTAATGAGACATGTACAAATATCTTAGACTTGATTGCACCACTAAAATCATAGCGCTCTAAACGCAGCTCTCGCCCTTGGTTTAACCATCATACCCGGGCTCTCAGGCAGGAGTGCCGTAAAGCAGAACGTAAATGGAAAAAAAGAAAGGCTACATGTCTCATCTGAGATTTTCAAGAACCACCTGTCTACCTATCAGTGCGCTGTCAAAGCAGCTAAAATTGAGTACTTCTCAGATTTTATAAAGAAAAATTCACATAATCCTAAAGTACTGTTTAATACTTTTGATAAAGTGGTTAACACGAAGCCTCCTTCACATCCAGATGCTACTCCCGAGTTGTGTACACAATTTCTTGATTTTTTTAGGAATAAGATTGAGGTTCTATACTCTAGTATCCCCACCTATCATGCCTCCAATTCTTCCAATTCTTCCACCTATCATGCCTCTAATTCTTCCAATTCTAGCCCTAATAATCTCCAGCTAACACATTTTAACCCAATTGATCTTATTAAAATGACAGAGTTAATTTTAAAACTGAAACCGACTACCTCACCAGCAGATATTATGCCGACACGTCTTTTTAGAGAGGTGTTAGGTGTGATTGGCCCATCCGTTTTGACTATAATGAATAGTTCATTATGCACTGGCATTATTCCGTTCTGTTTTAAGCATACCGTGATTAGACCATTTTTGAAGAAGCCAAGTCTTGATCCATCTGAGTTTAATAACTTTCGACCTATCTCCACAATACCTTTTCTGTCTAAAGTGTTGGAGAAGATCGTCTTTCTCCAACTCTCTGCATTTTTAACAGACCAAGATCTTCTTGATAAATTTCAATCGGGATTTAGGACCCGTCATAGTACTGAAACCGCCCTCCTTAAAGTGACAAACGACCTTTTGCTCACTTTGGACTCGGGTAACTCCGCTATTTTAATTTTGCTCGACCTAACCGCCGCCTTTGATACAATCCATCACAGTATTCTTTTAGATCGTCTAAAGCAGGAGGTTGGGCTTAGCGGCATGGTCTTACGCTGGTTCTATTCATATCTTTCAAATAGGTCTGTCTCAGTTAAAATTGGTAACTACTCATCACCTTCAGTACCACTATCATGCGGGCTCCCACAAGGGTCCATACTGAGTCCTATTCTATTTTCCTTGTATATGTTACCTTTGGGCTCTATTTTCAGGAAATATGAGATCACATATCACTGTTATGCTGACGACACTCATGTCCCACTACATCCTCTTGATAAGTCTTGTTCCAACCTTGTAAAGTGTCTTGATGAGGTAAAGTGCTGGATGGCTAAGAATTTTCTCCACTTAAATGAGAGCAAAACTGATGTTGTTGTTTTCGGCCCTCTTGGCTCTTCACTACTTATCTCTACCTATTTGGGGCCACTATCCAGAAATGTTCACCCATGTGCAAAAAATCTGGGTGTATTTTTCGACTCTGAATTAAAATTTACAAAACAAGTTAGTGCTGTGGTGAAAAGTAGCTTCTATTACCTAAGATTAATAGCAAAAATGAAACCTATGCTCTCATCTAGGGATTTGGAGACGATTATCCATGCTTTTATATCATCCAGATTGGACTATTGTAACGTGGTATATTTGGGACTCTCTCAGTCATTGCTGAATCGTTTGCAGCTGGTTCAAAATGCCGCAGCAAGACTATTGACCAGTATGAGAAAGAGTGATAGAATCACCCCAATTCTAACATCCCTTCAATGGCTACCTATCAGATTTCGGATCGATTTCAAGACCGTAATATTCATTTAAAAAATTTTAAATGATCTCGCACCCTCCTATCTATCTGATCTTATTATTCTGCACCAGCCAGTAAAGAATCTGAGATCGGCAGATAAATTATTGCTCCGGGTACCGCGGTCCCGACTCAAGCGGAAAGGTGATCGATCCTTTTCGATAGCCGGTCCTAGGATTTGGAATACCTTACCTCTTGCCATCCGCTCCATCCCCACGTTGCATTCTTTTAAAACGGCTTTGAAGAAGCACGTTTATAGCTTGGCATTCAACTCCGACCCAGGAGAGACCTAAATATATTAATTTTATGTTGTTGTGTTTTGTATTCTCTCTGTTTGGTTTTATTGTTGGAATTGTACAGCACTTTGGGCTGCACTTGAGGCAGTGGAAATGTGCTATATAAAAAACTAAACTAACTAAACTAAACTAACAAGCGGTTTAATCATAGCTAGCTTAAAGGTTTTTGGTACCTATCCTAGAGACAAAGACGAATTCATGATATTAAGAAGAGGATCTATGACATCTGGAAGCATCTCTTTCAGTAGCTTAGTCGGTATAGGGTCTAACATACATGTTGTTGATTTAGATGATTTATGAGTTTGCAAAATTCTTCCTCTCCTATAGCAACAAATTAATCGAGTTTTCCCTCAGGGAGACTACAATGCACTTCCTGATGCGATACTGTAGTAGACGGTTGCATAGTTATAAATTTGTCCCTGATATTATCGATCTTATAAGTGAAGAAAAAAGTCATTCATAAAGTCATTACTGCTGTGTTGCTTGGAAACTTTTGGGCTTGAAGCTTTCTTTTTCGTTAGTTTAGCCACTGTTTCAAATAAATTCCTAGGATTATGTTTATTTTCTTCTAATAGGGTTGAAAAATAAGCAGATCTAGCAGCTTTTAAAGCCTCTCTGTAAGCAATCGAGCTCTCCTTTCATGAAATCCGAAGTACCTCTAGTTTTGTTTTCTTCCAGTTTTGCTCCATTTTTCTGGCTGCTCTCTTAAGGGCCTAAGTGTGCTCGTTGTGCCACGGTGTTGGACTATGTTCTTTAATCTTCTTTAAGCGCAGCGGAGCAACTGTGTCTAAAGTGCTGGAAAAGAGAGAGTTCAAAGTTTCTGCAATATCAAGTTCTTCTAAGCTTTCCGGGATGCTGAGATGATGAAACTGATTAGGAAGATTATTGATAAAAGTCACCATAACAGTTATTAGTGTTTCCATTAGTTGGGCTTTTAACTCTTATTATATCTTTTCTCTTTTTGGCTGCTGTGACAGTGTATTTGTTAAACACATTAGCTGCTATGGCCTGCTGGGGATGTCATGAGATAGCATGGTTTTCTTCTGTTGGTTGTGCGCAAATTCATTACAAGTTGAACAGTTACTCTCAAAGTCATTGATTTCTGCTTGTATACCCTTCTCTGTGTCGTGTTTCAAATTTTCAGTTTGCTGGTCTGTGTCACCGCAGCCATCCACAAGGATATAATCTGCGATGGACTCAATCCCGTTTAGACCTGCTAACAGTTCATGCTGTTTCCGTTGATACACCTAAGGTTACTACCTCAAATGACAGTTGGTATCTCTCTCCTTTGACCAAACAGTCTGTATCAAAAACACCCGTGGAGTCCCGTGAAGTACAGCCGTAGTTTGACGTTACTGGGTGGTGTGTGTGGTGCCCAGGGCCGCATTAAGAGCTCACTGGGCCCCGGGGCTATGAGCTATTGGAGGCCCCCTAAAATTTAATCAAATTAAACATTCTCTTTTTTAAAACTTGTTTTATTAGTTTCAATATTTTAACTTTATGCACATTGCATCAACCAAAAATTAAATTAAATGCAACAGTCTCAGACTTGAAGAAAAATGTTGAACATTTAACCAATTTCTGCAGAGTCCACCATATTTTAACGAAATACACAAAGTCCTTTTTCTGTTAACTTATATTTCTGCATATTCCAGCATATAAAATGCACATATTTTTTTGTAAAATCCTCTATTCGATTAGATGTAAATAAAATACAGCAATAAAATAATTAAAATGAAAGTCTCTCATGACTGTATACCAAATTATTAACATTTACGTCTTTTAACATTAAAGTGCAGATTAGTTTTGTTTTTGTAAATCGTCAGACATGTTTTTTACCATTTCATTAAGTTTTGCTTTGCAGAAAGCATTTCTTTAAAGTGAATTTCGTTTTGTATAAATTGTATCTTAATTTTAATAAATATTGAATCAACCAATTGCATGTATTTAATAAATAAAAAGCAAATATAGCAGACAATATTAAAACCGTGACATTGAGGCGGTAGCGCGCCGCGTTCACTTGCATTGCATTGTTAAAAGCCTTTCTTTAAAGTGAATTTCGTTTTGTATAAATTCAATTGTATCTTATTTTAATAAATGTTTCATCAACCATTTGCATGTATTTAACAAATACACGGTAAATATATAGCAGACAATATAATAACCGTGAGATGGAGGAGCCGCGCGCCGCGTTCACTTTCACTTTCATTGTTAACTAGAGCGCGCACCTCATAAATGAATGAATCTCAGCGTATGCCTATGTCTCATACATTAGCATTAAATATCTTTGCTGCATCCTTTCTAGAACGGACAAGGGCTTGAATGAACATAAGAATGAATGTTGTAACAAGCGGTATTACAAATTCACAATGTCACATTAACGCTTCTAGTGGGAAAAAAAGAAAGAATACATTTTACATAAAATCCAGTGCTTTCAAAGCATTACATGTTTTCATTTCTTTCTTGTTTTTAGTTTGTTCCGAAAGATGTACATATACTGTAAAGTCATTTATAAAATGTGGAAAATTTGGTTTACTTTGAGCCCACTTCTTTTTATGTATATGGTATTTTCCCAATATAACAGATAACTATAGCCTAATATGTTGTTCTTTACATTCCAAATTGTCATTTGGAATTGTTACATTCCAAATTGTTATTCTTCTTAGTATAAAAAAGCACATAAAAAAACACAAATTTCCATCATACACTTTTAGAATAAATGCATTTGATATACCAAATTCAAACGTGACGTTTCAATTCACCCTGCCGCTCACGGGGGTTTGATGGACAGGCGATCTGACCAATCATAACGCCGAATCCGAAATTTAGTCCGGCAGTCAGTAGAAAGTTAACGTCTTTGGACTTGAACTTGAAAAACGGTATTGTTTAAATTACTTAAATGACAATATTTGAAAGTTGAGACTTTGTTTCATGTCAAAAGTAAGCTGCTCTCTCGTCTGTCAGCGCGTAGCCTACTACTAGTCTGTGCCCCGCGATGTATTTTTCACTGCGTGAGAACATGTGTGGCGTGACTCGTGAGAGCGAGAGCCTGGCTTATCACACACAGGAGGCTGGTCTTTGCGAATGGTCAATTACTTTAATAATAATGATTGATAGTGATGATTCCATGATAATGCATGCAATTTATGGTAAAGCATCACTAAATAACAGGGCTAATTTGTGGGGGGCGTGGTGAGGCTTTGGCAATCAGCGTTACCGATGGATAGTCAATCTGCTCCACGGCCAATCACGGGCCCCCTCCTTGCTCGGGCCCCGGGGCTTTAGCCCCGCCTAGCCCTGTTGTTAATGCGGCCATGGTGGTGCCTCCTTTACTTTATCTCTGTAGCTCATCACATTGTATGTTGCCCCTGAATCTAACTGACAACGCAGTGACTTGCCATGTAATCGCAGGGAAACAAACCATGTTTTTCCTTTCATGTGCACAGTGCTAATGGACTCGATCGTGTATATCATCATCACTGTGCCCAACCGGCTCCTTGGAAACTTCAATGCAATGAAGCTTCCCCTTTGTAGATCTGCTTTTGCTTTTAACCCTCTATGGTACGCAATATGATATCAGTGAGGAAAAAAATATTTGTTATGTTTTTCCTGCTTAAAATTGGACACTATAACAATATCAATAAACATTATCACTATTTTTAAATGTATTTATTAATGAAAAGTTTGTTGCCTCAAGGCAACATTGTACCACAATGGACAAATTGAAACATTTGACATTTTCATGAGGAAAAAAAATTATATATTTATTGAAAACATCAATTTCTTTAATTAAACACTTGAACAAACAGATTCCACAGAGTTCCACAGAGTCTGCATGTTTTGCCGTATGCTTGGACAATGATCCTTGCCTCTTGAATGCACTACCACAGCATCGGCATGTCTTGCTTGTGTCTAAGAGTCTTGGTGAATTACTCTGCTTCTGCTGGTTAGGCTTAAATGGTTTCCTAGCAACAGCGTGAACCGTTTCGGCTGGAAGCAAGCATGCCAAGCATGAATCATTTCATCCTTCAATCCACCATGATCACAAGTTGCTGCTTTTTCTCTCAATCTGGACATATATTTGTCTATGGATTCCCTTCCTCCTGTTTACACTATTAGTGTTAGAGACAGTAAGAGTTAACCCTCTGGGGTCTGAGGTGTTTTCTGGGACCTGGAGGTGTTCTGACATGCTCTAACATTTGCGCTTATTTCTGTTACTTGTGACATGTTCATGGCTAAAGTCTTATTACACTGCATTCACCACAATCTCTGCTACAATAATATGTCAGCAGCATGTATGTAAAATTGTGTAGTTTTGAGATAATAACATTTATCCATGGTTTGTGAAAATGACAATAAAAAATGTCACTGAAATAAGGTCAAGAAACCCAAACTGATTATTTCTACACAAGGCTTTTGAAAATTGTATCAAGTAGCCTAGAATATTTGCTCCAAAACTATGTGAAAATCACCTTGACTACCCATTCAGATAAGACAATATATTGATTTAAAATCTGTAAGACATGTCTTGTGTAAGAAAGCTTTATGCGAGTAGGCGTTAACAACCCATGCATATTGAGTGTTTCACACCTGAGAAAGACAAAGAGCCTCCCATAATGGCCCTATTAGGAGCTCTCAGGCGCTATCATTACATTACCTTGCACAAAGAAAAAAGAATGGCTTTTTAATTGTTTGGATTTATTTACCACACAACATAATCCAAAGATACACATAAATGGCAAAAAAAGCACATTATTTAACGCACTGAACTAAAGACAGAGACTTAACCAGTCACACACATTTGTGCCACACACAGCAGTTCCTGAAACATAGTGCATACCTATCATTTCCCAGGTGTTTGATTTTTCACTTTACCTCCTCATGCTCATGTTGAAGTCAGCAGGACTATACCTAAAAAAAATATATATATATGTAAAAACCTGTGAACATGCTGATATCAAGAGAAACTAGGGCTGCATGATTTTGGGAATACATTTTAGATTTGTTCTGGTTAAAATTGCTTTTTAAAATTTATAAAATACACACACACACACATATATATATATACATATATATATATATATATATATATATATATATATATATATATATATATATATTTGTTGTGCCTTGTAGGCATATACCTGCAGGGCTGAATAAAATAATAATAACAATAGTATAGAAGGCATTGTTAAAAAGGCACTTCAGTAACACTACACTAGAGAAAAACATATTGATTATGTTACTTCAAATGTTTACAATCGATATGACGTTATGAAATGAGATTGGAGTAAAATCATGGTGCGTTTTGCTTTTCAAACGCACGTCGCGCGAATGACTCAAACTCTCACAGCGCGTGCAGGGAACATTCACTGAAGCATCGAGCAACAGTTCAATGGCAATGTGAAGTTTATGCAACAATTACACCAACTAATATAATTCAGAATGATTTCTTACCTTAAAATCTTTCTTGTCTTCAAATCGCGTTCTTCTTCTTCTGATGTAAATCCAACAATCTCACAGCGTGTCTTCCAAACTCGACGACTGCAGAGGACTGATAAAGTTTGCGGCGCTTTGTTGTTGTTGTAATGGGGGCGTTCGCGCGGCGCATGGACGATTTGCATCTCTATATGTTTTGCGCGTGTGGGTGTGGTCACATTAAAACTAATGAGCAAGGGTTAGAGAACCTGGATATCTTGTTGGTTTTATACAAATTACTTAAACAGAGAATATTTGTTTTCGTTTTGAATCAGATCATTTAAAACTACACACTTAAATGTTTATAAATATATAGAGCTCACAAATGTGTGACAAGTATTTGCTGAGTTTTGTTTATGTTTACAGACGTGCTCAAGAAAAAAAAGTTCACGAGACGGAGAGGCAGAAAGCACACCCTGTTTTTTTTTCTTTATTTTACAAAAGCACAACGTTTTGTTTTGATTGTAAGTGGACACATACAAAAAGTAGACATCTCACAGATTCTTTTTTAATATTTCTTAAGTCTGTATGACCACAAATGACGGAGTATTTTAAGTCTATTCAGCTGCTATGTGAAAAAAATCGCGCAAATCACGCCGGCGTGATTGCCGACCCCAGGGGGTTAAATTACCTGTAAATACCTTTTTGCATATTCACTGAAATTGTGTCACCTTTATTTATATAGCGCTTTTTACAAAACAGATTGTATAAAAGCAGCTTCACAGCGATAACATGAAAATAATACAACAAGTTTGTTTCTAGAAGAAAATTGCGTCATCGTCTCCCTGAGGTAAGGCAGATCAATAATATTGTTGAATAATAAATGTCCCCAACTAAGCAAGCCAAAAGCCAAGGCAACAGTGGCAAGTAACCAAAACTCCATCAGTGACAGAATGGAGAGAAAAACCTTGGGAGAACCCAGAATCAGTCGGGGGCACCAAGACAGAAATACCGTATTTTCCGGACTATAAGTCGCCCCGTAGTATAAGTCGCATCAGTCAAAAAATGCGTCATGAAGAGGAAAAAACATACATAAGTCGCACTGGACTATAAGTCGCATTTATTTAGAAATTTATTTCACAAAATTCAAGAACAGACCTTTAATCTGGAAAGGCAAGTTATTCAGCTCCACAATAGCACACAGAACAACAGGCTGAATAGGTGTCCGGCATGTTAACGTAACACAAGGTTTCCCGCAGCACTTTGGAACTAAGGCGGCCGCCTAAGCAACACACGCCTGCCGCCTTAACTACGGCGTCAAAATTTTGTATATAACCGATATCCGCCGTGTTACTCTGTCCTGTTTAGAGCTCAGATTCTCTGCCCGAGCCGCTATTTCCCACCGCTATACTCGGGCCGGGCCCTTGATCTAGAAACGTGCGGCGCGGGACTAGATTTGATGGCCGAGTGCGAGTGCGAGCGGTAGCCTAATGCACTCACTCTGTGTGTGCGGGCGGCGGGAGAATAAAACGATTAAATATAAATATCTATGAATAAAACATATACAAACAAATAAATTGTTATTCATCTGTTGCAGAAAAGCAACAAGAACAACTACAACAAAATAGAAACGATTTACAGGCCAGAGTTTCTATTTGTAACATGTTTGCAGCATTGAGCGATGTAGCCAATCACCGCTGTGTGTTGATTTCTTGAACGACGGTCGGTCTATGAATGAGTGAATGTGAGGCAACATGTAAAGCGCTTTGGTGGCCATTGGGTCTGTGAAAGCGTTATACAGTATAAATGCAGTCCATCCATCCATCCACCGGTAAGCAAGTTCACCAAGCTCCTTCCACATCACTGTACTCTTCATCCTCGGTGTCTCTTCTGAACAACTCCGCTAGCTAGAGCGCCCTCTCGTGGCTGTAGACGGTAATGTTTTCTTTTGGTTCATCTTAGTCAGTATGAATACATTTTTATATATAAGTCGCACCTGACTATAAGTCGCAGGACCAGCAAAAGTATGAAAAAAAGTGTGCCATATAGTCCGGTAAATACGGTACTCATAATTCCTCTTTGTTGAAAATACAAAATTGTGTTAGACACAATACCAGGAGAGAACGGAAAAGCATAGCGCCAGACACTAGCCCAAAACAGATGAATGAATAGAATTATTTGTGGTGCGTAGATCTCAAAATTGCTAAAAAATAAATAAAAAATTACAAAAGAAGATCTGCACACAAATAAAGTGCAAAAGTACAAAAAGTGCAATGTGCGCAAAACGTTTCAGGATCAACCCTTCACCAGTGACAAAATACCTGCACTTTGTCACTAAATCAGTATGTAATCAGTGACAGGGATTATACTCTACATTTTAAATGTTATAAGTTATTATTTCATGTTTTTACTATTTTTTTTTTTTTGTAATTTTCTATTGTTGTAAGATATATATATTTTAAAGTGTTGTCAGTGATAGCTGTACTGGTAGGATGTTTTGGTTGTGTAATGTGCGCATGCGCGTCATGCGCGGGAATATGAGTTTCAGTAAAGCTTCCATGTTAAGAGCCCGCTGTCTCCTGTCTGTTCATTATTAATAATATAACATGGTGTTAGAAGCGGACTTACCTCGCTTTATAAGAGATAACAGTCATCCGCAACAGCGCGGCTAGAACAAGAGTTTGTAAGTGAAGTGAAACAAACGAGATCACGTGATCGCAACGCTGCAGCAGCGAGACGGACACAGAGTGTGAGTGAGCTCCGAGACGATATTAAACGAGAAAAAGGAAAACAAAATGAGACAATTCAACATAAAACCGCACCAAGGTACACATAAGATGGATACTTTGTTCTCAATAAGCCCTCCTGAACATTTTGACATCAATGATTTTGGCAGCTGGCCAAATTGGATTCGACGATTTGAGAGATTCCGCATAGCAGAGAGAATAGTGAAAGAAGCCAAGAATATCAAGTTAATTCACTTATCTACACAATGGGAGATAAAGATGATGATATCATGTGCACTCTGACATATTTCTTTCTGTCGTCTTCAGAAAGAGCCAAAGTTAAAGAAGCGCTCGAGAAACACTTCATATGTAAACTCAGCGTGATCTACGAGAGGGCTAAATTCAACAAAAGGTGCCAAGAACAGGGCGAATCAGCTGAAATGTGCATCACTGCAGTTCATAAACTAGCAGAAAAATGCCAGTATGGAGTCCTTCAAGAGGAATTGATACGAGACAGACTGGTAGTTGGCATACGGGATCACGGATTGTCAGAGAGATTACAGCTTGACCCTGAGCTCACACTCATTAAAGCATCACAAAGATAAGACAAAGTGAAGAAATAAAAAAGCAGCAGAGTATTTTAAGACAAGCAAGCGATGACTCAAATGAGGTAAACATGGACATGTTAAAATACAAAATGAAACCAAGATTTGCACAAAAAGGACTGCAAAGACTACCAGACAGTACAAAACACAATGAAGCCAGCAAGGGATGTGGCAGATGTGGAAAGCCACAAGCGCACTCACTGAACAGCTGTCCAGCGAGGAAGGCTGAGTGCAGGAAGTGCAACAAAAAAGGCCACTTCTCTGCAGTCTGCAAAACAAAGAAAAGCCTGGAGGAAATATATCATTGTGATGAGACAGAGAGCATAGAGACTGTGTTTCTGGGAGTTGCTAAGTCTGAGAATTTGACTGATGTCTGGCAAAAGTCCATTGCAGTGAACGGTGAGCAAATTCTTTTCAAACTGGACACAGGAGCAGCAGTGACAGCCATCCCAGAGAGCATGTACTCAAAGACGAGCCACGGCGTTCTCAGCCCGACGAACAAAAAGCTGTGTGGACCAAGCTACATGTCAATACAGGTGAGAGGGCGGTTTAAAGTGAGTTCATCCACACTGAAACCTGCCTGGCCAAACCTCAAGAAAATACAAAGAGTTGAAGGCAAAACAGACTAAGTGGTACAATAAACGCCACAGAGCAAATACAAAACCTGCTCTACAGTCTGGGCAATTGGTCTGGATTAAGAATGTGCCAAACCCAGGCAGAGTCATGAGTCCTGCTGATGCTCCACGCTCCTATTGTAGAAGGGCAGTCTGGTAGTTTGAGAAGACTCAATGAAGTTCTCATGTGAGAGCAGTTCCTTCACAGCCTAGAGAAATTAGGGACTGTGTTAAGCAGAGTGGGCAGGGTGATCAGACCACCATTAAAACTAAACCTTTAGAGTTTGACTTGTTGTTATCCATTCTTACGTTATTTCCCTTTCTTCTGTTGAAACATAGGCTACGTTTACACGTGGCCGGTTATTTTCATAAACGGACATTTCACCCTCTCCGTTTTCAGAAAAGTGTTCGTTTACACGAACCCGTGTATATGCCGTCAAGAGCATGCCAAACCTATAGGTGGCAGTGTAACGAGAAGCTCAAGCCCACGTTAGCCAATCAGAATCCCGAAAATATAGGTCGCACTTTTGACGCAGTGCAAGTTCTGTCGCATACTGTGACGTCGACTGCCTAAAACTCAGTTTTTCTCAGTTTACATGCAAACGTTCAAACGGAGTTTTCCAAAATCTCCACTCTGGCCGGAGTTTTTAGAAAGAATCGTTTTCAGAGGAGAATTCTCCGTTTGCGTGTAAACGAGGGGCACAACCGAAGGGAAATGTGTCCGTTTTTCAAAATAACCATGTACGTGTGAACGGGGCCATAGTGTGGGGATCTACTCAGGCAGGCATACAACACAGCTGCATCACATTCACTTAACATCCGGGATCATGTGATCTGTTGTAAGGTCACATGACTAATCAGGAAGTATTTATACTGTAATTTATACTAATTTATACGATACTGATTTATCGTGAGTAATCAGTAAAATTCTGATTACTCACGATAAAAACCTTATGTTTTTTATATATTTTATAATGTCATAATTTCACATTTAATCTCCAAATTAATGTAGAAACAACAAAGACAGTATATTTTAAATATTTGTCTAAAAGGTAGGAAATATACAGAAATTTAACCCTCTGGGGACTAAGCCCTTTTTGGTCCGTTTTCTCTATTTTTACATTTGGGCTTATAAACCATATGTAATGGAGATGGAACACCATGTGTTTGGTATCTATGGATTCAGAAGACCCTAAGCTAACATAAGCATGCATGTAATGTGTTTATAAAGGAAGTATGAGTGAAAAATGTACAATAATCGAGAGAATTTCAAAAACGAAAATTAGATTTTTGTCATTTATTACTGAAAATCACACCTCACACAACAATAGTGAACAGTTTTTGAACCAAAAAAAATATTTGTTAAACCCTTTGCTTGACAGCCATTTGTAATTTTTCAATCAAATGTGTTAAGAACAATGAAATAAGGAACTTTTTTTACAAACAGTCCCAGGCGTGAAAAAGCTGTCTGCTGCTTCGAACTAAATGAGACCTGCTTGCTCTGAAGAACAGACACACTCACAACCTGGCAGATTTACTTTCCACTAACTGTTCCAGAGCTTGTTCTGCCGTAAATCTTACTGCTTGCCATCATAAAAGTGCTAAAACAATACAATAATAATGCTATTTAAGTTATTCTGTCTCTCTCTTATATAGATCTCTGTGCGCTCTGTAATACTCCGCTCCGTTCGCTATCTGTCTCATTCTCTATGGAGCTTATATTATGACAAAATGATTTGAATTTGAATTGTGTAAATCTGAATTATTTGCAAGTGTAATCTAACAAAATTGAATTTTAGGTGGTAGTTTAAATAGTTCTGAATTTGAATGTTTTTAAACGAATATTGAACATTTGAAATTTAACAAATTGAAATGTTTTTATGGCTGAATTTTATAGACATGTATTTTCAAACAGTAATATTCAGTTTAAAAAAATTCAGATTCAAGTTTTCAAGATGAAGAAATTCAGAACTTCAAATTCAGTTTTCTAAAATTCAATGTCAAAAATTCAAGTTCAAAAATTCAGATCTGACAGAAAGTAGGTCACAGGTCATCCACAGGGAAGAGTAGATGATCTCAGAAAAGTCGAACAGAGCATTTTGGCCAATTGGGGACTGCGGAAGTTTTCCAGCGCGAACGTGGTGGTGGTTCAAGAGGTTGCCACTCTCTGACTCTTGTCATGAATCGCCCGGAGGTCTATTACATGTACGACGCAGTCTAGACCGGACGCGAACGGTGCGACGCGACCCGTGAAATCCCCAACAGCACACGGATTCCCCATCCTATTTCTGACCTAGTCCCAGCTCTTTGCAACAGTCGCTTCAAGCTGTGTTGCGTCGCGCCGCTCGCGTCCTGTCTGTGTAACTGAGGTCTAGTAGACAAGCTGGCGTTCTAATCAATTTTACACAAAATGTAGGCTACTTTAAAACAAACACCAGAGACCGCTTAGACAAATGTCCCACGTGCTGAGAACGCTAACCTAACATATAAACACAAAATCATTCATGTTTAAGAATCTTAACGTTACCTCCGGGCGATTCATGACAAGAGTGGACATTAAAACGCTTACGTGAAAACCGCTTAACGTGGCTCACTGTACGACGACAGTGATATTAAAGGACCAAACTCAGTACAAATCATATTAATAAACCATACTTTGTATAAAAAATCAGATTAGCCCAGAATACCTACGCAACGCGTTTAATTGTGCGTTAAGCATTTCCTTACCATAGAAAACCGTTATAAGAAAACGCTTAACGTGGCTCACTGTACAAAGACAGTGATATAAGGACCGTACACATCATATTAATAAACCATACATGTATAAAAAATCAGATGAGCCCAGAATATGAACGCAATGCGTTTAATTACGCGTTAAGCATGTTCTTACCATAGAAAACCGTTATAAGAAAACACTTAACGTGGCTTAATAAACCTTAAACCTGATTTGTTATACATAGTAGGCAGGCCTATGGTTTATTAAGGACCATTTAAGGTTTATTAAGCCACGTTAAGCGTTTTCTTATAACGGTTTTCTATGATTAGAACATGCTTAATTAAATGCGTTGCGTTCATATTCTGGGCTCATCTGATTTTTTATACAAAGTGGTTTATTAATATGATTTGTACTGAGTTTGGTCCTTTAATATCACTGTCTTCGTACAGTAAGCCACGTTAAGCGTTTTCATATCGGTTTTCTATTAAGGAATTTGCTTAACGCGTAATGAAACGCGTTGCGTTCATATTCTGGGCTCATCTGATTTTTTATACATGGTTTATTATTATGATGCGTAGGCTACTGAGTTTGGTCCTTGTCTTTGTCTTTAATATCACTGTCTTCGTACAGTGAGCCACGTTAAGCGGTTTTCACGTAAGCGTTTTAATGTCCACTCTTGTCATGAATCGCCCGGAGGTAACGTTAAGATTCTTAAACATGAATGATTTTGTGTTTATATGTTAGGTTAGCGTTCTCAGCACGTGGGACATTTGTCTAAGCGGTCTCTGGTGTTTGTTTTAAAGTAGCCTACATTTTGTGTAAAATTGATTAGAACGCCAGCTTGTCTACTAGACCTCAGTTACACAGACAGGACGCGAGCGGCGCGACGCAACACAGCTTGAAGCGACTGTTGCAAAGAGCTGGGACTAGGTCAGAAATAGGATGGGGAATCCGTGTGCTGTTGGGGATTTCACGGGTCGCGTCGCACCGTTCGCGTCCGGTCTAGACTGCGTCGTACATGTAATAGACCTCCGGGCGATTCATGACAAGAGTCAGAGAGTGGCAACCTCTTGAACCACCACCACGTTCGCGCTGGAAAACTTCCGCAGTCCCCAATTGGCCAAAATGCTCTGTTCGACTTTTCTGAGATCATCTACTCTTCCCTGTGGATGACCTGTGACCTACTTTCTGTCAGATCTGAATTTTTGAACTTGAATTTTTGACATTGAATTTTAGAAAACTGAATTTGAAGTTCTGAATTTCTTCATCTTGAAAACTTGAATCTGAATTTTTTTAAACTGAATATTACTGTTTGAAAATACATGTCTATAAAATTCAGCCATAAAAACATTTCAATTTGTTACATTTCAAATGTTCAATATTCGTTTAAAAACATTCAAATTCAGAACTATTTAAACTACCACCTAAAATTCAATTTTGTTAGATTACACTTGCAAATAATTCAGATTTACACAATTCAAATTCAAATCATTTTGTCATAATATAAGCTCCATAATTCTCCGTCCACATGACGCTGTTTGTTTGTACATGTTGAAGGCTACAGAGTCCTCTGATTGGCTAGAATACGTCATGGTAACCATCCTCTGATTGGGTAAAAAAAAAAATCCTCCCAGCGGCAATTTTTCCATTGGTGGAATTTGCCTAACAACATCGATTTCATTGGCCTTTTTATGCAGTGGTATTGCGCAACAGCGAAGCGTCTGTATAATACAAACGGGATATCACTGTTTTCAGCGGAATCTGAGGAAGACGGCAAAAACCGCACCTCTCTATCATTAATAGTTTTGAAGATAATTGCACATTTGTAAAAGTATGCCATTTTGGGCGGTACCGCCCAATTCGTCCCCAGAGGGTTAATAAAGTTATCAAACAGTTTGCACTGCATAAATGTTAAATTATACATAGATGAATCCTTATTAAAGTTACAAATGTTCTTTTGTCAAGAGCAGTGAGTGTTTTTCTCTGTTCCCTTTGTTCTTTGATTAACTTTACTGACAGAAAGCTTTATTTGGCTACTGTGTCTTTAAGAGCAGCCGCCGCTGACAGAGACGCGGATCTCACACGCGCCTCATTCTCTCACAACTCTTCTTTATGTTCATTTAAAACTATTTAACTCATTTAAGAGTGCTCAGTTTGCTCTTATGAGGATACTCGACTGTAGTGTATATGCCTTATGCTTCGGACTCTGGGTCCGGATGAATTAGCTCAAATGATCCATAGGGAATTTTAATAACTAATCATGAATATGATTAATATTTTGCATATTTCAGTTACATTAAATTGTCGAAAGTGAAAGTGGATTATATGAATATATGAATAATCAATCACAACGAATTATAATTCCTCATTCATATATCAATAATCTTACTTAACTTCGATTATGAGATAATCTTTAAGGGAAATTAATGTAATTATCAAATCGTTGTTCGTCCGGCGACCAACCGTCAGATTAAGTGATTAATTTCTCAATAAAGTTATCCTTCCTTATAAACTCCAAGAAACACCAACCTTCTGGCCGTGAACATTAATATTTCTGGTGTTTATAAAATTAAAACTACTTAATGTAGTAAACAGGGAGCGCGGTAGCTCTGATCTACCTCATTGACTTTTGTGGTTTTACGAGCGTTTTTCACAGACACAGTCTTGAAAATATTGTTTTAATAAATGCAAACTACAGAATATAACGGATTACACATATTGATTATAGTTTTGTACATATCTTACATGTGGACAAACAAGACGAATAACAGATGAGAGAGAGAAAGTGAGAGATAAAGTTTTCTGAGGAGGGGCGCGCCGTGCCGAAGCACGCGCTGAGTTTGTAGAGAGAGAATGAGAGAAAGAGAGAATAAATCACGAATGATCATAGGAATAGCAACATCACAGAAACCTGGAGAGACATCAATGCATCGAACCTTAAAACATTAAAACTCGTTAGAGTTTGATACTTGCAAAAGGATCGTTGTGTGAGTGTGGAGCGCAGAGCGCGTGTTCTCGTGCTGAGGCGCGTTCTCTCGTGAATTCTTCGAAGCAGGGCGCGTGCTCCTTGCCAGAGCACGTTTTCGCGGGAGCTTTGAAGGCTGGTTGCAAGTGAAGTTGCTGAAGGAATTCAGGCTTCGTTCGTTCGACTCGTAGGTGGAACGAACAAAGGAGAATTTGAAAAGGAAACAAAAGAAACTTAGATAAAACAAATAAAAGAAGACGGACTCCAGAGGAGTCGGTATCGCAGACTGTTCACATGACTGGCAGATGAGAGGAAGAGCGAGGGACACGCAGGAAGAGCGTTTGGGTTTTAAGGAATGTATGGGTAACGCCGCCTTCTGGTGGATTGTCCAATCACCTTCAGTGATTCAAGAGCGGGAACTCTCTTTGTCTTGTCAGAAGAGACCCCCTGCTGTATAATTTATGATAGAGCTTTGGGACTAGTCATTTCTATGACTAGAAAGAATTCATATCGAAATAATCATACCATTGCAGTCTATTATCGAGATTCAACTCCGTTAGGTTTAGAGATTTAAAATGATATGAAACACATTCCGGTTACGTTTAGGAATAACAAAGTTACATAAAATATACAGATTAGAAGCATTTAGATTTTGATTAGTACACATTAAAACTTACATTAAATCCCAAAACCTGTCATGACATATAAATAGCCACACAGAAAAATATCAAGTCCATTTGTTAATGTCTTAAATATGATTCTGTTGAATAAAGTCTCTTGGTGTGTGTGTGCTTATCTTGGGAAAGGAATGTTTGGTGTCATATTACATGTCTCTTTGTGTGTGTGTGTGTGTTGTAATGGAGAAAGAGACAACGCTCTCATCTGGTCACACAACGAATGAAGTGTATTAAAGAATCACGATTCATTGATCGAAAAGCAGCAGTCATTATTGCTACATATTCCCCCTTTTTGTTCGATTAAGTCAGAGGATGGACTTCATCGAACAACAAATTAGCACAATGGATGACAGGTGGTTTCAAGGCTGAGGGTTCAGCTCAAATGATGATGATGTGGTCGGTGGCTTGGCACCCCCTTTCCGGGGATTCCGTGTGAAACCTCCCGACACAGAGTTTGTGAGCTTGACTGTGGATGTTTGCATCTCGTTGCGTCTGTTGCAGGATGAAGGCCGAGACGAGTGTCGGGCGTGGTCGGTGACCTTGGAAAGATACAACAGTATCAGCTGCGGTCCAGGTTTGGACACAGGTGAGGGATGTGTTGACAGGAGCAATGTTCATGAGTTGGGACCCCCTTTTCTCAAACCAGGGATCTCCTTCTGGATCTAAGGTGACGTTGTAGTTCTTAAAGGATGGGAGTTCCAGTGCTGTCTGGTACACTTTGCTCTGAAGATGATACCATGACCGGTTACCAAGGTGTGTGATGGCACCTGTCGGTACTTGAGTCGGCATACTCTGGCTGAGCAGGTTGACACGGCTGGTTGTATCATGCTGTTCGTGAGTGACAGTGGCTGTGTGCGCAGGTGTGTTAGCCAGCCATCGTTCACCTACAATCTTTGCTTGTGTTTCTGTGACTTGTGTGCGAGGCTTAGCTTCAGCAGGGCAGCGTGTGTGGCTGACCAGGGGTTGCAACTCGCAGATTCCTTCAGTGTTGTCTCTGAGGAAGGGCTTGCTAGGGCAGAGATAATGAAAGTCTTTGGTCAAGGTGCATCCGTGCAGGTTTGAGGCCGGGTTCAGCAGGGTGTCGCTGTCGTGGTAGGCCCCCACGTCTGGAGTGCATATCTTGAAATGGGTCCTGCTTTTCCCGGACCCGATGTTGACAATGTCTTTGAGCCTGGAGGTTTGGTTTGACTCGATGATGGGTAGGTTTAGGAGAAAACCCACTTCTCTCTGCTCGGGGTTGACGTGAAGTGGGGTGGCGCAACCCAGAGAGTAAGCAAGGTGTGTTTGTAGAGGGTCAGCTGGCGTGGTGGTGCTGGAAGCCAGCACAGTTCGCACAAGGCTTAAGAGTTTCAGGTACGGTGGGAATGCACCTGTAGCTAGGCTGTCATGGGAGGAGCTAACCTCCCACAGCATGTCTATCGTTAGCGCTGTAATCAGCGGAGTCTGGGCAAAGTCTTTCTGGAAGATATTAAACAGCGGTTTCATTGAGTTCACAGTCTGGTTCGCTGCGTTGACACTGGACATACCAATGTTAAAAAGAGTTCTGGCGGCAGCTACGGCTCCGAGCAACGCTCCCAGGAACCGTTTGGAGCGGTGGTTGGTGCTTAGGAGTCCTGATTGTGTAACAGTCACTTCCTCAAGTTGGTTGAGCATGTGTTCGACCTTGGCCTTGGCATGAGAGAGGGAGTCCTCTGTCCGTTGGGCACTTGCCCAGATGTATGGGGCTGCGGTGCTGGGGTAGTGTGCTCTGTAGACCGGGCGGGACTGGATGAGTCGACCATACACTGGCTGAGTGTAGGTTCCGCAGTCGGTGATCAGGAGTCTCAGTTGTTCTCTCGGTGGCAGCTGTCCTCTGGATGGCTGACCGCACAGCATGACGACCCACAGCAGCAACCTGGTACAGATGACAGGGAGAGAGAGAGAGAAAGGGAAGGAAGAGGCAAACGAGGGTTGTCTTTGGTTGGACAGGGCAGTTCTTTTGCTTTGTGGGTGGCAGCTAGGTTTAGCTCGCCTTGGCCCACGTTTTGTCACATCTTTCTGCCAGCCTGTCGCTTGCTTCAATGTCTCGTCAGTGACTCTGGTGCTGTGTTGTGCCGCACATGATGCATCATAGATAAACATTGGCATGACCCCCCTTTTGCAACTGTTCACCACAAGCTTTTGCGCTGTGATGTCAACAGGTGCAGAACCCGTAATGTTGTCTGCATGCAGCGTGTGCATGTCATGCAGCGGTTTGAGGCACTGGCTGTCAGTGAGTTTAGACGGCGTGCAAGGGTGGCAGGAGGGGTATAAGTGGTGGCAATGCAAAGTCTTTGTTGTGGTGTCAGAAGCCCGCATGTCCGTTATGTTGGGTGTTGCAGACAGCGGAGCCCGCGTAAGCGGCACAGGGTTAGGCAGTGTAGCCTGTAAAAGTCTTATGCAGTGTGTAGTCGCTGCAACTGTGAGGGCGGGTGGGTGGGTCGGGTGTGACCACCGCTTTCCGTTTAGTGCGCCAGGCTTGGCGCGGGCATGAGTTTGGTCATGTGGCTGCAGGTCAGTCTTGACCTTGGCGCAGCATTTGTTACAGTCTTTTGTGAGCTGGAAGGTGCAGGGTAGCGAACTTGAAACTTGACCTGTTGCTAAGTCTGTGTCGTTGTGACTGGCTGTGGGAGTTCCCATGAACTGTGTGACCTGACAGTCTGGCTCTGTGGAAAGTCTCGTGACCTCTGTGATCTGACAGTCTGGCTCGGGTGGCCTGTGTGACTGGATGGGGAGAGGTTCTGGCACTTGGGCCCAAAGAGTTCGCTTTTTGAAGTCCAGTAAGGGCTCGAAACGATCCAGCAGGTCTTTGCCAATGATGAGTGGATGAGTGTTCATTGGTGAAACGTACACAGGGTGAGTCAGCGACATAAAACCTATTGACAGGTGGATTAGAGTTAGCTGTTCGAGCCGGATGCTATTTTGGCTGTATGAATGCACATTTAGCTCACAAGTGTGGGATTCAAGAGTTCGATTCGAGTCTTTTGAAAAGTTGAGATGAGATCACAGTGAGGTCTGCTCCTGTGTCTATCAAGGCTTCAAGTTTCACTTCCTTCTCCAAAGTGCAGGCTAGGTAGGGTTTCCTGGTCACCCCCCTTTCAAGAAGGTTTCCCAGAAACTGTGGCACCGGGGCTGTTGTTGTCAGCCGGAGTGAATGGTAGGTGTTGTCAGTTTGTGATGCAACAATGAGTGAGTGAGTGGAGCTGCTATTTGGTGATGTAACAGCAAAGTTCATGGGTTGCGATTTGATAACAATGTCTGGTGGGTTGTCCCCGGGAGGGACGTGTGGCTTGCTGCGGGGGCAGCTAGCCGGAACAGCACTTCCTGGGACTTTGTGATGTTGGTCCCAGGTGTGATGTGTTGTGCTGTTTCGTGTAGGGTGTGCAGCTGTCAGCTGTGGTGCTGGAGTGGAGCTGTCACTTTGTGGTGTGACAGCTAACTCGGTAGTCTGTGGGGGACGAGCAGTGTTCGTGGTGCTTGGCTCAGGCAGATGGCAGTCAGACAGGATGTTGGTTTCAGTTCTTATGCTTAGACATAAGATGTCTGGTTCGTCCTTGTCTCTCTTGCGATGTTTCTTGTGAAAAAACTTTTTCAGCATCCTCACGATCTCTGCTGTCTCCGACGTGGCTGCACTGTGTTTTTCTGGTGTGCGATGAGGCTTGGGCTTACCAGTAGCATGTCGAGAGGGGTTCCAGGGCTGGCTTTCTGGGCTTGGAGTTCTGGACGGCGGGTGATGCAGGTCCCAGAACCTCTTAGAGCGCTCGCTCCGATGCTTTGGATGAGCACCGTCACGGTTGTGCTGCCCTCTGCTGGCTTGGAACGGTCTTGACTCTCTGTGGTACAGTCTGTGACTGTGGTGCTGTTGGGCACCTTCTGTGTCTAGCTCTGAGCAGTGCTCAGAGACAGAGTAGGTTGTGGGGTCTTTTACAGTCTTTTTGGAAATAGTCTTTTGCTTGGTGTAAGCTTTGTGGACCAAGTCACGTAGCTGTTGGGTGGACATGCTACGTGGACAGGCCAGAACGCGTAAGTGATGACTCACTGTGGGATGCAGATTTCGGAGGAACAGCGTCCTGAAGTTGACATCTTCTTCCATACCGGGCTCGTTTCGTGCTCCGAAGTAGGCGTGTCGGAGTTGGCCGTAGTAGGTCTGTGGGTGTTCAGGTCGGGCCTGTTTGACGTCCATGGCGGTGAAGACCCCTTGTTCTGATTCTGGATCAGAGAATTCACGGATCAAAGCTTGTCGCAGCTGCTGGTAGTCCCTTTTGACAGTCTCTGGTTGACGGTCTAGGAAGCTGCGCACGTCACGGCTAGAAGTAATTCTGAGTAGGGGTGGGCGATATGAGCAAAAATACATATCACGGTATTTTTCGATGTCCGGACGATATCGATATTATATCGCGATATGAGAAAAAAAATTTGGAATCACATTTCCACCTTAGTTAAATGACAGGCAAAATATGCATTTAAACCCTATATAACTAGAAAAAGGTGAGGGATTGCATTGGACATAAAAAATCTTTTACAATTTAATGGGGTACAATGTTTACATGGTAGGCTACCTACAATTTCTGGTAAGCTATGGTTTTGTATTATTGCTTGACACAAATTTCACGATTTCAATTCAATTCTTGTGATTTGATAATATTGACTCATTTGGATAAATATTAGGTACACAAGATGGGTGTTCATTTTCTCAAGAAAAAAACCCCTCACCTAATGCTGTAAACACAGAGAGCCCTATAACAGCTGGTAGTAGCCTATAATTTAAGGTTAAAAATAACTCAAATTAAATATAATGCGTTTATTATAACAACTTTATTTAATGACGTAAAAAAATATATAATAAATATGTAATATAGTGCACATATTTAGCAAAATACTCTATATAGCTCTTTTTTCTAGCCAACTAACGTTCTATATATGGTCATTAAATGACTTTCCTGAGGTAAATGTTATGACATAATTGTTCTCCAGCTGTTATTGACCTCTTTTCGCAGTTGAAAAACACTGATTGATCGATATTATGTATGAGTATGAGGAATATACATTTCGGTAAGTTGTATGTATCTCTCAACATTGTTCATTCATGTTTATTTACTAGTAACCTAGAGATGACCGGTTCACGTGCCGCTTGAACTGATGCACTATAGGATATGTCACGTCACATTTACAAGCGGGAAAAAATATTGTTTGAATTTCGTAATAAAATTGACAGAATCTGAGAGCTGAGACTTTTTATATCATAAGTAACCTGCTCGGTCTTGTCTGTCGGTCTCCATGTCCTCTTTGCTTCGCGATTTTTCTGTGCGTGAAGAAATGGATGTGTGGCGTGTGAAAGTGTAATGGTGCGTTCACACCGGACGCGAATAGCGCATCAGGCGCGAGTGATTTCAATGTTAAGACAATGCAAAGACGCGTTACGCGCGTAAAAAATTCCTGCGGCGCGAGGAATGCGTTGGCAGCTCTGTTAAATCTCACGCGTTTGCAAATATGCGCGCTTTCTTGCTGTTGTGTTTAAGGAGGCGGGTTTGTGCTCTAATAACTTGGACTGTTACCATGCTCTCGGTGTTTGATTATTAATGCCTGTGCATCCCGCGAGTTAGACACAGTAGAGGAGAAGGTTAAACGTTCAGTACAGCCTCGATTCTGTGTCGTCATTAGTAGTGTTAAAAGTTGTAAAAGAGCACCAAATTGAACAAAACAATATAACTACAAATTTTGAATATATGAATATCAACCGGTATTCTCGGTATCGCAAAATCCATATCATGGCACAACATAATACCGGTTGTCACGTTCATACCGGTATAGCGCCCACCCCTAATTCTGAGCAGGTAAAACTTGTCCCAAGCTGTCACGTTGGCGACAGTTTGCAGGTGAAAGTCAATGTCTAGAAGGTAAGCATGTACATCATGGCCTCCTGCAAGGTTTGGAGTGAACGCGGGGATGTTTCTGGCCAACTTGTCAAAGTTTGTGGGGGGAGAGCTGTTGCTGGGGGCCCAATCCGTCTGGAGGGGATTCTGACCCCTTTCAGCTCCGCCCCCGTCAGCTTTGGGAGCCGTGCCGCGATTAGCGGTGAGTGTTCTCTGTGAGGGCCCCCCCCTTTCTGCTGACAGGGGTTTTTGTTGGCTGGCTGGTGATGTCTGGAACAATGGGCTTTCGCCCCCCTTTTCAGCCCTGGGTTCTTGGCTGAAAGGTTTGTACCGGCTGGTTAGGGGAAACTTTGTGGTGTGTGTTTCCCCTACCCGGTCACTATTAAGTCTGTAAGAATGTCTCAGTTCTTTGTGAACAATGTCAAGTTCGTCTCTGAGATCGTGTCTCTGCAGAGTAAGCTCATGGATTTCAGCTCTGGCCACCTGTAAGTGTTTTTCACAGGCTGTGGCTTTAGCGTTTTTGTCTCTTAGTTCAGTCTTTGCTCTCTCGAGGAGAGCGTCACTTTGTTGGAGTCTTTCGTCGAGTTCTTTACAGGTTTCTTTCTCCGACTGTTCTCTTTGGTCCGTGGCGGTCAGGAGAAGTAGCTGTTCTAGACGACTTTGGGTGTGGGCCTGGTTCCTCCGGGCCTCCTCTGCTTGAAGCTTTAGCGCTGCTGCTTCCTGCTCCAGGTTGATGTGGCTCCTTTCGCTGAGCCGTGCCTGGGCGACGAGTTTGTGTGCGAGGCTTCCGACGATCTTGGCCCAGTCCTTGTAGTTGTAGCTCTGTGTCGGATCGTGGGTCATCAGTTCGACCAGGTCGGTGTCCAGCTGTTCTCGGCTCCGGGGCTCTGTGTCAGCGGCGTCTCCGGGCAGGAAGTCGGTTGTCATGGCTCTCAACCACAACTCGAGTTCGTCCCACTGGGCAGCCATACTGGACGGCCGTGACCTTGGCACACTGTAGGCGAGAGAGAACACAGAACACACACACAAAGAGACCAATGCAAGTTCGTTTTAAGGTTAACGAGCTATGATCATACGGTTATGCCGTTTATGAGAATTTTGGGGCTAACTGATGCCAACAGTTAGACAGTTCGCGGAGCCAATTAACTTGGGTCGTCTGAGGACCTGCACTAGAGGTTGTGACGAGCAGTAGCCTGGCGGGTCACGTGGTGGCCCCGGCTGCTGGTGGTCACTCTACTGCTTAGCTTCTTTGATGGCTCTCTCAGGTTACTGTTTCTAGGTGAAATGAAAGAAACAAATCACAACAGAACAAAGGATAGAACAGATCAAAGTGAAATAAGATCAAACAATAGTAACACGGTATGTGTTAGAGAGAATAAGGAGGCCTAAGCCTATTTCCACTGCCAGAGTTTACGATAGGGCCTACAGGTGAGTGGGGGCTATCGGGGTAGAAAGCCTAGGAAGATGGTGAGGCTTGGAGAAAGGGATATAGGCCAAACACTTAAATGACCAGGGAATATCTAATATTCTGTGGCTTATACTAAGTGTATGGGTTTTACCTTATTTAGTTTGCCTGGGGTGAAATGAGGTCACTCAGGTGGGAGCCGGCGGCGCGGTCAACCTTCTCGACGGTCCCAAACACTCGAACGCAGTGGACCCGGGCCCTCTGTTACTCTGTGTACCACGGTGCGACCTTCTCAAACAACTTGCGACCTTAAACACAACCTGGCAACACCAAGGTGTCAACTGCCAGACAGCACAACAAAATTGGGTTTTCCCCGGAACCCTGCCCCTGCAGAAGGCCCTGGTTCAGGTAATTGTCCCGAAATTGCCTTGTGTGTCAGCTGGCGTGGTTGACTTTACCCTTGGAGTGCCAAATTGCTGATGTAGCAGTTGCGTGCCGCCCCAATGGTAAGAGACAGAAGCGTCCGAGGTTCACTCACGGCTAGTGTCGGTAGTGAACGACCAGGTGACCCCGCTCGCTGGAAACCAACCAGAGATGACTGTCAAATCACCACAGCGCCCTAGGGAGAACTACACATAAACACACAAAAAGGGGTAAACAGGTGAAAGTTAAAGTCAATTAAGGCTTTCTTGTTTAAACCAAGTTTAGTAATTATGTATGTAGAAGTAAAGGCGAAGGCTTTGAAATAATGATAAAACAAAAAGGGAATTATGATAATGTTGGTGATTATCAGAATAACCTAACCTAAAAGAGAGATAAGAAAATTAGGAATAAAAAAAAATTGTAATAATTAAAAAAAAAAAAAAAAAAAAAAAAAAAAAATTAATAATAAAGTAAAATAATGGAAAGACAGGATGACCCCAGAAGAAGAGAAAGGCCGCAGTAGTGGGTTTGTCCCACAAGGGGGGCGTATCTCTTTTCAGTGGTCAACCTGGTTGGACAGACAAACTCATTCAAATTAAATTCAACTGGTTTAAATTCAAATCTAACTAAGCCTGTGCAGAAATGTAATAATCAGAAGGGAAATACGAAATAAGTACACACTTCAAAAGAGTGAAAGGTGAAAAAGAGTGGCACCGACTTAGTATCCACAATGCCACGCGGTGGCGCTGTTTCCTTCTAGTGGATGACATTGGCTGACAGCCAAACCCAATTTAAATCCAAAATTTAAATCTGGTTTCACTCGAATTTAGATAAGCGTGTAAGGGAATTGAGAACTCAGAATGATATTGTACAATATTTAAGATGCATTTAAAGTATCAGTAATTATTATAAAATAATCAGACGAGAAAACAGAAATAAAGCAATCCACACAGAATTGGAAACAGAAAAGCGAGTTGAATGAACCGCTTTAGCGGGAGGCGGCCACTAGGTGGCGGACTTCCCTCTAACTGGGCTCTCAATGGCTGGGCTGGGATTTAATTTAAGTTTTAATTCAACTCTTGTTTGAACCAAACTCAAAGTAAATGTACCAGTCACAAGCAGGAAAATTGTCTAACACAAAATAATATTCGCACGAGCAAAGCTGTAACTGCCAATAATTATTTAGAATTTTAGACAAGCTAATTCACCATTCATTATGACACTTGAATTTGGAATTTAGCAGTACGAGAGCATTATCTGAAACGGCCACGAGATGGCGTAGTTGCGCACATGCAGGCTGACGTCAGTGGGAGGCTGTGCTCACGCAGGGTGACGTCGTTGGGGCGCGTATTTTGAGACTTGAACACCTAAAGGACCCTCTGGTGTTTAGTCCGCGGAATTACAACCAATTTTAAATGTGACTCTAGCGCTCAGCTCGGTCACGCGCTGATTTTCTGCAATAAAAATCACAAAGGAGCAGAGATCTGCGGATCTTTGGGTGCTATTGCACAAGAGCGTGAAGCAGGGTTTTATCGCTGCAAACACACAATTGTGGGCAACAGGACTTTTCGTCTGTTGCTAGACTCCCATAAACATTTAACATAGCACTTGAGGTTTAAATGTATTAGGTTTACAAAATGGGTAGCTAATCCAATTTTCGACCAGGAGTTATCGTTATTTTAACGATCTAATATTATTATTAGGCCTATTATCGAAACGGAGGAGACTCGCTCTGTTCCAATCTACCGCGTGAACAAAGAAACTCGTTTGATTTCAAGCGGGCTGAAGCAATATTAATTACAGGCTGAACAGAGATTCTTTTCTCTAGGACATTTATTGCCACTTCCAGCGTCTGTTAATATGCTTGAGCTGAGCTGGCTCTGCGCCAGTCAGTTCTTCAGTGAGCGCGCGTGGGTTCGCACTAGGGCGCGCGCGTTTCCTCACTGGGCCGCGTGGGCTCTCGCTGGAGCGCGCGCGTGGGTAACACAATATTAAGAATGTACGGACTGTACAGAGATTCTGTTCTCTTTACCGAAACAATACTAATATAATACATCAAAGTTTATTTTAGCAATTAACAGGGGCTGAAAATGTTAAACATATCTAGCAGGGGTCAATTTGCTTTGACTGAGATCGGCTTCGTGCCTTCTAACAGTCCTTCAGTGAGCGCGCGTGGTTTTTGCCTTACTAGGGCGCGCTTGTTTCCTCAATGGGAGCGCGTGGGCTCTCGCTGGAGCGTGCGCGTTACATTAATACACAATATAGACAGATTGAAACTGATTTGCTCGTAAAACACAAAGTTTGAGATTGCCCGCATTCTCCACCATATGTAGTGTATATGCCTTATGCTTCGGACTCTGGGTCCGGATGAATTAGCTCAAATGATCCATAGGGAATTTTAATAACTAATCATGAATATGATTAATATTTTGCATATTTCAGTTACATTAAATTGTCGAAAGTGAAAGTGGATTATATGAATATATGAATAATCAATCACAACGAATTATAATTCCTCATTCATATATCAATAATCTTACTTAACTTCGATTATGAGATAATCTTTAAGGGAAATTAATGTAATTATCAAATCGTTGTTCGTCCGGCGACCAACCGTCAGATTAAGTGATTAATTTCTCAATAAAGTTATCCTTCCTTATAAACTCCAAGAAACACCAACCTTCTGGCCGTGAACATTAATATTTCTGGTGTTTATAAAATTAAAACTACTTAATGTAGTAAACAGGGAGCGCGGTAGCTCTGATCTACCTCATTGACTTTTGTGGTTTTACGAGCGTTTTTCACAGACACAGTCTTGAAAATATTGTTTTAATAAATGCAAACTACAGAATATAACGGATTACACATATTGATTATAGTTTTGTACATATCTTACATGTGGACAAACAAGACGAATAACAGATGAGAGAGAGAAAGTGAGAGATAAAGTTTTCTGAGGAGGGGCGCGCCGTGCCGAAGCACGCGCTGAGTTTGTAGAGAGAGAATGAGAGAAAGAGAGAATAAATCACGAATGATCATAGGAATAGCAACATCACAGAAACCTGGAGAGACATCAATGCATCGAACCTTAAAACATTAAAACTCGTTAGAGTTTGATACTTGCAAAAGGATCGTTGTGTGAGTGTGGAGCGCAGAGCGCGTGTTCTCGTGCTGAGGCGCGTTCTCTCGTGAATTCTTCGAAGCAGGGCGCGTGCTCCTTGCCAGAGCACGTTTTCGCGGGAGCTTTGAAGGCTGGTTGCAAGTGAAGTTGCTGAAGGAATTCAGGCTTCGTTCGTTCGACTCGTAGGTGGAACGAACAAAGGAGAATTTGAAAAGGAAACAAAAGAAACTTAGATAAAACAAATAAAAGAAGACGGACTCCAGAGGAGTCGGTATCGCAGACTGTTCACATGACTGGCAGATGAGAGGAAGAGCGAGGGACACGCAGGAAGAGCGTTTGGGTTTTAAGGAATGTATGGGTAACGCCGCCTTCTGGTGGATTGTCCAATCACCTTCAGTGATTCAAGAGCGGGAACTCTCTTTGTCTTGTCAGAAGAGACCCCCTGCTGTATAATTTATGATAGAGCTTTGGGACTAGTCATTTCTATGACTAGAAAGAATTCATATCGAAATAATCATACCATTGCAGTCTATTATCGAGATTCAACTCCGTTAGGTTTAGAGATTTAAAATGATATGAAACACATTCCGGTTACGTTTAGGAATAACAAAGTTACATAAAATATACAGATTAGAAGCATTTAGATTTTGATTAGTACACATTAAAACTTACATTAAATCCCAAAACCTGTCATGACATATAAATAGCCACACAGAAAAATATCAAGTCCATTTGTTAATGTCTTAAATATGATTCTGTTGAATAAAGTCTCTTGGTGTGTGTGTGCTTATCTTGGGAAAGGAATGTTTGGTGTCATATTACATGTCTCTTTGTGTGTGTGTGTGTGTGTGTTGTAATGGAGAAAGAGACAACGCTCTCATCTGGTCACACAACGAATGAAGTGTATTAAAGAATCACGATTCATTGATCGAAAAGCAGCAGTCATTATTGCTACACGACAAAACGGACATTTTTGCAGAATTGCGTGTGTTAGTTCGGTCAACTTCAAGCCGAAAGAGAACTCGATTCTGGCGCTCAATTTGTCTTTGCGTGAATGGTTTAAAAGCATTTGCAAGAATAAAAGTGCATCATATAATGTAACGCCAGCCAAAGGATGACAGAAAAAACGGATGCTGCGTTAATTACGTGAAATATTTAAAAATATTTACGTGAAATATTCTTCTCCTCCCATTTCAGTGATCGCTTTATTCAACTTCCCGCGTCGATCTGCGCACGTCAACAGCGCTACTGAGTTGTAGGTTGCCAGGTTGAGCTCACAAATGGGTTGAAATGTGTATGATGTGTTGATTGCGCGAGTAGGATTGGTTTCATACCATATCTGGCAACTGGGCAACCTTGGAATAATATTGATGTGATTATTCATATAACGATGTTTGGGAATACAAATTACGGGAGTTTCACGGGAGAAAGGACAAAACGGGAAGGGGGCGGGAGATGGGTGTGAAATACGGGAGACTCCCGGTGAAAACGGGAGTGTTGACAGGTATGGTTTAATGAGGTTGGTAACTAACATGCTTGGTTTTTCTTGAAAAGGGACCAGGCCAGCCACTGTTTTCTAGTAATTAATAGGCATTTCTTTATTGCTTACTGTTGTTGGACTTTTTGTTGGTTATCCATAATTTTGTCACTCATGTGCCACATTCATAGTATCCTTTCTTATTTTTGACTAAGTGTGCCATTTGTTGCTGCTGGTTTTCCTCTCTAACTATGTCTTCTGTGTAGGTTATCCTTGTACAAGGCCGGATCCACACGGATGCTCTGCCCCTTCTCTTCAGGGGACCACACTGGGAGAGACACTGTATTGGTGTGTACTTAGAACTACAACACGGTGTGATATTTTATAGTGGTACTAAAGATCTTAAGTGTGTAGTGCTTGTTGTGTTGCACGCTTCGACTGGTGTTGGGTTGCTGTCTCCTGTTTCTGTCACCCCAGGGGCCTCCTGAGCAGGGGTTTTGCATTGGCTGATCCGACCTTCCTAGATTGAGGAAAATCCACCAGTCATTTATCACAGTGTTTTTAAGATCCGTTTTAAATAACTTTTCTACGTCTTTTTGTACTAAAATGTAATAAATTTGGAATACCTTTACATATCTGCCTTTTGTTAACTGTCTCTTTGCGGGGACAAAGGTATTAGCCACACTACATTACGGGGAGAGTTGGGGTTCCTCCTGCCCATCATCAGGGGGTGGCGTAGTCAGAATTAAAATAAGGTATACTGCTTGTCAGGTACCACAATAGTAATAAGAAAAATAAATACCTGTTTTTTTTTCTCTCCAACAGAGACACTTGAGTTTTATTAAAAAGAAAAAAAGAAGGGGAGGGAATGTTGGACTTTTCCTGTTGGACTGCATTAACATAACATATATTACTATATGTTATGTTAATGCAGGAGAAAAATGTATTGGTTGGCACGTTATTTAGCTAAAAGGGGCAGAGGTACTATGAGCTATGGACCTTAACAGTATGACTAGCAGTATGAGCACCATTCTCTCTAGTACATTAGAAATTATTGCACCAATTAGATTAATAGAAAATAACCAAAATAATCCAAGGTTTTTATTTAACACCATGGCTAGACTAACAAATAAACAGACATCACCTGACCAAAATATTCCGTTACATTTTAGTTGTAATGATTTCATGAATTTCTTCTCTGAGAAAATAGAAAGCATCAGAAATACAATTGTAAATGTACAATCTTTGACAGCGTCTTATGATTCAGCCTCAATTATCGCCCCTCAACAACAACTACAGTGCTTTACAACTATAGGACAGGAAGAGCTAAATAAACGTATTACTGCATCTAAACCAACAACATGTTTATTAGATCCAATACCCACTAAACTACTGAAAGAAGTGTTACCTGTAGTGGAAGAGCCTCTTCTCAATATTATTAACTCGTCTCTATCTTAAGGTCACTTTCCAAAAACGTTCAAGCTGGCAGTTATAAAACCTCTTATTAAGAAACCACAATTAGATCCAAATAACCTAGCAAATTACAGACCCATTTCAAATCTTCCATTTATGTCTAAAATACTAGAGAAAGTTGTGTCCGCTCAACTGTGCTCTTGCTTGCAAGAAAACGATATCTATGAAAAGTTTCAGTCAGGATTCAGGATCATAGCACAGAAACTGCGCTGGTTAAAATTACAAATGATTTACTTTTAGCTTCTGACCAAGGCTGTATCTCAATACTAGTTTTACTCGATCTTAGTGCTGCGTTTGACACTATAGATCATAAAATACTCTTAGATCGACTTCAAAATTATACTGGTGTTCAGGGACAGGCATTAAGCTGGTTTAGATCGTACCTATCAGACCCTTACCATTTTGTCCATTTAAATGGGGAAAAATCCATTCAAAGATAACGTCAGTAAATTATGGATTGCCGCAAGGATCTGTATTAGGCCCTCTGCTATTCTCAATTTATATGCTGCCACTTGGTAATATTATAAGAAAACATGGAATAAGTTTCCACTGTTATGCTGATGACACTCAATTATATATTTCATCACAACCAGATGATAACACTAAATTATCTAAAATGACAGAGTGCGTTAAAGATATAAAATATTGGATGACGTGTCATTTTCTTCTATTAAATTCAGATAAAACAGAGGTATTACTGATTGGTCCAAAAAACTGCCCACAAAACCTCTTACAATACAACCTTAATCTAGAAGGATGTCCTGTTACTTTATCCCCTACAGTAAAAGATCTGGGTGTCATACTAGACCGCAACTTGTCTTTTAAAAATCATATTTCAAATGTCACAAGAACAGTCTTTTTCCACCTTAGAAACATTGCTAAGCTACGTAACATGCTATCTGTTTCTGATGCAGAAAAGTTAGTCCATGCATTCATGACCTTGAGACTAGATTACTGTAATGCTTTATTAGCTGGTTGTCCTGCATCCTCCGTAAACAAGCTACAGTTAGTCCAAAATGCAGCTGCTAGAGTTCTTACTGGGTCAAGAAAATATGATCATATAACACCAATTTTATCATCTCTACACTGGTTACCTATTAAGTTCCGTATCAATTACAAAGTATTGCTACTGACCTATAAAGCCCTAAATGGTTTAGCTCCTGTGTATTTAAGAGATCTTCTATCGCCATATAATCCATCGCGCTCTTTAAGATCGCTAAATTCGAGGCTTCTGGTCGTACCTAGGATAACTAAGTCCACTAAAGGAGGGAGGGCGTTTTCACATCTAGCTCCTAAACTCTGGAATAGCCTTCCTGATATTGTCCGAGGCTCAGATTCGCTCTCCCAGTTTAAAACTAGATTAAAGACGCATCTCTTTAGCCAAGCATTCACATAATGGATCTCATACCTTTTATACTACAGTTAAATCAGATCAAATGCATTCATATTATGAACAGCAGCTACGCTAATTATTTACCATCTGCCTTTTTTGTTGTTATCTCGGGACGCCTGTCCCTATAACTCAAATAGAGTTCGTCAGCTCCAGTTATGTATCCAGCCTCTCATGGAGACTTCAGATGCCCCAAAGAGACAACTCGACGCCTGTGACGAGACGACCCAACGCCGGCGATATGTTATGCCCTAAATTTATGATTAACTAACTGTATTTTTGTATGTACATTTCTGAAATGCATTTTCTGTAAAGCTGCTTTGAAACAATATGTATTGTGAAAAGCGCTATACAAATAAATTTGAATTGAATTGAATAGCTCGAACTTAACTGATGAAGAATTATCTTGGAGAATTAAAGTAATAGATGAAAATAAAAGGTTACTGTTAATTTTATTAGGTATTTGGGAGTGTGGTTTGATGTCAAATTAGCATTAAAGGAACACATTCAGAAAATGATTGAGAAGTCCAAAAAGGGGATTCATGTTCTGAAATGTTTATCAGGATACAACTGGGGAGCTTCAGGGATGTCCCTTAAAATAATTTATCTGCACTGATATGATCGGTTTTGGATTATGGATGTATTGTGTATCTTTCAGCATCTAAGACATTGCTTAATGAAATCAATAGAATGCAGGCTAAAAGTTTGAGGATATGTTGTGGAGCATTTAGAACCTCTATTTAAATGGACATGATGCATCACACGCTACTAAGAAAGTTCTTAATGAGTGTTGGGAGTATGGTAGAACCCAGATTTGTAGCTTTGGTTGGGTTGGTAATAAACTTGCAAATCAATTGGAAATGGATAATATCACTTGTAGTAAGACTGTACCCCTGGTAACAACTCCACCTCCACGCTGTTTTGTTCCCCTATGGTGAACATGGAAACCAAAGATATATATATATAGAGAGAGAGAGAGGAGTGTATCAGATTGTAGAGCAATATTTAGAAAGTAGGTACTATAATACAACACAGGTTTATACAGATGCATCTAAAGATTCAGAGGGTAAAACGGGTATTGCAGCTTACATCCCTGATTATAAAATCTCAATTAAAAAAAGAACATCAGATCATTTGTCCATATTTGCTGCTGAAATATTGCATTGCATTGGATTGAAGAAGTTAGGCCCACTAAAGCAGTTATTTGTTATGATTCTATGTCATCTCTCACATCCATTCAAAATGAAGAATCATCATGCCGTCAGGACTTGAATTAAATTAATAATATCATATTTGCAATTAGCCAACAGGGAATATTAATCCAGTTTGTATGGGTTCCTGCCCATAAAGGAGTTGGTGGTGATGAGGAAGCAGACAGGCTGGCATAAGAGGCTACTAAAGAAGAGGAAGTTCAATTAAGCATTCCAGTTGGTAAATCAGAAGTTAAGGTACTCATTAAACACAAAGTTAACATACTATGGCAAGCTGAATGGGATAAGGGTAAAAAAGGTAGACACTTATACAATATACAAAAATATATCTCAAGCAACAAATATAGTTATTCAAACAGACAGGAAGAGGTTTGGTTTACAAGAATGAGAATAGGCCATACTGGTTTAGATAACAGCTTACACATTTTACACAAACATCCATCCGGAAAATGTGAGATTTGTGGAGTAAGAGAGGATGAAGATCATGTTCTTTTAAGGTGCATAAGATTTTCCAGACAAAGAGAGAAACTGATGAGGGAAGTGAAAGCAATCCAAAGTGTTTTCTTTAGAAACTTTATTATGTGAGCCTAGATCAGAAAACATCACTAATGCTATGATAACATTTATCAAAGAAACAAAATTAGCAAATAGGATATTTTTTTGTGTGTGAATGATATCCATTTGATTGCACCTCAGTCCAGTAGATGGCGGTAATACACTTTGACTGTAAACTGCCATAAAACTAAACAGAAGAAGAACTGAAGGGAAGTGCTGGTTGTGTCGTGCACGTACAGGTCAGATTCTGTCTTGTTGATGTAGTTTATTTGACCATGTGTTTGGTGCAGTTTGTGTTTTCTTGCATTTAAGTTTTGTTTTGTTTTTGTGTTCCCCCCCCCCCATAATGATTGGGTGACTGTCATCATGTGGCAAATAAAAAAACACTTTTGAACCTGACCCAACGGCTTCCTCTGTCACGTGGGGCCTCCATCCGCTACTGCTATCGTAACGCAAGGCAAGTTTATTAATATAGCACATTTCATACACAATGGTAATTCAAAATGCTTCAGAGAGTCAGAGAGCTTCGGTTCGCCAGACACACTATAACAACTCCTGACTTCAGTGACTGCTTTCAGTGCTCACCGTCTCACTTCCCAATCCTCTCAACTCTTCCAACCTGACAGCCCTAACCACACATAGAACCAGCATAAGCAAAACTGTTATAAAAACAATAAAACAATTATTCATAAATAAGATCATTTTTTAAAAATAAATTCTAAATGTTCATATTTGCAGCAGCGTTCAGTATGAGGTGTGTGTGTGTGTGTGTGTTTGTGTACAGGTGTCATAAGCCATTAAAGGAGAACTCCGGTCAATTTTAACATTGAGCTCAATTTTTAGTAAATTTGGAGTGCTGTCAATACAGAGAACAACGACAAAAATCGGCGTTGCCTACACTGTGTTATCCTATTTTTAAAATTTACATCCTATTGACTTGAATGGGGCAAGTTTTAAACCTGCTTTTATCCTCTTAACATCTTTGATGTGTCATTACAAGTGCCCAGCCATGTTGAGTGATTCCTTCAGAGTGAACACGAGTGAATCTGACTGCAGTAGATGTGAAAGATATGAATAAAAATTATGTTATATATCAGCCAGCGCACAGACCTGTATTTAGTTCCTGTTTTCGGTGGAAGTCCAAAGTAGTCGATTGTCGAGTTCACGCGCATAGGTTTAGTTACTATGATCACGCGCGTGAACTCGACAATCGACTACTTTGGACTTCCACCGAAAACAGGAACTAAATACAGGTCTGTGCGCTGGCTGATATATAACATAATTTTTATTCATATCTTTCACATCTACTGCAGTCAGATTCACTCGTGTTCACTCTGAAGTAATCATCTAACATGGCTGGGCACTTGTATGACACATCAAATATGTTAAGAGGATAAAAGCAGGTTTAAAACTTGCCCCATTCAAGTCAATAGGGTGCACATTTTAAAAATAGGATAACACGGTGTAGGCCGATTTTTGTCGTTGTTCTCTGTATTGACAGCACTCCAAATTTACTAAAAATTGAGCTCAATGTTAAAATTGACCGGAGTTCTCCTTTAAGCCATTTTGCTAACTTCAGCTCACAAGAAAAAATGCAAGTATGCATTTGTGATTATATTTCTTGATTTTTTTTTATTTTTATAGAAATAATCCTAGTCTGGATATTCAGTTCAGACTGATGTCTGTTCAGAGTTGATCTCTATGTGTGTTAGTTTAGTCTGAGTGCTGAGATTCTCTCTACAGACCAGCACACACTGGAGAGGCTCTGAAATCACTGTCAAACTCAACAAGCAGTGAGACATCACAAACCAAGACCATGGCATGTAGAAGAGGATTTGCTCACAGTGAACCAGCACACATGGTAAATACAGCACAACTAAGGTAACCATGGTAACAAGAAACAACGATGCGCCTGGTCTGTTGTCACTGACAGGTGTTCTGGCAGGAGTGGGCGGGGCTTTACATGTGATTATGCCTGTGACAACCAATAAACACACAGGTGCCAGAATTGAGCCAATCGCGAGATAAAAACCACCACCCCCAGGGCCACCGAAAGCCAACAATAATGCACACAGTACAGGAAAAAGTAGTATAATGATGGTGATTATGATGTAACATGGCTTTGAGAAAATTTGAGCAGAGATAAGTGGATATTTCAGTGTCAGAACCCCCTCCAGAGACACCAGCTGTTGCAGGTGAATGCCACAGACTTTCAGACAAAAATATCCAAGCCGTATAATGAATGAGTCAAAGTCATAGAAATTACTTGAAGAAAGAAGTTTTGACACTATATATATATACAGGAGCAGTTGCAACAGGTCACAGAGGAGGAGGAGGATGATGAAGGCTGAGATCCGGCCTCTGCTCTTTCTCTGAAGATGCACAAAATAAAAAGCCCAAATCAGACATGCCTCCCCCACACACAGAGCAGCGATGAAGAAGATGGACAGTCGGATTTGAAAATCTCTGTAGTTGTCCTCCATGGCGTAAGTTTACTGCTGCACTTTGAGTTGCTGAAAGAAAAGAAAAGAAAAAAAAAACTTTTAAGAAGAACACCCTAAGCTGGTTCTCTTACGAGAGGTTCTCTCATACTGCGTAATGAAATTACGCACCGGGTAAAGTCATCTTTGCTCGAGATATGAAGCCAAAAATGTATCCTTAAATTTGTATATATTGTCAACGCAGTGCAGCAGCAGGCAGACCTTGCGCGCTCATTGGCTGCCTCGCGGCAACTGCAGCAGCCTACCACTGAGCCGGGCGTGACGTCACGGCCAATGAGGGCGCTTCGCTCACGCGTCATAGCCCGCCAAAATGGGAGTGGCTTAGCGTATAAAAGACGGCTCCGTGCTGCTTACCTCTGATTTTTCATCTCTTCAGCGAGCTCTACGCATCGCTGGACTCTGAGAGAAGCCGCCACCGTCGAAACCAGCGACCAGCTAGCCTAGGAAAGCGTCTGAGGAAGCCGGCTGCTACGCTATCCGGCGACAGAAGTATCCTTTTAAAAGCAATAATCTCTCCGTGAGCTCGCCGCCGCGACTCACGTGCTAAAAGAGCGAGGCGTTTGTTGCAAAATGCCTCGATTTTCCTGCGGTTCATGCCAAGACACGTTCAGCGACGGAGACCGCCACGTGATCTGCGCTCTCTGCCTGGGCCGTGAACATGCAGCCCTCGCTCTCTCTTCGGGTGGCTGCATCCATTGCGAAGAACTGGCAATGTCGACCATGCGGGCTCGACTTGCCACGTTTGATGCCCAAGCTGTCGCTCCGCCTCTCTCCAGTGGCTCGCGGAAGAAGAAGCGCCGTGCCCAGAGACTCTCTGAGTTCGTCACACGCGAACGCTCGCCGGAACCTTCCCCTCGAGCTTCGCGTTCCCCTTCACCCTGGTGGGGGATCTAGTGGACGAGGTGGGGGAAGACGCCATTGACGACAGCTGTTCTCTCCTAGCGTCGGACAGTGAAGAGTGGTCCGGATCTCTCCGCTCCGCCTCCTCTTCGACACAGGAATCTGGCCGGGCCCGGTCTAACGTGGACGCCGAACTCATCCGCCTCCTCACCATGGCCGTCGACCAACTAGGCCTCGAATGGTCTCCGCCAGAGGCGCCCGCTTCTAACCAATTCGACGGGTGCTTTCTACCTAGCCGCCGCCTAGCGCCCGCTTCTAGGTCAGCACCCTTCCTGCCAGAGCTCCACGCCAAGCTCTCTAAATCGTGGAATGCTCTATTCTCCGCGAGATTCCGCTCTCCTGCCTCTCCGACTCTCTCCCACATGGACGGAGCCGTTGAAAAAAGTTACAGCCGGATTCCCCCAGTGGAAGAGGCGGTCGCAGTGCACCTTTGCCCGCCATCAGCAAAATGGCGCTCAAAGTCTGCCCTCCTGTCTAAAGCCTGCAGACCATTTCAGCTCTTGTCAGCCGCGCCTACGCCTTCGCTGGACAGGCCGCTTCCGCCCTGCACTCTATGGCTGTCCTCCAGATCCTCCAGGCCGACCTCCTCCGCTGTATGGACTAGAAGGGCCCGGTTCAGGATGTCGTCACGGATCTGCGCAGCGCGATGGACCTTTCCCTCCGTGCCACTAAATCCGCAGCCCAGGCTATGGGAAGGTGCATGGCCTCGCTCACCGTTACGGAGAGGCACCTCTGGTTGACGCTCGCCGACATGAGCGAATCTGAACGCGCCGTGTTCCTCAACGCCCCGCTCTCTCACGCCGGTCTCTTTGGCCCAGCGGTAAGCGGGATTGTGGACCGTTTTTTGGAGGTTCAGAAAACGTCACAGGCCATGAACTCGTTCCTTCCACGGCGCTCTAGCTCCTCTGCAGGCCGCTCTCAAGCACAGCCTCCTGCACGAAGCTCCGCACAGCGCCCGTTTCAGCCTCCGCCATCTTCGCAGCGACGACAGGGTGGCCGCCCTCGATCGCCCTTGAACAGCCGTCACAGGCCGCCTCCCCCCCCGGGGACCCCGGCCAAAGATCACGCTGAAGCCCGAGCCCGCAAAATCCTCCTAGCACTCGCAGAGAGGAAAAGATGCGCGAGTCCCGCCACGGCCGGACCGCCATCAAAGGAACCCGCTCTGTCAGTCCCCTTAGTAAATAATACTGCAGCAGTGTATTCAGCAGCCAACGTGCCAGTTACGCAACCCGCTCGCCTGCACACAAACGCCGTTTTCATGGCGACCCAGATAAATCTCAAAAAGAGTGTAATGTCTGTTCATACGGCTCACGCCGATTGTGTTATAAGTGTAGACAATGTGCCCACGCCAATATGTTCACCCCTACACACAAGCACGTCCCCTCCGGTGTCTCTATCTGTCACAGAGCCCACTCACATAAAGCGGGCACTTACCGCTCGAGTGAAAGATGTAGGATTTGTGCCCACGTCCCAGTGCCCACACCTACACACTGTCCGCTCTGTTACACAGTTATCCCAGGGGGCGAAATCATTAAAGCTCACCGGCCGTGTTTTAAACGTAAGCTCTGTGACTGCTCGCGAGCGCTCACGCTTACTGATAAACACTGTTACCCCAATACCGCTCACGCGCCCCGCTGTTCGCGCCACAAATTGTTCTCCGTCCCAAGCGACCGAGTCATTGAATGTGAAACAGCCGGCCGCTGTTGTCAGCGAGCAGCACTATTCAAACAACGAGGTTTCAGTTATACACGCTGATACCTCCGTTTCAGTTTCTCAAACCCGCGCAGTGCGGCGGTCAGAACACGGAGACCATTCTGCCCCTAGCTATGTGTGCGAAAGCATGGGAAGCGATCCCGGGCATGTCAGAATGGGTGTTGAACATTGTGAAGCAGGGCTATGCGCTGCAGTTCGCTCACTGTCCCCCGCACTTTCGAGCCCAGACCGTGACGAGCATGAACCCAGAAGTAGCACACCTACTTCGCGCAGAAATAGCAAAACTGTTGTGCAAGGGGGCAATAGAGCCGGAACATCCTTCTATGAGCGAGTCAGGCTTGTACAGCCATTATTTTCTTGTGCCCAAGAAGGACGGGGCGCTCAGACCCATACTAGATCTGAGACGTTTGAACAGAGCTCTCATGAGAAGACCGTTCAAAATGCTCACGACCAGACAAATCCTTGCGCAAATTCGCCCGAGGGACTGGTTTATTTCTCTCGATCTGAAAGACGTGTACTTTCAGATCCAGATCATACCCCGTCACAGGCCATTCTTGAGATTCGCCTTCGACGGTCAGGTATATCAGTCAACCGTCCTAGCCGCGCATGTGCCAGGACGCCTGAACGATGGCCCGGACAATCTGTCCAGGGACAACGTTCCCCCGGGGGAATGGTCCCTGCACCCACAGTCAGTCCAGTTATTGTGGCGCCGTTTCAGCAGGGCGAAAGTCGACCTATTTGCGTCGAAAGACAACGCCCACTGCCCAAGGTTCTTTTCGAAGAATGAGGACGCTCTGGCCCAGACATGGCCCAGATGTCTGTTGTACGCGTTCCCCCCGGTCTCAATGTTACCACAGGTAATCAGGAGAATCAGGGAAACGCGTCATTCGGTGCTCCTCATGGTTCTAGGAGTTGGTGCGGCTGTCAGACTCAGCCCCATGGCCGATCCCGGTGAGGAAGGATCTCCTTTCTCAAGCCGGCGGGTCGATTTGGCATCCTCATTGAGAGTGCTGGTCTCTGCATGCATGGATAATCAACGGATACCTGTTGCTTTGTCAGAAGGGATTGTGAACACGATCACACAGTCTAGAGCCCCCTCTTCCAGGCGGCTTTATGCGTCCAAATGGTCTGTGTTTACTAAATGGTGCACTGGCAAAGGCTTAGAGCCACAAACTTGTGGAGTTTCGTGGGTGCTTTGCTTCCTTCAAGAGCTGTTGGACATGGCCAGGTCCCCCTCCACGCTCAATGTATATGTCGCGGCCATCGTAGCGTTCGCCGAGTCGACGCGCAGCCAGGCAATAGGAAGGAATGAGCTCATCATCCGCTTCCTAAAAGGAGCCAGAAGGATGAATCCCCCGCGGCCCCCATCGGTTCCTATTTGGGATCTTTCCTTGGTCCTAGAGGCCCTGAAAGCACATCACTTTGAACCGTTACACTCTGTGGATCGGAAGTACCTCGCACTCAAAACCGCGTTTCTGATCGCCCTAGCATCAGTTAAACGTGTGGGTGACTTGCATGCGTTATCAGTTAGCGCCGCGTGTCTCGAGTTCGGACCTAATGACTCTAAAATCGTCCTTAAACCGAGACATGGTTATGTCCCCAAAGCGATCGGCACCCCCTTCAGAGCGCAGATCATATCACTCTCAGCTTTGCCGACATCCGGCAGCGAGGTCGACACGAACCTCATTTGCCCTGTCAGAGCGCTGAGAATTTACATCACGCACTCCGCCGCCATCAGGCGCTCGGAGCAGCTTTTTGTTTCGTTTGGTGGGCGCACCAAGGGTCTCGCCGTCTCGAAACACAGCCTATCCAGATGGATAGTGGACGCTATTGCTGTGGCTTATGCGTCTAAAGACCTGCAATGCCCCTTGGGCGTTAGAGCTCACTCCACCAGAGGCATGGCCTCTTCGTGGGCTTGGTCCAGTGGGATTTCTATTCATGACATTTGTACGGCGGCAGGCTGCCTCCCCCTTTACATTTGTTAGGTTTTATAACCTGGAAGTTCCCTGCAGGCTAGACTTCTTTCAGTCTAAAAGTCTCTAATGACTGCCCTGGTTGAGCTGCGCTATAAGGGTAGATGAGTTCAGTATAGATCGGCGGTGCCGCTCTGTATGTATATCCCCGGTGTGCTTATGTACATGTGCGAGCCCACTATGTTGGCCGCCTGTTTCTCACTTATCTGTGTCCCCCGGGGCATTCCCCCCTGGGATTGAGGTAGTGAATTCTTGGCGCACACGGCGTTGACAAGGGGTTCCTGGTGCGTAATTTCGGCTCAGTGGTAGGCTGCTGCAGTTGCCGCGAGGCAGCCAATGAGCGCGCAAGACAGCCCACTCTAGGTCTGCCTGCTGATGCACTGCGTTGACAATATATACAAATTTAAGGATACATTTTTGGCTTCATATCTCGAGCAAAGATGACTTTACCCGGTGCATAATTTCATTACGCAGTACTCGTTCCCTCTTCTAGAGAGAACCGAGGTTACGTTAGGTAACCGAGTACGTTTTAGAGGGGTTTGGGTTGAGAATCCAGCTAAACCAGTTTACTATAGCACTATGAATTGGTTTTATATTGTTTCCTTTCACCAGAAAGATGAAAAAGATATTTATTAAGAGTTAAGTTCATTTTAGGTAAGTTAAGGAAATTAAAAATGTCATATGCCTTTGAAGGAATTCTACAGAAGAATCAAAACAATGTTGAAACAACGATCTCAATAAATGAACTCAATTAATGATGAACATTGTTATTTACTTTCATGCACATCTGAATGTTTGGCTTCTGCGGCTCCTGGCAGATCAGTCCAGCCAGCTGTTATTGAGCTCCAAGTATACAGTCAAATTAAATACAATTATATGATAGCAAAGTTGTACTCAAAATCTGCAAACAATCAGAAACTAGCCCGACTGACTTCTGTTAATCACTTAAGCGGGCACAGTTATAAGCTGCCAATCTCAAAAATACTAAATGTTTGCAGATGATCTAGTTTGAGTCTTGGTCTATCATCACAGAAGAAAAAAAAAAAGCGGTTACTGACAAAAATAGTTGTGGTGTGGGAAATTAAACCTGAGAAACTTTTAGTTTCAATTGCTCACATGCATCGGTCAAAACTGAAATCACAAACTCTTCACACGTTCAGTGAAACAGAAGTCTATATGCAGACCAAACTGTAAATCATTTTGCATTTGCTTTCACACAATTACATTCAATGACCACATTTTTTCAAATTCATGAACACTTTTGTCATTCATACACTATTTGCAGCATATATATATATATATATATATATATATATATAAATATATATATATATATATATATATATATATATATATATTAATGCTAACACTGCTTTCCAAACTGATGAAAGCACATTTAAATCAGAATGATAGCAAACTTTGTACATTTCTGCAGGATTTATTATAAAATATTAGAAGAATATTTATAATGAAATAAAATAATAATTATTACAAACAAAACTAATTGCAATTTCAGCCGAAAGCCTGCCCAGGTAGTTTATCTTAGTTTTTAGTTTTTTGTCAGTCATCTTTTAGTAAAACAGGATTGCTTCAGAATGATTTTTTTTCACATGCATGAACATGGATGAAGGAAAACACATGAGGAAAAAAGAGAGAACACTTTTGTCATTCAAACTTCACCATCTGCTAAACACTATATATTTACCGCACATTCTTTGAATGCTAACAAACTGATAAAAAACACACATTCAAATCAGAATGATGGCAAACTTTGCAGATTTCTGCAGTAATTGTATTAAAATATAAAATATTAGAAGAATATTTACAATGAAATAAAATAATAATAATTATAAACAAAATGTTTGTTTCACATGCATGAATATGGATTAAGGAAAACACATGAGGAAAGAAGAGAGAGGGAGAACTATAACCTTCTCAGTCCTGTATATCCATCCATCTATTCCATACATCATGTAACTCTACGTGTTTTTAGTTTTTTTTAGGTCAGTTATGATTATGAATAACAAAGTGTGTTTGTTGGGTCACAACTTTTGCCAGTGTTATCCAGCTGCAGACCCGCAGCACCACCAGTTTCAGAACCCCAGCTCCAGAACCGGAAGTGAGGGTTATTTACAATGAGACAAGCATGTAAACGATGACAGAATTTTCACTAATTTGAAGAATGTTAACCCTTTCACACGTAAGTTTAAAATATTCTAATTCGCTCTGTGCACAGGGTGACGCGACGAACGTTCGAAATCTGTGTGGTGGGCGGGGGAACTTCCGGTTTAGGTTACTAGCGGTATTTCTGAAGTAGATGTTGTTGAAGAGTGAATGGCAAGCTCAGTCAGTACCGTAGCCTAAAATGTTAACTGTAAAAAAGAAACGTCTTACATACCAACATCAAAGTGGCAACTCTAAATTACACTGTAGTGTTCCTCAATGTGCCGTTTCATCGAGGTATAATTCTGAAGTAAGTTTCCATCGTTTTCCGCATCAGCCTGAGATACGGGCGCAGTGGCTAGTCAAGATAAGACGCGATAACTTCACTCCTACCGATAATACCCGGGTCTGCAGTCGACATTTTAAGATAGAAGATTTAATCACAACAACCACAGGACGTCGAAAACTTGTTCAAGGAGCTGTGCCATGTCTTTTTGAGTGGAACAATTTTTATTTACCAGCGCCAAGGTGCAGTGTTTGGGAGCGCTGCCCTAAACCCCCCTCTCCCCTGCCGGACCACCTGTCAGGCTCTGATTGCGAGATGGAAGTAAACTTACTGGAGCATGACTCCTCTACAACTCCGACGACATCGGTGTTAACTCTATCCGAGTTAGCAAAAGAGAACGAAAGGTTGAAGCAAAAGGTCCAGGAGCAGCAACAACTGATTGAAACTGCAAAATCTGAGTCTCTGCAATCAATCGAGATTTGGTGTAAAGCATCTTGAAGGGTCTGATGAGGACATTCGGTTTTACACAAGGTAAGTTAGGTCCATGACCATGTCTATGAAAAATTGTTTTGACATCAATACTTTCCAACAAATTAGAATATTGTGAAAAAGTTTATTTATTTCAGGAATTCAACTTAAAATGTGAAACTAATATATTGCATTCTCATTGCATGCAAAATGACATATTTCAAGCCTTTATTTGTTATAATTTTGAGGATTATGGCTTAATGTGTGATTTCATGTAATATTCTAATTTTCAGAAATTTTGATTCCACAAGCTGTAAGCCATAATCCTCAAAATTATAACAAATAAGGGCTTGAAATATCCCACTTTGCATGCAATGAATCTATATATTAGTTTAACATTTTAAGCTGAATTCCTGAAATAAATAAACTTTTTCACGATATTCTAATTTGTTGGAAAGAGTCTGTATGTTTACCATTATATCGAATTTAATTTGAGGTTAAATTAACCAAACATAATTGTTCCATTGCTAGATTTGCATCATACCAGCACTTCCAGGCCTTTTGGCAACTTGTGGAGTCAGCTGCGAATACCAAGATGGTGCGGGTCACCAGTGCAGCCGGTGCAACTCAACACAGATCAACAGTAAGCTATATCATCAGGTTTTCGTAGATTAATTCATATTTACTAATATATATATATATATATATAACGTTATATCACAGATCAACAGTAAGCTATGTCAACAAGTTTTTGTAGATTAATGCATATTTTATATATATATATATATATATATATATATATATATATATATATATATATACTAAACCCCCACCCAGCTGCATTCTGCACACTTAAGGCTACAATGAGAGATGTTCTCTAAAGAGCTGGGTTTTCAAAAAATTCCTGAAGACCTACCTCTTCAGAGAACATCTCCTCTCATAGCACTACTTACAAGTAGTTTTGCTAGCACGTACCACCTGTCTAGAACTGACACACACCTGTTTAAAATAAGCACTCACTGATGCACTTATTCCTACTGTACTCTACCTTTTTTAAATAGTCCTAGAATTGTTGAGAGAATTGCTTTAAAACTTAAAACAATTCCATGTTTACCATGGTGTTAGTCGCTTTGGTTACAAATGCGTCAGCCAAATGCAATGTAATGGTATCACAGTAACATTCATTATCACAATGAATCACAGTACAAAGGTGAATCATGTTACATAGTTCTGACCCATTTAAGTTCCATCTTTGTTTCATTAGCTTGTGTATCTACTCTTAAGTAGTAAAAATGTAACTGTCATTTTACTTTTGCTAATATAATTTCATTTTCTATAATCTCTTTAACAGAAACTTGCGCCCATAGACGAGTTACTTCTGTTCCTAATGCACCTCTCCGTTGGCCTATGTCTCCGTGATCTTGCCACCCGTTTCGGTATCCACCGCACCACTGTCAGCAGAATTATAACGACCTGGACACACTTTCTGTACCACCTTCTTGGTTCCATCAGGCTGTGGCTACCAAAAGAGGTTGTACAAGCTCACTTACCACCAGAGTTTTCCCCATACGCCGACACACAAGTGGTGCTGGACTGTACAGAAATATTTTGTCAAACACCGTCATCTCTTGTTCTGCAAAGTGAGGTGTTCTCAAATTACAAGTCCCACACCACTTTCAAGGCCATGATTGGCATTGCCCCCCACGGTCCCATCACCTTTGTCTCTCCACTGTATGCAGGTTCTATGAGTGATAGGGAAATTTTCAGAATTTCAGGGATTACAAAATTACTCACGGCTGACATGGCAATTATGGTAGACAAGGGGTTTCTTGTTGATAGTCTTGTACCTTGCAAAGTGTACCGGCCTGCTTTTCTGTCAAAGAAAACTCAGATGAGTAAACAGGATGTTGAACAAACACAGTCCATCGCCCGTTTGCGGGTTCACGTTGAAAGGTGTATCAGGAGAGTTAAAGAGAATAAACTGTTTGATAAACTTATTCCCTTATCTGTGTGTGGGAGTATTGATCAACTGTTCAGTGTGGCTTGCTTCTTGGTAAACTACCAAAATGGACCCCTTGTCAAGGCATGGGCAACTCAACAGTGAAAATCTAGACTGGCGTGTGACTTTTTTTTCTATGAGCTTCATATACTGCTTATATATTTTGTCATTTACTATGCTGTTTGTTTTTTTGTATCTTGTGATATACCTTTCAGAAAACTGTCTGAAATATGACCATGTTTACATTTGTCATTTACACTGCCAGGAGAAACACAAATACATGAGTTAATTCAGAGATTTATTATACAAAGACAAGCTGTCATACTACACTCAACAATTTAATGGATCCATGTATAGATTTGTAATGATGAACTATGTAAATAAAAATTGTGGTGAAACATTTGAAATTTTGTATGAGTTATGAGTTTGTAGATAATTAGTCCACATAAAACGGTACTCAATAGTATTTTAATGCTTTGCACTTCTGGTTGGATGTCAACTGCATTTCATTCATTGCTAAATCACAATAAAGTTGAATCTAATTTAATAACTACTAGGGGTGTAACGATACCCTCATTTCACAATTCGATACATATCACAATACTGAACTCATGATACAATATTATTGCAATACTCTTAAGACATGTGATAAAAGGATAACAAAAAATGTAGTTGACTAAAATGCTAACTTTAATATTACATTGTGGGTTTAAATTAAGAGGCTAAGATTTATTGTGGCACGATATATTGTTACACCCCTAATAACTACTAATAATAACAAAAGGCACCTTGTAAAGGTTTGTTGTTTATGTACATACATGCGCATTTCTTAAAGAGAAATATTTACATTAAGATTGATTTTCACAAACACATGTTTTGGGAGGTGGGTTGATTTTAAATTTTCATGCAAGATGATAAATAAAAGTAGAAATAGAAATAATCTCCCTTCTCCCTGATGACGGCAGCAACCTCTGGGTCCCTGTAGATTCTTTGACTGATCATATCCTCCTCCGCAAACACAACGAAATCGCACCAGTCCATGCCTGTTAGCAGGAGTTGTCCTTGCACCTGCCAGTAATAATTGTGTTGCTTTTTTAGATTCATGGTGCCATTGTGAAGCTTTAGGTATTTACAGTCAACATAACTTTTTATGTTGGGGCATTTTACTTCCACCAGGCCAAAGGTTGGGTTCTCTGTTGGGTCAAAAACAACCCCGTCAGGGGAAGACCCTAACCAGGGGGCATCGGGGTGTACAACGAAGCCACATGGCCAGTAGTTAGTGTTCTTTGCTTTGCAATATTCTTGAATGGCAAGTGGCTCCAATGCCAGACCTCTCTTCATCAAAGCCGTTTGTGCCACTCCCCTAATCATTCTTTCAGCAAGCTGTTCCGCTGAACTCAGACTACGAACATGACATACCTCCCTGAAGTGAGATGATGTTACTCTCATCCTTCTGACTTGGTGCCACTCTGTGGACATACTCTGCTCCCTTGTTGATTCTTCTATTTTCCTTGCTGTATCCAAGGAAGTATGCAGAGATTGCATATGCAGCTGCTGGTGGTGACTGCACACAAACTGGCATGTAGTGGGCTCCAGTTTGTAGCCATCTAAAGGCAGAGGTGGGGGTGGAGGAGCACCAGTGTGAAGAAGAATAATGCGGCTGACTGGCACTGGCTGCTGGTATGAAATCGGGCTGCCCTCCTGAACTTTTCCCAGAGCTGACTCAACCAACGGGACATCAGCACTGATGGACATTGTGGTAATGAGAGGCGCTATGTCTGATGGAAAGCCTTCATAAGCTTCCTCCACCTTCAGGACATCAGGATCAGGCAGATCCCCCCGCATCGCTTTGTAGAGCGTGCTCCTATGTAGAGTTGCATATTTGCATAATTCCACTATGCACATTTATATTTAAACAACCATAATCATATTAGTTAAAGGACAAGTTCGGGATTTTACACTTAAAGCCCTATTTTCAGATAGTTTCTGATTAAATATAATTGTTAAGAATGACATTTGGACAGATGCTGCTGATCCGAGAATTTTAGGTTTCTGTGGTAGCACTTCTCACCCATATAATGTACCCAATGGACCACTAAAACAATCCTTCCTTAAAACGCATTAAACTTTCGTTTACAAAGACGTGACACTCACCGAGTCATCAGGGCAGTTCACAGCATCTGTCCAAATTTCAATCTTAACAATTATATTTCATCAGAAACTATCTGAAAATAGGGCTTTAAGTGTAAAATACCAAACTTGTCCTTAATTCTAAATGAGCAAGACATACTGGACATACCTGACACCATTCGCTACCGTCCTCTGTTTGGGCTTTGTAGACAGCACCACCATGTCACTCACACGGCCCGGCTTCACACCCTACCAATAATAAATGAAAAGGCATTTCAGGGATCACAGAATAGGACTATAGGCAAAACTATTTTAATAAGTATTTATCGTAATCATGGCATTGCTTTGTTTAAAAGAAAAGTTAATAACATTTCATGTTTGGATATTGTTTATGGGACAACTGGACCAATCAAGTAAACTGTGAAGATAGTGGTTTGGAATATCATTAAACATGATCACTTAATAAAAAACATATTGTAGTATGTGTTAGTGTATTATGTGTATATGTTTTTATTAAATAATATTTAAAAAAAAACATTGTAAAAAATCCCATTCAATGTTTTTTAAAAGAAGTCTGCTCACCAAGGCTGCAGTTCTTTGATAAAAAAATATTGTAAAAACTATAATATTGGGAAATATTAATAAAATTTAAAATAGCTGTTTTGTATGTGAATATATAGTAAAGTGTAATTTATTCCTGTGATCAAAGCTGAATTTTCAGCATCTTTACTATGGTATTCAGTAGTAGTACTCTAGTATTCAGTGTCACATGATCCTTCACAAATCAGTATAATATGATGATATGTCGCTCAAGAAACATTTCATATTATTATTACATAAATATTGCTTAAGCATGGAATTATGCTGCTTAAAGTTTACCATAGTTCTTGGTTTGTGCCAACGCTGTTCGCTCTCTGTGCAGCTCAAAACAGGTGGTACAGCTGTGATGTTTAACTGTGAGTAATGTGCAGTCTGATACAGTAATGCAACATTATGATTGCATAAGGCTCTGCCAGCCACACAGGAGCACTCGGCCTCATAGAGCTGAACAGGGGTGGAGTCTTCAAAGACAATCTTTTAAAAAACAAAACAGTGTGTTATAATCAGCAGAGATCACAAACTGATCAGATATCTCAAAGTCAAAGGTGAATTTTGCATTCTTTTTCAAGTTAGCTACTATGAGTTAGAAAATGAGGTTACTAAGTAAGTAAATTAAACAGAACACAATATAAACAGCAAAGCAACTGTCTTAACAACCAGCTTCTGGGGTTTCATATAGGAATGGTAGGTCTACTAGAACACTAATAGGGCAGGCAAGTGTCATCTAGAGTTACTTACTTCGAACGTTTGGCTAGCTAGATAGTTGTCTAAGATGTTCAACTTGTAAGGGAAGCATGTTTGCCAGTTTAACCCATCATTGCCAAATTGTAGCCCCAGAACATAACTGGAACAGAACTGGTTGGATCAGACAAACAACTGAACTGTCTTTCATCCTACTCTGATGATGTGAGGTTTCTCATGTTTCCTCAAAGATCTATGACAGGTAGCACGGATGCTGACTCTCCCTGTCTGTAGGTCTTTACTTGATACTGGGGATAACCACATACTGTCAATACATGTAACTGAACAACACAAGTTATTCGTATATATTTAATTATGTCAGATAGTAAAAATAAAGTATAATACACCACATGTGACTAAACTAACTAAAATAAACCGTTTAATAAGTATTTAGTAAAGGTTAGCATCATCGCTAACGTTAGCATAACTTACCTTCATAATTGTCAATGAATGAAGAGACGTATATTTTGAAACCTTTTTCCCTCTTGCTCTTCGGAGCCGATGATGACGCTTGAATTATTCTCTGTACGTCGTTTATAGTTATCCTTGGCAGATGCTGAAGGGATCTGGTAAAGAAAGCCATGTTTATCTGGTACCTGACTGTTATCGGCGTCGTCGATTAAGCTAGTGTAACGTTAGACCGGAAATGCCCTCGCCCACCAGTGACGTCTGACAATCATGGAACGTTGGTAAAATCAACTAGCGAATTGACCCCCCAGCGTGAGTTTTTCAAGGCGACCGTTATTTCGAATCTGTCACTTTATGGTTTCCATGGTGACGCGTCACTGCTTGTCACGTGACACAGCGCAACCACAACACAGCGCTGAATGAATGATGATCTGCTTTTATGTAATTTTTCCTTTTTTATTCTAAATATTCATTACTTTAACTTACATATGTGTTGAGTCTCTTTTCTGTCTCTGCTTACTGAAAAAGGTGTATACATTTTATAAGCTACCATTGACTAAACATTGGGGATTAGTCTACAATAACTACAAATTCATTTAATATATTCCTTCTGGAGATTCCCGAATGTTTTGTTCAAATATTTGACTTGCTGTATCCACATTATAAAATAGGATCTACAGATGTACACTACTCTGCATTGTGAAAAGCCAGTGTCAAGGTCCAGCACACTTCTGAATGATTGGTGACAGTTTTCATAATTACTTTAACAATGGTGTGTGTCACTTTACAATAGTTTGTGGCATTTTCTCTCATGCTAGTTTACAATTATTTGAAATACCTGATTGGTAAGTGTCAATTTGTGGTGCACAAACAACATACTACTGCTTACACTTTAATAAGAACATTTTACTAAAATGGCTAAATAGTTTCTATATTCTTGTATAGTTACAAATGACAGCTTAACTGTCCTATACAAATATAAATAAATGTGTTATCATAACAACTGTATTTACAATATGTAGGTAAATACATTGTAAAAATTATTATAAAAAAAGAACCATAGTAAATGCATACAACAGACCACGATATTAAAAATATGGTGAAGCCCAATGTTTCTGTAGCTACCTTAATGTATCATTATAACATACGTATTAAGTATGATGTTTCGTGTGTAATAAAAGTATAGCCTACCGTTTCGTGTCTAAGCAAATTACGCTCCAAAACGCGTTACTCGGTTTAGAACGTAAGCTCCGCACCTCACTTCCGGTTCTGGCGCTGGTGTTAGAACGTAAGCTCCGCCCCTTACTTCCGGTTCTGGCGCTGGTGTTAGAACGTAAGCTCCGCCCCTTACTTCCGGTTCTGGCGCTGGGGTTCTGAAACTGGTGGTGCTGCGGGTCTGCAGCTGGATACTATAGGAGTTATGGAAGAATGACTTGATTTGAGGCAATTGTTATTGTTTTGGCAGTTTAGAGCATTTTGAATGATATTATTTAAGTTTATTTAGATAGGGACAGATACAAAAACATAGATAAACATAAACAGTCATCTGATTGTATGCATCATAGAGTTTTTAGCTAAAGCTAATTCACAACACTTGTCCCTAGAATGTGAAATTAACCGCTGTGAGACGCTTAAACCAGAAAATCTCAATATTAGTGAACAAAAACAATTTCTAAAGCTAGGTCTTCTAAACATTAGATCGCTTACACCTGATGCGGTTATTGTAAATGAAATGGTCTCAGATAATAGCTTCGATGTACTCTGCCTTACTGAAACCTGGCTTAAATCGAATGATTATTTCGGTCTTAATGAGTCTACTCCCCCAGGATACTGTTATAAGCATGAGCCCCGTCTGATTGGTCGTGGCGGCGGTGTTGCAACAATCTATAGAGATATTCTTAATGTTACTCAGAAAACAGGTTACAGGTTTGATTCGTTTGAAGTACTTGTGCTAAATGTGACGCTCCTAGATGTAAGAAAGAAATCCCTATTATCTCTAGCCTTGGCTACTGTATAGACCTCCAGGGCCTTACGCCGCGTTATCGACCAGGCAGAACAATCCTTCCAACCACTGTAGATAGATTCTTGAATAGCTTACCTGATCTATCTCAGCTCCTCAGTGAACCCAAACTAACAGATGAACTAGAGGAAATGACTAGCAATATGAGCACCATTTTCTCTAGTACATTAGAAATTGTTGCACCAATTAGATTAAAAAAGGTTAGAGAGAAAACTAAAGCACCATGGTACAACAGTGCTACGCATGTTATCAAGAGAGAAACTCGTAACTTAGAGCGCAAATGGAAACAAACTAATTTAGAGGTCTTTAGAATCGCGTGGAAAGACAGCATGTCACGTTATAAAAAGGCTCTAAAAGCAGCCAGGGCTGAGCATCTCCGCAAACTAATAGAAAACAACCAAAATAATCCAAGGTTTTTATTTAACACCATGGCTAGATTAACAAATAAACAGACATCACCTGACCAAAATATTCCATTACATTTTAATAGTAATGATTTCATGAATTTCTTCACTGAGAAAATAGAAAGCATCAGAAACACAATTACAAATGTACAATCTTTGACAGCGTCTTATGATTCAGCCTCAATTATCGCCCCTCAAGAACAACTACAGCGCTTTACAACTATAGGACAGGAAGAGCTAAATAAACTTATTACTGCATCTAAACCAACAACATGTTTATTAGATCCAATACCCAGTAAACTACTGAAAGAAGTGTTACCTGTAGTGGAAGAGCCTCTTCTCAATATTATTAACTCGTCTCTATCTTTAGGACATGTTCCAAAAACATTCAAGCTGGCAGTTATAAAACCTCTTATTAAGAAACCACAATTAGATCCAAATAACCTAGCAAATTACAGACCCATTTCAAATCTTCCATGTCTAAAATACTAGAAAAAGTTGTGTCCGCTCAATTGTGCTCTTTCTTGCAAGAAAACGATATCTATGAAAAATTTCAGTCAGGATTCAGGCCACATCATAGCACAGAAACTGCACTCGTTAAAATTACAAATGATTTACTTTTAGCTTCTGACCAAGGCTGTATCTCAATACTAGTTTTACTCGATCTTAGTGCTGCGTTTGACACTATAGATCATAAAATACTCTTAGATCGACTTCAAAATTACACTGGTGTACAGGGACAGGCATTAAGCTGGTTTAGATCGTACCTATCAGACCGTTACCATTTTGTCCATTTAAATGGGGAAAAATCAAAGATAACGTCAGTAAATTATGGAGTGCCGCAAGGATCTGTATTAGGCCCTCTGCTATTCTCAATTTATATGCTGCCACTTGGTAATATTATAAGAAAACATGGAATAAGTTTCCACTGTTATGCTGATGACACTCAATTATATATTTCATCACGACCAGATGATAACACTAAATTATCTAAAATTACAGTGTGTTAAAGATATAAAATATTGGATGACGTGTAATTTTCTTCTATTAAATTCAGATAAAACAGAGGTATTACTGATTGGTCCAAAAAACTGCCCACAAAACCTCTTACAATACAACCTTAATCTAGAAGGATGTCCTGCTACTTTATCATCTACAGTAAAATACCTGGGTGTCATACTAGACCGCAACTTGTCTTTTGAAAATCATATCTGTCTTCTTAGATTTGAAGAAAGCCTTTGACTCTGTTAACCATCAGATTTTAATATCCAGGTTGTCTCAATTTAACATCTCTGATCAAGCACTTTTATGGTTTAAATCCTACCTGTCCCACAGGAAACAGTATGTGGTAGTAGATGGTGTCAAATCTCCTTGTTTAGATTCTGGAGTTGGTGTCCCGCAGGGGTCTGTTCTTGGGCCGGTTCTGTTTTCTCTTTTTATCAATAACCTACCAAATTCATGTCCAAACGTCTTCTCGCAGATGTATGCGGATGACGCAATAATTTACACTCAAGCAAAAACGATCCAACAAGCAGCTGTTGACCTCACAGCTGCCCTTTCTCATGTGCAGGACTGGCTCAGGAATTCATGCCTCATGTTGAACACCAAAAAAACTGTTTGCATGTACTTCTCAAAACGCCATGTCAACATAAGCAGCTCAAATGTCTTCCTGAATGGAGAGGAACTTCACCTGGTCTCAGAATTTAAATACCTTGGGGTAGTCCTTGATTCAACACTCTGCTTTAAAAGTCATGTAAAAAAAGTAGCAAAGGTTGTCAAATTTAATCTTCAAAATTTTTGGCACATTCGAAATAATTTAACTATGGATGCTTCTAAAACATATTTTTATTCGATGATTATTTCTCATTTTGATTACTGTCTGACTACCTGGTCTCTTGCTTGCCCCACAACACTTAAAACCATAGAAAGTCTATATAAAAAGGCATTAAAAACATTAGATAAAAAAACGTTATCCCACCATCACTGTCAAGTTCTAAAAAAACATAAATTATTGGATTTTCAAAATATGATTAACTTGAAAATGGTCTGTCTGATTTACAAGGTCCTTCACTCTCTTGCTCCGCTACCTCTGAAAGATTTTATTAAATTTAAAGACAGTTCTCTGAGGACCACGCAAGCCTCTACCAGAGGAGACGTGATAATATCTCACAGGCGCACCACCTTCGGTCAGACGGTCCTGTCTGTCCGGGGTGGGAACCTGTGGAATAGTCTTCCTCTAACACTAAGAGAATGTACTACATATAGCTATTTTAAGGTCCAATTGAAGAAATGGCTATGGGCAAATCAAAGTTGCACACATTAGTATGTTTTGTCTTTTTTTTTTTTTTTTTTTTTTTTTTTTTTTTTTAATGTGTATATGGATGAGTGTTGTAAAGTTGAATATAGTCTTGTGTGAATATTGTATATAGGATTTAGCTAAATTATAAATTGACTGTAGATGTAAATTTTATTCTGCAATGTTTTTGTGAGCTTTTTTGTGAGCTGTGTGATTCTAGCCCGTGGGACTACGGATGGAAATTAGCCCTCGGCTATAATCCGGCATGTTTACATGCATGTTTTACATGTTTTGTTCATTAACATGCACTGTCCCAATCAAATAAAGTAAAAAAAAAAAAAAAAAAAAAAATATTTCAAATGTCACAAGAACAGCCTTTTTCCACCTTAGAAACATTGCTAAGCTACGTAACATGCTCTCTGTTTCTGATGCAGAAAAGTTAGTTCACCTTAGACACCTGTCCCGAGATAACTCAAATAGAGTTCGTCAGCTCCAGTTATGTATCCAGCCTCTCATGGAGACTTCAGATGCCCCAACGCCTGTGATGAGACGACTCGACGCCTGTGCCGAGACGACCCAACGCCGGCGATATGTTATGCCCTAAATTTATGATTAACTAACTGTATTTTTGTTTGTACATTTTTGAAATGCATTTTCTGTAAAGCTGCTTTAAAACAATATGTATTGTGAAAAGCGCTATACAAATGAATTGAATTGAATCCATTACTCAAAAGTATTCTGAAAACATATTTACTATGCGTTTTGTGGCATTATTTCAGACACTTTAATTTTTAGTTTTTTGAATAACCATGTGTGGTGAGGTGTGAGTATGAAGTGAGCTTTTATTTTTTTGCTTTCCTTATAGGCAGGGCCGGATTAAGAGTTCAGAGGCCCCTGGGCACAATGACTTGTAGGACCCCCCCCCCCCCCCTTTAACTTAATATACAAATGAAATAAACAGTGCTTTATTTTTTCAGCTACAGTATGTGTATTTAACAGCATTGAAGAAAGTCATTAAATTATATGAAATATGAAAATAAAACACAACATAGACTTCACTGTATAAATTGTACATTGATTCTTATTAAAGCTACTATTAAAGTTCTCAGTCAAGAGTGAGGGGTTTGCTCTTTGTATTTTGTTGTTTTATTAACAGGGAAATTTTTAATTGTCATCATTTAGCCTACTCTCTCAAGCCGTTTCAAACCCAAATAAGTCTCCCTTTTCTGTTGAAAATAAAAGTTATTTGGAAGAATGTGGGTGACCAAACAGTTAATGTACCCCAGTGACTTTCATAATAGTTTTTTTCCTACTATGGTAGTCAATGGGGACCAGCAACCGCCCGGTTAGCCACACTCCTCAAAATATCTTCTTTTGTGTTCAGCACAAGAAATAAATTAATACATGTATGGAACAACATTAGAGTGAGTGAGTAAATAATGACATAATTTTTATTTGTGGGTAACTATCCCTTTAAGGACAAGCGGATGCATGTTTACTATTAGGGCTACTGTCACTTTAAGATCTGCTCGCAACGAGTCTAATATACACGCATTTGACAAGCAGATTTGTTTCTTATTTTCTTATTTTTCTTATCATAACCAACTTTGTTTATGTAAACCTTGTGTGTATTTGACAGTATTAGCGCAATAAGACTCAAAAGATAACTTAGTTCAGTAACGGGCGCTGTTAGACAGGCTTTTAGTGCTTGTGCGCGTCGGGTGTTTGCGCTCAGAAGCGCCCGTTAGAACAGCGCATCAGCAGCGAACGACATGTTTAACCGGCAAGGCTTTAAAGCACATGCAAATAATTATTTTTTATAAACTACAGTGTCCCGTTCCTCTGCATTTCATGTGAATATACGTCGCGCTGTACAGTATGTTGAGACGGAGGCGCCAGAACTGCAAACTGATAGAATGCACGATCACTACGATATTTCTTCAAAAGCAGATCGTGGAGACATTTTAATCATAATATTTGACATAATATTTGACGTTGCCCAGGGCCCCTTAGATGTCCTGGGCCCCTGGGCAATTGCCCAGTTGCCCTAATGGTTAATCCGGCCCTGCTTATAGGCCACTTCCAGCCGGGGGTGCCCAATGTAGATGTCCTCCAGCCCTGTATGGTCACGTTGATGAATGTGTTTTCTTTTGTAATTTACTGTTGCCGTTATTGACATCTCAACTTTTCGATCTATTTCTTTGTAAATTATTGTGGGTATGTTAATTAGTATTTTGTCTAATGCTCCGTTGAGGGGTGGTTTTAGAGTGTGACTGTTATAATAAAATATCCTTTTGTAGAACCCATGACTCTGCCCAGTTACTTGCTGATAACGAACCTGTGTGCTCTGAGTAGATAAAAGCCGGTGGCTTGTAATTCATTCTTAGGGTGCAAGTCCCTAGGTGGCGTAGTCGACAACCAAAAATTATATTAAGAATCATTCTTCAGGTAGGCTGACTTCCGCCGTGCCGGTAACCTCCCGGTCATAAACACATGCATAAACATTATTCTCTCAAAAATACAAACATGTACATGCATGTTGCTCACATATTATGGTAGCCCTGTTTGTGATAAATAGAGTGTAATTACACCTTTGCCATTAAGAAACCCACTCTAAATCCAGCACATCTAGAAAATTACAGACCGGTATCCCTTCTTCCATTCGTCGCAAAAACACTTGAATGAGTTGTTTTCAACCAGATCTCCTCCTTTCTTACGCAGAACAACCTCTTGGACAACAATCAGTCTGGCTTCAAAAGCGGACACTCAACTGAGACTGCTCTGCTCTCAGTAATTGAAGCTCTGAGACTGACAAGAGCAGCTTCCAAGTCCTCAGTTCTCATCCTGCTGGATCTGTCTGCTGCCTTTGACACAGTTAACCACCAGATCCTCCTGTCAATCCTAAAGATGAAGGGCATCTCGGGAACTGCACTCCTGTGGCTCAAGTCTTATCTCTCGGATAGGTCTTTTAGGGTGTCATGGAGGAGTGGGGTGTCTAAGACCCAACATCTAGCTACTGGTGTGCCTCAGGGCTCAGTGCTTGGACCACTTCTCTTCTCCATCTACATGACATCACTAGGATCTGTGATTCAGAAACATGGCTTTTCCTATCACTGCTACGCTGATGACACACAACTCTACCTCTCATTCCAGCCTGATGATCCGACGGTAGCCGCTCGCATCTCAGCCTGCCTGACAGACATTTCTGGCTGGATGAAAAGCGTCTGCTAAATGACTAAATGTAAAATGACTAAATGAAGGATCACCACCTTCAACTAAAACCTTGCGAAGACAGAGCTACTTGGAATCCCGGCTAACCCAGTAGCTATTTCATAACAACTTCACAATTCAGCTAGGCTTGTCATCCATAACTCCATCAAGATCAGCCAGGAACCCTGGAGTTGTAATTGATGACCAATTGAATTTCACAGACCACATTGCTAGCACTGCCCGGTCATGCAGATTTGCCTTGTACAACATCAGAAGGATCAGGTCCTTCCTTTCAGAGCATGCTACACAACTCCTTGTTCAGGCGCTTGTTCTATCCAGACTGGACTATTGTAATGCTCTCCTGGCTGGTCTCCCAGCTTGCACTGTCAAACCTCTGCAACTGATCCAGAATGCTGCAGCTAGAGTGGTCTTCAACGAGCCGAAAAGAAAGCACACGTCACGCCTCTCCTCACAAAATTGCACTGGTTGCCGGTTGCTGCTCGCATCAAATTCAAGTCACTGATGTTTGCCTACAGAACAACCACTGGCACTGCTCCCTTATACCTTAACTCATTACTTCAGACTTATGTGCCATCCAGAAACTAGCGCTCTGCAAGCGAGCGGCGTCTTGTGGTGCCATCTCAAAGAGGCACGAAATCTCTTACTCGGACCTTTACCATGACTGTTCCCTGCTGGTGGAATGATCTGCCTAACTCAGCCAGAGCTGCTGAGTCCGTAGCCATTTTTAAGAAACTGCTGAAGACGTATCTTTTTCGGCAGCAAATGATCCAGTAATACTAACACTTTCTCCTCTATTCTATCTGAAAAAAAAAAAAATACTACGTTAGATTGAACTGCGAAGGGTCATAACACTTACATACTGTTGTCCTACTGCTAGTTTAATTGCTTCTATTGTTCTCATTTGTAAGTCGCTTTGTATAAAAGCGTCTGCTAAATGAATAAATGTAAATGTGTCGTAGTGATGACGGACGTGCAATCGCGCGACTCAAGAAAGTTTGTGTTCGTCATCAACAAAGAACGAAAAAAATGTCTGCAAACTGGAACGAAGCCGAGACCAGGAGCTCCTCACTATCCGCACTGAATCTCAGATCGTTTGCCAGCTCTGTGGAATGGTACGCAATGCGTTAGTGAACATGTTTTTGACGCGTACTTTACACGTCTCATCCTGACGTCACGTGTCTTTACGGGATCTTACTGGGATGTGTGTGAACGCACTCACAGATCCCGGAAAATCACTGGCAGTGTGAATGAACCAAAGTCAAACAATCCCGGGTCAATCCCAGGTCACATTATCCGTGTATTTTCCGGAATCTCTTTGTGAAAGGGGCCGGAGATTTACTACAGATGGGCAGACAGACAGAAAAAACGAAAACTCCGGGTTACGAGTGAACGCTGGCGCGCATGGTTGCCGCTACTCCCCGGTGTCTCTGTTTGTTTGTATTCGTCTTATGTTTCGTGTGCTACTTCAAACGTTACTGTGCGGCGCTGGTCTGAGCCCTGTTTCCCTGGAGGCTTATTTCGTGCTGGATTATTAGGCCCGGTCAGGAGGCCTGCTACGCATATTGACTGGTACCTAAACGTGGAATTATTTCACTCACCTGCTTGGATTGCTTGGCTCGGTCAAGACTGCTAAGTGTTCGCCAAACTGACGGGCAGCTGCTGCATCTCTCCTTTTCCCTGTTCTGCTTTATGCGAGCCCTCTCAGGAGTGATCCACTAACACTGTTCGTTGGTAAGTCTCTGCTTGCTTTGTAAGATAGTTTTTTGCCTATTTGAACTGTTGTTGCTACTCGAGGGGATTGGCCACCTCCGTTGCTGGTCCCTTAGAGTGCAAAGTGGTTGCCCTGTTGGCTAACGTGTAAAGCTTACAGAGGTCTGAGTGCGGCGCTATTTGCTGTTGTGTTTGGTACACTTGTTTGGACTGAACTGGATGGTGTTCTACTCATACCCCTTCCTAATGTATGTAACAATCGTGACGCTGCTCTGGTTTCTTGTCTATGGGCCAGAATACTTACGCTACGGAGAGCCTAATTATTCGCACGGGCTCCTCTATGACTCTAGCATGGCATTAAGATACTCGTCAACCTATCTCCACCTCGGGAACAAAGTCTATAAAATTCCAGATGTTCTTCGTGCACACCAACATCTCGGTCTGCTGCGGCGTCCCAAATATTTACACAGAGGCTCCGGTCGGAAGTTTGCTCGCTACCACCACTCAAACAACATCGATTCACTGTGGAGTCTGTCTTGTAGAGAAACGTGGCCTGTTGCGGGGCGAACTGCCGACGTGGAAAACTTACACTTCATAAAGCTGCTAAAAACCTCCCTTGACTACCCTGCCTCTAGAAATGTGCAGTTTGGTTTGCTTAATGTGCGTTCTCTTAACAAAAAAGCACCTTTTATCAATGATGTCATTACTGATGCTGGTATTGATTTATTTTGTTTAAAGGATAATTCCGGTATTTAACACCTTGAGTCTATATTGTAGTTTGTTTTGGATGAACAAGAGTGGTGGACAACATTTGTTTGACAATGGTTCCTCTCTCGAGTTTTTGACTAGAATAGAATTGGCCATGGACCCATTTAACATTGGAGTCAATGGTCATGTCCGAAAATGTCATTAAAACAGCCAATAATGTTTGTTTACAAAACTGTTAAACTCACCGAGTGGTTAGTGGTGTTCGTTGATGATTATAAACAATATATCGTCGCAATATATGATTCCAATCCGTTTATTTAGCTATAGTGGAACTATTTTTTTCAGACACTTCAACCGTGTAACTTCCGCTCAATATTGGAATCTGAAGCGTTAGCACACTTCCGACAACTTGATGGCGATAACCGATGTTTATGTCTTGCGGGACACTCACGGTCACAGTCGAGTTCAACTTCATATTGCACTGGTCAGTGGTCACGTCTTTCAATATGGTTAGAATTTGTGCTGTCAAAAACTGCGGTAAAGTTCCTAAAAAAATTATTGTTTATTTCGCTTACTCTCCCGGAGCACAGTTGCTCTGCTCGCTAGCCTTATGAGAAAGGGAAGCGAGCAAAAAGACTACATCGACCAAATGTAAACAGCCCCCTTTCAGTTTCCGGTAGCGCATTTATATTAACGAGCACTCAGTCCTTCAACAGAATTCAATGGGATTTTACAAAATGATGAATAAAACACGACAGAAACTGTATTTCGCAACACTTTTTGTTTCTGGAACATCAACTAACATCACTAATCACTCAGTGAGTTGCACAGTTTTGAAAACTAATGTTTAAAGTTGTTTTAATTACATTTTCGGACATGACCATTGACTCCAATGTTAAATGGGTCCATGGCCAATTCTTTTATAGTCAAAAACTCGAGAGAGGAACCATTGTCAAAAAAATTTTGTCCACCACTCTTGTTCATCCAAAACAAACTACAATATAGACTCAAGGTGTTAAATACCGGAATTATCCTTTAACTGAAACTTGGCAGATACCAAATGATTTTATTACATTGAATGAAGCTACTCCTCCTGGTTATGAGTTTGTTGCTAAGCCATGTTTAACTGGCCGGGGAGGTGGCCTTGCTGTGGTCTTCTGCTCCAGCTATAGGGTTGTGTCAGTGCCCGTGCATGATTATTCATCATTTGAATGTCTAGCCATGAAATTCACTGCTGGGTTACCACTCCTGTTATCACTTGTTTATCGGCCTCCAAAAATGTCTTCTGCTTTTATTAAGGAATTTTCTGAATTATTCTCATCTGTTAGTCCTATGTACTCATCCATTCTGGTGCTTGGTGATTTTAATATACATGTAGATTCTGGAAACTGTAATTTTGCTGAACAATTTCGGAATCTGTTAGACTGTTTTGACCTCACTCAGCATGTCGATTTCCCTACCCATTCAAAAAGCCATATATTAGATCTTGTCTGCACCGCCGGCATCATGCCAACTAAGTTGTGTCCTAAAGATTTTTCTGTGTCTGACCATAGAGCCATTATGTTCAATCTTGCTGTTCCTGAGCCTCTCTTTCGCCAACGTGCCTCTCGCTCCATCACATATAGGAACACAAAGAACATTACTACAGCTGCTCTGTTACACACCTTTAAATTCAAAATCCATCCTAGAATCACTGGATGTTGGTGTTGATGACTTAGTCCTGCTGTACAACACACATCTTGCTGACTCTCTCAATCTTCTTGCACCCCTTAAGACACGCCTTGTTTCCTTTACTCACTCTGCCCCATGGTTCACACCTGAGCTTCGCAAGATGTAGGCGGCTGGACTTCAGCTAGAGCGACTTAGTCGGAAGACTGGCCTAACTGTCCATGCCCTGGAATACAGTGATCATGTCTCCACTTACAAAGAGTCTCTTAATCAGGCTAAGACCATGTATTACACCACCATCATTAACAGAGGTTATAACAATCCAAGAGCCCTCTTCTCCACTATTAATAAATTAACCCAACCTATTAAACCTTTCCCATTTACCCCATCCACCAAACTCTGTTGTGAATTCCTTGAATTCTTTCACAGCAAAATTAACTTGATCTACGAACAGATTCAGACAACCCAGACCACTCAAGATGATGTCCCCCTCTCCCCCTGTCCAACACTAAACAGATCCTTTTCTGCCTTTTCATCTGTTGATGAACAGGATATCTTAGACCTTGTCAGTAAGTCTAGGCCTACCACCTGCCTCCTTGACCCTATGCCCACCCCACTGGTTAAGGTCTGCCTACCTGTCCTCTGCCCCCTCATGGTACAAATAATAAACTCTTCCCTCTCTCTGGGCTCCATTCCTCTGTCTCTCAAAACAGCAGCTATCACTCCTGTTTTGAAAAAGCCTGGGGCAGCCGCAGAGGATTATAAGAACTATCGCCCCATCTCTAATCTTCCATTCATTGCAAAGCTCCTTGAAAGTACAGTTGCCAAACAGCTCCAAGAGTACCTCAAATGTAATGTTTTTTGGGAAAAGTTTCAGTCTGGTTTCAGGGCCATGCACAGCACTGAGACAGCCCTGGTTAAGGTAGTCAATGACCTGCTGTTAGTTGCTGACTCTGGCCATGTCAGTCTTCTCATTCTGCTCGACCTCACAGCTGCCTTTGACACTGTTTGCCATAATTATCTACTTTCTCGATTGGAGACCTTGCTTGGTTTCACTGGTGTTCCACTGTCCTGGTTCAAATCATACCTCACTGACAGACAACAGTTTGTTTCAATTGGGAATTTCAGATCTCCAAATTCATCTTTCTCACATGGTGTCCCCCAGGGTTCTGTCCTAGGCCCCCTGCTTTTCATAATCTACATCCTTCCCCTTGGCCAGATAATACAACATTATGCTCTCAATTACCATTGTTATGCAGATGACACTCAGGTTTACATCCACACCAAGCCCGCTCACACATTATCATTATCCAATCTGGTTAGCTGCTTAAATGCCATTAACAACTGGATGACTCAAAATTTTCTCAAACTCAATCAAGATAAGACAGAAGCTATTCTTATTTCCACCCCTAATATTCTAAAAAAACTTGAACATCTGCAGCTATCTATCCCTGGCTATTTCACTACAAGTTCTGCTGAAGTTAGAAATCTGGGCGTAATCTTTGATCCTACTCTTTCTTTTGAGTCACATATAAAAAATATCACCAGAACATCTTTCTTCCATCTCAAAAGCATCTCTAAGCTCCACCCCTCCCTCAACTCTTCTGCAGCAGAAACACTTATACATGCATTTATTACGTCGAGGCTTGACTACTGCAATGCTCTACTTCACGGCATCCCGGAAAAAAACCTAAATAGGCTACAGTATGTCCAAAATTCTGCTGCAAGGCTACTCACACGCACCAGGTCCTGGGATCATATTTCTCCTATCCTCCAGCAGTTGCATTGGCTTCCTGTCCGCTACCGCATTAATTACAAAATCCTTCTCCTCGTTTATAAATCCCTACATAATTTGGCCCCATCTTACCTATCAGATCTCCTCACCCCATACCTGCAATCCCGCACCCTTCGTTCGACTGATACATGTCTCTTAGCAGTCCCCACATCTCGGCTTCGCTCCATGGGTGACAGGGCTTTCAGTGTCGCAGGTCCTAAACTGTGGAATGCTCTACCGCTTGTGATTCGCCAAAGCAAAAGTATATCCACTTTTAAAACTAAGTTAAAAACACATCTTTTTAGCTTAGCTTTCCTGTAAGCCCTCTGATTTCGATGTCTTTTTTTTATTTTTATTTTTTATTGAATTTTACCCAGTTTTTTTTTAAATACTTTTATCTGTCTTTTCTATGTACCTTGTATGAAATCTAGGTCCTAATCTGATTGTACTGTTCGTACTATTAGTGAATTCAGCCATGAATGTAGATGCATTGTTGTTTTAGTATTTCTTTGTATTTTTCCATGACTATACCAATTTGTACAGTGTCCTTGGGTACCTTGAAAGGCGCTTTTCTAAATAAAATGTATTATTATTATTTTATTAAAACTCAAACAGGCTAAACATACACCTGAAAGCGTTATACAATGTTTTCTTTTTAAAATTTATAAAAACAAAACAACACAAAACAAATGTCAGAAATGACATTCTCTGATCACTATGAAACTAAGTAGGGGAGAGCGGGGCACAACCCATTGGTGGAACACATCGTAACATGACCATATGACAGCTTATAATGTTTCTGATCTAATAAAAACAAATACAAGACAAACTAAACTATTTTCTCAACAAAATACTATTTCGGTAACGCTTTTGTCACGGTGTGGGTTTTGTGTCTTGTTCTTGTCTGTTATGTGATTCACTGTTTGCCATATGTCTTGTTAATTGTCTGATCATTGTTCACAGGTGTTTCTGATTTATCACGCCCCCTTGTTATCTTGTCTAGCTCGTTTATCCCTTGTATTTAAGCCTTGTGTTTCAGCCCTGTCTTTGTGAGTTCTTGTTTGACTGTTTACATGTCTAGAGGTATGTTGTTGTTCGGTTGTTCTGTTCCAGTGTCCCTGTCCTAGTTTGTTCGTTCAAGTTTAGTATCTAATTAATAAAGTGTGCTGCAACTGGATCTTGTTTCATCTGTGCTTCAACCAACATACACCTCAACGTAACATCTTTAGATTACAGCCCGGAAAGTACTGCGTAAATAAACCGAAATTACAGTGTAACTTTCAGTAATTACAGTGTACCTATAAAGTACTTACGTGTAAGTATAGGGGAACAATATGTAAAGTATTGGGAATAAAGGGGTAACAACCAGGACAATAACAAATTATTTATACTGTAAGTATTTTAGAACTATGGGGTACTTATACTGTAATACAATCTTACTTTTGGGAGCAATTTATCGAGTACACTGCACATTTTTGTAATAATAGTGTATACAAATGCATAAAGGCTTTGACATTGATTCATCCATTGGGGTCGTATGGATTACTTTAGTTATTGCTGTATGTGCTGTTTAATGTCAACTTGAGCTTGCATTATGCATTCACAGAGATTATTCGTTTTTCTAAAAACTTAAAATAAAAACTTAAAATAATACAGAATAGCAAGAGACATGGGACTCCTTCTTAAGATTCATCAGTGGAAAGAAAGAAAAAGAAGAAGAGGAACAAGAGGAGGAAACCAAGCAAGATAAACAAAGTGTTGTAAATCCGTTTTGAAATAAGTTGTTTTTCAAATAAAGTTTTCCAAGTGATATCAGATTGTGTGTAAACATTTACATTTACATTTATTCATTTAGCTGACGCTTTTATCCAAAGCGACTTACAATTAAGTCAGAGGTCGCACGCCTCTGGAGCAATTAGGCGTTAAGTGTCTTGCTCAGGGACACATTGGTGTCTCACAGTGGATTAGAACCCGGGTCTCTCACACCAAAGGCATGTGTCTTATCCATTGCGCCATCACCACCCCATTGGTGGTGTAAAAACATGTGTTTTTATTGTACTTACCCTGTAACTACATGAAACAAGACGGTAAGAAGCACCACTTTAATTTACGGCCCGCAATGTCATACTTACACTGTAACTACATGAAACAAGAGTATATTACCCCAGCATTTAAAAAAAAAAGTTTGCAATAGTTTTACTTGCCTTGAAACAACTTAATCAGTGCACGTTTGCAATAAAAACAAATTAGCCTACTTTATAAATGCACTGGTAATTTAAAAAAGCCTTTATGTATTTGTACACTATTATTACAACAAAGTGCAGTGTACTCGCTAAATTGCTCCCAAAAGTAAGATTGTATTATAAGTATCCCGTAGTTCTAAAATACTTACAATATAAATAATTTGCCTAAATAATTTGTTTTTTTCTCCTAGTTGTTACCCCTTTATTCCAAAACTTTACATATTGTTCCCCTATATTTACACGTAAGTACTTTATAGGTACACTGTAATTTCATTTTAATTACGCAGTACTTTCCGGGCTGTAATCTAAAGCATTACCAGTTTTTCATATAAAACTAAAACTAAAAATATATATATATATATATATATATATATATATATATATATATATATATACATTTAATTATTAAAAAATGTAATATATATATATATATTTTAGTTTTTTTTTTTTAGTTTTTTTATTTTATTTTGAGTTTGACAACAAACACACTGCAAAACACAGCTGTACAGCATAGTAATAATAACATAATAATAATTAATCATTTCTGAACATTGTTTTTCAGTCTTTATTCCCCTTTTTCTCATGGTTTCTCAATAGAATTCACACAAGTATCGAATAGAATAGAATATAATAGTTCTAATAGAAGCTCATTGTAATGCAGTGTGACAACATGCCCCGCCTGCACAGCTGGGATTTAAACCCGGCTAGTGTCTTCTGCTGGTTACATCAGCATTAAACATCTCAACTGTTAAATAACAGATATAAGAATAAAATAATATAAAATTTGTCTAATTATAAATAAACACAAAAAAACGATGAAAGATGAAAAATGAACCTAAGAAATAAAATGGTAAAATAAATGTTCAGTAATATTTTTCAAAGATTTTTTATTTTTTATTTATCTGTACACTGTTGATATGGCAACTAGTAAATACCCTAGGTTTCTTCATGCTGGCATGTGTGAAAAGTTTTAAACCATGTGTGTTACAACTAGCCCTGCATTAGGTTGTGCCCCGCTCACCCCTGCCTGATCTGCCAAACACAAGTTCATTTGTGCTGGGTTATTAAATGTTATCAATATAGGTCATAAAATGTAATATAATATGTTATTTTACCCAGACTGACCAGTAAATAACTGACCTGAGATCAGGCAGAGAGTGATGATGACGACGATGATGATGACAATGATGATGATGAAGATGATGAAGATGGCAGCTCTAATTCCAGGTTGACTTCAGACTCACAGATATTCAAAGAAACAGTCGTGTCAGACAGTGATAAACAAACATATGCATATCCTCTATCTGTCTCTCTTTCTGCTTCCTTATTCTCTGTAACGGTTCCACCCATCTGCATCACTACAGGGCAGATAATAATAGGCTCATACCAACTGTGTGAAAAAGCACTGAGCAAAAGTAGATGATGTGAACCAGTGATGCGCGGGTCAATGTATAAACAATCCGCACCCGACCGACGTTTTCAACTAACCCGCCCGCAACTCGGACTGCAAAAAAAAAGAAAGACATTTTTTAAAAGTTGCTAGTAAATGCTCATAGTAGCGTCATTGGGCCATAGACGGAGGAACTAGGGGTGCGGGTGCAGCATTTTTCTGAATGCTGTATGATATCGCCTTGTTATGTTCTGGGTAAAAGAGCGACCTCTTGTGGTGATTCCTAACCTAGCATGTGTTTACATTTTATTAGTAGTCTCGCGTCAGTTCAATGTCACGGTGAATTTAAGCGGTCTCATATTTTTCTCTCTTGATTTAATTTGGCCAGAAAACACGTTTGCCTGTAAGTACGAAGTCATATAGTTATCTCATCATCTAGCACTAGGAATGATAGTAATGAGATCCTTTGTTAATGAAGTTGAGTTCGTTCTAAATGTGTATTTTGATCGCATATGCTAAACGTTAGCCTCGTAATGTAAATTCCCTTAAAAGTTAGCATTAAGCTAGCGCATTTATTTTTATATTGTTTAACAGATTAAATTTCAATATTATTCAGAAACAACTTCTGTATTTGAATGGAATACTGAAATGTATTATTCTTTGTAGTTTTACAGTGCTTCCTGAGTAAAGTTTGGAAAGGATAAACAAGCTTCATTCTTTGTCTTGGGGAAACTGTTAACTTTCTGCCGAGCTGATGTAACCGGCTAGGCCACGCCATACACACACAGAAGCGGGGGCAGAACAGTAAAAAGGCAACTCTTCTAACGGTCAGCACTTGTCGATCTGTAAGTAGAAAATCACCTAAAACAACCATCATGGCACACAGAATAGAAGAAGAGGATTTGGATGGATTAGAAACCAGATCACAAATATCTAACTGCTCAAGAACCAGCAGACAATCTGTGGCTAATTCTATGGCATTGAAAGCACGGGCTAAAGCAGAAGCTGCACGTGCTGAGCTTGCATTTGCTAGAAAAGAGGCAGAGCTAATAAAACAACAAGCCATTCTAAACGCCAGTTTGCATGAACTGAAATTAGCAAGAGCGGCGGCTGCTGCTAACGCCGAAGCTGAAAGCCTTGAAGCAGCTGCTGAGGAGGAATATGAACTGTTAAATCCACTTCAGCAAATTAAAAAAAACTCAATGCCTCTAACTCCAGTCGAAATTCATTGTGGAAATGCTGCAATGGAGATTCCTATTATACATCCAGATCACCAGTTTTATCAGAGTGCAAAAGCAGCCAATACAGTAAATTTAGTTACAGTTTCACAACCAGATGCAAGACCACAAACAACCTCACCAGTGTGCCAGCTTTTCATGGACAGCAGTGAAGCGAACAGATGTGACAAACAGGTCAACACGTCTCCAAGTGAAATCAGTGAACACAAGTTTCTTGAACAAACTCAACACCACTCGTACAAAGGAGAGCCAATCTGGACCCCAAATCAGATATCCAGCACTGCACAGAGAAAATCATACAGCTATGGTGAGCTCTCCCACAATGTGAAACAAACCATTGACGATTTCAAGCCTCCCCAATCTTACTACACACAGTCACAACCCCCCATATACAACACAAGCCCACCAAGTGCAGTGGCTGCAACAGACCTAGGGAAGTACCTGATGCGACGAGAGCTGGTGAGCTCAGGCCTACTGAAGTTCGATGACAAGCCGGAGAACTACTGGGCCTGGAAGGCGTCTTTTATCAGCTCTACTGATGACCTGAAACTCTCCGCTAGAGAGGAACTTGATTTGCTGTGCAAATGGCTCGGGCCCTCGTCATCTGAGCAAGCTAAAAGGATCAGAGCGGTACACATTCACAATGCACCCACAGGCCTCAGGATGTTATGGCAAAGACTGGAGGATGTTTATGGCTCACCTGAGGTGATTGAAAATGCTCTTCTGAGAAAAGTTGAGGAATTTCCTAAGATCTCAGGCAAAGAAAACCACAAGTTAAGAGAACTGGGAGACATTCTCATGGAACTTGAAGCAGCCAGAGCAGATGGATACTTACCTGGTCTCTCATATCTCAACACCTCCCGTGGAGTAAGCCCAATAGTCCAGAAACTCCCTTTCAACCTACAAGAGAGGTGGATTACTGTAGGATCACACTACAAAGACCAACACAGGGTGCCATATCCTCCCTTTGGAATCTTCGTCAACTTTGTTTGTGAACAGGCAAGAACACGCAACGACCCTAGCTTTGCCAGCATTACAGGAGCATGGTGTGCAACAAGGACAGAAAAGAGTGTTTATCAGCCAGCCAGTCATCACTTGAGAACATCAGTTGCTGTGAGGAGGACTGAAATCTCAACAAGTGGCAGCGACAGCGATAATACAACAGTAGTCAGGAAACAAGAGGATCCCGACAAACAGTGCCCACTACATAACAAGCCTCATCCATTGAGAAAATGTCGTGGCTTCAGAAACAAAACTTTTGAGGAAAGGAAAGCGTATCTGAAAGAAAAACGCATCTGTTTCAAGTGCTGTGCTTCATCCACTCATGTCGCTAAGGACTGTAACAGGCCTCTGCTGTGCCAGGAGTGCAATAGTGACAAACACCTGTCAGCGCTACATCCAGGGCCCGCCCCATGGAAAACTGATGTACATGTGAGTACCATAGATCACAGCGGGGAGCGGCAGCCGCTGGAGGCCATTCCGTCTGTGACGTCCAAATGCACAGAAATCTGTGGGAGTGTGAACACGTCAAAATCCTGTTCCAAAATCTGTCTCGCCTTAGTGTATCCTGCTGGCCAAAGAGACAAAGCCATGAAGACCTACATTGTTCTTGACGAGCAGAGCAACAAGTCCCTTGGAAGAACAGAATTCTTTGAACATTTTGGAATTCAAGGCACAGGGTCGAGGTACACTCTGAAGACATGCTCAGGAGTGGTGGATACAGCAGGGCGACGCGCCAACAACTTCATAGTGGAGTCAGTAGACGGTAACATCCACATTCCCTTGCCTACTCTGATTGAGTGTGACATGCTGCCAGACGACAGGTCCGAAATACCTTCACCAGAGGTAGCTAGACATCATCCTCACCTCAAACACTTGGCAGACAAAATCCCAGCCCTGGATCCCAACGCGTCCATCCTCCTCCTACTTGGGCGAGATATAATACGGCTGCACAAAGTGCGTGAACAATGTAATGGGCCACACAATGCACCATTTGCTCAGCGACTCGACCTTGGATGGGTGATAATCGGAGATGTGTGTCTGGGAAGAGCACATAAAACCACTACTGCCAGCGTCTTCAGAACCAGTGTGCTGATAAGCGGACGCCACTCCATCCTTAACCCATGCGTCAGTAACTTAATGGTCCGAGAGAAGATTGACAGCACTGTACCAGCCCACACCTTTCCATGTGTGTCTCAAGCAGCCAATGAAGCAGATAGCCTGGGCAGAGACGTGTTTCAAAGAACACAGCGCGACGATCAGCTTGGCCTGTCCATCGAAGATGAGTTGTTCCTTGACCTCATGGATAAGGAAGTCTACATAGACGAAGCAAACTGCTGGGTAGCACCGCTGCCATTTAAGCCAAACAGGCCATGTCTGCCCAACAACAGACAACATGCTGTCAATCGCCTCGCCTCCCTCCGTCGCATGCTGGAGAAGAAACATGGCATGAAAGAACACTTCTTTAACTTCATGCAAGCAATGTTTGATGCTGATCAAGCGGAGCTTGCCCCAGCACTGAGGCCACAACAAGAATGCTGGTACCTACCAATATTCGGTGTTTATCACCCACAGAAAAAAGACCAAATACGTGTAGTGTTTGATTCCAGTGCGAAACACGAAGGCACCTCCCTTAATGATGTTCTTCTCAGTGGGCCTGACATGAACAACACCCTACTGGGGGTCCTCATGCGTTTCCGCAGAGAGCCTGTAGCGGTAACTGCAGATATCCAGCAGATGTTCTACTGCTTCATTGTCCAGGAAGACCATCGTGATTTTCTAAGATTTTTGTGGTTCAAAGACAACGACCCAAACAAACACATCACTGAGTATCGCATGAAAGTGCACGTTTTTGGCAACTCTCCTTCCCCTGCAGTAGCCATCTACGGCCTGAGAAGAGCAGCCTTGCATGGAGCAAAGGAACAGGACAGTGAAGCTACACAGTTCGTCATGAGAAATTTCTATGTTGATGATGGACTTTCCTCATTCCCCACCGACGAAAAGGCCATCGCTGTACTGAAAAACACAAAAGAGATATTAGCAGAGTCAAGCATCAAGCTACACAAAATAGCCTCTAACAGTCGTACTGTGATGGATGCCTTTCCCCCTGAGGAGCGGGCCAAAGACTTGGTGGATCTAGAGCTAACTGTTGACCCCTTGCCACTGCAGCGGAGTTTGGGACTCACCTGGAACTTGCAGTCAGACACGTTCACGTTCCGTGTATCTAGAGAGAAGAAGCCATTTACTAGAAGGGGAATCCTGTCTACAGTCAATGGACTTTACGACCCCCTGGGGCTTGTAGCACCTGTCACAATCAAAGGAAAGGTCTTAGTCAGGGAGCTGTCTGCCGATTCAGCTGAATGGGACGCTCCTCTGCCAGCGCCGAAAGAGGAACAGTGGAGAATGTGGACGGACTCACTCTGCGAGCTTGAGCAGCTTCAAATTGACCGACCATATGTGCCAGTTTCCTTGTGCTCCACAAAACACAGAGAACTCTGCATCTTCTCCGACGCCTCCACTATGGCCATATCAGCAGTGGCTTATCTCAAAGCAACAGATAAAAATGGACACACTCACATTGGTTTCCTCATGGGCAAGGCAAAGCTGGCTCCTCATCCCCCGCACACTGTTCCACGGCTTGAGCTTTGTGCTGCTGTCTTGGCTGTTGAATTGGCAGACTTAATTAAAGAAGAGCTCGATGTAGACATCCACAAAGTCACATTTTACACAGACAGTCGGATTGTATTGGGATACATCAACAACACAAGTAGAAGATTCTATGTATATGTCGCCAACAGAGTCACACGCATCAGAAAGTCTTCAAGCCCGGAACAATGGCACTTTGTCAGCACAGAACACAACCCTGCAGACCATGGGACTCGCTCAGTGCCAGCAGCCATGTTGAAAGACACCAACTGGTTCAAAGGTCCAGCCTTCTTAGCCAAAGACACCTCACCGCCAGAGAAGTTTGAGCTCATTGACCCTGAAGCAGACGCAGATGTACGCTCACAGATCCAAACTTTCATAACCAAGACCGTCAAAGGAGAGCTGGGATCAAAACGATTTGAACGCTTCTCCAGCTGGAAGTCACTTATTCGAGCCGTTACCAAGCTCATACACAAGGTCAGGTCTTGTGCAAAGGGCTCAATCAGCAATATGGATGAGCTGACACAAGCAAGACTAATAGTTATCAGAAACGCTCAACACGATACATTTGCTGAAGAGATGAAATGCCTTTCCAGAGGTGAAGTCGTTCCAAAGTCGAGCCCTCTGAGGAAACTGAATCCAATTGTGGATAAGGATGGCCTGCTGAGAGTTGGAGGACGCATTCCTTTGGCTGAAATACCCTGGGAAGAGAAACATCCAATCATTGTCCCCAGAAAACACCACGTAGCTACCTTATTGGTGAGGCATTACCATGCAAAGGTCGCTCATCAGGGAAGACATCTGACAGAGGGTGCTGTTCGCTCTGCTGGATTGTGGCTGATTGGAGGCAAGAGACTGGTGTCAAGCATCATACATAGATGTGTGACCTGTAATAAGCTGAGAGGAAGATTGGAAGAACAACAAATGTCAAGCCTACCTTCTGAACGACTCGACCCAGGTCCTCCGTTCACTAATGTAGGTGTCGATGTGTTCGGCCCATGGACCGTAAGCTCAAGACGAACTCGCGGCGGCATTGCAGAGAACAAACGCTGGGCAGTCATCTTTACTTGCATGGTAACAAGAGCTGTGCATATCGAAGTGCTCGAGTCTCTGTCCTCCTCAAGCTTTGTTAATTCATTAAGGAGATTCACAGCTGTCCGTGGTCCTGTCCGCCTGTTTCGTTCTGACCAGGGAACGAACTTCATTGGGGCATGCAAGGAACTTCAGATCAAATCTGATGATCAGGAACTAAATGCTTACCTTCACAATCAAAGCTGCACCTGGACCTTTAATCCTCCCCACTCCTCCCATATGGGTGGAGTGTGGGAGCGTATGATCGGTATTGCCCGTAGAATACTGGACGCACTGTTGTTACAGACAAACACTGCCCACCTGTCTCATGAAGTTTTGGTCACACTCATGGCTGAAGTCATGGCCATTATGAATGCTAGACCCCTTGTTCCTGTGTCATCCGATCCAGACATGCCCACAGTGTTCACACCTGCCATGCTTCTAACACAGAAAGTCGACCCAGTACTGCCACCAGCGGGAGAGTATGACCTTAAAGACCTATACAGCAAACAGTGGAAGCAAGTACAGGCGTTGGCCGACTCATTCTGGAAACGCTGGCGTCAAGAATACCTGGTGTTACTTCAACCAAGGAGAAAGTGGCACATGGACAAGCCAAACCTGAGCGAAGGAGATGTTGTGCTGCTCAAAGATGCTCAGGTCAAGCGGAATGAATGGCCTGTTGGAGTGGTGGTGAACGCCATTCCCAGCAAAGACTCTAAAGTTCGCAAAGTGGACGTGAGGGTGGGCAGACAGGGTACTCAGCGGGTGTATTCTAGACCAGTCTCAGAAGTTGTTCTACTTGTAAAAAGGGAATAGTGTTATAATACATTATAACAAGCGGGGAGTGTTATGTTCTGGGTAAAAGAGCGACCTCTTGTGGTGATTCCTAACCTAGCATGTGTTTACATTTTATTAGTAGTCTCGCGTCAGTTCAATGTCACGGTGAATTTAAGCGGTCTCATATTTTTCTCTCTTGATTTAATTTGGCCAGAAAACACGTTTGCCTGTAAGTACGAAGTCATATAGTTATCTCATCATCTAGCACTAGGAATGATAGTAATGAGATCCTTTGTTAATGAAGTTGAATCGTTCTAAATGTGTATTTTGATCGCATATGCTAAACGTTAGCCTCGTAATGTAAATTCCCTTAAAAGTTAGCATTAAGCTAGCGCATTTATTTTTATATTGTTTAACAGATTAAATTTCAATATTATTCAGAAACAACTTCTGTATTTGAATGGAATACTGAAATGTATTATTCTTTGTAGTTTTACAGTGCTTCCTGAGTAAAGTTTGGAAAGGATAAACAAGCTTCATTCTTTGTCTTGGGGAAACTGTTAACTTTCTGCCGAGCTGATGTAACCGGCTAGGCCACGCCATACACACACAGAAGCGGGGGCAGAACACGCCTAGTTTATTCATTTATTTCGTTTCATTTTCTTAACAATTGAGACGCTACATGTGGGATCTGTGCATTATCTGTCGGATCTGTGCATTAAGACTTGCAGTTTAAATACAGAAATCTCTAGCGCTCATTTTGACACAACTCGACAGTTGTCGTAGGAGAAGTCACCCTGCAGGACGATGAGTCAAATCTTCACTGCACAGTTTTCGGTAACACTTTACTTGAAGGGGTGTCCATAAGACTGACATGACACCTTCATAATCATGACATAACACATATCATGAATATTAAGGAGGTTTTATGCATGTTTATGACAACTGCCATTAAGTGTAATTTGCTCAATTATGACATATTTAATAAACCAATACATCATAACCTGTCAGTGTCTTGGTAATGACAACTTGACAATACCAAGACAACATAAATATGTCATAAAAATGACTTATCAGATTCATTATCAAACTTAAGAAACCACTTAACTTTATGGGTTAACATTACAATATTTTTAATTTGAATGAAAAATTAAATGTGTACCACTAGTTGAGGTCAAGAAAAATATTCCTGACACAGTTATAATGGCCTCATGACAGCCGATGTCAAAACCAATCACATGACAGTTTAATAATGTTAACCCATAAAGCTAAGTGGGTTTTTAAGTTTGATCATGAATAATTTTCAGACATATTTATGACAGGTTATGTTGTCTTGGTATTGTCAAGTTGTCATGACAAAGACTCTGACAGGTTATGATGTATTGGTTTATATCAAGTTGTCATGACAAAGACATCTCAAACAATGTCATATTTGATTTATAAATGTCATAATTGAGAGAATGACACTTAATGGCAGTTGTCATAAACATGCATAAAACCTCCTTCATATTCATGACATGTGTTAATGTCATGATTATGAAGTTGTCCCAAGTAAAGTGTGTTCCAATTTTCAAAGTAGAACTACGTTTCACAACCAAACACACGCAAGAAGTGATAAGGAAATTATGCAAGATCACACGCGCAAGATTGAAATTGTTATTAAAAATGATCACCCGCAAGAAGCTTGCGATCAAAATTGTCTGTGCTCTGATTTGCAGCGAAAAGGAGAAAAAATAAAACTGTATAATGCATGAGGAAATGGTTGGGGAGATGCGGGGAGCAAGGATTGTGTTTCTGCAAAGAGAATTGGGGTAAATAAATAATTTTACGATGTGCTGCTGTTGCTGCTGGTCAAGCAAATGTTTGTGTTTTGTTTCTGTTTGATATGATTGTAAATATATCTATTGAAATACTGATATTCTGGTCTATAACACGATTTGCCTATAATTGTAGGCATTTGTCTGCCGGAAGCTAGTTATTTTAGTCAATAAAGTTTTAAATATGGATATTTTTCTTACACGAACTCATTGCTGTGGAGCAGTTTTATCACAGATGGATGTGCTTTTATGGACCTCAAAACAGGAACGACCATTCACTCCCATTATAAAGCTTAGAAGAGCTAGGTTATATAATATTTTTTAATATAACTCTGATTGTATTCGTCTGAAAGAAGAATGTCATATACACCTAGGATGGCTTGAGGGCGAGTAAATCATGGGCTAATTTAAATTTTTGGGTGAACTATCCCTTTAATTAACACTACAAAGAGTAGATCCTACACTGATGCAGTGTTAGATTTTACTGTGGATGTGCATTTGTGCACAGTATTACTGAAATGAGCAACTAAATGCCAATAAACAACATGTAGAAGACAGTCATGCTAGTCTATACTTGGAAAGCTGTGGGCTAGACTTATATGGGATGCTTGAGGAGCCAGCAGTGATCAACCCAACCTGAAGCTTTTGCCTGCACACCCACTGAAGTTAAGCAGGGTTGAGCCTGGTCAGTACCTGGATGCGAGACCTCCTGGGAAGACAAGATTGCTAATGGAAGATGTGTTCGTGAGGCAAGCAGGGGATGCTGCTCATCCTGTGGTCTCAGTGGGTCCGAACATCCAACGCATTCTCATCCTTGGGCGTCATATACTGACGCTTTTGACAAATCGTCTACATCCAACGCACATGGTACCCTTTAGCGTCAATATGAGACGCACAGAGCTTTGTTCGGTTATGCCTGGCTCACACTTCAGGAGTTTCAGGCCGATTTATGCCCGATTTACCCCTCCCGAGAATCTGAGAAAAAAATCTTGGCGAGGACCTCGATCGGTTCCGATGTTCGGCGCAGATTATCTGGTAATGTGAGGCGTTCACAGATCGAATCTTGCACCTCCCGATCTGCTCGCAGACACATCGGGGCCGCCCCGATAATATCAAACATGTTTGATATTTAGGATTAAAAATCGGGCATAAAACGACTGATTACGTCAGTACTTCCACAATAGCCAATGAGAGACCGCCCGGTTTACAAGGAGACGGAAGTGACGGAACTGACGGAACTTTTGAAAATGTCAACCGCGAAAGCAGCTGTACGGGTCCGGTGGACAACGGAGATGGAAGAACAGATGGTGGAGATGTGGCAACAGTATGAGTGCCTATTTAATGTTTCCTCAAAAGAGTACCACAACCGAAACGACAAAGAGAAGAGCTGGGGAGAGATCGCTTCAGTTTTGAACGTACTGGGTAAGTGTAAAAAGTTGCTAGCGCACTAGCTAGCAAATGTAAACATTAGATCTCGGTCAATGATCATCTGCTACATTCAGGTCTAACAAAAGATGGATTGCACATAGTTTGTTTGAATAATATTACTAATATTTTATTATATTAGTTCAGCTGGATTTAGAGAGGAAACACAGTGTATGTCAGTGTCAGTGTATATTTTCAGTGGAGGAGGTGAAAACAAGAGCAACAACATTACGGACACAATACACCAAGCTGCTCAAACCCAAACCAAGTGGGAGTGGGGAGAAAGGGCTCACTCATAAGCAGGCTTGGCTGTTGAGGAATTTGGAGTTCCTCAAAAAACATGTTGCCCAACGCCCCAGTGAGACCAGTGTAAGCAGAGCAGTATTACGGACAGGCATATTGTGTGCTTAAGTAATGTAGATATTTGCATCGTGTATAATTATTTGGGACAATACAGTACACTTGTTATGCAATTGTTTTGGCTGTACTGTTGATCAATTGATGAATTAAAGGATTAGTTCAACCCAAAATGAAAATTTCCTGATAATTTACTCACCCCAATGCCATCCAAGATGTTCATGTCTTCTGAAAAAGATCCTGAAATGTTTTTCCTCAAAAAAACGTAATTTCTTTTCCACTGAAGAAAGAAAGACATGAACGTCTTGGAAGGCATTGGGTTGAGTAAATTATCAGAAAATTTTCATTTTGGGGTGAACTAATCCTTTAAATACTTGCACTGACATAAAATTGTTTTTCAGCTTGATCAATCTGTCAAAGACTTGATTGACGGGCAGGACATGGATGACCCCACCAGCGATGATGACATTATAAATACATCTGACGCACCAGGTAAAATAACAATTGTAGATGTAAAGACTAATGAAATGCTGAAAAAGTGATGACCGATTAGTCATGTCATGTCATTCAGAGTGCCAAGTGTCCTATTTTCAAGTTTGCACAAAACAGATCAAGCAGTAACATTTTCCTAACTGGTGTATCCAAAATGGTCAATGTTTATGATAATGTCTTTATTCAAATTATTTATTTCATTAATTATTCTTTACATATTATTAGTCTTTTACATGTTATGGAGGTATTTAATAATTTATAACTATTCTACTATATGCTCTGATATTATTTCTAAATGCAACATCTTTGGATTATATTCTGTGCTGTAATAACAATGTGATTTCTCTTACTTACATTTTATCTCTTAAACCACAGCACCACATCCCTCTACACAACAAAGGAGTGAAGAACTCACCACCTCTTTTCCCACTCCCAAATCGGGATCGAAACGTCGAAAAGGTGATGCAGATTCTGTTGAGCGACAGAAACTTAATTTGTTACAGCAAGTTACTTCAGTTCTTTCCACTCCAGATCCTTTCAGTTCCTTTGGACAGCAAGTTGCTGTGGATCTTAAATTAATACAAAATCTAAGCATACAGACCAGGGCAAAGAAAAAAATAATGAATGTTTTGTTTGAGGCCCAGGAGGCTGACCAGTCCACTCCATCCTCATCCTCACACATTCCACCAGCTACATACTCGCCTCTTGCACCTACACAAATGCTCTCCTCAACCCCTTTATACACACAGCCACAACATCAACACTACCATCAGCTCCTGCCTCCTCAGGGTCCTGCTCAGCCTCAAAACTATTTCAGGATGTTAGAAGATTTGGATGAGTAGTTGCAGATAAAATATGCATTACGCTATACACAAAGTTCATCACACATGCACAAAACTTCATTAAAGGGATATTCACACAATATTAATTTTTGGGTGAACTATCCCTTTAACACTTTAACACTTCATATGACTATGGCATTTGAAGTTACTGTAGGAGATGTGTAGTTCAAAGTGAAAGCTTTTGACAGTTTTATTTTCTAGTTGGCAGTTTAATACTTTTGTATGTTGAAAATAATTGAATAAAGAACTGAAATGTGATCATGAATATACTGTCTTTATTTTAATAATAGCAAATAGATATGCTGTGAGTTTAAAATATAATTTGTTTTTAAATACAATATTTTATACAATACAAAATTACAATATTTTAAATTTCATAAATATATGGCAGCAGAATTAAATACAGCATTTTACAGCAGAACAAACAAATACCACAAAAATATAAATGTAATCTTCTAACTATGTACATTGCTGTGCTACACCTATGTTTATCAATTCTCTAAACGTAGTCTTCTTGCCATGTCACCTGGCCAGCAGGTGACGTAAAATAATCCTTCAGGACATCACGTTGCTGCTTAGCAGTGAGGGTGGGGTTTCGTGCCCTTCCAGCTTGAACATTCTGCATGGCCCCCAGGCCATCTCTCCTCCATGCTCCTTCATTGACTCTGTGGTCTGCATCCTCCCAGTCTGCTTGTGCTGGTGGCATGTAGGCCTCAGAACGGCGCTCACAAAGGAAGTTGTGGAGGCATGCTGAAGCCAGGGTGATCTTTGTAACACTGTCTGGGTGAAGGAGGATTGTGGAGCGGAAAACTCGAAACCTATTGGCGAGAATGCCAAAGGCATTTTCTACAACCCTGCGTGCCCGTGAGAGACGGTAGTTGTAGACCCTTTGGTTGTGGTCCAGCTGCCTGAAAGGGTAGGGCTTCATCAGATCTGTTCTTAGTGGGTAAGCCTCATCCCCCACAAACATATAGGGCAGCAAAACATCTGACCTAGGAAGCTCTTCTGGAGGAGGAACATTAAGGAGCCCCTTGTCCAGCGCTTTCCTCAGGTCAGAATTGGCAAAGAGCCCAGCATCTGAGACCCTGCCCTGAGTGCCAACACTGATATAAATAAACTTATAATTTGCATCAACAGCTGCCATCATAAGAACAGAAAATCTGTTCTTATAATTGTGCCACGTGCTCCCACTGTGGGCTGGGGGCTGAATGTAGATGTGCTTGCCATCAAGGGCACCCAGGCAATGTGGAAATTGCCATTTTTCAACAAAGTTCTTGGCAATTGCTCGCCATTCGTCCTCTGATTTTGGTGTCTGCAAAAATAAGAGCAGAATGATAGATTTATTTACAAGGTGAGAGATTTCTCCTCACCTGATTTAATAGATTAACTATTGAATCTCAACCCCACCTATACTGAATTTCTAAATTCTATGAAGTTACAACTTATGCCAACCACATCTATACATTCTGTTCTGTTTGTGTTTTCTCCTCTTTCAGTTTGTCATTTTCAAACTATGTTGGTTGTCTTCATATTTGTAAATACTGTATGTCATAATGTTTGTTATTGTGATACTAATAATAAAAATATTATGGAATTCTAACCTTTAGAAAATCATCTTTCAAGACCTGATGTAGTGCCGCACATGTGTCCTTCACTATATCAGATACAGTAGTGGCCCCAATTCGGTACTGGAAACTCAATGATTTGTAGGTTTCACCTTCAACAGAAACACAAATATAATTTAATTAAAATATAGCTCATTAATTTCATAAATCATTTCGCTAGTTGAAAATATCACAGGTTTAAAATGGTAAAATGTAAGTAAACTATGTCAAAGCCATTTGTATGTTTTTCTGTTTCCCTGTTTTGTCAGTAATTTAATCTCCCTCCATGACAACACCATTTGAGATAACCAATATCCAAGCAGTTAGCACAATTTAGCATCCTCAATGTTTATTGACATCATGTTGACTGAGTTTGGTGGCCAATGCAGTTCAACAGAGACTATAAATTATAAGGCTGTTTGTTTTAAATACAAACCTGTTGCCAAGAATCTGAGGGTCAAGGAGAGCCTCTCCCTGGCCGTAATTGCCCGCCTCATCTTGGTGTCCTGCCTGGTGATCAGTGGTTCTACTCTCCATAGCAGGATTTCAAATTCATCTGATGTCACCCGCAGCAGCTCTTTGAAGCCTGATCTGTCCTCCAACTATCCAGAAAAAAAAGAAAGAAAAAAATCACATTTTTAATAAGTATACATATATATTTTCCACATTTGAGTGACACTAGCAAAACAACAACAACAACTTCAATATCATGTATCACTATAGCACTACACTTGCTGTAAACCATCATTAGTTATTTTGAACTATCTTAAGCTTCTATTATTAAACAGCAGACATTTTGCTTTTGGTTCCTACTCACAATGTTAACAATCTGTTTGTAATCATTTTTAGCCTATTCAATTTCATTCAGTGTAGTTTATGCTCTGTAATTAATGTTAATGTTAGCTTCCTTGTACAGTAGGCCTATGTATAGGCCTAGAGTCCATAATATCAACTGATAAAAAAAAAAAAAAACATATCAATAGGATACAGTAACAATCTGAGAGAAATTGAAATTGAGAGACGGAGCAATCCAACCTATTTAATGTTACATGTCTGCATCTTGCACGAAAAGGAAACAAATTCAGTGAATTTGCCAAATTAACGTTACTTGCTGATCACCACTGTTACAACTACACATTCCTGGTGACCAGACCTGTTGCATAAGGTTGCTACATTTCCTGCTTCTATGTTGGAATACAATAACATGGTGACATGAGCGTCGGAAGCCAAAAAAAGTGGGTGTATCCTCCCCCAGAAAAAAATGTTACTGGAGTAAATGCCATTTCATGTATTTTGGTGCCTTTTAATTAAACAAGTAAACTCCGCTTCACGTCGGCCTGTTTTTTGCCTCCACGTCGTGCACAGCTTATATGCACTGCTATCCGTGGATTAACACGCTGATACCATCAGCAGTGACAATTTAAAGCTGATGTTTGCAACGCAATATTTGACTGGAAGGGTACAACGGGCGGTTACTTTCTTCAGTTGCGGCTCGTTGAGAAATATGTAGCGATTTCAGCGGAAATTGAGTTTTATTCATTAGGGCATTCCTCAAGTTGAATGGATTTGACTGACTGGCTGCGCTCTGAAAAGCGAACAGACAGCGCTGAATGTAGTTAAAAGTGAGTGGGTCCAATGTCATTGGTCTTAAAAAGTGGATGGGTCTTGTCCCACCCATATACAATGGTTCCGACGCCCATTAACACCTATCTGATTTAAATTGTACTAAAACACAGTTCTACACTGTTTCAGAGTACGTTAGCGCTATAAACTAGTGCTAACATGTTGCCAAACAACTGTAAACAATCTAGCTCTTGCTAGCGCACTACTGTAAACATAAAATAGTTAAATATCGTAACGTTACCTCTAGTTCTCGCTGAAGAACAGACAATCCATGCTGATCCCGTCTCCCCAACCATTTTCTCGTCCATGCTCGTTTGGTTTTCTTTTGTTTTTTATTGCTACAAATGATAAGCATTAATACAGCAAGTTGCCGCGACACAGTATCCATTTTGTTTGTTTACATGCGCTTCCGTGAGATCGCGTCACGTGAGGTGGTAAATCTGGCAAGATAATCTTAAGAATATCTTGTAGTGTGTGATGCGCCACTATTTTCAAATCTTGTATTCTGACAAGATTTGAGCATCTTTACGATTTGAGGGAAGAAAATCTGCAAAGATTCTCCTTAAGTGTGTGCTGCAACCAGATTTCACAATCGGTTAGGATTTTGAAAACTCCTGTAGTGTGAGCCAGGCTTTATGGTTGGGTTTAGGTCTGGGGTAGGGTTAGGGTTAGACCGCTAGGAGGCGCCTTCTGGCCCATATCTATCTGCGTCTCATATTGACGCTAAAGGGTGCCATGTGCGTTGGATGTAGACGATTTGTCAAAAGCGTCAGTATATGACGCCTTGGGATGAGATCGGGCTGCAACATCCCAGTATGGTGTTAAAAAAGATTTTAAAGGAGAACTCCGGCGCAAAATGAACCTTTGGTCTAATTACACATTGTTACCTAGTCAACCGTTATCTGAGATTTGTTTTCATGATTATCGAATGTAAATAGTTTTATCTCTAAAAACAGTTTAGCCTATAACGCTAGTATAACGCTAGTATATAGGGCATAGAGTAATGACAAATAAAAATCGCTTGTTAATACCACTAACAAGGCTCAAAATAGCCCCACACTAACACGGTAGCATAATGAGGGTCCCTACCTTCAAACCGAAGCATTGAGAACTTTGACAGTGTCCAGACAGTTTAATAAGAATATATTTTATACATACAGTCAACTTCACGTATACAAGCAGAAGCCATCTTTGAAAAACAGACTCGATCAGTCGATCAACGAACCGCCGATCGAAATGCGCTGAACTGTGTAGAATCTCATATGGTCCAGCGCATTTGGATCGGCGGTTCGTAGATCGATTGATAGAGTCTGTTTTTCAGATAACGGTTGACTAGGTAAGAATGTGTAATTAGACCAAAGGTTCATTTTGCGCCGGAGTTCTCCTTTAAGTTATAAGCACACACCCATTGTCATGTCTTATTGAATCAATCTGTACATTTAATTTAAACTGATTGTTTGGTACAGTCATTTATATTAAAAAGAACAGTGGAAACAAATAGTCGATAGCTTATGCTGAACGTCTCGGTTACGTATGTAACCCTCGTTCCCTGAGTACAGGGAACGGAGACGTGTCGTCGGGGGAGTTCCCTGACGAATTGGGATCACGCTAGGGAGACCAATTGCCTACGAGAGAATTAAAACGAGCCAATGAAAATTGGCATGCAGGAATGCATTCCGCAGCCCGCCTAGCAGCGCGGGTATAAAAAGGCGGAAGCAACGCATGCATAGTGCTTTTCGCTGAGGAGCCGAACGGTGTCCAGTCCTCCGTGAAGGTACAACAACATGGCGAAGGGACGACACGTCTCCGTTCCCTGTACTCAGGGAACGAGGGTTACATACGTAACCGAGACGTTCCCTTTCGTCCTGGGAAATCCGACGTGTCGTCGGGGGAGTTCCCTGACGAATTGGGATCCCTAATAAAACGCCATGGTGCTGGCCCCTTCCAGCGCCCAGCTAAGCTACCCTGCAGCAGTTTCTTGTAATAAGTTGCGGGAGCTAGCTAGGAATCACACTGCTGTTCCACAAGACCCGCTCAGTGGATATTGGATAACACTGGGAAAACGTGCCCTAACCCAAAAAAAAAAGGGAAAGGGAACGCTGCGGAAGCCCCAGCCTGCCTGAGGAAGGCCTGGAATACACATATGTACTAGCCCAGTGGGATAGTGAAACATATGGCAGTCCCTGAGGTGGTCCCATCCTAGGAAGTGGGAGCGAACTCAACAGGGACGACAGAAAGAGTCTGTCAAGGGGAAGACACGGCTGAACTGCACGTGGCATAATGGGTCACAGTAGAGACCACTAGAGAACACCCAGTCTACTAGCAACTCGCTTAGAGGTAGCAGACCTGGCGCTGGCGGTCCGCTACGCCAGGCACCGAAGGGGTGATGGAGGAACTCACGAGGCTCACCAACGTTGGCGCCAACGGAGCAAAAAACGCACGTACCTGGCCGAAGCGCAGGGTGGCGTAGCAAGCCGACACAACCTATTCCCTCGCACCACTGGCCGTAGCGAGCACTCGGGAGGAAACCGGTTCCACACGCAGGCTATAAAACCTAGCGAACGTGTTCGGTGTCGCCCAGCCCACAGCTCTACAGATGTCTGTCAGCGAGGGGCCTTGAGCCAAAGCCCAGGAAGCGGCAACACCTCTAGTGGAGTGAGCACGCAACCTGGGAGGACAAGGCTCACCCAGAGACTCATAAGCTCGGGTGATAGCATCCACTAACCAGTGAGCCAACCTCTGCTTGGAGACAGCCTACCCCTTCTGCTGGCCTCCACAACAAACAAAGAGCTGATCTGAGGTCCTAAGCTTTGCGTTCTGTCAACATAAACCCGCAGGGCGCGGACGGGACAGAGAAAAGCTAGGGCTGGGTCTGCCTCCTCCTGGGGCAGCGCTTGCAGGTTCACTACCTGATCCGCGAAGGGGGTGGTAGGAACCTTGGGCACATATCCAAGCCGGGGTCTCAAACAACGTGAGAAAGGCCCGGCCCGAACTCTAGGCACGATTCGTCGTCCGAAAAAGCTTGCAGATCCCCGACCCTCTTGAAAGAGGCCAATGCCAACAGGAGCGCTGTCTTATTGGACAGGATATTAAGCTCAACTGTTGACAAAGGCTCAAAGGAGGACTTTGAGGCTCTGTTCTTAGCACCAGAGCTAGGTCCCAAGAGGTTACAGGGTGCAAAACGCGAGGTGGATTTAACCTCCTAGCACCCTTAAGGAATCTGATGATCAGGTCGTGCTTCCCCAAAGATTTACCCTTTACTGCATCGTGATCTGCGGCTATTGCAGCAACATACACTTTGAGGGTGGAGGGAGACAGCCTTCGCTCCAACCCATCTTACAGGAAGGAAAGCACGACTCCGATCGGGCAAGTTCGGGGGTCCTCCTGACGGGAGGAACACCAAGCGACGAACAGGTTCCACTTCAACGCATAGAGGCGCCTCGTAGAGGGGGCTCTAGCGGAAGTGATGGTGTCTACCACTGCCTGTGGTAGACCACCTAAAACTTCCGCGTCCCGTCCAGGGACCAGACATGGAGTTTCCAGAGGTCTGGACGCGGGTGCCATAGAGTGCCCCGTCTCTGAGAGAGGAGGTCCTTCCTCAGAGGAATCGGCTAAGGGGGGGCTGTCGCGAGGAGCATGAGTTCCGTGAACCAAGTCCTGGTGGGCCAATACGGCACCACTAGAAGGACCTGCTCCTCGTCCTCCCTGACCTTGCACAGAGTCTGTGCAAGGCGGCTCACTGGGGGAACGCATACTTGCGCCGGTCCCGGGGCCAGCTGAGAGCCAGGGCGTCCGTGCCGAGGGTCCCCTCGGTCAGGGAGTAAAACCACTGGCAATGGGTCGTGTCTGGAGAGGCAAACAGGTCTACCTGTGCGGCTCCGAAGACACTCCAAATCAGCTGGACCGCCTGGGGATGGAGTCGCCATTCTCCTGGCAGGGGAGGCTGCCGTGAAAGCTCGTCTGCCACACGGTAGAGCGCCCCTGGAACATGAACGGCACGAAGCGACCTCAGATGCTTCTGACTCCATAGGAGGAGGTGGGAGGCGAGTCGCAACATACGACGAGAGCGTAGACCACCGGGATGGTTGATGTACGCAACGGTCGCAGTGCTGTCCGTACGGACCAGTACGTGCTTGTGTCTGAGAAACCCCTTGAGGCGACACAAGGCTAGGCGTACTGCTTGCAACTCTAGGCAGTTGATGTGCCAATGCTGCTGGGGTCCCGTCCACAGACCCGAGACAGCATGCCCTTGTACGTGGCGCCCCACCCCATGGCAGAAGTATCTGTGAAAACCACAGCATGCCTGGACACCTGGACTAAGGGCAGGATCTAACCATGGGGAGAAGGTTTGGCGGCAGTGCGGGGTCACTTTGACCCGGAACGTGCCGCTCTGCCACGCCCACCTCGGGACTCGATCGTGACGTCAGCGCTGAAGCGGTCTCATATGTAACAGGCCGAGCGGCGTTACTGCGGCTGCGGCTGCCATATTTCCCAGGAGCCTCTGAAATTGTTTCAGTGGAACCGCTGTCCTGCCTCGAAAGGACCTGAGGCAGGTGAGCAATGACTGGACGCACTCCTCCGTGAGGCGCGCAGTCCGAGTGATCGAGTCCAGCTCCATACCGAGATAAGAGATCCTCTGCACGGGGCAGAGTTGCTCTTGTCCCAGTTGACCTGAAGCCCCAACCGGCTGAGGTGCCGAAACACCATGTCCCTGTGATCGCATTGCGAACGCCTAGTTCTCTCATGGGAACAATGGCCACCTTCTCGACTTTCGTGAAGACGCGGGGCGACAGGGCCAGCCCGAAGGGTAGGACTTGTATTGACACGCTCGGCCCTCGAAAGCAAACCGTAGAAACGGTCCGTGTCGAGGAAGAATCGAGACGTGAAAGTACGCGTCCTTCAGGTCGATCGCTGCAAACCAATCCTGGGGACGGATGCATTCAAAAATGCGCTTCTACGTGAGTATTTTGAACGGGAGTTTGTGCAGGGCCCGATTCAAAACTCGCAGGTCCAGGATTGGCCATAACCCACCGCTTTTCTTGGGTACCATGAAGTAGGGGCTGTAAAAACCCAGACCTCATCTCGGCAGGAGGGACCGGCCCGGCTCGACCTCGTCCTTCGCCAGCAGGACGTAGATCTCTTTCCGCAAGACAGGGGCATCCACTGACTGCACACGGGTGAGTGGATGCCACTGAACTTGGGAGGCCGGCGTGCAAACTGAATTGCATAGCCGAACCGGATGGTGCGGATGAGCCATTGGGACGGACTCGGAAGCGCTAGCCAGGCTTCTAGAGACCGTCCCAACGTGCCTACCCGAACCACCGGCGTACCCGCGGAGGGGCAGCGAGGTGGAAGACAGGGACCCGGCTCTGGTGGCGTTGTAGCGACCAAGAGCGGGGTCTGGGCGTCAAACTCGACACCAACCCACTTCCACCGGGGGGCAGACGGCAGAGAAGGCCCGTGGGCGTTCTGCTGCGGGCTGCCCGGTGGCGAAGGGAGGGGGAGAGACGAGGAACGAGGCCCTGACTCCTCATGTCCTGGTCTCTGCGCCTCCAGGCCCAGCTGCAGACCGGAGCGACGCAGCCGAGGCTGCGTCACTGCTATCCGCAAGCTGGGGAGAGGGGAGCGGGAGTGTCGCCGTTCGGGGCGGCGCACACTGCCATTCTGACCCTCTCAGACGGAGGAGACAGGTCTTATTTTACTGCCAGTCCCGACCGTGAGGGGAAACTAGGAGCGAGGCCCGGGGGACGTCTCTCGCCCAGCGAGAGACGAGAGTGACAAGGCCGTAGCCCTCACTGTCATCTAAGCGCTGGGGCCCGTGAGTGACTCAGAGGAAGTGAACTGCTCAAAATTTGGGTACCGCTGACTGGATGACCAGCGGCGGAACAGAAACAAAATTCTCCACCCGGCCCTCCCCCGGGGGAAGGAGTGGTGATAACACACACTCCTGAAGAGCAGATATCACATACTCTGGGTCGCTCGTCTCAGGGTCGTTTCCCATCCTCTTGCTGAGGGGAAACAAACCCCGAGCGGGCTGGTTTTAAGGCGCTTCTGGACCACCAGCGTGGACATCGTCTGCCCGAGGGCCAGCACTGTGACTAATCACGGTCAGTCACAAGCGCAGCTCCACCCCGAGTCAGAACTACCCACGTGCACTGAATGTGCAGGGGTAGTGAGAGAGGAAAAACTTCTGCAGATTTAGGCATGTTTGGCTTGCCATATTGGCACCAAAATGCTTCCATACTGCCGAAATTTTTCACACTCACCCAGACACTTTAGAATAGCCCAGGAAAGTGTAGCTGTCAAGTCTGAATCTTCAGCATGAGAACATACTATTATAGTAGGAACGCAGCATCATTTTCAGAGTATAACAGCCCTCTCTCCGATGTAGCGATCGACATCCGTCCTCCCCTGGAGCCCCGAATGAAATGCTTGGTCCCCCATGAGAAGGACCAGAATCCCATCCGAAAGCCTCGACGGCACACGGCACGCTGAGCGGCTCAAGCCTTTACGTGAAAGGGGAGACGAACAACGTGCCGACGTGGTCATGCACTCATGAGAGAACATGAACCACCCACGAACGCAGTTTCAACACACTGATTAGGCATATGAAACAGTGATCGTGGCCGCCACCAGGCATGCAAGACAGTGAACGTGGCCATCGTTTCGTTTCGCTGGGCGCTCAAGCCTTCAGGCAAGGCGAACAACGTGCCGACGTGGTCATGCTCTCATAAGAAAGCATAAACCACCCACGAACACAGTCTCAGCATGTTTGCGATGCGCTAGAGGAGTGGGAAGCTCGTGAGGGTCTTTCACCAGACGAGACATTCCACACTGTAACCCCCTGTAATCACCAAATGCCCATTAGCCAAAGTAGTCCTCCCCTTTTTAGAAAAGGAACTAGATTGGGGAATAAGCAAATGGGACTCAACCTCGTAGAGGTACACGAGTCTCGACCGCGCATCTAGAGCGCCGAATGACGCGCGCTGGGTTGCCGTGACAACCCGCGCTGTCAGCCGGCGCTCGACGGCACACGGCACGCTGAGCGGCTCAAGCCTTTACGTGAAAGGGGAGACGAACAACGTGCCGACGTGGTCATGCACTCCTGAGAGGACATGAACCACCCACGAACGTAGTCTCACACACTGATTAGGCATGTGAAACAATGAACGTGGCCGTCAAATGAGGACAGGGAATGATCGCATCCAGAAACACACGAGTGAAACGTCATCCTGAAAAGGACGCGATCTTCACTCGTGTTGCTCTTTCAGGAAGAAAGTACTCTCTCTATTGTGCTGAAGCACACAGGGACCCAACGCGGCAACACAGCGGGGAAAACTGCAAGCCCGCTGTGCGCACTCAACCGTTTACCAGCTGTGAGAACAGCTTTTGAATTAACAGCGTGTAAACGCAGCCGGCAGACAGGAATCGCGCGGTCGCTGAAACGCCGTCTCGCCAACACAGAGAGATCCCGTTCCGAAACAGCAGACTCGTTGAGCGTTAGATACAATCTTAAAGCTCATTCACTCAGAGAGGACACAACCGGTCGGCTCCGAAGCTAAAAGCACTATGCATGCGTTGCTTCCGCCTTTTTATTCCCGCGCTGCTAGGCGGGCTGCGGAATGCATTCCTGCATGCCAATTTTCATTGGCTCGTTTTAATTCTCTCGTAGGCAATTGGTCTCCCTAGCGTGATCCCAATTCGTCAGGGAACTCCCCCGACGACACGTCGGAGTTCCCAGGACGAAAGGGAACCTCTGTTTATTGGAGTTGGATGCAGTCTTAGATTAAAGTCTTGCTGGTTTGTTGGCTCAAAAGTAGGGAAGTTGCAATAATGTTCTTCTGGGTTGAGTAAAGAAAGATGAATTTCAGTGATGTTATTCGAAGAGATGACAGAGTTGTCTGCAATTCTCTCTCCTGGAAAGCTCGAACCATGTGGCTCCTGAGCAAACAGAGATTTGTGGTTCTGAGCCACATTTCTGCCAGTCCACCCTGATCATGTAAAGAAACTTTTTCCTGCTCAAAATGACATCCTTGCATTAGGTCAAGCCACATTTGGGAGGTCTGACTACATATCTGAACTGCACTGAGGCTAAGATAGTGGCCTTTAACTTGCAGAGGTCAGACCTCCCGAATGTGGCTTGACCCAATGCAAGGATGTCATTTTGAGCAGGAAAAAGTTTCTTTACACGGTCAGAGTGGACTGGCAGATTTGTGTCCCAATAAACCTTGATTAATGTAACAGGAATATAATATAAGTTATGAGGAGGTGCTGTACAACAATTTTTAAGAAATTAAAAGTGTGTCATTTTGATATGAAACAAGTACAGATTGGGTTACATCAACTACGTATTTCATAACAAGGCAAGCATAAAACTACACAACACAAAAGACTAAATACAAAACAGTAATACAAATTATGTCCTGGGGATATTCATTTTTAATAGGCTTTGTCTACGTGAGGCCTTTCCAAATACCCACACTTGCAGTCTTGGCCACTTGAGAGCACGTGCAAGTAAGTGCGCAAGACCGTCTCATGTCAAAAAAATGCCAAAGCGCAGTGCCCTGAACACACAATAAACCCACACTATCTTGGATACTGCATCGAGACAGTATTTGAGGCGTATCTGAAGTGTATCCCATCATGCATTCAGGAAATCGCGGGCCCCGAAATTGCGAGATGTATATTTTGTACAACATTTGCAACTGCTTTGTATCGCTTAGTTAGAAGCACCACATTTTTTTTATTGTGTCCTCTGTTACATAGGGACTGCTGACCAGACAGTTATAAGTTTATTTTAATGACAAACCAGTGTTTTTTTTGTTTTTTTTTACAAAAAAAGTGATGAACTGAAGCAGTCAAAGCCCACCATTTAATCCTGTGGTACACCCATAATCAAAGTACAGGATCAAAGCTTCATATTGTGCAGCCTCTGGATTGCCAAAGCCCGTGAGCCGCACATGATTGGGGAACAACTGTCTACCTTTAGCTGAAGAGATGACAGGCATCACGCGTGGGGAGAAAGCTGCCAAAGAGTTCAACTTGGTGCCGCTTTCAAATGACACTGTGTCACAGAAAATAAAAGACAAAGCTGAAAATGTTAAAAAGACACTGATTGGGTGCATTAAAAACAGTCTGTATTTTGCCATCCAGCTTGACGAGACACAATTGTACTGTTCCTGAGCACAGTATAGAGAAAGCGAATGAAGTGGTTGGAACAGGAATACATGGCTTATTTACCCCAGTACTTCTACCCACTCTAAAAAAGTCACCAATTCAAATGTACCCCGTTGAATTAAAGATGAGATGAAGGAATTGCCATGCTTAGGAAAACTGATTGCTCCCATAAAAAAGATTTCTATAGTGAGTAAATCAAGAGTTGCTGAAACATGTAGTGTCGTTCAGGCAATTCACGTATATGATACTGAACGGAACCAGAACTGATATTGACTTAAATTTAAAATTTTGGATGGAAAGTGGATGATTTTAATTACCGTATTTTCCGGACTATAAGTCGCTCCGTAGTATAAGTCGCATCAGTCATAAAATGTGTCATGAAGAGGAAAAAAAATATATAAGTCGCACTGGTCGAATCAATGACTAGAAGATAAACTACACATCAGCTACAAAAATTCATCAACTAACCATTTAGAAATGTCCTGCTGCTTCTACATGTTGTCACTTCTTCTTGAGTCTCTCCATCATTGTCTGACTCCGGTTTGAACATAAAAGGCTAAAAGTGTTTTAAAATTTTCAGTGCATGTGTGTGAGAGTGCAAGCTCTTGAAGCTCCGCCCCCATTTGCTGGGAGCAGCAGCTCATTTGCATTTAAAGGGACAGATACAAAACGGTGTGTTTTTGGTTTTGCTCACCCTCAAAAAGTGACAATTTTAACATGCTATATAAAAATATATGTGGGGTATTTTGAGCTAAAACTTCACATACACACTCTGGGGACATCATAGACTTATTTTACATCTTGTGAAAATGGCATTATACCACCCCTTTAAGTCTAATGTGTTTCATTTGAAGTCAAGTCAAGTCATCTTCATTTATATAGCGCTTTTAACAATGTAGATTGTTTCAAAGCAGCTGATTCACTTCCGTTGAAATGATCATTTGTTATTAAATAAGGGGCCGCTAAGACGACACCGTTCTCTCTACACAGACTTTAAACGCGAACCTGTGAGAAACGCTGATGGCGCTCACGTGCGCATCAAGAATTCATTCTATAGTTATATGTGTTAGAATATATATACGCAGGTTTGTAATTCCCTGCAAACCATGCCTAAACAAACTACTTGTCATAAATTTTGATACAGAATTTTATTTTATCACTTCGGGGTGGGTACGCGAGCCGAATTTCCCCACAACGCTTTATCAGTAAAGTGGTAAAGGGATCAGTGATGCGTGGGTTGATCCAAAATGAGTCATCCAAAAATATTTTTAATGATATTCGGTTCACGGTCGGTCGGGTTGTTTGAAATAAAAATGCCAATTAAACCTTTGTAATTTATATAGTACTAGACACAATTTTGAAATACATAGGTCTACACTTTATTGTCAGAATAACTGGCGCGAGGATGACGCACAAGCTCAGTCTGCAGGCAGAGATGAAAGTGGGAAATCCTTATTTACCTTTTGAATGTTGAGCGTTATTAACTTTTGAATAAGAGCTGACGCGGGACAAAATGCCCGATTTCCCAACACGTTGAACTGAGCAATGCCATTGTGCCATTTTAATAGGCTACTTTTAAACGCATATAGCTCAGTAATGTCAGTTTTATGTATTTTTTATTGAGAGGGGGCGGGGGGGGGGGGGGGATTTTTGTTGGGAAAGTCGGGGGAGAGACGCACACTTCGATTAGACTGGATAAACACATGCAGCATCTTAATTGTTAAGAAAATTAAACGAAATAAATGAATAAATCAAGACTTTATTACATAACACTAGGCGATATCATACAGCATTCAGAAAAATGCTGCACCCGCACCCCTAGTTCCTACGTCTATGGCCCAATGACGCTACTATGAGCATTTACTAGCTACTTTTAAAAAATGCAGGCCAGGAAGCGTGTCGGGTACAATATTTTCTTTCTTTTTATTTGCGGTCCGAGTTGCGGTCGGGTTAGTTGAAAACATCGGTCGGCTGCGGGTTGTTTATACATTGACCCGCGCATCACTGAAAGGGATCCTCCAAAGGGAGAGGCTAGTTGGCACTTCAGCACTGCGTTGCCATCGGGTCCAGGCGAAGGTCCTTCATCAGATCCGGATATGGCCTGGATCCGGCAGGCTGCGGGAAAACCTCGGGATAAACAAAGACACTAAAATTAGCGTAGATGCCATTCTTCTTATGATGTAACGAGTACATCAGGATTTAAGGGAAGTGTTCCCGGTTCCGGCTGACCTAATCTATGCAGCCTAACATTGAGTTATATAAGTCTATAATGTGTTATGTGTATGCTAGCTGTATTCATTGTACCGTAACTCTTCAACCGTTTGCACTATCAAAACCATTCAAATTGCCCCCGACAGTAGACAACATGCACTTTTCGGCTTATATATACGGCTTATTATGGTAATTTTATGCGTTCCGTCAGCAAATGACAGCAGGCTTTCTTACAGAGCGGGAAGGAAGGATTTGAACCGAGAGATACGAAGCGCGACAGGTTAGAGTGTTTTGGATTGCATAAAATAATAAAATAAACGAACATATACATGGTGAAAGAAGTGGTAGACAGCAGAAGAGGGGATTGGGATGATTTTTAATGAAACTTGGGAGGTGGATGACCGTTACTTTTTCACGTTTTTTTACATGTGGTGTATGCATGTGTATGTGTGCGACGTGTATGAAAAAAAGTGTCCTAAATGAAAACTGTGCAACCCAATTTCACAAAAAAGACTTGTATATTTGTATTATACTTAATTTTTCAACTTTAAAGTGTTAGTTTCTTTCGTTCGTGATTTTTCTGTTTTTTTTCTAAATAAAAATCGGAAAATGTATTCTCGTTTTTTTTATTTGTGTCTATTTAAATTCTATTTACGAACTCACCACACACAATAATGGTCAATAACTGTAATTTGTTGAAAGCTAATCTTTTTCTGAAAAAGATGACACCTTACACATGAAGATAGCACATTGTTTTAGAATTTTACAGTCAAAAAATCTAAATATGTGAAAAACACCCATTTTAGCGTCAGGTTCTAAAGGGTTAAAGGTGGGCCAATGCAGTGTTGACAGAACGGGGCTAATATGGTCATACTTCCTGGTTCTGGTTAGAACTCGAGCTGCTGCATTTTGAACAAGCTGTAGTTTGTTTGTTAAGCGTGCAGGGCAACCACCCAGTAGAGCATTACAATAATCTAGCCTTGAGGTCATGAACACATTAACTAATTGTTCCGCATTTGTCAATGAGAGCATATGTCGTAATTTAGATATATTTTTAAGATGGAAAAATGTGGTTCCCTTTCGAAGGGAACTCGACAATACGTCATCGACGCTTTGGGGAACGCCTCAGACGTGACAGGTGTCTGAAATCACAATCAAATCACGGCAATCACATTGACCGGCGACAGCCCGTGAATCATTAATGTGAATGATTAACGTGCGACCTGGAAGTATATAAGGGCGCCTTGCAAACATGACAAATCATCTTTTCGTCTTCAGGGACTGTTTTGTCTGTAACCGCTTTTGAAAATCAAAAGGTAATTATGAAATGCACTGAGAAGGCTGAGTGTTTTCAGCTGTGCGTTTTCTGTCTGGGAAGGAAGAGCGCGCACAGGCAGTTCCTGAGGGCTCAGCGTCTGGGTGAAAGATCCCAGATGAAGCCCTTCGATCGCCTTGAGAGGGGTATAATCCTCTCAGACGATGTGGCGGCTGACGAGAGTAAGCAGTGAGTGCTTTTCCGGACAAGCAGGAGATGGCTGATGAGGTAATCGGAAAAATAGATCCTGAATCTTCTCAGCCACCCTGCCCCGTGTATGCTGAACTGGTTGGTGTTATGGAAACGCTCCGCGAGCAGGCTCAGCTGCCGTGGCTGCACGTTGGGGGAAAAATCGCTCACTATGAGAGCGGTTTTTCCCCGGTCATAAAACCACCAGCTCAGGTGAGCCTTTCATTTCTTCCCGATCTCATACTGAGATCGAGAGGACATGGAAGAACCCATACTCTGCCCATGTCCACCGACATCAGCGGGCTAGTCTCACTGATGTTGGGGTGATAGGAGAGCATGGGTATGTGTCGATGCCGCCCATTGACGAGATGTTTGCAACTATCTCGTGTCTGGCAGGCGTCGACACTGAGAGCTCCAACCCTGCCAGTTTAATGGCAGAGCATACACGCCAGCGGGTCAGGCCGGTGCTACCCTGCACACCATGGCGGTATTGCAGGTACACCAGGCCAATCTGCTGGGGGATCTCGACCAGGGGGTGGGGCCCCTGAGGCGGTTACTGAGCTGCGCCACGGAGTGAACCTGGCCGACATTGGGGAGAAGAGAGAAAGGCTTTCTCCTCGATTCACTGGTTTCGCCCTCTGAGCTTTTCGGCACCTCCGTGTAGGCGGTGGCTGGAAAGTTCAGAGAGGCGAGGGCGCGCCCAGCTGTATTAGGACCTACATACCGCTGAGATCCGTATCCACACCCAGACAGACGGGAGGGCCTGGCCCATCATGGTTCGGGGACCTTAGACAGGGCCAGAGAGCCAGTGTTGCCTCTCGTGCGCCTCCTCCGTGGAGGAGTAGATCACAGAAGAGGTGCAACTCCCGCAAGAAGAGGGATCTGAGGGAGGTGATCCAGCACGATTGCACACAGCATCGGCATGGATCACCTCCCCCTGAGGGCGTGATTATATCTTAGCCCTCTCCTCTCTCCCGACTCCCCAGACGCTTCCTACATCAGGCCTGAGGCTGGGCTCATGGTTAGAACAACGTTCTGATGGCCCGCCTCTGCTTGGTTAGTGAGAGTGCCTCTTTCAGGCATGTAAAGGTGGTAGACCCCATGTTCATAAAGAACTGTCTAGTAAGTCTTCACTTCGCAAGCCGCAGGTGAGCTGAGTGGTCTTCTTTAAGAGTAATTTTGTGTGCAAATAACACTAAAATGTATCTCTCTACAGACCTCGTTCCCTGTATAGAGCTATGGGGTCATGTAAGGTACTTTTTTGGATTATTAGGGCCCTGAAGTCCCCCTTTAGGTGGCTAGAACGACTATTTTAGCCCTCGGGCTGTTAGCCACCTCAGGGTAGGGTAGTTGGTCTCTCTCCCACAGGATTTTTATCTTGGAGTATAGACTGACGCTAGTGCTTCAGATAGATCTTATGTCCGGTCCATGGGACCGTCTGACTTCCTTCCTGAGTACATCGCCCCCTTGAGCTCTGTTTGGGTTTTCAGTGGGCTGAGCGATTCTGCAGCCAGTTGTATGAAATAATAACTATTTTTCTAGTAAGGCTGTGGCTCCTCCGAGCCCTCAGGTAGATTTATGCTTGCAGGCTGGCCCTCACCAGGGCCGCCTCTGTAGCTGGCCTAGGCTGTGCCAGGGATAGTGGAGGTGCTCTGCTTAAGCATTTCTGCCTCTGAACCTTCACTTTGTGAATATAGGTTCCTAGCATCCCTGTATGACAGCCTCCTCCAATGGGAGTCGTTAGGCCAAGGCCCGCCCCCTTCTCTGCATTCTGGGGTGACAAGAGTAATGCAGCGTGGTGCAGAGGCATGGTTTATAAAGATCCTGGGTTAGGCCTCAAATAGGCCTCCCCGGTACAATGTGTCTTTATTGAGCAGGGTTAGGCCGTCTTTCACCTCATGAAGAGACTGGGTCTGTCTGCCCGACCCTGCCGTGCAGAACTAGCAATCGGATCTGGGCCGCCAGTATAGGCTTCACTCACCTCGCTGAGCTACTGCTCGAGCGTCGGGTTGTAGGTGGTTGGCTCACAAAAGAAGCAAGCCCCACTCCCCTAGGTTGGGCACAGATACATTTTCTGTCACCCCTAGAGCCACTGGCAGGCCCGCACCTTGGTAAACCTCAGGGTGAGGTGGAGAGTATTCCCCTGTGATACAGGGTAGGTCTGAATCCTTCACTTTCAGTTCTGTATTATCCTACCTCGCACCACTATGGCTCGGGTTGAGCGGAAAGTTCTAGCCTTCACTTCTTTTTTGGTAACGAAGTACGCTCCCTTGAAGCCAGAGCATTGCCATGTGCTGACGCCCATGCGTACAGATGGTAGGCCCCTGACTCTGGGGCCTCCGTTAAGGCAGAGTGGCATATGTTGTACTCCCCTTGCTTAAAGGGTGCTAGCGCTCTTGCTGAGTATACTGCCATGGGCAATGTGATTAGGTACCCGAATGCTGTAGGCGCTGTGTAAACAGCTTATCTGCCAACGTAGGCTGCGCCGTTAGGTAGTAGGCCTCAGCAGCCCTCCTGAATGGGCAGCCCCCAAGAGGGCGCTGTAGGCCAGCTCACCTCATGTGGCTGGCCTTGGTGGTTCGGGCAGTTGACTCACTGATGGGTAGTAGGCCCTAAACAGGCCTCCTCGGAGGTGAGTCCCAACATTGTGGGACATACTTTAAAGCCGCGACCAGGTAGAGCCATATTAGGCCTCCTGTGGGTGGACCCAATAGTTATGTTGGTATAGTATGATTCCCAACAGTGTACCTTTGTAGCAGAATTGACTCGCTATCAGCTAGTAGGCCCGACCAGGCCTCGCTGATAGGCGAGTCCCTAGCTGGCTGGGTCCCTAGCCACCTTGGAATCGTCAACCTAGGCCTTCACAGGCCTCCTCAGTGTTTTGAAACACAAACACTGGGTAGATCCGTGTATCGAGTAGAGAAACTCCCCTCGCTGGCAAGGGTTGTAAAGCACTATGCTGAGTCATACTCTCTGGGATATCCCGTCTCTGAGATCCGGGCCGAGTGGTTTACTGCCAGCTTCGCAGTCCCTCGGTTTGGATGCCTTACCTAAGGCAAATGTCCAGAGGCTCTGTCTCCGGACAGACAGGAAGTTTGCCAGACTGAAGTGTCCGACGTAAATGACACCAGGTCAGGCCTTCCTGGTGGCATTTCGGGGCCAGTTATCAGGTAGTAGGCCTCACCAGGCCTCCCTGAAGGTGAGCTCCCACATTCTGTGGTTATCAGGTAGTAGGTCTCACCAGGCCTCCCTGAAGGTGAGCTCCCACAAACTGTGGTTATCAGGTAGTAGGCCCCGCCAGGCCTCCCTGTGAGTAGTTCCCCAACGATGCTGGGTTCTGGAAGCTAGTGGCCGCTTGCTATCAGTTCAGCTGGCCTTATTTGGCAGCTGCTGAAAGCAAGCTTGTGCCCTGGCTCAACTAAAGTGTTCGCCCTCTGCTACTGGTTCCCTCCCGGAACTTCTTACTCTGCCTACAGCCTGGTTTGCCTACCAGGCGGACCATTGCTCCCCTCACTGAGGGTCGCTATGAGTGTTTGGACCCCTGAGTCTGGTCAGACGGTCGTAGGCCACTCGTGAGGCCTCCCAGTTAGATCAGCACCTAGGCCTTCACAGGCCTCCTCAGTGTTATGAAACACAAACACTGGGTAGATCTGTGGATCGAGTAGAGAAACTCCCCTCGCTGGCAAGGGTTGTAAAGCACTATGCTGAGTCATACTCTCCGGGATATCCCGTCTCTGACAGCCCAGTGTGACCTGAGGGTGAGTGGTTCTTGCATTTCATTTGAATTTGCTGGTTCTGACAGTTGTCACTGCCTCCTGGCATGCACTCCCCTAAGCATGGCGGAGTGGGTATTTCGTTCCCCAAAGCGTCGATGACGTATTGTCGAGTTCCCTTCGAAAGGGAACGTCTCAGGTTACAACTGTAACCTATGTTCCCTAAGAGCAGGGAACGAGACAATACGTCTCCCTGCCATGCCTCGGGGCCTGCCTACCAAACAGTCCCTTCAGACGAAGGATGATTTGTCATGTTTGCAAGGCGCCCTTATATACTTCCAGGTCGCACGTTAATCATTCACATTAATGATTCACGGGCTGTCGCCGGTCAATGTGATTGCCGTGATTTGATTGTGATTTCAGACACCTGTCACGCCTGAGGCGTTCCCCAAAGCGTCGATGACGTATTGTCTCGTTCCCTGCTCTCAGGGAACATAGGTTACAGTTGTAACCTGAGACGTTTTACAGATACTAGACACATGACTTTCAAATGAAAGATTGGTATCAAAGAGCACACCCAGGTTCCTAACCGACGACGAAGACTTAACAGAGCAGCATCAAGTGTTAGACAGTACTCTAGGTTATTACGTGTGGAAGTTTAATTTTAATTAGAATAATTAGAATCTCTGTTTTTTTTTCTGAATTTAGTAGTAGGAAATTACTAGTCATCCAATTTTTTGTATAAGCTATATGCATTCCGTTAATTTTGTGAATTGGTAAGTTTCGTTAGGTTTTGAAGAAATATACTGAAGAAATATTTACTGCTACAAACTGATAACGGTCAGATAAGTATAAGCTGTCTCGGTACTATGGTACGGTCTAAATCCGGACTGAAAATCCTCGCAGATATCATTTTTTTCTAGAAAGGAACACAGTTGTGAGGATACTGCTTTTTCTAATATCTTTGACAGAAAAGGCAGATTCGAGATCGGCCTGTAATTAACTAATTTTGTAGGATCAAGTTGCGTTTTTTTAACAATCTTGATTCCAAGATGGCGCAGGTCTGTTTGCTGGCTTGCTGTCGGATGTCAATGTCATTTGTTCTATATGTATTGATATGGACGATCTGTTGGTCTGTGACTGAAACCACCGCTGTACTCACCTACGATCGTCAAGCCCTTCTTTATTTACGTCTCTCTTCGGCGGACTGCTGCGGACGCATCCCTAATGAGGATTACTTTTTCAACTCACGGGCTTCCTCTATCTTTCCTGCGATCAGCTGTCACTCGACGGGCTGCTGTCTGCATCGTAAAAAGCGTGCCAGAAAACGAGGAAAATGCAGTGGACATCTTGTTAGGCTAAAGAGACGCGGGGCTTCATCGCCACGGATTATCCGCGCCTGGCCTGGAAGCTATTGGTTTCCTGAACACAACAGCGCCTCGGAGTCGCAGCCTATTGGTCCTGTTCCAGTCCTCTCGGACTCATGGATCCCCCTTCGCCGGCCGTTGAGACAGCGCCGCGTCAACAGAGGTGTCGATATTCGGAACCTTCGCACTCTGGAATACGTCAAACTACCGGCTGTGCTCACGGACACCGGACCGCAACAGGTGAAACTGGCACCGGTAAACGCAAGATCCATCTGCAACAAATCATTTATTTTAAAAAATTTTTTTACATCTCATGACTTGGACTTCCTATTTTTGACGGAAACCTGGCTCAATGCTGGTGAGCTAGATTCTCTGACTGATTTATCTCCAGCTGATTGTGTCTATTTCAGCTCTCCCAGGCTAGTAGGCCGTGGCGGAGGCATAGCTACAGTTTTTAAAAAACGCTTTAGGTGTAGACTCTTGCCTGCCACCCAATTTCATACTTTTGAATTGCAACTATTCACAATTCAGCTACCCAGCTCAGTGACTTGTGCCCTTATTTATAGACCACCAAAATATAATAAGGACTTTATGCAGGAATTTGGGACATTTCTTTCTAATATAGTCCCCACTGTGGATAAATTGCTAATCCTGGGTGATTTTAATATTCATGTCTGCTGTCCTTCCCATCACCTGGTACACGAATTTCTACAACTCATTGACTCATTCGACCTCATCCAACATATCAATGGCCCTACACACGAACACGGACATACCATCGATCTTGTTTTAACTTATGGCCTTTCAGTATGTAACATTGATATTGAGCAAAGCTGCCTGTCGGATCATATGTCTGTCATGTTTAATTTAATAGTGCCATATCTACCCCCTAATGACGAGAAGGATGTTCACTTCTCTCGTGTGATTATTCCCTCAACTGTAATTGAGTTTTCTAATGCCTACACAGAGTCTTTAACAAGGTCTGTTTTGGAAGCCCCATCGCTTAACCTCAATACTGAGGAAATTACTATGTTGTTTAATGAGACATGTACAAATATCTTAGACTTGATTGCACCACTAAAATCATAGCGCTCTAAACGCAGCTCTCGCCCTTGGTTTAACCATCATACCCGGGCTCTCAGGCAGGAGTGCCGTAAAGCAGAACGTAAATTGAAAAAAAAGAAAGGCTACATGTCTCATCTGAGATTTTCAAGAACCACCTTTCTACCTATCAGTGCGCTGTCAAAGCAGCTAAAATTGAGTACTTCTCAGATTTTATAAAGAAAAATTCACATAATCCTAAAGTACTGTTTAATACTTTTGATAAAGTGGTTAACACAAAGCCTCCTTCACATCCAGATGCTACTCCCGAGTTGTGTACACAATTTCTTGATTTTTTTAGGAATAAGATTGAGGTTCTATACTCTAGTATCCCCACCTATCATGCCTCCAATTCTTCCAATTCTTCCACCTATCATGCCTCTAATTCTTCCAATTCTAGCCCTAATAATCTCCAGCTAACACATTTTAACCCAATTGATCTTATTAAAATGACAGAGTTAATTTTAAAACTGAAACCGACTACCTCACCAGCGGATATTATGCCGACACGTCTTTTTAGAGAGGTGTTAGGTGTGATTGGCCCATCCGTTATGATTATAATGAATAGTTCATTATGCACTGGCATTATTCCGTCCTGTTTTAAGCATACCGTGATTAGACCATTTTTGAAGAAGCCAAGTCTTGATCCATCTGAGTTTAATAACTTTCGACCTATCTCCACAATACCTTTTCTGTCTAAAGTGTTGGAGAAGATCGTCTTTCTCCAACTCTCTGCATTTTTAACAGACCAAGATCTTCTTGATAAATTTCAATCGGGATTTAGGACCCGTCATAGTACTGAAACCGCCCTCCTTAAAGTGACAAACGACCTTTTGCTCACTTTGGACTCGGGTAACTCCACTATTTTAATTTTGCTCGACCTAACCGCCGCCTTTGATACAATCCATCACAGTATTCTTTTAGATCGTCTAAAGCAGGAGGTTGGGCTTAGCGGCATGGTCTTACGCTGGTTCTATTCATATCTTTCAAATAGGTCTGTCTCAGTTAAAATTGGTAACTACTCATCACCTTCAGTACCACTATCATGCGGGCTCCCACAAGGGTCCATACTTAGGCCCCGTTTACACGATGGGAAAACGCAGATATTTCTCTGCGTTTTGGCCTGTCATTTACACGAAAACGCCGTTTTTATCCCAGAAAACGATTATTTCTAAAAACTCCGGCCAAAGTGGAGATTTCTGAAAACGCCGGTTATATGTTGTCGTGTCAACTGGGAGAAACGGGGTTTTAGGTTCTCTCTTGTCGATTCTGAGGATTCTGATTGGCTTGCATGGCTTTATCCTTCTCCCTACACTGCCGCCCATAGGTTTAGCATAGTTATAAAGGCGCTCGACGGCGTATTTATGCGGGTTGTGTGCACGATGTTATTATTGAAAACGGAGGGGGAGAAATATTCGTTTCTCTAAATACCCGGCTATGTGTAAATGTGGCCTGAGTCCTATTCTATTTTCCTTGTATATGTTACCTTTGGGCTCTATTTTCAGGAAATATGAGATCACATATCACTGTTATGCTGACGACACTCAAATGTATGTCCCACTACATCCTCTTTATAAGTCTTGTTCCAACCTTGTAAAGTGTCTTGATGAGGTAAAGTGCTGGATGGCTAAGAATTTTCTCCACTTAAATGAGAGCAAAACTGATGTTGTTGTTTTCGGCCCTCTTGGCTCTTCACCACTTATCTCTAACTATTTGGGGCCACTATCCAGAAATGTTCACCCATGTGCAAAAAATCTGGGTGTATTTTTCGACTCTGAATTAAAATTTACAAAACAAGTTAGTGCTGTGGTGAAAAGTAGCTTCTACTACCTAAGATTAATAGCGAAAATGAAACCTATGCTCTCATCTAGGGATTTGGAGACGATTATCCATGCTTTTATATCATCCAGATTGGACTATTGTAACGTGGTATATTTGGGACTCTCTCAGTCATTGCTGAATCGTTTGCAGCTGGTTCAAAATGCCGCAGCAAGACTATTGACCAGTATGAGAAAGAGTGATAGAATCACCCCAATTCTAACATCCCTTCAATGGCTACCTATCAGATTTCGGATCGATTTCAAGACCGTAATATTCATTTTTAAATTTTTAAATGATCTCGCACCCTCCTATCTATCTGATCTTATTATTCTGCACCAGCCAGTAAAGAATCTGAGATCGGCAGATAAATTATTGCTCCGGGTACCGCGGTCCCGACTCATGCGGAAAGGTGATCGAGCCTTTTCGATAGCCGGTCCTAGGATTTGGAATACCTTACCTCTTGCCATCCGCTCCATCCCCACGTTGCATTCTTTTAAAACGGCTTTGAAGAAGCACTTTTATAGCTTGGCATTCAACTCCGACCCAGGAGAGACCTAAATATATTCATTTTATGTTGTTGTGTTTTGTATTCTCTCTGTTTGGTTTTATTGTTGGAATTGTACAGCACTTTGGGCTGCACTTGAGGCAGTGGAAATGTGCTATATAAAAAAATAAACTAAACTAACTAAACTAAACTAACAAGCGGTTTAATCATAGCTAGCTTAAAGGTTTTTGGTACCTATCCTAGAGACAAAGACGAATTCATGATATTAAGAAGAGGATCTATGACATCTGGAAGCATCTCTTTCAGCAGCTTAGTCGGTATAGGGTCTAACATACATGTTGTTGATTTAGATGATTTATGAGTTTGCAAAATTCTTCCTCTCCTATAGCAACAAATGAATCGAGTTTTCCCTCAGGGAGACTACAATGCACTTCCTGATGCGATACTGTAGTAGACGGTTGCATAGTTATAAATTTGTCCCTGATATTATCGATCTTATAAGTGAAGAAGTTCATAAAGTCATTACTGCTGTGTTGCTTGGAAACTTCTGGGCTTGAAGCTTTCTTTTTCGTTAGTTTAGCCACTGTTTCAAATAAATTCCTAGGATTATGTTTATTTTCTTCTAATAGGGTTGAAAAATAAGCAGATCTAGCAGCTTTTAAAGCCTCTCTGTAAGCAATCGAGCTCTCCTTTCATGAAATCCGAAGTACCTCTAGTTTTGTTTTCTTCCAGTTTCGCTCCATTTTTCTGGCTGCTCTCTTAAGGGCCTGAGTGTGCTCGTTGTGCCACGCCGTTGGACTATGTTCTTTAATCTTCTTTAAGCGCAGCGGAGCAACTGTGTCTAAAGTGCTGGAAAAGAGAGAGTTGAAAGTTTCTGCAATATCAAGTTCTTCTAAGCTATCCGGGATGCTGAGATGATGAAACTGATTAGGAAGATTATTGATAAAAGTCACCATAACAGTTAGTGTTTCTATTAGTTGGGCTTTTAACTCTTATTATATATTTTCTCTTTTTGGCTGCTGTGACAGTGTATTTGTTAAACACATTAGCTGCTATGGCCTGCTGGGGATGTCATGAGATAGCATGGTTTTCTTCTGTTGGTTGTGCGCAAATTCATTACAAGTTGAACAGTTACTCTCAAAGTCATTGATTTCTGCTTGTATACCCTTCTCTGTGTCGTGTTTCAAATTTTCAGTTTGCTGGTCTGTGTCACCGCAGCCATCCACAAGGATATAATCTGCGATGGACTCAATCCCGTTTAGACCTGCTAACAGTTCATGCTGTTTCCGTTGATATACCTAAGGTTACTACCTCAAATGACAGTGGTATCTCTCTCCTTTGACCAAACAGTCTGTATCAAAAACACCCGTGGAGTCCAGTGAAGTACAGCCGTAGTTTGACGTTACTGGGTGGTGTGTGTGGTGCCTCCTTTACTTTATCTCTGTAGCTCATCACATTGCATGTTGCCTCTGAATCTAACTGCCAACGCAGTGACTTGCCATGTAATCGCAGGGAAACAAACCATGTTTTTCCTTTCATGTGCACAGTGCTAATGGACTCGACCGTGTAAATATCATCATCACTGTGCCCAACCGGCTTCTTGGAAACTTCAATGCAATGAAGCTTCCCCTCTGTAGATCTGCTTTTGCTTTTAACCCTCTATGGTACGCAATATGATATCAGTGAGGAAATAAATATTTGTTATGTTTTTCCTGCTTAAAATTGGACACTATAACAATATCAATAAACATTATCACTATTTTGAAATGTATTTATTAATGAAAAGTTTGTTGCCTCAAGGCAACATTGTACCACAATGGACAAATTGAAACATTTGACATTTTCATGAGGAAAAAAAATAAATATTTATCGAAAACATCAATTTATTTAATTAAACACTTGAACAAACAGATTCCACAGAGTTCCACAGAGTCTGCATGTTTTGCCGTATGCTGGACAATGATCCTTGCCTCTTGAATGCACTACCACAGCATCGGCATGTCTTGCTTGTGTCTAAGAGTCTTGGTGAATTACTCTGCTTCTGCTGGTTAGGCTTAAATGGTTTCCTAGCAACAGCGTGAACCGTTTCGGCTGGAAGCAAGCATGCCAAGCATGAATCATTTCATCCTTCAATCCACCATGATCACAAGTTGCTGCTTTTTCTCTCAATCTGGACATATATTTGTCTATGGATTCCCTTCCTCCTGTTTACACTATTAGTGTTAGAGACAGTAAGAGTTAACCCTCTGGAGTCATAGGTGTTTTCTGGGACCTGGAGGTGTTCTGACATGCTCTAACATTTGCGCTTATTTCTGTTACTTGTGACATGTTCATGGCTAAAGTCTTATTACACTGCATTCAGCACAATCTCTGCTACAATAATATGTCAGCAGCATGTATGTAAAATTGTGTAGTTTTGAGATAATAACATTTATCCATGGTTTGTGAAAATGACAATAAAAAATGTCACTGAAATAAGGTCAAGAAACCCAAACTGATTATTTCTACACAAGGCTTTTGAAAATTGTATCAAGTAGCCTAGAATATTTGCTCCAAAACTATGTGAAAATCACCTTGACTACCCATTCAGATAAGACAATATATTGATTTAAAATCTGTAAGACATGTCTTGTGTAAGAAAGCTTTATGCGAGTAGGCGTTAACAACCCATGCATATTGAGTGTTTCACACCTGAGAAAGACAAAGAGCCTCCCATAATGGCCCTATTAGGAGCTCTCAGGCGCTATCATTACATTACCTTGCACAAAGAAAAAAGAATGGCTTTTTAATTGTTTGGATTTATTTACAACACAACATAATCCAAAGATACACATAAATGGCAAAAAAAGCACATTATTTAACGCACTGAACTAAAGACAGAGACTTAACCAGTCACACACATTTGTGCCATTCCTGAAACATAGTGCATACCTGTCATTTCCCAGGTGTTTGATTTTTCACTTTACCTCCTCATGCTCATGTTGAAGTCAGCAGGACTATACCTAAAAAATATATATATATATGTAAAAACCTGTGAACATGCTGATATCAAGAGAAACTAGGGCTGCATGATTTTGGGAATACGTTTTAGATTTGTTCTGGTTAAAATTGCTTTTTAAAATTTATAAAATACACACACACATATATTACTTATTACTTATTATAGGACTAGCAGACTGAGGACTGATAAAGTTTGCGGCGCTTTGTTGTTGTTGTAATGGGGGCGTTCGCGCGGCGCATGGACGATTTGCATCTCTATATGTTTTGCGCGTGTGGGTGTGGTCACATTAAAACTAATGAGCAAGGGTTAGAGAACCTGGATATCTTGTTGGTTTTATACAAATTACTTAAACAGAGAATATTTGTTTTCGTTTTGAATCAGATAATTTAAAACTACACACTTAAATGTTTATAAATATATAGAGCTCACAAATGTGTGACAAGTATTCGCTGAGTTTTGTTTATGTTTACAGACGTGCTCAAGAAAAAAAAGTTCACGAGACGGAGAGGCAGAAAGCACACCCTGTTTTTTTTTCTTTATTTTACAAAAGCACAACGTTTTGTTTTGATTGTAAGTGGACACATACAAAAAGTAGACATCTCACAGATTATTTTTTCATTTTTATTAAGTCTGTATGACCACAAATGACGGAGTATTTTAAGTCTATTCAGCTGCTATGTGAAAAAAATCGCGCAAATCACGCCGGCGTGATTGCCGACCCCAGAGGGTTAAATTACCTGTAAATACCTTTTTGCATATTCACTGAAATTGTGTCACCTTTATTTATATAGCGCTTTTTACAAAACAGATTGTATCAAAGCAGCTTCACAGCGATAACATGAAAATAATACAACAAGTTTGTTTCTAGAAGAAAATTGCGTCATCGTCCACCTGAGGTAAGGCAGATCAATAATATTGTTGAATACACTGTAAAAAAAATCCCGTATTTTTTACGGAATAATGCTGGCAACTTTGGTTGCCAGAACAATTCTGTAAAAAATACATTAAAACTGTAATCACCTTTACGGAGCAGCATGTAAGTTTTACATTTTAAACTGGTATATTTAACAATGGATTTCAGCAATATTGACATGGCCATAAAGTTATTGAACAAATTCCTTTAGTAAGAATTGAAGACACCTGATGTTAACAAGCAGAATCACTGAAGGAGAAAACCATAATTAAAGTCACCATTATGGAGATGAGTGTGTGTTTTAGTTGGGCTCTTTACCCTTAAATTATTAACATTAAGTTTTGTTTGGCTGCTGTACATGAGTTATAACAGTAGATGATGAACAAAGAGAAAACGTGATCTGATGGTGTTGGTTGTGTTTTAACATAATCATTATTTCACAATCATTTAACCTGAATCACTGAACTCATATAGAGTCCAACTCATGAGTTAGGTTACTATATTATCTATAGTGGTACTGTCATTCAACACCAAAATACTATTAACTTTTACAATGTAATCCAAATAATTTCTAAAAAGTTTCTCTTGTTCAAAAAAGAGACACACAGACATCAATAATCAGCCTGTGTATCTCAACAATGGTGACATTTATAAAGCATGTTGCAGTGCATTCTGGGTTTTACCAATCAAAACTCATTCATGGCTCCCATCATGCATTGCTGCATGAATAAATAATTAGCTTATGATCAGAGGTGATCTGTTTGTCACCATTGCTGAGATTCATACGCTAAATCTTGATATGTCTGTATTGCCAAAACATTTTCTAATATGGATGCATAATTTTTTATTTGTATTTTTATTGATTTGATTATTTGAATTTCATTGAAAAGGCTAAACATATTATGCAGCTAAAATTAATAAAATAAACCTAACTCAATGAGTTCATTGATTCAGGTTAAATGATTGTGAAATAATGATTATGTTAAAACACAACCAACACCATCAGATCACCTTTTCTATTTGTTCATCTGCTGTTATAACTCATGTACAGCAGCCAAACAAAACTTAAAGTTAATAATTTAAGGGTAAAGAGCCCAACTAAAACACACACTAATCTCCATAATGGTGACTTTAATTATGGTTTTCTCCTTCAGTGATTCTGCTTGTTAACATCAGGTGTCTTCAATTCTTACTGAAGGAATTTGTTCAATAACTTTATGGCCATGTCAATATTGCTGAAATCCATTGTTAAATATACCAGTTTAAAATGTAAAACTTACATGCTGCTCCGTAAAGGTGATTACAGTTTTAATGTATTTTTTACAGAATTGTTCTGGCAACCAAAGTTGCCAGCATTATTCCGTAAAAAATACGGTATTTTTTTTACAGTGTAATAAATGTCCCCAACTAAGCAAGCCAAAAGCCAAGGGCAACAGTGGCAAGTAACCAAAACTCCATCAGTGACAGAATGGAGAGAAAAACCTTGGGAGAACCGTATTTAAGTCGCATCAGTCAAAAAATGCGTCATGAAGAGGAAAAAACATACATAAGTCGCACTGGACTATAAGTCGCATTTATTTAGAAATTTATTTCACAAAATCCAAGACCAAGAACAGACCTTTAATCTGGAAAGGCAAGTTATTCAGCTCCACAACAGCACACAGAACAACTGGCTGAATAGGTGTCCGGCATGTTAACGTAACACAGGGTTTCCCTCAGCACTTTGGAACTAAGGCGGCCGCCTAAGCAACACACGCCTGCCGCCTTAACTACGGCGTCAAAAAAATGTATATAACCGATATCCGCCGTGTTACTCTGTCCTGTTTAGAGCTCAGATTCTCTGCCCGAGCCGCTATTTCCCACCGCTATACTCGGGCCGGGCCCTTGATCTAGAAACATGCGGCGCGGGACTAGATTTGGGCCACATTTACACATAGCCGGGTATTTAGAGAAACGAATATTTCTCCCCCTCCGTTTTCAATAATAACATCGAGCACACAACCCGCATAAATACGCCGTCGAGCGCCTTTATAACTATGCTAAACCTATGGGCGGCAGTGTAGGGAGAAGGATAAAGCCATGCAAGCCAATCAGAATCCTCAGAATCGACAAGAGAGAACCTAAAACCCCGTTTCTCCCAGTTGACACGACAACATATAACCGGCGTTTTCAGAAATCTCCACTTTGGCCGGAGTTTTTAGAAATAATCGTTTTCTGGGATAAAAACGGCGTTTTCGTGTAAATGACAGGCCAAAACGCAGAGAAATACCTGCGTTTTCCCATCGTGTAAACGGGGCCTTGATGGCCGAGTGCGAGTGCGAGCGGTAGCCTTATGCACTCACTCTGTGTGTGAGGGCGGTAATGCACTCACTCTGTGTGTGCGGGCGGCGGGAGAATAAAACGATTAAATATAAATATCTATGAATAAATGTTACGTCCCCCAGCTTTGGTGTCTGTTGCTACAGGTGTTTGAGTGCATGCAGTGTGTGTGTGTGTGTCTTAATTACAGATGAGCCACACCTGAGCGCAGCCTGCTTGCGCTATAACAGGCTACTGAGAGCACACCGGAGTGCGCACACAGAGCCTGGGAATCAAGCTGACAATTTGCTGTCCTGACGTCCACCCGGCAGTAGAAAAGTTCCGCTTCAGCAAGATTTTGGTTATAGTAGCCGAATATTTGATATCTTTTCTGTTAATAAATACACCTACATTTTTATACGAGCCGATCTGTGTGCGTCTCTCCTTATGTTAAGGGTGGTGTCCGTCCGCCCGTAACATAGTGGAGGCTCGTCCGAGATCAATATTTGATTTAAATCGGACTTTAGTGTTAAATTGCGGAACTTCTGAACGCTACAACATTTTGGTGAGTTTTCTGGTGGGCAATTATGGTGATCTGTTCATTTGTTTAGTCGAAGTTTGGTAATGGTAAGTATGGTAAGCCTATCAGAATACCATAAGTTAAGTTGTAGCTTGTGAAATATTGTGGCATATCGCCTATTTAGTGAGCGCTGGTACTAATTACACTAGCATATTGTTTAAATTCGTGGGTGGATAAAAAAAAAAACGTGGTCGTTTATAGCCTATTGTGCTTTTTGTTTGACCACTTTAGATATTAGCTACCTTGTAGCTTTGTTGCAGTGAAACTGCTTTGGTGAGTTTTGTTTTTTTTCTTCTCCCTCATTATTATTTGTACTTGACTTTAGTAAGTATTTTAAACGTTTTCTCACGTTTAAAAAAAATATATTACTTGATATTGTGCGCGTTTTAAACGTCTGCTAGCGTTAAAATGGCAACAGAGGAAGCATTTATTAAAGAACCATCTAATGAATTGCTTTTGAAATTTTCGAAAGAGCAGTTATTAAATTTAGCTGTAACTTATAAAGTTGAGCTCACTTCTGTTGAAAAGCGTACTAAAGACACAATCAAGGCCGTCTTACAAGCTGCTTTGGTTAGTCAGGGCATTTTGCCTGTAGAGAAACAAACTCCCGTGACTACAGAAGCATTAAGTATTAAAGAAAAAGAAATCGAGTTTGAGCGTGAGCGTATGCAAGCTCAGGCACGTGAGTATGAACTTGAAAATCGACTACAATTAAGAAAGCTAGAAATCGAGGCTCAGAGGGAGGGTGTCGCTCCTTCTGACCCTACTTCATTTGATGTCACTCGCCACATTCGACTTGTGCCACCTTTTGTGGAAAGAGATGTGGAAAAATATTTTCCACACTTTGAACGTGTCGCGACCAATTTAAATTGGCCAAAACCTGCGTGGGCATTTCTCCTGCAATGCGTTTTAGTGGGGAAGGCGCAGGAGGTTTACTCGACTCTAACAGTGGAGGAGAGCGGTGATTATGAAATCGTGAAAACGTCAGTTTTGAGGTGTTATCAGCTGATCCCAGAAGCATATAGACAGAAGTTTAGGAACTTAAAAAAAACTGAGCGACAAACTTTTGTTGAATTCGGTCGAGATAAAGCAGCCTTGTTTGATCGTTGGTGCTCATCACAGCAGGTTGATAATCAGGAGAAATTGCGTGAATTGATTCTTTTAGAAGAATTTAAGAACTGTCTGCCACCTGCTGTGGCAACCTATTTAGCTGAGCAGAAAGCCAAGTCCATTTCAGAAGCTGCTATACTCGCTGACGAATATGTTTTAACGCATAACATCACAAGAGAACGTTTTCGCTTGAAAGTTACCCCCTCTATGACCACTGAAGTAGATGCGAAAAAGAGTGTAGTAAAACAAGAGGACAGACACTGTTTTTATTGTAAAAAGCCTGGCCATGTTGTGGCAGATTGTTTAATATTGAAGAAAAAACAGTCTACAAAACCAATGGGTCTCGTTAGTTCTTCTAAGAAAATTCCGCCCGTCCTTCCTGCAGAGTTAAAGTTGGAGAAAACGTACTCGGTTACCTAACGTAACCTCGGTTCTCTCTAGAAGAGGGAACGAGTACTGCGTACTGAAAGTACGCACCGGGTAAAGTCTCTTTGCTCGAGATATTGAAGCCAAAATTTATCCTTAAATTTCTATATATTGTAAACGCAGTGCAGCAGCAGTCAGACCTAGAGCGAGCAATCTAGCGCGCTCATTGGCTGCTCCGCGGCAACTGCAGCAGCCTAACACTGAGCGCCCTCACGCGGCAAAGCCCGCCGAAATGGGAGTGGCTTAGCGTATATAAGGGGCAGTCAGGCTGCTAACACTCGATTTTTCATCGCTGAAGCGAAATGAGCTCGAAGCGCGACACGGCAGGGAACGCAGTACTCGTTCCCTCTTCTAGAGAGAACCGAGGTTACGTTAGGTAACCGAGTACGTTCTCTTACGAGAGGTTCTCTCGTACTGCGTACTGAAAGTACGCACCGGGAACCCCTTGTAAACGCCGTGTGCGCTTAAGCAGTCACTATATGAATCCCAGGGGGGGACGCCCCGGGGGACATGGATAAGTGAAATTTAGGTGGCCAACAGAGTGGGCTCGCACCTGTACATAAGCACTTTATGAGGGGATATACATACAGAGCGGCACTGCCGGTCTTATATTGAACACATCTACCCTTGTAGCGCAGTTCACGAGTGAGTCGCTAGGACTTTTTTTTTTTTTTTTTTTTCAGACTGAAAGGAGTCTAGCCTGCAAGGCGGGGACTTCTAGGTTGTAGAACCTAACAAATGTAGACGGGGAGGCCCAGCCTGCCGCCGTACAAATGTCATGAATAGAAATCCCGCTGGACCAAGCCCACGAAGAGGCCATGCCTCTGGTGGAATGAGCCCTAACGCCCAAGGGGCATTGCAGGTCTTTTGACGCGTAAGCCGCAGCAATAGCGTCCACTATCCATCTGGATAGGCTGTGTTTCGAGGCGGCGAGACCTTTGGTGCGCCCACCGAACGAAACAAAAAGCTGCTCCGAGCGCCTGAAGGCGGCGGAGCGCGTGACGTAAATTCTCAGTGCTCTGACAGGACAAAGGAGGTTCGCATCGACCTCGTTGCCCGATGCCGGCAAAGCTGAGAGTGAAATGATCTGTGCTCTGAACGGGGTACCGATCGCTTTGGGGACATAACCATGTCTCGGTTTAAGGATGACTTTAGAGTCATTAGGTCCAAACTCGAGGCACGTAGCACTCACAGAGAGCGCGTGTAAGTCACCCACACGTTTAACTGATGCAAGAGCGATCAGAAACACGGTTTTGAGCGCGAGGTACTTCAACTCCACAGAGTGTAGCGGTTCGAAGGGATGTGCTTTCAGGGCCTCTAAGACCAGGGAAAGAACTAGATTTGATGGCCGAGTGCGAGTGCGAGCGGTAGCCTTATGCACTCACTCTGTGTGTGAGGGCGGTAATGCACTCACTCTGTGTGTGCGGGCGGCGGGAGAATAAAACGATTAAATATAAATATCTATGAATAAATGTTACGTCCCCCAGCTTTGGTGTCTGTTGCTACAGGTGTTTGAGTGCATGCAGTGTGTGTGTGTGTGTCTTAATTACAGATGAGCCACACCTGAGCGCAGCCTGCTTGCGCTATAACAGGCTACTGAGAGCACACCGGAGTGCGCACACAGAGCCTGGGAATCAAGCTGACAATTTTCTGTCCTGACGTCCACCCGGCAGTAGAAAAGTTCCGCTTCAGCAAGATTTTGGTTATAGTAGCCGAATATTTGATATCTTTTCTGTTAATAAATACACCTACATTTTTATACGAGCCGATCTGTGTGCGTCTCTCCTTATGTTAAGGGTGGTGTCCGTCCGCCCGTAACATAGTGGAGGCTCGTCCGAGATCAATATTTGATTTAAATCGGACTTTAGTGTTAAATTGCGGAACTTCTGAACGCTACAACATTTTGGTGAGTTTTCTGGTGGGCAATTATGGTGATCTGTTCATTTGTTTAGTCGAAGTTTATTTTATTTTGGTGGATATCTCAGGAGGGGGTACCCAGATGCCTCGAGCTGAGTAAGCCACTGAAGATATTTAGGATTTTTGTTTTTGTTTTTCATAATTAGTTAGAGTAGTTGGACAACATTTTGCCTATCAGAATACCATAAGTTAAGTTGTAGCTTGTGAAATATTGTGGCATATCGCCTATTTAGTGAGCGCTGGTACTAATTACACTAGCATATTGTTTAAATTCGTGGGTGGATAAAAAAAAAAACGTGGTCGTTTATAGCCTATTGTGCTTTTTGTTTGACCACTTTAGATATTAGCTACCTTGTAGCTTTGTTGCAGTGAAACTGCTTTGGTGAGTTTTGTTTTTTTTCTTCTCCCTCATTATTATTTGTACTTGACTTTAGTAAGTATTTTAAACGTTTTCTCACGTTTAAAAAAAATATATTACTTGATATTGTGCGCGTTTTAAACGTCTGCTAGCGTTAAAATGGCAACAGAGGAAGCATTTATTAAAGAACCATCTAATGAATTGCTTTTGAAATTTTCGAAAGAGCAGTTATTAAATTTAGCTGTAACTTATAAAGTTGAGCTCACTTCTGTTGAAAAGCGTACTAAAGACACAATCAAGGCCGTCTTACAAGCTGCTTTGGTTAGTCAGGGCATTTTGCCTGTAGAGAAACAAACTCCCGTGACTACAGAAGCATTACAACTGCAGATTCGGTTGAGAGAGTTAAGTATTAAAGAAAAAGAAATCGAGTTTGAGCGTGAGCGTATGCAAGCTCAGGCACGTGAGTATGAACTTGAAAATCGACTACAATTAAGAAAGCTAGAAATCGAGGCTCAGAGGGAGGGTGTCGCTCCTTCTGACCCTACTTCATTTGATGTCACTCGCCACATTCGACTTGTGCCACCTTTTGTGGAAAGAGATGTGGAAAAATATTTTCCACACTTTGAACGTGTCGCGACCAATTTAAATTGGCCAAAACCTGCGTGGGCATTTCTCCTGCAATGCGTTTTAGTGGGGAAGGCGCAGGAGGTTTACTCGACTCTAACAGTGGAGGAGAGCGGTGATTATGAAATCGTGAAAACGTCAGTTTTGAGGTGTTATCAGCTGATCCCAGAAGCATATAGACAGAAGTTTAGGAACTTAAAAAAAACTGAGCGACAAACTTTTGTTGAATTCGGTCGAGATAAAGCAGCCTTGTTTGATTGTTGGTGCTCATCACAGCAGGTTGATAATCAGGAGAAATTGCGTGAATTGATTCTTTTAGAAGAATTTAAGAACTGTCTGCCACCTGCTGTGGCAACCTATTTAGCTGAGCAGAAAGCCAAGTCCATTTCAGAAGCTGCTATACTCGCTGACGAATATGTTTTAACGCATAACATCACAAGAGAACGTTTTCGCTTGAAAGTTACCCCCTCTATGACCACTGAAGTAGATGCGAAAAAGAGTGTAGTAAAACAAGAGGACAGACACTGTTTTTATTGTAAAAAGCCTGGCCATGTTGTGGCAGATTGTTTAATATTGAAGAAAAAACAGTCTACAAAACCAATGGGTCTCGTTAGTTCTTCTAAGAAAATTCCGCCCGTCCTTCCTGCAGAGTTAAAGTTGGAGAAAACGTACTCGGTTACCTAACGTAACCTCGGTTCTCTCTAGAAGAGGGAACGAGTACTGCGTACTGAAAGTACGCACCGGGTAAAGTCTCTTTGCTCGAGATATTGAAGCCAAAATTTATCCTTAAATTTCTATATATTGTAAACGCAGTGCAGCAGCAGTCAGACCTAGAGCGGGCAATCTAGCGCGCTCATTGGCTGCTCCGCGGCAACTGCTGCAGCCTAACACTGAGCGCCCTCACGCGGCAAAGCCCGCCGAAATGGGAGTGGCTTAGCGTATATAAGGGGCAGTCAGGCTGCTAACACTCGATTTTTCATCGCTGAAGCGAAATGAGCTCGAAGCGCGACACGGCAGGGAACGCAGTACTCGTTCCCTCTTCTAGAGAGAACCGAGGTTACGTTAGGTAACCGAGTACGTTCTCTTACGAGAGGTTCTCTCGTACTGCGTACTGAAAGTACGCACCGGGAACCCCTTGTAAACGCCGTGTGCGCTTAAGCAGTCACTATATGAATCCCAGGGGGGGACGCCCCGGGGGACATGGATAAGTGAAATTTAGGTGGCCAACAGAGTGGGCTCGCACCTGTACATAAGCACTTTATGAGGGGATATACATACAGAGCGGCACTGCCGGTCTTATATTGAACACATCTACCCTTGTAGCGCAGTTCACGAGTGAGTCGCTAGGACTTTTTTTTTTTTTTTTTTTTCAGACTGAAAGGAGTCTAGCCTGCAAGGCGGGGACTTCTAGGTTGTAGAACCTAACAAATGTAGACGGGGAGGCCCAGCCTGCCGCCGTACAAATGTCATGAATAGAAATCCCGCTGGACCAAGCCCAAGGGGCATTGCAGGTCTTTTGACGCGTAAGCCGCAGCAATAGCGTCCACTATCCATCTGGATAGGCTGTGTTTCGAGGCGGCGAGACCTTTGGTGCGCCCACCGAACGAAACAAAAAGCTGCTCCGAGCGCCTGAAGGCGGCGGAGCGCGTGACGTAAATTCTCAGTGCTCTGACAGGACAAAGGAGGTTCGCATCGACCTCGTTGCCCGATGCCGGCAAAGCTGAGAGTGAAATGATCTGTGCTCTGAACGGGGTACCGATCACTTTGGGGACATAACCATGTCTCGGTTTAAGGATGACTTTAGAGTCATTAGGTCCAAACTCGAGGCACGTAGCACTCACAGAGAGCGCGTGTAAGTCACCCACACGTTTAACTGATGCAAGAGCGATCAGAAACACGGTTTTGAGCGCGAGGTACTTCAACTCCACAGAGTGTAGCGGTTCGAAGGGATGTGCTTTCAGGGCCTCTAAGACCAGGGAAAGATCCCAGATAGGAACCGAGGGGGGCCGTGGGGGATTCATCCTCCTGGCTCCTCTAAGGAAGCGGATGATGAGCTCATTCCTTCCTATCGCCTGGCCGAGCGTCGACTCGGCGAACGCTGCGATGGCCGCGACATATACTTTGAGCGTGGAGGGGGACCTGCCCCTGTCCAACATCTCTTGAAGGAAGCAAAGCACCCACGAAACTCCGCACGTTTGTGGCTGTATGCCCTTGTCCGTGCACCATTTAGTAAACACCGACCATTTAGACGCATAAAGCCGCCTGGTAGAGGGGGCTCTAGATTGCGTGATCGTGTTCACGACCCCTTCTGGCAAAGCAACGGGTACCCGTTGACTATCCATGCATGCAGAGACCATAGCTCTGGATGAGGGTGCCAAATCGATCCGCCGGCTTGGGAAAGGAGGTCTTTCCTCACCGGGATCGGCCATGGGGCTGAGTCTGACAGCCGCACCAACTCCGAGAACCATGTCTGGTTCTCCCATCGGGGGGCTATGAGGAGCACCGAGTGACGCATTTCCCTGATTCTCTTGATTACTTGTGGTAACAATGAGACCGGAGGGAACGCGTATAACGAGCATCTGGGCCATGTCTGGGCCAGAGCGTCCTCGTTCTTCGAAAAGAATCTTAGGCAATGGGCGTTGTCTGTCGACGCAAATAGGTCGACTTCCGCCTTGCCGAAGCGGTGCCACAATAACTGGACTGACTGAGGGTGCAGGGACCATTCCCCGAGGGGAATGTTGTTCCTGGACAGTCTGTCCGGTCCGTCGTTCAGGCGTCCTGGCACATGCGTGGCTCTGAGCGAGCGCACGTGGTGCTGAGCCCAGACGAGGAGGCGTTCCGCCAGATCGCAGAGTGACCTGGATCTGACACCGCCCTGGCGGTTCACGTACGACACCACAGACATGTTGTCCGTTCGAACCAGTACGTGGTGGCCCCGCAGAAAAGGGAGGAAGTGTTTCACAGTGTACTCGACCGCTATCATCTCCAGACAGTTTATATGGAGGAGCTTCTCCGTGTCTGACCATAGGCCAAAGACCGGTCTGCCCTCGAATATCCCGCCCCAACCTAGGTTGGAAGCGTCCGTCGAGATAACTTTTCGGTACGAGACAGTTCCCATCATAACTCCCCGCTGATACCAGTCGGTCACTAGCCAGGGCTGCAGAGCTGAAACACAGCTCTGAGTCACTCTGATTCGGTAACCGCCGGAAGCCCAGGCTCGGTGGTGTACACGAGCGTTGAGCCATCGTTGCAGGGGGCGCATACGCAATAGACCTAGCCGGAGCACTGCTGCGGCTGAGGCCATAAAGCCCAGCAATCTCTGAAACGTTTTCAGGGGAAACACTTTGTCTTTCTGGAAAGATGCGGCCAAACGCTGAACACGGCGCGCGCCGTCATTGCCACCGAGTCGAGCTGTATTCCTAGAAAGGAAGCTGACTGACGGGGCAGCAGTGAGCTCTTGGTCCAATTGACCGTGAGACCCAGTTTTTCCAGATGACTGAGTAGCACAGCTCTGTGAGACACGAGTTCCGCCTCTGATTGTGCTAAAATCAGCCAGTCGTCCAGATAGTTCAGTATTCGCATCCCCTGACGCCTCAGGGGAGCGAGCGCCGCGTCCATGCACTTCGTGAATGTACGGGGTGCTAAAGACAGGCCGAACGGCAGGACGGTGTACTGATATACCTGACCGTCGAAGGCGAATCTCAAGAATGGCCTGTGACGGGGTATGATCTGAATCTGAAAGTACGCGTCTTTCAGATCGAGAGAAATGAACCAGTCCCTCGGGCGAATTTGCGCGAGGAATTGTCTGGTCGTGATCATTTTGTCGTGATCATTCATAAGAGCTTTGTTCAAATGTCTCAGATCTAATATAGGTCTGAGCGCTCCGTCCTTCTTGGGCACGAGAAAATAACGGCTGTAAAAGCCTGACTCGCTCATAGAAGGACGTACCGGCTCTATCGCCCCCTTGCATAACAGTTTTGCTATTTCTGCGCGAAGGAGGTGTGCTACTTCTGGGTTCACGCTCGTCACTGTACGGGCTCGGAAGCGCGGGGGACGGCGAGCGAACTGCAGTATATAGCCCTGTCTTACAACATTCAGCACCCATTCTGACACGCCCGGGATCGCTTCCCATGCTTTCGCACGCATAGCTAGGGGCAGAATGGTCTCCGCGTTCTGAGCGCCGCACTGCGCGGGCTCGAGAAACTGAAACGGAGGTATCAGCGCGGCGCGCGCGCCCTCGTTTGCTGAGTAATGCTGCTCGCTGGTTACAGCAGCCTGCCGTTTCACATTCAGTAACTCGGTCGCTAGGGACGGAGAATAGTCTGTGGCGCGAACAGCGGTGCTTGTGAGCGATATGGGGGGAACAGTGTTCGTCAGTGAGCGCGCGTGCTCGTGAGCACGTGCAGCGCTTATATCTGAAACACGGCCTATTGGCTTAATTAGTTTCGCCCCCCGTGATAACTGTACAACAGAGCGGACATTTTGTAGGTGTGGGCACTGGGACGTGGGCACAAGTCCTACATTTAACACTCGAGCGGTACGTGCCCGCTTTATGTGAGTGGGCTCTGTGACAAATATGGGGGACGTGCTTGTGTGTAGGGGTGAACACATTGGAGTGGGCACATTTTCTACACATAGAACACAATCGGAGTGAGCCGCATGAACAGACATTACACTCTTTTTGTGACTTTAACTTTAACTTTGATGGCGGTCCGGCGGCGGCGGCGGGACTCGCGCATCTTTTCCTCTTCGCGATAGCTAGGAGGATTTCGCGGCCTCAGGCTTCAGCACGATCTTCTGTCGCGGTCCCCGGGGGGGAGGCGGTCTGTGACGGCTGTTTGAGCGCGATCGAGGGCGGCCGCCCTGTCGCTGCTGCGAAGCTGATGGAGGCTGCGATGGGCGCTGTTGCGATGAGCTTCGTGCAGGAGGCTGGTTCTGGGAGCGGCCTGCAGCGGAGCTAACGCGTCGTGGGAGGAACAGCTTCATGGCTTGAGATGTTTTCTGTACCTCAGAAAATCTGTCCACAATCCCGGGCACCGCAGGGCCGAAGAGGCCGGCGGGGGAGAGCGGGGCGTTGAGGAACACGGCGCGTTCAGCCTCACTCATCTCGGCGAGCGTCAGCCAAAGGTGCCTCTCCGTTACCGTGAGCGAAGCCATGCATCGTCCCATTGCCTGTGCTGCGGATTTCGTGGCGCGGAGGGAAAGATCCGTCGCGCTGCGCAGATCCGTCACGATGTCCTGAACCGGGCGTTTCTCGTCCAAACGGCGGAGGAGTTCAGCCTGGAGGATCTGGAGGACAGCCATAGAATGCAGGGCGGAAGCGGCTTGTCCGGCGGCGGCGAAAGCGCGGCCGACAAGGGCTGAGGTGGTCCTGCAGGCTTTCGACGGGAGGGCAGACTTTGAGCGCCATTTTGGTGATGGCGGGCAAAGGTGCACTGCGACCGCCTCTTCCACTGGGGGAATCTGGCTGTAACCTTTTTCGACGGCTCCGTCCACTTGGGAGAGAGTCGAGGAAGCAGGGGAGCGGAGTCTCGCGGAGAATGGAGCATTCCACGATTTAGAGAGCTCGCTGTGGAGCTCCGGCAGGAAGGGTGCTGACCTAGAGGCAGGCGCTAGGCGGCGGCTAGGTAGAAAGCACCCATCGAGCCTGTTGGGCGCGGGCGCCTCCGGTGGAGACCAGTCCAGGCCCAGTTGGTCGACGGCCATGGTGAGGAGGCGGATAAGTTCGGCGTCCACATTAGACCGGGCCTTGCCAGGTTCCTGCGTCGAAGAGGAGGTAGAGTGTGCTGATCCAGACCACTCTTCACTGTCCGACGCCAGGAGAGAACAGCTGTCGATGGCGTCGTCCCCCGCCTCGTCCCCTGTGTCGACGGCAGTGATGGCCGAAGCCGTCATCTGCGCGTCGGGGAGGGGGGCGGTGAAGGGGAACGCGAAGCTCGAGGGGAAGGTTCCGGCGAGCGTTCGCGAGCGACGGGCTCCGGGAGTCTCTGGGCACGGCGCTTCTTCTTTCGCGGGCCACTGGAGAGAGGCGGAGCGACAGCCTCGACGTCGAAGAGGGCGAGTCGAGCCCGCAGGGTCGAAATCGCCATCTCATCACACTCGATGCAGCCACCCGTCGAGAGAGCGATGGCTGCGTGGTCTCGGCCCAGGCAGAGAGCGCATATCACGTGGCGGTCTCCGTCGCTGAGCGCGGTTCGGCACGAACCGCAGGAAAGACGAGGCATTTTTGTACAAACGCCTGCTCTTTTAGGACGTGAGTCGCGGCGGCGAGCTCACGGAGAGGTAATATAGAAAGGATACTTTTGTCGCCGGATAGCGTAGCTGGCACGGACGGCTGAAGGTGGCGAAGACGGCCGGCTTCCTCAGGCGCTGTCCTAAGCTGGCTGGTCGCTGGATTCGACGGCGGCGGCTTCTCTCAGAGGTCAGCGTTGCGTAGAGCGTCGCTGAAGAGATGAAAATCGAGTGTTAGCAGCCTGACTGCCCCTTATATACGCTAAGCCACTCCCATTTCGGCGGGCTTTGCCGCGTGAGGGCGCTCAGTGGTAGGCTGCAGCAGTTGCCGCGGAGCAGCCAATGAGCGCGCTAGATTGCCCGCTCTAGGTCTGACTGCTGCTGCACTGCGTTTACAATATATAGAAATTTAAGGATAAATTTTGGCTTCAATATCTCGAGCAAAGAGACTTTACCCGGTGCGTACTTTCAGTACGCAGTACGAGAGAACCTCTCGTAAGAGAACCCAGTCCATGTACGAGCCCTTTATGACAAACGGTACCGTATCTGTGCCTGGTGAGGAGGCTGTGGCTGTGCGCATCTTGCGAGACACAGGCGCTGCGCAGTCTTTCCTCCTTCGCGGCTTATTACCATTGTCTGAAAAGACTGCAACTGGAAGTAGTGTCCTTGTTCGGGGAATCGAGATGGGTTTTCTGGATGTTCCCTTACATTACGTCCATCTTGATTCAAGTTTAGTGTGTGGTGACGTCGTTGTGGGCGTGCAAGACTCTTTACCAATCCCCGGTGTCACGTTTCTTCTTGGCAATGACCTAGCCGGTGGAAACGTGTGGAGCCGTGGCGATGTCCCACCTGAAGTTACGTCGGTGCCGCTCACTCAAGAATGCGCCGATGAGTGTGCACAATTTCCTGACGTTTTTCCTGCTAGTGTCGTCACTAGGTCGCAGACTAAAAGCTTGCAGGATGCTATACCTTCCGATGACGTCGATCTGAGTGACAGTTTTGTCGCTCACCCTGCAGACTGTGAGAGGCTCTGCGAACCCACTTATATTCAGAACTGTAGTAGGCAGGTGCCTGTAATGAATGAGATAAAAGAGAAAAAACAATTAGATGTGTCGTTGTCATTAGAGAAACTTATTTATGCTCAACAAAAAGACCCCACTCTTGTTTCATGTTTTAATGCTGTTCAAACTGTTTCAGATTGTGCAAACGAGAGCCCGAGCTACTACATCAGAGATGGTTTGCTTATGCGGAGGTGGAGACCTCAGAGAGGTAATGAGTGGAATGAAATTGAGCAAATCGTTATACCATCTGAAAACAGATGCGCTATTTTGAGTGTCGCGCATAATGCTGTTTCTGGCCATTTAGGCGTGACTAAAACCTTCAACCGTGTTCTTCGTCACTTTTTCTGGCCTGGGCTAAAACGCGATGTGCGGCAGTATTGTAAAACGTGCCATATCTGTCAGGTTAGTGGTAAACCAAACCAGATAATTCCACCTGCACCGTTGTACCCTATACCTGCCATGGGGGAGCCTTTTGAGAGGGTAATTATTGACTGCGTCGGCCCTCTACCGCGGTCAAAAAGTGGTTATCAGTACTTATTAACCATTATGTGTACTGCGACTCGCTTCCCTGAGGCAGTTCCTCTGAGGAAGATCACTGCTAGAATTGTGTGCAGGGCTTTATTAAAGTTCTTTTCTTTTGTGGGGCTACCGAAAGTCATTCAAAGTGACCAAGGAACAAATTTTACTTCGCGTGTCTTTTCTCAAGTCCTGAAGTCACTCCAAATTAAGCACCACCTTTCTAGTGCATTCCATCCGGAAAGTCAAGGTGCACTTGAACGTTACCACCAGACGCTAAAATCTATGTTGCGCGCGTACTGTTTGGAAGTGGGTACAGACTGGGAAGATGCGGTTCCTTGGATGCTTATGGCCTCTAGAGAAGTTATACAAGAATCAACTGGCTTCAGCCCTGCCGAGCTAGTGTTTGGTCACAACGTTCGCACGCCTTTAAGTGTCATTAAAGATCAGTGGTTGAGCAAACCTACGTCTCATAGCGTAATACAGTTTATAAGCGAGGTTCACTCCCGACTACACAGGGCACGTGAACTCGCTAGAGAGAATTTTGAAAAAACTCAGTATAACATGAAAACGTGGTATGATCGAAAAGCAAGAACCCGTTCGTTTAAGCCAGGAGACCAAGTGTTGGTTCTCTTACCCGTGCCTGGTTCTGTGTTTCAGGCACGCTTCAGAGGACCATATACTGTGGAAAAGAAAATATCAGACCTTGATTATGTCATTTTAACCCCAGATAGGCGACGACATTCTCGCGTCTGTCATGTTAATATGCTCAAACCGTATCACACGCGTGAATGTGTTAAAAATGACTTGCGTAATCTTGACTTACCCGGTCCAGTCGAGTCTTCAGTGTGTAGTGGCTATTTTATGATATTCACTGATCTTTAGTAAAATATAGATGATTCAAAGAATGTCACATGTGTGACTCTCACTTATTTGTGTGAGAAGATTCTCTTTATGTACCTGGGAAGGCAGAAGGGAGAGACACTCCAGAGAACAGACGAACGAGGACCTCTGACCTAGATGTCAGAAGGCCATTTGGTGAAGGAGGGCTTAGGAGTTGGCTCTAGTGACGAATCGAAACTAGTGTTATGGCTTCCTTGTCTATGGAAAATTACTGAATGGAAGACTACTGGGAGGATGGCTCTGGCAAGAAGACCTTGGAAGAGCCAGGAGATAAAAGCAGGTTCAGTCTGTCTGGGGGTGTGTCACTCTTCTGCACAGGGTAACAGCTGTGTATTAGACTGCTCCTTCTTGCAAGAATAAATACTTTAATTTTATAATTTGACTCTGAGTCTCCCTTACGCAGTGATGTTTGTTTGATGAATTTTTGCCACAACAATTTGGTGTCAGAAGTGGGATTCCTTGGACGATGCCTCCTGGACCTGAGATCGGACGGTGTTTGGCCACCTGGACTGAGTAAGTTCCAGCTCTACCTCGTAAACTTGAGAGAGAGAGGCCGGCCGATGTCAGAGCCCCGGGAGGATCGACCACTGGAAATCAAAAGAACTCAAGGTGGCACAGAACAACATCTCTGAGTAAGGTAATTAAATTCAGTTTAATTGGGGGAAGAGTGAAATTGAACCATATTGGCTGGGAACTGTTTTCTGTGGTAAGGATCTGAAATTAATTGAGGTCTGTGACAGAACAAGATATTTCAAGCAGATAAATAATCTGGAATTAATTGAGAACTGTGACAGACCAAAACATTTCATACAGATAGGTACCTGAAAATTAATTGTTCCACCACGGAGCAAGTTATTTTTGGGTGAGACTAATTGGGGGAGCCAAGAAAATCGTAACAGATTTTTGGTAAACCATAATTAGGAGAAGCACTAATAGTGCGAACCCAACCGACTTGGGTTTAAAAGAAAAGATCGGGTTTGTTTCAGAGACGTCTGACAAATAAAGAGAACGCGCGCAAAGGAAAATCCACAGAAGACAGTGAAAACAGCCAAAGTATGGGGATGTTTTAAAAGCAAGCTTGCGAAATTTGGTACACCGGTGTTTTGTCAAATGAGATAAAAATTAAGTGCAGAAATGTATGATATTGAGCGCCACAAGATGGTGCGGGAATCAGTTGAACAGGGCAGTGAGAAACAGAAAGGTTGTTGTGTCTGCGTTCAACGTGTGTAAAAGAGTGAAAAGACAATGAGTTGTTTGGCTTGAAGCAGATAAAAGAGAACAGAGTTGGCTAGAATGTATTGCCATATAGTAAGATTGAATATAACTGATAAAAGGGTTTTTATTTTTCATCCATTAGATGGATGCATGACATTAGATGTCAGAAGATTTTTTTTGTAACAAAAGTTGATCCTCTTTGTGAAGGATTGAGATTTGAGTAATATGATATTTTGGTTTCTGTAAAAACAGTAAGTAGGATAAGTGGGACAGAGACAGTAATGATAATACTTGTTGAATCTGCAGATAAAATTTATGGAACTATTTATGAACGCCTGTTAAGTCAGATTAAGAAATGGTATGAAAAGTGAGGTTCAGATTAATAATAATAGTAATAAGGTATTGAGTATGATTAACAGGGATTAACATGAAATTAAGATAATGAATGTTTCATTAAGCAAAATGGGGAACAATTCTATATTTTAGTGGTAAAATAAAGAGTGAAATTATGTTTATTTTTGGTTTGACAACCATTGTCTTTTGAACCTAAAGACTCTAGCTATGCTGGGAGTACAGCAACAGCGCGTGCTTATTCAGCCCGGCTTCTGGGTGTTAAATGTGTACTTGCTATTGTAATCAGTGTTGTTGATGATAATAACGAATTAGAGAGATATAAAGACAGATTTTGAAATTCAATAATGTAAAATGTCAGATATTTGGTTGATATTAAGTCATTGAAGGCAAAAGACATTGTCTGTTTTATAAAGGAAATTATGGGTCGGGGATAATTTCCCTGGACAAGTGTTAAAGTTAAACGGAAACTTTGTGAAAACTTTGTTAAAACAATTTATGCATTTCCGTGCAGAAAATTAATGTTCTGCCAATAATGATGAAAATTATGATTTGGCTAGTGTGACTGAATCCGCCACTGGTTGACTGTCAAAGAATAGAGAGAACTGCTTATCAGCTCTGTTTACATAACTGAATGGGACACTTCAAGGGTGTGCAGTAGTTGGAGCTGCTAGAAAGCTCACGGTGATCAAACTATAGGCAAGGGGACAGAGAGTGTTTTAATTGTGGTCAGCTGCATTTAGCAGTAACTGTAAATGCCCACTCAGAAAGGTGGAAAAGAAAGTTGATGGAATGTGAAAGTGACGTGTATTAATGTGGGTTTGAAAGTAGAACAGGATTTGAAGACGATATTAAAGTTTTCGTCTGAGAAAGAACTGATAATGTGAATGCAGTGCTAAGTAAATGAAAGAAAAAAGAAAGTTGATAGATGGAAGTCGTAAGTAGATTGAAAGAGAAAAGAAAGTTGATAGATGGAAGTCGTAAGTAGATTGAAAGAGAAAAGAAAGTTGATAGATGGAAGTCGTAAGTAGATTGAAAGAGAAAAGAAAGTTGATAGATGGAAGTCGTAAGTAGATTGAAAGAGAAAAGAAAGTTGAAAGATTTAAGTTGTAAGGAAATCCTTTTAAAAGGAAAATAACTAAAGTACCAGTAAATGTAAAATTACAGATAGGGAAAATATTTGTAAAGGTAACTAAAAAGATGATTGTCTTTTAATGAAACGCTTAAACATTTTTTTTTTGCAGATTGTAATTGAGAATCTGACAACTAAAATTGAGATGTTATAATGAAACGTTATTGAGAAATAGAATAACTATTTGTATTTAAGATCAAATAAGCAGAAGCAGTAGCACTGGGTTGCTAAATGTAAAAACAATTTTGTAGAAAGGGATCTGTTTAAACAAACAGCTTGGTGTTGACCATGAAGGACCTAGAAGCTGATGTTTTGGTTTCAAAAGATAAGCTTTGGGACTTGACTGAAACTGCCAGTGTGGCAGACTCATATGAGTGGAAAATTTTTAATGTCTAAATTCCCTGATGTATGGGCAAAAGACAACTTTAAAATTATTTTGATATTGAAAACGTATGTAATTTCTAGCAAAGATGTCTTAAACTGGGCTAGAATTAAAAGATAAAGTAGCTAAAGTAGAGAATGTTTAGTATGAGAAACAGTGTGCCAGTCTTGAAGGTCTCAGAGTCTCTGTCTCATTCAATGTCAGAAGGCTGTTATCTTAGCCTGTCATGACAATAAGCTATTTAGTAAAGCACAGTGTTTCAGTTAAAAAATTATAGACACAGATGTTAAAAGAAATCATGTTAAAGGAAATCATTGCCATTCAGAGGGCAATTTGTACTTAAATATTTTAGATTATTGTAGACCTGAATGACAGAAGTGACATTTTTGTACTTTGTTATTTTAGGACCAGTAACGTATTTGTCTGATCTTAGCCTTCACCATGACACAGGACCTATGACCATGCTATAGATGTACACTGAATAGATGGATGTGAATAAAGTTCACTGTGATTTTGTTGATTCAGACAGGTCTAACAGATTTGAGTGATTAAATACTGTTGTTATTAACCTGTTCTCCCTTAACATTTATTAGGCATGCAGTCCAGATAGAGGTGACTCTTGAATGTGTATTTCCTAAGCTCCAGAAAAACAGCTGAGTTCTGTTGAAGAAACTGATTGTGTGATGCGAGCGGGTCACCAGTGGGTACGTGGCTACTCAAAGACGGGATGATTTTCCTGGCCAGGAGACAGCCTAACGCAGGGGGTCCCGGACACTGCATCTCCGGATGGAGGTGTTATATGTGAGAAGGTATGAGAGTTGAGCGCTGATTACCAGAGGCCACTGGGGTCAGCAGAGCATTGTGGGGTCAGCAGAGCATTGTTTGACCGAGAAAATGTGAGTTCCTCTATACCACTCACCAGAGAAAACCCCCCCTCGCAATTCACTGTATGGCTTGTTTTCAACTGTGACAAGTCTGATGGAAATTATAGATAAAGAGCTAATGTGAAATGTGCTTTCAAGAGCCAGCTGAGACCATGAGTTGATTGTCTTTATTTGTTGGGGAGACATTAATATTAATATTAATATTAATTTATATCAGGAACATGATGTTGCCTTATGGGCAAGGAAAATTATAGAAGTGTTGATTTTGAACTAATATGTCTATAGGATGGTTTTAACTCCTGAAAATCATGAGACATGGTGGGTGGCTAAAGATTAAGACAGTTTTTGTAAGAGTTTGGATAATAAAGGTGAATTGAGAATTTATACAAGTATTCAAACTAAAGATAACCTTAGAAAATGATAGCATAATGTATTTTAGATTATTGTAATGGTTCTAATTTGAGTTAAACATTTGTATATTAACATTTGTGAACTATTAAGGGTTCTAGACTATGATTAATTCAATTTCAGTCTTAGGAGGCTGTTAAAAAAAAAAAAGATTATTTGTGTGTAGTGAGAGAGAGACTGCTGAGTGGAGGAAGGGATTGGTACTCTGTCTATCTTTCTGTAATCAGGCCTGGTAAGGCAAGCTTAAACAAAATAATGATAATGAACCAAAACAACCCAGCTGACTTTTCTAAAGACAAAATGAATAATGAACAGATAGAACATTTGAAAGGCCATGTAAAATTATATAAAAGCTACAGAAAGATGTGAAGGTTAAATCTTATTTAAACCTTAAATATTATACTTTTAGAGTTAATATAAAAAAAAAAAAAGCGAACATTGTAAATGAGCAGTTAACATATGCTGTATGTGTGTCTAGCATAAGTGTGTGTGATGGGGACAGCACTTTATGTCTTGTGTTAGTTTAGGGCAGCTATTCCGCCTGAATAGTGAGTATATTGTGTCTTTAACCTCTGGAGAGTGTTTTTTCATTACAGATGTGTTAAGGCAAGTGACAAATTGTAAAGAAGGCAAATGCTGAGTGAATCTGATGAGAAGATGATAGAGAACATGGGACGAGCTTTAAGATCACGCTCCGTCTGGTAGTAATTACTTTTGTCATTTATGATGTGGATTTGAATTACTTTTGGATAAGTTTAGGTATTTATATAAATTGGAATTGTGGAGTTGTAGATCATGGGTTGAAATAAAAGAAGATGTTATAGATTTGACGGCAACAACAAAGGGACACATTGGCTAAGTCAATATGAAATTATCCAAAGAGCAATTTATTATTATCGTAAACAAGAGGAGAATGTTTTTTTGTTTTTTGTTTTTTTGACTGACATTGACCAAGTCTGTACAGCATGACCTGACCTGATAAACTATTGATGACTTTAAAATGGTTGAAGAGGACTGAGTTGAGAGACCAAACAACAGGCCTGGAAAAAAGCAGGATACGCTGTGAGATGGGCCGTTGCCCTTCAAATACTTCGATAAGAAAATGAGATTGTGGCTTTAAGTTTCAGAGACAGAGAAAGATGTCTGGAGGAAATTTGTCTGAAGACACTATGTTAAATGTTATGTTAAATTGATGATCGAGTTGTGTCGACCATCAAAAGGGGGATGCTTTATGTTTTATTAGGAATAAATGTTGGGAGAACACTAGGGGTAATTGGGTAAAAGCCCTGAAAGAAGCCATTCTTCTGCCTAACAAAATTGCTGTCTGGATTGGTTCAACAGGAAACGCCAGGACATCGAAGGCCGTGGAAACTACGTACTTTACTATCTGACGATAACCTCGAAATTTGTTTTTCTTTACAGAGAGCATGCAGGATTGGGAGACAGGGCAAAATGTGCCCAATGAAATAATGGCAGAGCATAACTTTAAAATTTTCCTTTTGCAGAATGTCAGGAGGGATTGTATCAAGCTGAACTGAATCTGTTTCCAAATGTATGAATACTAACTTGTTAACGTAAGCAAAGTGGATATGTGTTTTTCAGTTTTCAGGGGAAAAGGACTCTGACTTTATTAAGCAAGAAATGTCTAATGATAATATGTTTCAGTTTGTAAACAGATGGTAAAAAATTCCACAGGTCACACCAAAAGGGATGAGAGGGAAAGACAAGCAGTCACTAACAAAATACTTAAAGTCTCCATTCACAGGTGACAGCAAGCAGGAAGTGGTTCATTCCGGTGGGGGTGTGGTTGTGATCTCAGGAGATCAGTGTGACACCTGGGTCCAAGCCGCTCACCTACACCAACAGGCCGCAACCATCCCATTAGTCCATGGGGCGAACGAGAGGATGTTGGCCAACTAACGAATTAAGAATGTGGTTTTGTGATGATTTTGAGGATTTTATCTGATTATATTAAAATAGGGTTTAGTATTGATATTGGTATATGACAAATGATTTGATTGGTTACTGATTAATTAGAAAATATTTAAGGCAAAGGTTTTCAGGAAGAGAAGATCTATTAATTAATGTAAATTATGGGGATTATTATTGAAGCTTATTAAGTAGAACCACTGCCTGATTGAATTAAAAGTAAAAGAACAAAATATGGTTAGGGAAATGGATATGGGGAAAATGTTGAATGTGTAGTGTATGAGTTATGATTGGATGTGTTATTCTGATCATTTTGTTATTCATGGGTGAATATGAGAAAACTGGAATGTCTGTTCAATTGGTGAAAATGACAGTCTATCTGGATGATGATGATGATGAACAAAATTATGCAGATGATTCAAGTAGAGATTACAGTTAAATGTGTTGATGTTTTCTTTTTCTTTCTGAGAACGATTGATATGTAAAGAGGGTTAAAAGTAGCAGTCATCCGTGTTACGAGATGGCGTACAAGGACAGGGTTTGAAACTGAGGGATTTTTTTATTTTTATTTTTTTATTTATTTATTATCTGTTTGTTTTCCTACTGTGCTATAATCTTTTTCCTTACTAGTGTGACTGCGGTAGTGAGCCCGGCATTAGTAAATTGTTTACTTGCTTGCTAAATAATTAATGGGGCTTTCCCCCACAAAAAACAGCCTTATGCTTCTTCATTCTAAACTTTTTCTTCACAGGTTCAAGGAGACTGATCTTTTAGGATGGTGATGTAATGACTTGAACTTGCATTTTATTATTATTGTTATTATTATTATTATGTTTGATTAATAATGATAAAAAGTGAGGAGTGTAGTGGCTATTTTATGATATTCACTGATCTTTAGTAAAATATAGATGATTCAAAGAATGTCACATGTGTGACTCTCACTTATTTGTGTGAGAAGATTCTCTTTATGTACCTGGGAAGGCAGAAGGGAGAGACACTCCAGAGAACAGACGAACGAGGACCTCTGACCTAGATGTCAGAAGGCCATTTGGTGAAGGAGGGCTTAGGAGTTGGCTCTAGTGACGAATCGAAACTAGTGTTATGGCTTCCTTGTCTATGGAAAATTACTGAATGGAAGACTACTGGGAGGATGGCTCTGGCAAGAAGACCTTGGAAGAGCCAGGAGATAAAAGCAGGTTCAGTCTGTCTGGGGGTGTGTCACTCTTCTGCACAGGGTAACAGCTGTGTATTAGACTGCTCCTTCTTGCAAGAATAAATACTTTAATTTTATAATTTGACTCTGAGTCTCCCTTACGCAGTGATGTTTGTTTGATGAATTTTTGCCACAACAAGTGTTACTTTCTTCACTAGTAGAGGATGATGACGAAGTTACTCCTCCGTCGCGATGTGTGATTGAAGGTCGACTCAATAACTCTGTTATGCTGTCGGACATGGCAAACCATTTACCACATTTAACTCCCCCTCAAACAGCTGACATATTATCTGTACTAAATGATTTCCCTGAGTTGTTCGGAGATGTTCCAACTGTAACTACGGTCCTGGAACATGACATAAATGTGGGTGATAATGGCCCGATTAAACAGCACCCATATAGGGTAAACCCAGAGAAGCGTGCTATCCTGCAGCGAGAGGTTGAGTATATGGTAAAGAATAAGATAGCTGAGTCTAGCTCTAGCCCTTGGAGCTCTCCGTGCCTTTTAGTTGGCAAACCTGACGGCACTTACCGGTTCTGTACGGACTACAGGCGGGTTAATTCCGTCACACTGCCCGACTGTTATCCGTTACCGCGGATGGATGACTGTGTGGACCGTGTTGGTTCCGCCTCTTTTGTCACTAAGATCGACCTACTAAAAGGTTACTGGCAAGTGCCCCTTTCACTTAGAGCCAAACAGATTTCAGCTTTTGTGACCCCAGATGCGTTTATGCATTATAATGTGATGGCTTTTGGAATGTGAAACGCTCCTGCCTCATTCCAGCGTTTGGTAAACATCGTTTTAGCAGGAATGTCAAATTGTGAGGCATATTTGGACGACATAGTCCTATATAGTACACATTGGTCCGAACACGTTACACAGCTTCGAGAGCTTTTCTGTAGGCTATCCAATGCCAATCTCACAATTAATCTCGCTAAATGTGAGTTCGGAAAAGCCACTATCACTTATCTAGGGCGTGTAGTGGGCAGAGGACATGTTTTGCCAGTAATGGCTAAGGTGGCCGCTATTCAGGAGTTTCCTGTGCCTTGCGATCGGCGCGCGCTACGCAGATTCTTAGGAATGGTAGGCTACTACGCGCAGTTTTTGTAAGAACTTCTCGACTGTGGTATGTCCCCTCACTAACTTATTGAGCCCAAAGACTAAATTTGACTGGACTGAAAAATTACAGATGAGCCACACCTGAGCGCAGCCTGCTTGCGCTATAACAGGCTACTGAGAGCACACCGGAGTGCGCACACAGAGCCTGGGAATCAAGCTGACAATTTGCTGTCCTGACGTCCACCCGGCAGTAGAAACGTTCCGCTTCAGCAAGATTTTGGTTATAGTAGCCGAATATTTGATATCTTTTCTGTTAATAAATACCCCTACATTTTTATACGAGCCGATCTGTGTGCGTCTCTCCTTATGTTAAGGGTGGTGTCCGTCCGCCCGTAACAATAAAAAATATAAAAACAAATAAATTGTTATTCATCTGTTGCAGAAAAGCAACAAGAACAACTACAACAAAATAGAAACGATTTACAGGCCAGAGTTTCTATTTGTAACATGTTAGCAGCATTGAGCGATGTAGCCAATCACAGCTGTGTGTTGATTTCTTGAACGACGGTCGGTCTATGAATGAGTGAATGTGAGGCAACATGTAAAGCGCTTTGGTGGCCATTGGGTCTGTGAAAGCGTTATACAGTATAAATGCAGTCCATCCATCCATCCATCCACCGGTAAGCAAGTTCACCAAGCTCCCGCGATCTCATTCCACATCACTGTACTCTTCATCCTCTGTGTCGCTTCTGAACAACTCCGCTAGCTAGAGCGCCCTCTCACGGCTGTAGACGGTAATGTTTTCTTTTGGTTCATCTTAGTCAGTATGAATACATTTTTATATATAAGTCGCACCTGACTATAAGTCGCAGGACCAGCAAAAGTATGAAAAAAAGTGTGCCTTATAGTCCGGAAAATACGGTACTCATAATTCCTCTTTGTTGAAAATACAAAATTGTGTTAGACACAATACCAGGTGAGAACGGAAAAGCGTAGCGCCAGACACTAGCCCAAAACAGATGAATGAATAGAATTCTTTGTGGTGCGTAGATCTCAAAATTGCTAAAAAATACGATCTGCTCACAAATAAAGTGCAAAATTACAAAAAGTGCAAGGTGCGCAAAACGTTTCAGGATCAACACTTCATCAGTGACAAAATACCTGCACCTTGTCACTAAATCAGTATGTAATCAGTGACAGTGATTATACTGTACATTTTAAATGTTATAAGTTATTATTTCATGTTTTTACAATATTTTTTTTTATAATTCTCTATTGTTGTAAGATATATATTTTTTAAAGTGTTGTCAGTGATAGCTGTACTGGTAGGATGTTTTGGTTGTGTAATGTGCGCATGCGCGTCATGCGCGGGAATATGAGTTTCAGTAAAGCTTCCATGTTAAGAGCCCGCTGTCTCCTGTCTGTTCATTACGAATAATCTAACATGGTGTCAGAAGCGGACTAACCTCGCTTTATAAGAGATAACAGTCATCCGCACCAGCGCGGCTAGAACAAGAGTTTGTAAGTGAAGTGAAACAAACGAGATCACGTGATCGCAACGCTGCAGCAGCGAGACGGACACAGAGTGTGAGTGAGCTCCGAGACGATATTAAACGAGAAAAAGGAAAACAAAATGAGACAATTCAACATAAAACCGCACCAAGGTAAACATAAGATGGATACTTTGTTCTCAATAAGCCCTCCTGAACATTTTGACTTCAATGATTTTGGCAGCTGGCCAAATTGGATTCGACGATTTGACAGATTCCGCATAGCAGAGGGAATTAGTGAAAGAAGCCAAGAATATCAAGTTAATTCACTTATCTACACAATGGGAGATAAAGATGATGATATCATGTGCACTCTGGCTCTTTCTGAAGACGACGGAGAGAAATATGACAAAGTTAAAGAAGCGTTCGAGAAACACTTCATATGTAAACACAACGTGATCTACGAGAGGGCTAAATTCAACAAAAGGTGCCAAGAACAGGGCGAATCAGCTGAAATGTGCATCACTGCAGTTCATAAACTAGCAGAAAACTGCCAGTATGGAGTCCTTCAAGAGGAATTGATACGAGACAGACTGGTAGTTGGCATACGAGATCACGGATTGTCAGAGAGATTACAGCTTGACCCTGAGCTCACACTCATTAAAGCATCACAAAGATAAGACAAAGTGAAGAAATAAAAAAGCAGCAGACTATTTTAAGACAAGCAAGCGGTTACTCAAATGAGGTAAACATGGACATGTTAAAATACAAAATGAAACCAAGATTTGCACAAAAAGGACTGCAAAGACGACCAGACAGTACAAAACACAATGCAGCCAGCAAGGGATGTGGCAGATGTGGAAAGCCACAAGCGCACTCACTGAACAGCTGTCCAGCGAGGAAGCCTGAGTGCAGGAAGTGCAACAAAAAGGCCACTTCGCTGCAGTCTGCAAAACAAAGAAAAGCCTGGAGGAAATATAGCATTGTGATGAGACAGAGAGCATAGAGACTGTGTTTCTGGGAGTTGTAAAGTCTGAGAATTCGACTGGACACAGGAGCAGCAGTGACAGCCATCCCAGAGAGCATGTACTCAAAGACGAGCCACGGTGTTCTCAGCCCGCCGAACAAAAAGCTGTGTGGACCAAGCAACATGTCAATACAGGTGAGAGGGCGGTTTAAAGTGAGTTCATCCACACTGAAACCTGCCTGGCCAAACCTCAAGAAAATACAAAGAGTTGAAGGCAAAACAGACTAAGTGGTACAATAAACGCCACAGAGCAAATACAAAACCTGCTCTACAGTCTGGGCAATTGGTCTGGATTAAGAATGTGCCAAACCCAGGCAGAGTCATGAGTCCTGCTGATGCTCCACGCTCCTATTGTAGAAGGGCAGTCTGGTAGTTTGAGAAGACTCAATGAAGTTCTCATGTGAGAGCAGTTCCTTCACAGCCTAGAGAAATTAGGGACTGTGTTAAGCAGAGTGGGCAGGGTGATCAGACCACCATTAAAACTAAACCTTTAGAGTTTGACTTGTTGTTATCCATTCTGATGTTATTTCCCTTTCTTCTGTTGAAACATAGGCTACGTTTACACGTGGCCGGTTATTTTCATAAACGGACATTTCACCCTCTCCGTTTTCAGAAAAGTGTTCGTTTACACGAACCCGTGTATATGCCGTCAAGAGCATGCCAAACCTATAGGTGGCAGTGTAACGAGAAGCTCAAGCCCACGTTAGCCAATCAGAATCCCGAAAATATAGGTCGCACTTTTGACGCAGTGCAAGTTCTGTCGCACACTGTGACGTCGACTGCCTAAAACTCATTTTTTCTCAGTTTACATGCAAACGTGCAAACAGAGTTTTCCAAAATCTCCACTCTGGCCGGAGTTTTTAGAAAGAATCGTTTTCAGAGGAGAATTCTCCGTTTGCGTGTAAACAAGGGGCACAACCGAAGGGAAATGTGTCTGTTTTTCAAAATAACCATGTACGTGTGAACGGGGCCATAGTGTGGGGATCTACTCAGGCAGGCATACAACACAGCTGCATCACATTCACTTAACATCCGGGATCATGTGATCTGTTGTAAGGTCACATGACTAATCAGGAAGTGATAAATGTTTGCTGGCTGCAAGGCAGACTCTTTTGTGTTGATGCTAGACACTGTTGTGCAAGTTTGGCTCCCTTTTCAAACAGGTATAATTGGTCATTGTAGAGCATGGTTAATCACTGCCATTTAATTTTAATACTCGTTTATTTCATTTTATTAGGGTAATTCTAGAAGTACGTGTCTACTCTTCACGGAGGACACAGGCTTCTGCATGGACTTTTAACATTTATGCATTCACCCCCGGTGTGACTCGAGCTGCTGAGCTGCACTGGTAAATGCTTCAATATGTACATTTTCCATTGAATGTTTGTGGAATATGTTTTAACCACTTTCTCTGTCTGTAGCAATGGAACGTTCACCTTTTCTCTGCATGTGTTAATGCGCTGTGGGACAGTCAGCATACTGAAAAGTAGGCCTATATTTTCTAGTTATGTTTTAGTTGACTCTGCTGTTTAATGCGGTTGGTAACTAACATGCTTGTTTTCTCTTGAAAAGGGACCAGGCCAGCCACTGTTTTCTAGTAATTAATAGGCATTTCTTTATTGCTTACTGTTGTTGGACTTTTTGTTGGTTATCCATAATTTTGTCACTCATGTGCCACATTCATAGTATCCTTTCTTCTTTTTGACTAAGTGTGCCATTTGTTGCTGGTGGTTTTCCTCTCTAACTATGTCTTCTGTGTAGGTTATCCTTGTACAAGGCCGGATCCACACGGATACTTTGCCCCTTCTCTTCAGGGGACCACACTGGGAAAGACACTGTATTGGTGTGTACTTAGAACTACAACAAGGTGTGATATTTTGTAGTGGTACTAAAGATCTTAAGTGTGTAGTGCTTGTTGTGTTGCACGCTTCGACTGGTGTTGGGTTGCTGTCTCCTGTTTCTGTCTCCCCAGGGGCCTCCTGAGCAGGGGTTTTGCATTGGCTGATCCGACCTTCCTAGATTGAGGAAAATCCACCAGTAATTTATCACAGTGTTTTTAAGATCCGTTTTAAATAACTTTTCTACGTCTTTTTGTACTAAAATGTAATAAATTTGGAATACCTTTACATATCTGCCTTTTGTTAACTGTCTCTTTAAGGGGACAAAGGTATTAGCCACACTACATTACGGGGAGAGTTGGGGTTCCTCCTGCCCATCATCAGGGGGTGGCGTAGTCAGAATTAAAATAAGGTATACTGCATGTCAGGTACCACAATAGTAATAAGAAAAATAAATACCTGTTTTTTCTCTCCTACAGAGACACTTGACTTTTATTAAAAAGAAAAAAAAGAAGGGGAGGGAATGGACTGAATGAGAAAGTAATAGAGCACTAATATGTTATGTTAAAGGTGCATTAAGCAACTTTCTGAGTTTTTGCAGAACTATGCCACCTCTGGCGGCAAGCAAAACTGCAACCAGAGATGTGCACGCACTAGACAAAAGTTTTCTTTTTTTTAATCTTACGTGGAGTTTGCATTGGTGTTTGAAATTAACTACAAGCAGGTCTCTTACAATCCATCTTCTACGGAGAATGCCGGCGAATACACAAACCTGCCAGACATAGCTATGTGAGCGTGCCGTGAACGCATGACGTCACGCCCAGTCTAAAATTCCGGCCCGAATCCCTCTTATTTATTTTACTTTACAGGATTATAGAGACAATCTCAGTGATCAGAGAAGGGCTCATTCAGCCCATCAGGCAATTGTTTAAGCATGTATGGGTTAGAAAACGGGTATTTTTTAACATGAAAAGTTGCTTAATGCACCTTTAATGCAGGGGGGAAAAAATGTATGGGTTGGCATGCTCTTTAGCTAAAAGGGGCAGAGGTACTGGCAGGATGTTTTGGATGTGTAATGTGAATCTAACAATAGCGGGGAATGTGAGTCAGTAAAGCTTCCGTGTTAAGAGCTGTTTCCTGTTTGTTCATTGCGAATAATCTAACAATAGCATTCACTAGAAATATATCCAGTAAAATATCTACTTGTGAAATTAGTCATTATGGGGAGTAGAAAATATTCACCCCAATATAAATTATTTGAATTATTACTTAAAGTAGTTTAATTGCACCAGAGGACCCCATGCCAGGGGTACAGAAGATACACTAATGAATGGTAATAATAATAACTTTGATAAAGTTGTGCTTGTGTCAGTCAGTATTAATGTTTGAAAATGAAGAGGCATCACTATTGATTTGGTGCAGAAAGAGGAAAGAAAGTGAGGAAATATTGAAAAGATATTTGACATGGTGGTTGCTGCATCGTGTCTTATCGGTTTAATTTGGCTTTTCACGAGTGCTTTAAAGACGCTGTGCTAATGTAACCGTGTCAGTCTCATCCATATTGCAGTAATGAACATGCTTGATGATTGTTATTGTGGGCACTTCAAAATACATGAATAATTCTAGATGCCTTTTTATTCAAATTGTTTTGAATGCACATTAGCTTCTTTGATCCTCATCCTTGTTATTCACCTTATCCAAGTTATTCACCATCATCCCATTGAACTCCCATTGAACAGTGTAGTGTACATATTACCTGCTTTCTCTGTTCTGCTGTGATACTCAAACACCCACATTTTGGTTAAAAAAATCTAACCTTGATCTCCGAGTCTGGTTTATCCCGACAGCAGTTTATTTATGTTCATAATATTTTTTGTGCTTGGTCTACAGTAGTCTACTTCTGAGTGGTCATTCACCAGCTGAGCTGATAAGAGGAATGGGAATGCTGACCGATGCTAAACAGCACTTGAATCATCTTGATGCAACAGCGACCTCTGCTGATGAACAAGAGAAGTAGCCATAGAAAGGATGATGTATACCAGGGATAGGCAACTTCGGTCCTGGAGGGCAACTGTCCTGCAGAGTTTAGCTTCAGCCCTGATAAAAACTCGCCTGCCTGTATCTATCTAGTAATCCTGAAAACATTGATTGCCTTGTTCAGGTGTGTTTAATTAGGGTTGGAGCTAAACTCTGCAGGACAGTTGCCCTCCAGGACCAGAGTTGCCTATCCCTGATGTGTACTATTATATTGTATACAATCTATTTTAATAAATATTCTAATTTTATTTGTTTGAAAATGTTTGCTCTCATGACCTAAGAAGTCATACAATACAATTGTATTGTTCCGAGGCACTACAGAGAAGAGAAGCATGACATTGAACTGTGATTTGAAATAACTATCATGAGGTGGCATGTTAGAGTGGTTTATTGAATATATTCAGCAAGAGAAAGGCAGTCAAATTTCAGCTTTGTTAAGATAATGGAAAATTTCTGAAGAAAAAAAAAACATGACCAATTTCTCTGACTTTCTCTGGTTCGTGCAGTTCATTGAACTGTCAGTTATCCTGACAGTTTATGCTGACACAGGATCATTTTCATACCACAGCATCATACCTTTACTGCATTTCAAGCTAATTTTACAGGGAGCTATAGGCACAATTATAATGCAATACAATGATGACTGAGAGAACAAATAAACGTTCCTCAAAAGCCTGATGGATCATATTTGATACTAATATACAGTCATGGTCAGAATTATTGGCACCCCAGGTAAATATGATCAAAACTGGCTGTAAAAAATAAATCTGCATTTTTTCTTTTTCATTCAAAAAATTGCCAAAATTCTAACCTTTCATTGAAGTAAAATAATTCACATTATTACATTATGAAATATGAAATAAATGTTTTTTCTCCAAAACACGTCCCCCTTTTACTGTTACTGTAAAAAACTGGGTTAGGGTTAATGCAAACTGTCATTTGTAGTCATATTATTGTAATGTCATTCTAATCATAAACACACTGTTTTGTAGCAAATAGTTTTAGGGTTTACTGCATTTTGTTATTCTTCTAGTTATTTAACTATTACGGCTTTTGAATCGGAAGGCTCGAACATTCACAGAAAACGTGAATTTTTCGTGGGAAAATAAGGTGGATGTGGAATAGACTTCCACGATTGACCAATGAAAGTGTTTCCCGAGGGAGCATTTTCAGGCAGATTATAGTCAGCCAGTTCTCTGGTTATTTATTTGATGATTTAATAGAGTTAAAGGGACACTAAGTATCTTTTTAGGTATTTTATTATCTAAAATCAATATTTTTATTCATAAATATGTCCTCAATGGTGTACAAATACCTCGGCCAATTATCTGACTTATCCTTATAAATGAAGAATTAATTCATAATAGCAGAGAGGGACAAAAAGTACTAAGCCAACGCATTTTCGTTCAGAGCCAGCCGAAACCAGCAGAAACGCAGGTGCAGAGCAGTGAGAGGCGCTTGAAACTGCACCGGCAAGTTTACAAGTCTGGATTGCATTGTTATTATGGACCATACATATGCCGCGCCACAGGAGAAGAAAACATCGTCGCCAAAAATAGAACGTAACATGCGTGGGATTTCCCCCTTTCTGGTCAATGCATCCCTGCCTCTGCTTAATTATTTTTATCGAATATTATTTTTATTTAGTGGCGAGACGGATCACAAAACTTATCACGGATCCGTGGTTTGATTAAAGTACATTTTATTTTAAAATGATTACTCACTCACTCTTGAGCGTCTGGCGCGAGTGATTTCAATGTAAAGACACGTTTATGCGCATCTAGAGGTCCTGCGGCGCGGTGTTTAGCGCAGCGCGGTCGACGCGAGCCTCATTCTACTCCAGTTTGCGCGAATGAGGTTGAATTGCTATCACAGATAATGTCTTTTCTATCATTTCACTGTAGCTCAGCATCGCGATGTAAAGTTAACGTTATTGCATGATCACAGTTCATATGTGTGGGGAAAGATAAGCTATTAGAGTAAAAATATTGCGTTAGGCTACTTCAGTTAATAAGAAAAAAGATTTTACAATTCCTGCACATGCAGTGATGAAGTTCATGTTCTCATGATTTATTTTTATGAATAACAATGTTTCAAAACACCCCCCCCTCGACGAAGTGCTATTAGAAGACATCCTGTCAAAGCTTTTTGGTACATATCGCCTACCGTAGATGCAATGCGCATTTGAAAAAGCGAGGTGCTGGAGAGCAAAATTAGTTTGGATGCAAAATACGAATTCACCACTAGATGGGAGTAATTCCTACTTTGTGTCCCTTTAAGTGCTTATTTTAACCTGTTTGATTTCGCCTTTGGCACCAAATCAACCAGAACCGATACTTCACAATGGCATTCTTCCTCCATGTTTCACTGTGGTAAATGCATTTATTATTATATTTCTGAGCATATTTCCGAAGACACCGCCCTGGAGCATCACCATGCAACTCCTGTTCCATTGTGATCAATCACTCCACACACTTAACCTCCCATTTTCTGCCATGAACTTCATTCTGTCTTTGATGTTTTTCTGCCACCGCAATGGCTTTTTAAGTAGTGCATTTGTGTGGACCGGTTTTGTGAGGAAAAGGGGAGACCCTACCTAGCATTAGCATAGAGTTTCAAGTATAGTGCTGAGTGAGTGTATATGCCACAGGGATTGAAAAAAAAGACTGAAATAGCCTATAACTTGTGTAGCGGGTGACATCAATGGAGTAAAGTGATGAATCACGGGAGTGTGGTTAGCCAAGTATAAAGATCAGTGGTAGTAGCGAGAATGGTAGGTGTGTTTGTTTCTGGCCCGACAGTGTGTGTGTGTGATATTTTTGTAAATCAATAAATCTTGGTGATTAAAAGTTGTGCTGATGCCTGTTTAAGGCCGGGTTATGTAACACTTAGCAAACACTAAAACACAATTAAGATCAAGATAGACGGGTTCTCCCTCCCACATGAACAGTGCGCTATATTGGAAACTGCCATAAATCACCAAATACACCTGAACACACCAAAGCTGTTTCAATAATAGAAATTGGTTGCTCTTTTGATGCTTACATAGACACCTGCTATGCTTCAAAACTGTTGAAATATCACCCATGGTACAATGTTTTCAATAACTCTGGATATTCTTGTAAAGTTATTGCCTGCATTTTTGGTAGTTTAGGCCATGTGCACAAGTTGTGTGTAAGAGGCCTGCAGATCTGTGGACTACATAAGAACAAGGCCAAAAAACTGACAAGATATTGCTCTGTATAAGCAGTAATTGGTAGCCTTTATATATAGAGGCGTAGGTGCAACCTGTACCCTTAATGTGCATAATGAACTGAGATATTGGTTGCTGCTGTACACCTTTATGTCAAATTTGGATTATGCCATGATATATGCTTATCTTCTAATCAAATAAAGAGTGTGTGTGTGTGTGTGTGTGTGTAAAATAAATCTTGTTGATTCATATTTAAATTAACCTGAGTTGTGCTTATGCCTGTTTAAGGCCGGGTTATGTAACACTTGTAAAATAAAACAATCTTCTGTTTCCTACCATCAATGCTGCCACTGAATATGTCACAGGTCGGGGTAGGCCAAGCAAGACTGCACCCACCCCTAGACCAGGATCACCCTGAGGAGCTTGTCAAAGGAGGAGGCAGGAGACAGGAATAAAGGAACAACAACTTTATTTAATGTCTAAAAGCAATTTGAAAATCCTAATCTAAAATCCTCTTCTTTCCTTTCCCCAGGAATCCAAGGCAACACCGTGGTAAGTTATGGACAGGTAGGTATCCCAGGTGAGTAGGTAGGACAGGGCTCACTTCCTTCTGGCGCTGGTGCCAGACTCACAGTGGTGAGTGACGAACAGGTGGGTATCCCAGGTGAGTAGACGGTCGGGGCTCACTTCCTTCTGGCGCTGGTGCCAGACTCACAGTGGTAAAGGACGAACAGGTGGGTATCCCAGGTGAGTAGACGGTCGGGGCTCACTTCCTTCTGGCGCTGGTGCCAGACTCACAGTGGTAAAGGACGAACAGGTGGGTATCCCAGGTGAGTAGACGGTCAGGGCTCACTTCCTTCTGGCGCTGGTGCCAGACTCACAGTGGTAAAGGACGAACACCACACAAGGGCCTCCGGGCCACAGCAACCTCAGGGTCGTCGGCGGAGCAGAACTCTTTTTGAACAGGCCGGATCAGGACCTCCAGCAGAGATGTACGGTTCTCACGTGGGTTGTAAAGGGCGGGCACTTCACACCATACAGGTGGGTTTCAGGGCTGCAACAGACTCAAGTCACAAGCTGAGCGGGGCTTTCGCTGGGGCAGACAGCATAACACTTCAAGCAGGGGTAAACCGTTCTCACGTGTGTTGCAGGGACAGAGTCACGAGCTGAGCGGGCCTTCACTGGAACAGACGGAATCAACACTTCAAATAGAGGTGAACAGCTCTCACATGGGTGGCAGGAGACAGAGTCACAAGCTGAGCGGGGCTTTCACTGGGACAGACAGGATAAAAACTTCAAGCAGGGATGAACAGCTCTCACATGGGTGGCAGGAGACGGAGTCACCAGCTGAGCAGGGCTTTCACTGGGACAGACGGAATCAACACTTCAAATAGAGGTGAACAGCTCTCACATGGGTGGCAGGAGACAGAGTCACAAGCTGAGCGGGGCTTTCACTGGAACAGACAGCATAAAAACTTCAAGCAGAGATAAACAGTTCTCACGTGTGTTGCCGGGGACAGAGTCACAAGCTGAGCGGGGCTTTCACTGGAACAGAAAGCATAAAAACTTCAAGCAGAGATAAACAGTTCTTATGTGTAGTGGGCACACGGGGGCTTTTCCTTCTGACATCCAACAGGTGACTACAATCGATCTTACTAGGCTCTTATGATGAACGGTAGATCAGCATGACACTTGGGTAGTACACGGCAATAAAAGATAAATCTTCCACACACACACGACAGTCCAACTCCAAACATGCAACGTGATGGGAAACGTCAATTCCAGCTCTACAAATCCACTCTTCAAGTGCAAAATAAGGCCAACACTCACCCAGAGGTCTCGATCTGAAGAGCCAATGGTCGTCAGAGTTGGGACAGATGTTGTGAATAATTTCCTCACCACTACAAGCGGGCTTCACTTCGCTGTTTCCAATGGTCAAGGAGGAGGCAAGAGATCGACAAGGAATCAGTATATTTCACTTAGTGCGATGTGTACCACGTGATCCGAGCACTCCAAACCAGTATCCAATTTAGTGTAGAAAACATGCGTTTATGAGATTCAATTTGTCAATCACTCATCTCACTCTTTTCCAGTCCAGGCGACGAATTCCACTCTTCAAAACTGCCCTCGGATCCCACAAGCGACACTCCTCTTCTTTCACGATGATCCTTCAGCTGCAACACTCTACAAACATTTCCCAACGGGAGAGAACCACACCAGATCGACGGGTCCCCACACCTGTTGCCAATCTGCCGTTTAGTTGTCATGACGACAGACACACAAACAAGCCCGGGGACAGTGTTACACTAAAAGTGCCCCGGCGGGAACACTTCTCCGGTGGGAATAGTTCCGGGGATTATTTGTCACCCCGTGACAAATAGACCTATAGCATACAGTCCTATGGTTTTGTGAAAGACATTCAAAACACTACAAATCCATTTTCACAGAATTGTTTGACTATGGTCAGATTATTTACTGGGTGTATAGACCATTTGGCACATTACAGTTTTTTTCAATCGCTAACAAGCGCTTACCCATACTTCAGATACTTTTTCTAAACTCTTAACACAGACTCACACCTACAAAACACAATTGGCCAAATGGATCATTATCTTCTCAAAAACACATTTTGTTAAATATATTAGAACACATCTTTCTCTGCACTCACTAACTTTACCAAAACACTGGAAATCTGACTCAAAATGAAATTATTCTGTCAAAGAATAACACTTGTTTTCACTTCACAAGGTACATGCAGTCAAACAAAGTACACCAGGCTTCAGAATACTGGCTATTCTTGACATTACAAAAACTGCATATACTTTTATGTTTCTTGGTTGGGAACTGTATGTCCACATGTAGTAATGTTCACATTCAAAAGCATTCCAGTAAAAAGCAAATCCGTTACTGTTTACTACAGGAGGTACAGTAGTAACACGGTATGATAAAACAGAAAAAGTTGGGGGTACTTTTTGTAGTACTTTTTTTTTTGTGCTAAAAAAAAGCTCAAGATTACTGTATCTAATCTCTGCGATCTTCAGGGTTAGGCCACATGTTTTCATCAACATCACATCTGATATTATCCAAGGCGATGCAATCATGAACTGTGATGTCCCTGCACCAGCATCCATGGCTTCAAGGAGGGACATCTGGTCATGTGGCTGATGGTCATAAACCGTCCACCTCCATGCAGAAAATAACTCCTCTCTGGGGTTGAGGAAAGGTGAATAGTAGGGCTGTTGTAACGAATTCCGAAATTCGAATATAATTCAATACTATTCGAATGCTGAAGTTACTATTCGAATATTGCGTTTTATTTTTATTTTTTTTATATATTTTTTTATATTATGCAATCTAGCCTTTCTCGCCAACTTGGCTTACGCACACATGTGAAAATGAAATGCTTTTGTTTCGTCTGATAAACAATACATTTTTTAATCGTAACACAATTGTGCGTGTTATCCACGCTGCATCGTCATAACAATACTGTCAATAATGGCGGCGAGGACTGTCTCCACGGAAACGGAGATCACCACTCCTGACAATTTGAGAAGCGAAGTGTGCAAGGTGTTTGGATTTCAAACCATAAATGGGAAAATCACAAATAAAGAAGACTGGCAATTTGCAGAATATGCTAAATCTGAATGAAATATCACTCCTCAACTTGCAACCTTACTGTGCATTCACACCGGACGCGAATAGCGCGTAAAATTCTAGCCTGCCGCGTCTAGTTATACGCTTGACCACTTTCGCGCGTCAAGAGCGTAACGCGTCTTTGCATTGACTTAACATTGAAATCACTCGCGCCTGACGCGCTATTCGCGTCCGGTGTGAACGCACCATTAGGGCACATCTGACAATGCTACACCCTGACAAACTAGGCGATCTGTCCAAGGAACCGCTGCTAAAACAGGCAAGAATTACTTATTTTCTGCCTCTCTCTTCATCACGGGGCTTACCAGCTGTCTGCCAAAAGGCGATTACAGACAAACTGACACGGTTTATCTGTAAAGATATGAGACCGATCAACATCACGCAGGGGTCTGGATTTAAAGATTTTATTCACGAGCTTGAGCCAATGGTACACGGTTCCTAGCCGCACAACAATCACTGACAGAGTTGTGAAACTCTGACACAACAGCAGACAACTGCCCAGATAGCAAACTGACATCGAATCAATGTGGAAACGACGTTTCTCGTGACATTGAAACAACATCGTTTTGCTCATCGAATTAACGTTGAATCAACGTCAGACACGCCATTCAACCGCATTTCAATGTTGAATCAATGTTTTAGTTTCGGTGTAATAAATATTGAACGTTGATTCAACGTTGAAATTTGATTGATGATTGATACTAACCTTTACAACTAAAAATCAACGTTGAATCGACATCGGTCTGCTATCTGGGTGATCAGTGGAAAATGTCCATTAAAGTTTCCAAATTAAAGTCATTCATTTTTTTCCGCTGTTTTATTGTTAATAAAAAAAACGCGATCACCCGTTTCTAAATGTTTATTGTAATGTTAGCTGTCCCTCTAGTGGACAGAACGTGTAACAACAACCAAATCAAGCCTGTGTAATGTCGCAAATATTAATAATAGGATGAATTTGAGCATTTAATATTCGCATATTATTCGAATATTAAATAAAATAAGGAATGAAATTCGAATAGTATTATAGAGGAAGATTGACAGCCCTAGTGAATAGGGTGGAAGGAAGAGACTTACCAGTCTTGGGTGGACTTCAAACCATGTTGTTATTGCTTGCGAATGATGAAAAGCCACATTGTCCCAGGTAATTACAAAGGTCCTCATGTTTTCACCCTCCTGATCCTGCTCTGGACCCAGGCGCTGGCGGAGATCATTGAGAAAGGCAAGGATGCGCTCGGTATTATAGGGTCCACTGGCTCACTGCATCTCTCACTGGGCCTGTCTTCTCCCTTCTTCTCTTTTACTGTATAAGTGTCAATGTCATAGAAAAAAATAACCCCCGCCACTCTAAGCCAGACTGGAATCAGCTGTGGTTGTCCCAATTTACCCAACATAAATCAGCTCTGTGTCAATTATTCAATTGTTTGTTTGTTATCAGCTGAGATATATTGTTTTTGAACTGATCATTGCAGATGCAGAGGTTTTAATACTGTATCTAAGGTTTGGAATATTGTTTTTGCTATTGTGGGATGTTGTGTGTTAAAGGATAATTGCGGTATTTAACACCTTGAGTCTATATTGTAGTTTGTTTTGGATGAACAAGAGTGGTAGACAACATTTTTTTGACAATGGTTCCTCTCTCGAGTTTTTGACAAAAAGAATTGGCCATGGACCCATTTAACATTGGAGTCAATGGGCATGTCCGAAAATGTCATTAAAACAACCTTTAACATTAGTTTTCAGAACTGTGCAACTCACCGAGTGATTGGTGATGTTAGTTGATGTTCCAGAAACAAAAAGTGTTGCAAAATACAGTTTCTGTCGTGTTTTATTCTTCATTTTGTAAAATCCCATTGAATTCTGTTGAAGGACTGAGTGCTCGTTAATATAAATGCGCTACCGGAAACGGAAAGGGGGCTGTTTACATTTGGTCGATGTAGTCTTTTTGCTCGCTTCCGTTTCTCATAAGGCTAGCGAGCAGAGCAACTGTGCTCCGGGAGAGTAAGCGAAATAAACGAACAAAACCTTCATTAATTGTTACTTGTAATATGAAATTGAACTCGACTGTGACCGTGAGTGTCAGATTCAAATATTGAATAAGATTCCGTGTAGCGGAAGTTACACGGTTGTGAAGTGTCTGAAAAAATAGTTCCACTATAGCAAAATAAACGGATTGGAATCATATTTTGCGACGATATATTGTTTATAATCATCAACGAACACCACTAACCACTCGGTGAGTTTAACAGTTTTGTAAACGAACATTATTGGCGGTTTTAATGACATTGTCGGACATGCCCATTGACTCTAATGTTAAATGGGTCCATGGCCAATTCTATTATAGTCAAAAACTCGAGAGAGGAACCATTGTCAAAAAAATGTTGTCCACCACTCTTGTTCATCCAAAACAAACTACAATATAGACTCAAGGTGTTAAATACCGGAATTATCCTTTAACATTCGTAAATACTACAAAAACAATCCATCATTTTGTTGGGAGGTATAGCTTGTCTGTTCAGAAAATGTAAGCATTGTGGAAATGTGTTCACTGACTGCATATTGTGTGAAAACGACATGAAATGTGTGAATGGTATGGCCACAAAATACCGATGCTGTGCTAATTGTGTTTAGAGTTTTGAAAATGTGACAACTGGCTGGACAAACGCTTGTTAGCGACTGAAAAAAACTGTAAATAAGATTTAGGATAGTAATTAAAACTCTAGTGTTACAATGGCTACTCCAAAAACTCCTGAAACATCTAGAGTGATGTGTGTAACACCGACAAGAACAGCAACAGGTGAACAGGACTGAACAGTTAACAAGCTTAAACAGAGGAAGACCTTCACTATCCACGGCTGAAAAATAGTTTGACAAAGTTTCTACATAAAGATGAAGATTTTGTGAACCATGACTTTCTGATGATCGTGTAGGAAGATTTGTGTTTGACAAGGGTCACACACACACACACTGGGGATGGCACAACACCCGATGTGTGGTACGTGTCAAGGCTGTGATGAGTCTGGCTCTGGAATAGGACAGTCACATTCATACTCATCAGAATGCTGCAAAATGAGTCTATATTTTCAGTGGAGCGACATACACACTCGCAACAATAGATAAAGATGTTAAAGTTGAGTTGAATTTATTTTGAGCTTTGCTGAATGATCAATTAGTATGTAATCATGGTGATGGGTGTGAATGTGTATTGAATATGTTACAGCAAACCTGAAGATTTGTTCATTGTACTCTATGATATTGTAATGTATTGAGTTTGCTACTGTTTCTGTTACTTGTCCCCATCTGTGTGTTCCTTGCTATATGTTTAATTGTTTTGTTTAATAAAACTGTGATTTCCCTTGCTTCTAAGCATCTCTATGATACAGACATGATAATGTTTTATTCAGATTGTGGAATACTGTTTAAAAGTGTTTGTATATTTTTGAAAAACATTTAAACTATTATCGATCTGTGCTGTTATATACAACATTAAGTTTTAATTTTACTCAAGACAGTTTAATATGACAGTCACCTAAAAGTCTTTAACTGAACACAGCATCTTAATATTATCATTGGTATAGAAGTTAACAAAGTCTGCACAGAATGAAATTCCATCCCATCTACTTTCTAAATGCATGTTATGGGTCTTTTTTGCGAACAATTCACCAGTGCATATGTTTTTTGTTTAGTTTTTTCACCTCCTGAAGAATCAGGGGGTGAATCAGTTGTGTAAGAGCTACTTTTTATTATTTTTTTTTTTATTTTTTTTATATGATCTCAGACATGGTCACAAAAGAATAGCAAGTTAAGTGATTCAACCTTTTATTTCATGCACATATAATATTGAATATATTCATACATAAGAAAATGATAAAAAATGGCATTACATAGGCTACAAACAGTAAAATAATCTCACTTCCCAATCCTCACAGAACGCTTTTAATATTCAACAATATTATAGATCTGCCTTAAGGTGGACGATGATGCAATTTTTTTATTTATTGTTTTCATGTTATCACTGTGAAGCTGCTTTGATACAATCTGTATTGTAAAAAGCGCTATATAAATAAATGTGACTTGACTTGACTTGACTCAACTCTTCCAACCTGACAGCCCTAACCAAACATAGAAACAGCATAAGTAAAACAGTTATAAAAACAATAAAACGATTATACATAAATAAGATTAAAAAAAAAAACTCAATTCTAAATGTTCATATTTGTTGGCAGCAGCGTTCAGTATGTGTGTGTGTGTGTGTGTGTGTGTGTGTGTGTGTGTGTGTGTGTGTGTGTGTGTGTGTGTGTGTGTGTGTGTGTGTGTGTGTACAGGTGTCATAAGCCATTAAGCCAATTTGCTAACTTCAGCTCACAAGAAAAATAATTATGTATTTGTGATTATATTTCTTGAACTAATCCTCGTCTGGATATTCAGTTCAGACTGATGTCTGTTCAGAGTTGATCTCTATGTGTGTTAGTTTAGTGCTGAGATTCTCTCTACAGACCAGCACACACTGTAGAGGCTCTGAAATCACTGTCAAACTCAACAAGCAGTGAGACATCACAATCCAAGACTCTGGCATGTGGAAGAGGATTTGCACACAGTAAACCAGCACACATGGTAAATACAGCACAACTAAGGTAACCATGGTAACAATAAACAACGATTCGCCTGGTCTGTTGTCACTGACAGGTGTTCTGGCAGGAGTGGGCGGGGCTTTGCATGTGATTATGCCTGTGACAACCAATAAACAGACAGGTGCCAGAATTGAGCCAATCGCGAGATACAAACCACCAGGGCCACTGAAAGCCAATAATGCACACATTACAGGAAAAATAAGTATGATGATGGAGATTATGATGTAACACGGCTTTGAGAAAATATGAGCAGAGATCAGTGGATATTTCAGTGTCAGAACCCCCTCCAGAGACACCAGCTGTTGCAGGTGAACGCCACAGACCTTCAGACAAAAATATCCAAGCATTATAATAATGCCTAAGTCAGGGAAATGGAAACGACTTGGTGAAAGAAGTTTTGACACTATATATATATACAGGAGCAGTTGCAACAGGTCACAGAGGAGGAGGAGGATGATGAAGACTGAGATCCGGCCTCTGCTCTTTCTCTGAAGATGCACAAAATAAAAAGCCCAAATCAGACACGGCCCCCCCACACACAGAGCAGCGATGAAGAAGATGGACGGTCGGATTTGAACATCTGTGTAGTTGTCGTAGAAATCACTGAAGTCATAATCCATGGCGTAAGTTTACTGCTGCACTTTGAGTTGCTGAAAGAAAGGAGAGAAAAAACCTTTTTAGAAGAACACCCTAAGCTGGTCTTATAGGGGTTTGGGTTGAGAGACCAGCTAAACCAGTTTACTACAGCAACTGACTAAAGTAAACCACTTTGAGTTGGTTTTATATTGTTTCCTTTCACCAGAAAAATGACAAAGATATTTATAAAGAGTGAAGTTCCCTTTGTTTAGGTGAGTTAAGGAAATTAAAAATGTCATATGCCTTTGAAAGAATTCTACAGAAGAATCAAAACAATATTGAAACAACGATCTCATATCGTAAACATGTAACATGTTGAATTTAAAACCTGAAATCCTGTTGTGTAGGGTGAACCCCGAGGACAGACAAACACACACAGACACACACACACACACACACACACACACACACACACACACACACACACACACACACACACACACACACACACACACACACACACAGACACAGACAGTAAACTGTAAGTTGGTTCAATCTTCAGCTGGGTCACTCTGACCCAACAAAAATCAGACGCGAAAGATCAAGTCCAGTTTGGCGCTGTTTGACAGTGTGCGTGCGATCAGAAAAAGTGCATCAAGTCAGAACAGAACGCCAGTGAAAAGTTTACCCGGCAAAGCTTTAAAGCACGAGCAAATAATGAACTTTTGTGATTGCGAATAAGTGAAGTGTCCTGTGAGTGTAACGCTGCATTGACATGTGATGTGAATGTACATTGAGATTGGGACTGAGGCGCCAGAACTGCAGCTGATATAATGTGCGCTGTAACGCGATATGGCCATATTTCTTCAAAAGCAGATTTCTGACATTTAGCCTATAACACGCTCTCACACGTTTATTATTTTTTAATAATTTTTTGGGAGGAGTAAAATTTACATGTGTAGTTTCAACAAGATGGATTTACACTTGTCCAGTTTTGTCTGAAATGTGGCCCAGACCTCCTGAAGTGTTCTGAGCGATCGGATTTAAATTCATCTCGAATGCGTTTCGGAGGGCAGTCTTTTCACGATCAGATAGCTATCCGATCAGAGAACACGACTGGACAGGTGTAAACAGACCCTTATTCATCAAGACAGAGGCGAACCAACACTGAGTGGGGGCCCCATGCAGGCAAAATTGATCAATGAGGACCTTTTTTTATTTTATATAGGCAATGTTTTATATATAGCTAATATATACGATGTTTTTGTTAATATATCTTCATTACCTAGATAGCCTATATTATTATACAAAATTAAAAAAGTAGTAAAAACAGAACATCTGAACAGAAATATTTTACAACATTATGTGCTTTTAAAAAAAATTAAAGGTGGGGTATGTGATTTGCAAAACGGCCGGCAGATTTTGAAAATACACAACTCAAATGGTCCTACCTTCTTTCCTTTGACTCCACCCATTCAAAGAACATGGACCAATCAATGGTACGACCGATTGATTGACACACTTACTGTCCAATGATTCTAGGTGGTCTTGGAAATGATTGGCTGGAGTTTTTCGAGTCCTGCCTGTTCCACAGATGATTAAATTGCTTAATTTTTATTTCAGTGCTTCTAACTCAGTGGCTGTAAGTGGGTTAGGAATAGGATTTTAAAAATGGCCAAAAAAGAAAATTACATACCCCACCTTTAAGGAAATGTCATTCTTCATCTTTATAACAGAAGATACAACACAATGCAACAATCTTCAAGATAGGCTACAGTAAATGTTTTATTATTTTATTAGTTAATTAACTAATTGTTAAAACAAAATTAATTTAAAGAGATGGATACTTATTTACCTACTAATTAAATAATGTCAACTATAGTAAATGTATTGACTAGAGTTGCCATACTAAAGATTTTACTAGTCGGCTAATCGCACGTTTATTAATTTCTGCTTAACTACAGGGTGCATGGAGGGATATAGCCCATTCTGCGCTCAAGCGCATCCATAAATCTTGCCCAAAAGCAGGCTAATTATAATAAATATGTCTTAAAAAATAACGATGCATTTTAATTGTTTATTAATAAACTAATGTTTTCTAAATCAGTGCCGACTGCAAACATGTCTCCATCTCCATCTCTGCTAATAGAGAGAAATGCATCTTTCATACGGATTAATCAGATGATATTTGATTTCGATTCGATTTTTTTTTAGTTTAATAGTGGACATATTAAACTTTATATAGCTTAGATATTTGTCTCATATATGTGAGGGTAGTAGGCTATGTCCTACGATATGTTTCTGCTTATTTTTTGACGCGCTCCAGTTCACGGAGACCATGAAAGCGCGCCCCGATTGTTTTATTTTATTTTACTAAAGCAAAACGTTTTCTTGTTATTGTGAGTTTACACAAATAAAAGTATTGCGACTAATGCATTATTCTTTTCTGTATGGCCAGAAACAGATTTTAAGTTGTTTCCATGGTTGATTGGAAAGTGCAAGTAATCGCGTCGGCGCTTCCATGTCATGCAGTGCGCGCTCCTCACTCCGCACAACCACTTGGTTAGCCTATGTGCCTAATAATAGCGAACAATTATCTAGGTTAACGTTAGATGGTAAATGGTAAATGGACTGCATTTATATAGCGCTTTCACAGAACCCAATGGCCACCAAAGCGCTTTACATTTAGCCTCACATTCACCCATTCATACACCGACGGCGGTGTCAGCCATGCAAGGCACCATCCAGCTCGTCGGGAGCAGCCGGGGTTAGGTGTCTTGCTCATGGACACCTCGACACTTGGTCAAGTGGAACCGGGGATTGAACCACCGACCTTCCGGTTTGTAGACAACCTACATGAACCACTGAGCCACTGCTGCCCTAATCTAGAGTGAGAGGTTTAGAGTGAGCGGCCATGTCAGACGGACAATCCTCATGTTTAACAAATCAAATCATGCATTTTCTACCTATCGCGAGTCAGCGCTGCGCCAGTTTGAAAAAGGCGGGTGTGAGGACCCTTTTTAATTAATGTTTAGTGTAGGTCTAGGCATAGAGATATCTGAACATCTTTGCCAAGCGCAAACCAGTACAGAAGTAATCAATAAATGATCGGGGAGGGTCATGCCTTTTTTCACAATCATTTTTGGAGGATCATAGAAAAATGTATCGCTGGCGAAGGAAGGGTCAAGTCTATTTTGACGATAGATCTCAAAACTCCTCCGGTGGCCCCTTAAATAAATAACGAACAGTCCCTTAGGCATAAAATGTCATATAAATCAGGTAAAGAATGATATATCAAAAAATCCCTCTGGACATACCTCCACAATACAGTGAGTAATACGACTGTAAAGTTTGGTGTATGTAGATGCTACGGAAGTGGAAAATCGTCACTAGGAGTGTGAGTCAGTCAGTAAGAAGACTTTTACATTGAAAGGACTCAAACTTGTGTTCACGGAGAAGAAAGACGCAACTGTCAGAAGACTATGGGCTCGGGAAAACCCCTTAGCTGTTAAAAGGACAAGATATCACAGCGGACATTCAAACGGATTTTTTTATTATGAATATATAGGACTGAGCTGAAGGAAAATGCTATATCTACTGTAAATGCAGCAGGTACAGTCGCTCACTCGATCTCTCACATTACTCTACTATAGCTTCAATGAACAATATCGGTGAGATCAAACATGTGTTTAAGTTGCTAAGAGCGGTTGCTAGGTCTGTTGTGTAGTGATACATAGATAGAACCGCTGGGTGAAGCGGTCATAGTGTCTTGCGTGTGGCGTTGATCTGCCGTAAGCATGGCAAGTGAGAAAGGTCAAAATGTCGGCGGCGATTCGTAAACGCTTAAATCGTAGCCTGCCCGTGCTGCGCATGTGTGAGTCGTCTGCCGGCTGGACGGTTTTTCGTGTATATGTGTCGGGAGGAGGGAAAATGTCTTTAATAATTTATTTATTTGAATATGTATATTTCATAATATTACTGAAGTATAATGAATACATATTATTACATAATACATATATGAAGGTCTGTATAACCAGTTTACCTTTTTGGAGAAGGTTGGAAAATGAATACTTACCTGATACTTACCATAATGATTTCACCCAAATGGGCGGGGCCTTTAAGATATAAAGGGCAGCTCTTTCACACAGAGGGAAAAGAGTGTGGAAGTTAAGGAGTGCAATTTGAGGTGCAATCGGAGACTATTGAAATCCTTTTTAGTAGAAGGAAATTCAGCCAAGAGTTTAGTGTAAATATATTTATATAAATTTTTGTTTTGTTTTGTTTGTTTGTATATGTATTTTTGTACACTTTGGGACGATTTGGACTAAAAATAAAGAACCCTTGCACTGAAGTGCTATTGTGGCTGAGCCATCATTCTTGTGCCGGGAGCCTTTTACCAACACGCCTTTTCACACCAAGTAAAATCCATGTATCACACTGTTTAACATCCAACACTCATTATTGCTTCATCCATCACTGATCATAACATCCAAAACATGACAACACTTATATAGTATGAAATGTCACAAAAGTCGAGGGCGAAGACCAGCCGGCCGCCGCACAAATGTCCTGAATGGGAAACCCATACACTGTAAAATGTAATTAGTTGACCTTACTTAAAAAAAGTATGCAAACTCGTTGCCTCAAAAAAATTAAGCAAAGTAATCTTAAGATTAGTGAGTTAGAAAAGCTTGTTTATTTTAAGTGTGTAGTACTAAATCAAATAGTAAAAATCAAATAGTACCAATAACACGTTTTTTTTATGTTCATGTAACTTAATAACCAAGCTTAGTGTTAACTTATTTTTTAGTATGGATCGCTTGATATAAATTTAAAATTAAATACCATGTTTGCATTTACGGTGTAACATACTAATTTGCTAACATATTAGCAATAATATGTTATACAAAAGCACTTGCTGTGTGAGTGCAACAATATAAAGGTTTTATTTGTTCTCAGATCAAGCTCATGCTTCACTCGTCACCATGATGGTAATATCCTAAAATCAACATTACCAGAAATTCTTCTAAATTAGCATAACAAAACATCAATCACGACTAAATCTCCCACTTAACATTAATCTTGCACAAAAAAACACATTATATTACACTTAATTTTAGCATTTACTCTCCCTTTCGAGTGGCATCGGCAAAGCATGCTGGGAAATAGACATCCCAGCCGCTTCAGTTAAACTTAAGTTCGTCTATACTAAAATAAATAATTTCATAAAACTCAAAACAATGAAACAGTTCAGTTTACTTAAAATATATTAGTTCTGTGAACTTGAAAGAAAAAGAAAGTGCTAAATACTCATAAAAGTTCATTTGACTGAACTAATTAGTTTAATTTAAGTTAGTCCTACTCAAACCAATTAAGTATTGTGAGCGTTACGGTTTACAGTGTAGGACCCACGCCCATGACGAGGCTATACCCCTAGTGGAATGGGCTCTGGTGCCTATAGGGCAATCCTGGCCTACAGAGGCATAAGCTAGATAGCATAGCATGAAGACCACTTTCCTCCTGGAGGCCACTTCCATGGTCACAGCCTCTTAATACCCGACCTGAGCCTGCCAGGGAATCACATTGCGCAAACAGCCGTGATTCACCGTAATGCGCATGCTGCCAGACTGCCAAGCATGTGCAGGTACGCGGCGTTTGAGCCAGTGCTGGAGTGGACACATATGCAGTAGTCCCATATGGAGTATAGTACTGGTGATGCGGCTGCCATGAGACCGAGAAGTTTCTGAAACTCTCTGAGGGGAGTGTGTGCGCCCACCTTGAAGGAGGCTGTTAGTCGTTGTATAGAGAGCATTCATAGTTGTAGAGTCGGTAACTGTGCCTAGAAAGATCACATTCTGGCTGGGTGTTAGTTTGCTCTTGGATAAATTGATCTGGAGTCCCAGGCATTGCAAATGGCAAAGTAGAGAGCTTAAGCATGGGAAGGCCCCAGGCATGAGACACACTCAGAGTCCCCGTGGCGCACGTGGAACGAGGCATTTGTATCAACGCTTGTTCAGCTCTTTCAGACTGTATACGTAACAGTAAAATAGAAAGGATATATGTTGATCAGGAGAGAGCGGCTTCAGATGAGAAGGGCGCAGTCCGCTGTGCAAAGGCTCGTTCTAGCAGAGAAGGCTTGATTCAACGGCGATAGCTCCAAAGGTATCCGGAGGACACAGAGAGAGTTTGTCGCTGAAGTTGAGAAAATGTGCTGTAATGGTGAATTTCGAGCTCATTTATAGGCTCTGCCACGCCCTCTTTGGCGGTCTCTGACGTATGTTGGCGCCTTCGCCATTGGATGTGCAGTTGCTGCAGCTGCAATGCGCTTTACATTTTGAGCTTCAATAATCTGAGGAAATGAGTTCCCCACTGTGTATAGCTATGCAATACGAGATGACCATTCTCGAAAGTGAGCTGTAATTGTATCTGCATTTGTATCAGTTATATAATATTAATTAACAGGGTCAAACTATTGTAAAACATTTTGATAAATTAATTTATTTTTCAACTAAATGAGCATGTACATTTTGTATTTACCAGCTGTGTTTGTGTGTCTGAACAGTTTTCTGCTTGTTGCCCTGTTTCTGTATTATAGTTTTTTTTTTTTTTTTACAATAACTACCCATTTCTCAGTTGGTCACATAAAAACATAAAAACAAAAACCACACATTTATCCCTACCAACATTTCGGTTACACTTTATTTTGATGGTCCCCTTTAGACAACCCAGGTTTCAGCACATCAGTTAAATTCACATTTAAAATACACCAAAACTACCATTCATGACTCAAATCTAGTCGTTCTTCCATAACACTAGCAAAGTTTGTCATCCAACAAACACACTTGTCACTTATAAAACAATGAAATAAAAACACTAACAACATAGCGTTTGTCACGTACGGGCTGCAGTAATAAAAAAAATAGTTGTAACAATCTTTAATTAAAACTGCTCTGGAAACATCCGAAAATAAATCACAACCACATTAACTCAAGACATAACACTGAGAAATAACTTGGAGAACTTAGAGCTTAAATACTCAAGGAAAGCTAATAAACAGAACAGGGAACGGGTGCATGCTAAATTAACAACCATGAGCCCCTTTCACACAGCGCGTTGATCCCGGGAAATTACCGCAAAATTGCCAGAGTGCCTTCTGTGTGAACGCAAACACGTCCCGGGATTGATGCCGGCATCGATCCCGAGTTGGGGACCTAGTAATATTGTCGGGATCAGTCCCAGAACGCGCCCTGTGTGAACAAAAGCCAGGATCAATGCTGTAAGGGGTGTGTCGTAGTGATGACGCACGTGCCATCGCGCGACTCTAGAAAGTTTGTGTTCGTCATCAACAAAGAAAGAACAAAAAAAATATCTGCAAACTGGAACGAAGCCGAGACCAGGAGCTCCTCACTATCCGCGCTGAAGCTGAGATCAATCGCCATCTCTGTGGAACGGTACGCGATGCGTTAGTGAACATGTTTTCCACGCGTACGTTACACGTCTCATACTGACGTCACGTGTCTTTACGGGATGTGTGTGAACACACTCACAGATCCCGGAAAATCACTGGCAGTGTGAATGAACCAAAATCAAACGATCCCGGGACAAATCCCAGGTCACATTATCCGTGTATTTTCCGGAATCTCTGTGTGAAAGGGGCCGGAGATTTACTACAGATGGGCAGGAAAAACTCAAACAGGCTAAACATACACCTGAAAGCGTTATACAATGTTTTCTTTTTAAAATGTATTAAAAACAAAAGGTAACACTTTACAATACGGTGCACTAATATGCATTTATTCATGCTTAACTAATGCACAGATAATCATGTGTTAATGTATGACTCGTGAAGAACTAAAGCATTAATTAATGATTACTGCATCAGCAACTAATAACCTTATCTGCTTCTCAGCCCATCCTTCAAACACATTCTCAAATACATTCACTGCATGTGCAACTGTCAAAACCAAAATTACACATTACTTAACAATTTGCAAATCATTAGCTAATGATTAATTAAAACAGACAATTCGAAGTTGAAGTACTCCCAACCCATTGTGGTAATTAACGCATTAATTTACACTATTAGTTAATAAAATATGTTATTAAGGAATTAACACATTATGACACATTTAATTAATAACAATTCATATATTACTTAATCTATTAACCATATAGAATATTTATTAGTTGCTGATGCAGTAATTATTAATGAATGGTTTAGTTCTTCATGAGTCATACATTAACACATGATTATCTGTGCATTAGTTAAGCATGAATAAATGCATATTAGTGCACCCGTATTGTAAAGTGTTACCAAACAAAACAACACAAAACAAATGACTGAAATGACATTCTCTGATCACTTTGAAACAAAGTAGGGGAGAGCGGGGCACAACCCATTGGTGGGACACATCGTAACATGACCATACGACAGCTTATAATGTTTCTGATCCAATCAAAAAATATACAAGACAAACTAAAATATTTTCTCAACTAAATTCTATTCTAAAGTTTTTCGGTAACGCTTTAGATTACAGCCCGGAAAGTACTGCGTAATTAAAACGAAATTACAGTGTAACTTTCAGTAATTACAGTGTACCTATAAAGTACTTACGTGTAAGTATAGGGGGACAATATAAGTTGTTTGAATAATACGTTGTTTTTCAAATAAAGTTTTCCAAGTGATATCAGATTGTGTGTTTACATGTGTTTTTATTGTACTTACCCTGTAACTACATGGAACAAGAGGGTAAGAAGCACCACTTTAATTTACAGCCCGAAATGTCATACTTACACTGTAACTACATGAAACAAGAGTATATTTCCCCAGCATAAAAAAAAAAAAGTTGCAATAGTTTTACTTGCCTTGAAACAACTTAATCAGTGCACCTTTGCAATAAAATTAAATTAGCCTACTTTATAAATGCACTGGTAATTTAAAAAAAGCCTTTATGTATTTGTACACTATTATTACAAAAAGGTGCAGTGTACTCGCTAAATTGCTCCCAAAAGTACGATTGTATTATAAGTACCCCGTAGTTCTAAAATACTTAAAGTATAAATAATTTGCCTAAATAATTTTTTTTTTTCCTGGTTGTTACCCCTTTATTCCAAAACTTTACATATTTTTTCCTTATACTTACACGTAAGTACTTTATAGGTACACTACAATTACCGAAAGTTACACTGTAATTTCATTTTAATTACGCAGTATTTTCCGGGCTGTAATCTAAATCATTACCAGTTTTTCTTATAAAATAATGCCATTTTTTAATAATTATATATATATATATATATATATATATATATATATATATATATATATTATTATTTTATTTTTTTGTTTGAGTTTGACAACAAACACACTGCAAAACACAGGTATACAGTATAGTAATAATAACATAATAATAATGAATAATTTCTGAACATTGTATCTCAGTCTTTATTCACATTTTTCTCATGGTTTCTCAATAGAATTCACAACAGTATAGAATATAATATAATAGAATAGAATACAATAGTTCTAATAGAAGCTCATTGTAATGCAGTGTGACAACATGCCCCGCCTGCGCAGCTGGGATTTAAACCCGGCTAGTGTCTTCTGCTGGTTACATTAAACATCTCAGCTGTTAAATAAAAGATATAAGATTAAAATAATATAAAATGTGTCTAATTTTAAATAAACACAAAAAAACTATGAAAGATGAAAAATTATCCTAAGTAAGAAATTAATTTTTGCCATGGTAAAATAAATGTTCACTGATATTTTTCAAATATATATACAGTATATATATTTTTTTTTTTTCTGTACACTGTTGATATGGCAACTAGTAAATACGAAATAAAGTTTTGTCATGCTGGCATGTGTGAACAGTTTTAAACCATGTGTGTTACAACTAGCCCTGCATTAGGTTGTGCCCCGCTCACCCCTGCCGGATCTGCCAAACACAAGTTCATTTGTGCTGGGTTATTAAATGTTATCAATATAGGTCATAAAATGTAATATAATATGTTATTTGACCCAGACTGACCAGTAAAGAACTGACCTGAGATCAGGCAGAGAGTGATGATGATGATGATGATGAAGACGATGATGATGATGATGAAGATGATGATGATGATGAAGATGATGATGATGATGGCAGCTCTAATTCTTGACTTCAGATTGACTTCAGTCTCACAGATATTCAAAGAAACAGTCGTGTCAGATAACAGTGATAACTCTATCTGTCTCTCTTATTTCTGCTTCCTTATTCTCTGTAACGGTTCCACCCATCAGCATCACTACTGATAATATCAGATAATAATAGCCTTAAACTGTGTGAAAAAGCACTGAGCAAAAGTAGATAATGGGAACTAGAAGAGGCCTCTAGTTATCACTGGGGGAAAAATAACTGTCTTAAAGTCTTTCAAATTTGATGACGGACGAAAGTTTCGGAGGTAGTGTGTAAATGTGATTGACACAACGTGAGGTCGTATTTATTTTTTAACGTGCAAAGATTTCAGACGAGAATTTCGGACTCAGTGTGAGAGGAGCTTAAATCTGCAAAATTCATGGGTTCCCAACAGCGGTGAACCATTGAAATTTCATAAAAATTCATAAAAGAATAAATCATTTTACAATGTGCTGCTGTTGCTGCTGGTCAAGCAAATGTTTGTGTTTTGTTTCTGTTTGATATGATTGTAAATATATCTATTGAAATACTGATATTCTGGTCTATAACTCCTCCCAGAACATCCCACTGTCCTGTATCTTGCTCTCTCATTGGCTGTAGGTCATCGCCGATGTAGTTTTCAGTCAGAACACATTCACACAGCAGGATTTTGAATCACAGGTCCAGATATTTAGCATGTCGAATATCTCATGGGCATCTGCAATTCTCTCAGATCGCGTCTTTGATCATTCACACTGTGTTATTGTCACGATTTGCCTATAATTGCAGGCATTTGTCTGCCGGAAGCTAGTTATTTTAGTCGATAAAGTTTTAAATATGGATATTTTTCTTACACGAACGCATTGCTGTGGAGCAGTTTTATCACGGATGGATGCGCTTTTATGGACCTCAAAACAGGAACGGCCATTCACTGCCATTATAAAGCTTGGAAGAGCTAGGATATTTTTTAATATAACTCTGATTATATTCGTCTGAAAGAAGAATGTCATATACACCTAGGATGGCTTGAGGGCGAGTAAATCATGGGCTAATTTTAATTTTTGGGTGAACTTGTCATGATCCCGTTTCTCTTTCTCTTTCCTCTGTCTCCCCCTTCTGGTCACACACGCACACACACGGACATTCACACTGATTGCCACATTTACGCACACATCTCTCTCTCATCAGTTCCAGCTGTATCCACTCGCCACCTATCACCGTATCCTCCTTTCCACACCTGTTCTCTCTTTCCTTAATTATGTCTGCTCCTTCTTAGCCTTGCTTTTCCCCAGTCTCTCTGCCAGATTATTTCATCAGATACCTGTATCAAGTCTATGCGTGCTTACCTCTCGTTCCTGTCTTGTTTTGTCCTGTGCGCGCAGTGTGTGTTTGCGCTTTCACCAAGTACCTGTTTGCTAAAGATGTGCTTTTGCTGATAGCTGTTTAGCACCTGCTCTCATCCACTGCTACACCGTCTCCTGTGAGTACCTGAGCTGGCTGGCGCTCGAACAGTGTCCTTCCCCACCTGTGACGTTCTGCTGTCTGGACGGAAGATTTATATTGTTTACTGTCTACCTGCATTTGCGGAGGATCCTTTGTTGAACTGAACTTTATTTGAACTTCTGTTTGCTTACCTCCGGACAGTCCTTTCTGTTAATAAAAGACTGTTCTGCTGTATATCGCTTTTGGGTCATCCTTCCACCCATCACAGAACTATCCCTTTAATTAAATTAATTACGAAGAGTAGATCATACACTGATGCAGTGTTAGATTTTACTGTGGATGTATATTTGTGCACAGTATTACTGAAATGAGCAACTAAATGCCAATAAACAACATGTAAAAGACAGTCATGCTAGTCTATACTTGGAAAGCTGTGGGCTAGACTTATGGGATGCTTGAGGAGCCAGCAGAGATCAACCCAACCTGAAGCTTTTGCCTGCACACCCACTGAAGTTAAGCAGGGTTGAGCCTGGTCAGTACCTAGATGCGAGACCTCCTGGGAAGACAAGATTGCTAATGGAAGATGTGTTCGTGAGGCAAGCAGGGGATGCTGCTCATCCTCAGTGGGTCCTAACATACCAGTATGGTGTTCAATTTTTTTTAAAGTTTTAAGCACACACCCATTGTCATTGAATCAATCTGTACATTTAATTTAAACTGATTATTTGGTACATTTATATGGTTTGGTCATTTATATTAAAGCACCGTGGTAACAAATAGTTGATAGTTTATGCTAAACCTCTGTTTATTGTCAAGTCATTTTATTTGTATAGCACATTTAACCGAACAACAGTTGACCCAAAGTGCTTTACAAGTTAAAACAGAAAAGGCAGAAACAATATGCCTTGACAATACATAAAAATTAGTACAAGACTCCTTGAATACACTTAATTTAATAAAATATAAATTATATAGCTATATAATATAACATAAACATTTTTTAAGAGAATTAAAAGCAAGAGATTAAAAGTGTGTTTTCAGATTTGTCTTGAAACTGACAATTGTATTACAGGACTTAATATGAAGTGGGAGGGTGTTCCAGAGTTTAGGAGCTATTAGAAAAAGCTCTGTCCCCTCTGGTTTTAAGACGTGTCTTGGGGATAGCAAGTAGCTGTTGGGTTGTGGACCTGAGTGGTCTGACGGCAGAGTAAGTAGACAAAAGCTCAGAAATATACAAAGGGGCTTGACCTTGTAGAGCTTTAAAAACGAAAAATAAAAATGTAAAAAGTTTTTTTTAAGTATTTAAAAAAAAATTCTGAATTTCACTGGTAACCAGTGGAGCTCAGCTAAATGGGGTTATGTGCTCACACTTTTTGGTGCATGTGAGGAGTCTTGCAGAAGCATTCTGGAATAACTGAAGTCTATTTAAATTATGTTTGGTTAGTACTTTCAATGTTAAGTCAATGCAAAGACGCGTTACGCGCGTAAACGCGTCTTTGCATTGACTTAACATTGAAATTACTCGCGCCTGACGCGCTATTCGCGTCCGGTGTGAACGCACCATAAGCGTGAGGAAACAAAAGCATGAATTACTGTTTCAAGATCTTTCTTGGATAAAAAGTGCTTCAGCTTAGCTACTGTTCTAAGCTGATAAAAAACTACCTTTAACAACAGAGCTAACTTGTTTATCAAAATATCAACTATCAAAAATGACACCTAGATTTCTGACCAGATTCTGCAAATTAGATGACCAAGGGCCAAGGGCATTACTCCAGTGTTTTGAAGTGGTGGGGGATCCAAATAAAATCATCTCTGTTTTCTTGGTATTCAACTGAAGGAAATTTTCTGGAGGAAACCATGATTTAATGTCTTCCAAGGAGCTAAAAATAGTTTCGATATCTGAAGTACAACCAGGGGAAATGGGTAAATACAGTAATGTATCATCAGCATAGCAATGGTATCTTAAGTTGTGCTTTTCAAGGATGGAGCCAAGGGGCAGCATGTATAGGGAGAATAACAGGGGACCAAGAACTGATCCTTGAGGGACACCATAATTAATATCCATTGGAGGGGATGATTTAGCACCCAGTTTAACAGTTCTACCAAAGAGACTCAGGAGAATTATTGAATGAAATAAATGTATTTTGTGAAAGATTACAGACGGAATAAAGTAGACGCTCGACAAGCTCCTTCTCAGTTCCTTGGCGTGGGCTCCGTCCTCCGTCTGGGTCTGCGAGTTAACCGGTAGGTCCTGCCTGATGGTCTGGGCTGGGCGGAGCCTATACCCCCTGATGGTTGGACGGGAGCCTACCTGGTGGTGGTGGGGAGGATGGGGGAAAACTTTTCTACGACACCTACAGCAACGAAAGGGGAAGGTAAGGTCAATCTTTTATATTTAATGTTGAACTGTGATTGGTGACGCGAAAGTACCAATTAGTGACGTGGCAATAGAGTCTCTCTGGTAGAACTTACGCTGATGCTTCCATAGAATGTTCTCTCTGTCAGGTATGATTTAAACCAGCGTAAGACAGGGCTGTAGTCCGACACTATTTTCCAGGCGATCAATAAGAATACCATGATCAATAGTGTCGAAGGCAGCGCTAAGGTCAAGGAGGATAAGTAATGCACTTGATCCAGAGTCAATGGTAAGAAGAATGTCATTATAAACTTTAAGTAGTGTGGATTCTGTGCTGTGTAGAGCTCTGAAACTAGATTGGAATTTATCCAATATGTTAAAATTAGTCAAGAAAGAGGAGATCTGCTTGAAAACTGCTTTTTCCAGGATTTTAGAAATAAACAATAATTTAGAAATAGGTCTGAAATTTCCAGGATCATTAGGGTCAAGATTGTTGTTTTTCAATAGTGGTTGTACTACTGCGTGCTTAAAACCAGATGGAAAAACACCAGTGTATAAGGCACAGTTTACTAAAGCTAACACAATTAGAGAAAGGATATCAAAGGCCTCTTTAAAGAGACGAAAGGGAATAATATCAGAAGGGCAGCAAGAAGGCTTAAGGTGAGAAACTGAGTTGGTAGGACTGCAAGATGTAACTGAGATGCAACCCTGGGTTGTGATGTTAGATCTGATAAGGTCAATTTTTCGGATAAAATAATCAGAAAACTCATCACAAGTATTAGCCGGATTTAAGAATGTATCGATAGCTTTAAAAAGAACTTTGGGTCTATTAGCCTGTGAGTTCATAAGTTCACTGAAATAATTAGCTTTTGCCTTTTTAACAGTGACTTGATATGCTTTCAGATGTTGCAGAAATATGTCATAAGAGAACTGAAGCTTATCTTTTTTCCATTTCCGTTCAGCCTGTCTACAGGTCTACACTGCCAATGGTTCAATAGCGATGGCGAACAATAAGGGGGAAAGGGGACAGCCCTGCCGAGTACCACGTCCAAGGGGGAAATAATCGGAGTAATCATTGTTCGTGCGGACACGAGCCAAAGGAGAAGCATAAAGAAGTTTAATCCACGAGATAAATTTACAGCCAAATCCAAACCTTTTTAATGTATGGAACAAATAAGGCCACTCAACACGATCAAATGCCTTCTCTGCATCCATCGAAATAACCAACTCAGGGGTGATAGAAGTTGAGGTAGAGTACAATATGTCAAATAGACGCCTGACATTGTGAAAAGAGTGCCTTCCCTTGACAAACCCTGTTTGGTCTGTAGAAATGACTGAAGGCAAAACAGCCTCTAGACGCCTTGCCAGCATTTTAGCTAAAATTTTAACATCCGCACATAATAAAGAAATAGGGCGATAGTTACTACAGAGAAGGGGATCCTTGCCTTTCTTCAATAAAAGTGAAATGGTGGCATGTCTTAAAGTAGGAGGGAGTATGCCACATTGTAAAGATTCGTTAAACATATTTAGCAGTAGTGGGGAAAGTTTGTCTGTAAATGCTTTAAAAAATTCAATAGGAAAACCATCAGGCCCCGGACATTTCACATTCTGCATGGAGTATAACACATCTTTAATTTCGTCTACCGTAAAAAGCTCATCCATCTTAGAAGATGTCTCGGGGTCAATGGAAGGAATATTTAGGGGCCTAAGGAAACTATCCAACTGAGCCTCATCAGATGAACACTCAGAAGTGTATAACAAGGCATAAAAATTCCTGAATTGGTCATTAATATTTTGAGGGTTAATAGTTGTGCCATTGACAGTATTAATTTTTAAGATATATTTTGCCTGGCTTATCTCCAGATTCATAATAGCTATAACGAGACTTAAGTAATGCTTCTATTGCACTGTCGGAAGCCAAAATATCAAATTCAGACTTTTTAGTAAGCAATTATTTTATAAGTTTGGGTTCAGGTGCATCCTCGCATCTGGACTGTAGGTCAGCCAATTCCCTAGAGATAGAGATACTCCTTTCATCAGTGTTTTTTTTTCGAAAGGCAGAGAAAGAAATGATCACTCCACGTAAATAAGCTTTGCATGCCTCCCAAATTGTTGACGCTGACACGTCTGAATTAACATTAGTGGAAATGAAAAGATCAATGCGACCATCAATGTTTTTCATGAAATCCGAGTCAGTAAGAAGAAACGAGTTAAAACGCCACGGGGATCGAGTAAAGGACACCCCAGGAAATGAGATATCAACTATGATAGTAGCGTGATCTGAAATAACTATAGGACCGCTGCTCCGGGATCCCAAAGCAATCGGCGATTGCTCGATTGCTCCTGTCTGTCTCGCTGTGACTCTGGTGTGAGTTTGTTTGCTGCGTCTAAGCCTTGTATTAGCTTCGTATTTCTTTCTGTTTTGAACCATCATTTACTATCATTTCTAGTTGTTTATACTACTAAATACAGCTTACCCAACATCTCAGATTAACCTGACATTGCTAGCTTCCATTATTGTCAGCACAACATGCTAACTCACTAGTCTTTTAACGCACCACCCGTGCGCTCAGTTATTTATTTTTCTCTCGCGCGCCCGCGCCTTTGAGTTCATATAAGCCCAGGTGAGTAAGAATCAGTCAACAAACACGGTGAGTAATGTCTTGTCCTGTTATTGTCACCTGAACTTCATGTCACATGTTTACCATAGCCTTCTCTGTCGGCAATATAGGATTTATATGTGATAAATGCAAGGAGACAGTCAGGCTGACGGAGAAGATTTCAGAACTAGAGACACACATCCAAACTTTACTCGAGAATAGTAAGAAGAGTGCTAGAGCTTTAGATGCTATTTTGGATGCGCCTAGCCTAGTGAACTCTTTACATGAGTCGGTTCCGGCTGAAGTAGAGCCCGTGCAGCAGGGCAGATGGGTGACAGTGAGAGATCGCTCTAGTCGCGGATCAAAAAAACACTTTTCCGTTCCGATAACAAATCGATTTGCCCCGCTCAGTGAAACACCCATTGAGAATTATGCTGGTTGTGCCCTGGTAATTGATGATTCGATCACACGGAACGTGAAAATAGAGACACCAGCCACCATAGTCACATGTTTGCCGGGAGCCAGAGCGCCTGACATCAAAGCAAATTTAAAAGTGCTGGCTAATGCTAAACGTAAATTCTCTAAGATTATTATTCACGTCGGCACTAATGATGTTCGACTCCGCCAGTCGGAGATCACCAAAATTAATATTAAAGAGGTGTGTGAACTTGCAAGTACGATGTCAAGCACTGTAATTTGCTCTGGCCCCCTTCCTGTTCGCCGGAGTGATGAGATAGTTAGTAGATTGTGTTCACTCAATGGCTGGCTGTCTGGGTGGTGTCCGTGAAATAATATAGAATTCATAGAAAATTGGAAAAGTTTTTGGGGCAAACCTGACCTGTTGAAAAGAGATGGTATTCATCCCTCCTGGGATGGTGCTGCTCTTCTCTCTAGTAATTTGGCTCATAGTCTTAGAGATAAAACATGACAATCTGGGCCTCAGGTCAGGAAGCAGACAGACTGGCTTAACCGACCGTCTGCTAGCGGCCTCACGTCACCAAGGTCAGATAAATCCCATCACATAGAGCCTCTTTCACCTAGATATCATCATATAGAGACTGTTTGTTCCCCGAACTTGGAAATCAAAAATACGTTCAAACCCATCTAAGGTTAAAAATTTAATTGATGTTCAACAAATAAAAAACAGATATAATACAAATGAGCAAATGATAAAGCTTGGGTTGCTGAATATTCGATCTCTTCAAAAGCACTAATAGTTAATGATATGATTACAGATTATAACCTAGATGTGCTGTGTTTAACAGAAACCTGGCTAAAACCAAACGATTACATTGCTTTAAATGAGTCAACCCCACAAGATTACGGTTATAAACATGAACCTCGTCTGAAACGCAAAGGAGGATGTGTTGCTGTAATTTATAGTAATATTTTCAAAACCACTAAGAAATCTAGTTTTAAATTTAATTCTTTTGAAGTGTTGGTGCTTAATGTAAAAATATATAGTGTAAACGATAAATCATGTTTGAAAATTCTGCTGGCTACTGTATATAGGCCACCAGGGCACCATATAGACTTTATTAAAGAATTTGCGGACTTTCTATCAGAATTAGTATTAGCTGCAGATAAAGTACTAATTGTTGGTCATTTTAATATACACATAGATAATGAAAAAGATGCATTGGGATTGGCATTTAAAGACATTGTAAACTCAATTGGAGCTAGACAACACGTGTCAGGATCGACTCATTGCCGTAATCATACTCTAGATCTAATACTATCACATGGAATAGATGTTGATGCCATTGAAATACTGCAGCAGAGCGATGACATCTCAGATCATTATCTAGTCTCATGTAAATTACATTTAGCCAAGGCTGCAAAGCCGACTCCGTGTTATAAATATGTTAGCAGTTACTTCTGCTACTAAAGATTGCTTTATCAATAATCTTCCTAATCAGTTTCATCATCTCAGCATCCCGGATAGCTTAGAAGAACTTGATATTGCAACAGAAACTTTTAACTCTCTCTTTTCCAGCACTTTAGACACAGTTGCTCCGCTGCGCTTAAAGAAGATTAAAGAACATAGTCCAACGCCGTCCAACGAGCACACTCAGGCCCTTAAGAGAGCAGCCAGAAAAATGGAGCGCAACTGGAAGAAAACAAAACTAGAGGTATTTCGGATTTCATGGAAGGAGAGCTCGATTGCTTACAGAGAGGCTTTAACCCTCTGGGGTCGGCAATCACGCCGGCGTGATCTGCTCGCTTTTTTTCTTATCAGTGCAAAAGAGATTCAAAATACTCTGTTGGTTTTGATCTTACATTTAAGTGTTTTACATCATTCGATCCAGTTAAGTTTCTATTTTTTTTGTGTATACTCACAATAAAAACAAAGTGTTGTGTCTTTCACCAAATAAAGAAAAATAAACATGATGCAAGTTCTGTCTTCTCTCTGTCAGGGAAGTCCATTCTGAAACGCGTCCGAAAATGAACTGTAACTCAGCGAATACTTGTCACTCAGGAACGAGAGATTTGTCTTTATGAAGCTAGAATTATCTTCTTTTAAATAAAGTAATTTATATATAAAAAAAACACATATTCTTAGTTTATGTAATCCGTTTGAAACCAAGGAGAGGCGCAGTTTTTCGTTCTCTCTTCATTATTTTTAATGAGCTGAGGCCGACACGCCCCCCGGCGCTATTCACATGCTAATAGTTTAGGTGATCTAACGTTACGCATCGCACACGCCCTCCGATCAATGCCATGAAAACGCAGTTTCTTCGTCAGATTCACGGATAGTTCATCGCGTTTTGAGGATGGCACGCTTCTCAGGTAAAGTCGTCCTCCAGATGATAATGGACAGCGAGGAAGAATTCACCTTTTCCTCAGAGAAAGATCGCATCTCAGACGGAGAACGGCTGCATTTTCAAGAGTGAATTGATCCCGCCGAAGATACAAGTTCGAGTAAGTTATTTAGTGTTATATAATTCTTTTTCTGATTATATAGAACTCATATGAATTTTCAGATTATATTTTGCTTAGTTTTGGTTAGCTTTTGACATCTTACAGGAAAGATTGCCTTACAATATCCCTAACATTCGTATATGGTCGTGTAAACTGTTTCAATGTGATATTACTCTCTAAACATATTTGTATTAGGCTATATTTCACTCCGTTTTGATTAGCTTATGACACTGATTATCATGCTAAAAATACTGACTTTTGCGTAATGTAACTTATTTGCGAATATTGCAATATCTGCTTAGGTGTAAATGATTTCGTGCAAATATATTTCAGCCTCCGGTAAAATGTGATAGGCCTACTGTCTAAATACTAGACATATTTTTATATATAAATGTTCGGTTTTGGTTAGCCTATGACACTTATCTTGCTAAAATATTGCCACAGATGATTGTAAATACAGGTGTAAATGTTTGAAATGCTCTAAATGCGTGCAGTCTATATGGCCATCAACAGCTCACGGTGACGCGATCTGTGGCCCATAAATAGATATTTATCCGTCCTATGGCCCATTAACAGATATATAGACTACATGCATTGTACCCATTAATCGCCCCATCTTTGGATAATGTATGCTAACAGTTGTTTTAATTTTTTTAGGAATGTGTCTGCATCACGCTCTCCTGCTCCAGCACCGCAGAAGGGTACGCAGGTGTCGTTCAGTTCTCAATCGAGAATCATAGTAAGTGCACAGACGTAATATTTTACTGATGAAATGTAATTGTGTTTACATCGTCATAATATACAAGTAGGGCCTACCTATTCTTGTGTGAAATTACAAAAACTGTTGTCTTTTTTTTAATCCATGGCCATTAGTGATTGATAATGATAATAATACAGTTTCTTTGATTGTGTTATCAACAGATGTGACAATGAACATGTCCAAGCACCTGTCCCGAAGAGAGCCGTGGCAAACAAGCAACAGGTCCAAGTCCACCCTGTCATGGAAAACCGAGACTGATGTAGACATGGTTGCACAGACTGCGCGATTCCTAACCGCACGGGAAACTGGACCGCAACTGAGCTCTGTTGACTCACATTCGCCCATGAGTCTGTTTGTAACAGTATACACTACCTTTCTTTCTTTTTTTGAAAGGATGTGTTAAGTTATATTGTTAGGAAAGATTTCTATTTTGAATAAATGCTTTTCTTTTTAATCAGTGAATCCTGAAAAAAGTATCACAGGTTATAAAAAAATATTAAGCAGCACAACGGTTTCCAACATTGATAATCCCTGATTATCAAATCATGATATTAGAATGATATCTGAAGGATCATGTGACACTGAAGACTGGAGTAAGGATGCTGAAAATTCAGCTTTGATCAAAGAAATAAATTATATTTTAAAGTATATTAAAATAGAAAATCATTATTTTAAATTGTAATAATATTTCACAATATTACTGTTGTTTCTGTATTTTTCATCAAATAAATGCAGCCTTCTTCCAAAAATATTAAAAATGGTAATGTCCAAACGTTTGACTGGTACTATATGTTTATATATGTATGGTAGCACTGTGGTCTTGTGAGGCACAACATTTAGTTAATCCAAATAGAGGAATTACAATAAAAACAGATTGAAAAACAAAACCTTTGAATCTCTTCTCATTGTCAGATTCTCCACTCTGCCTCACAGCACCGTTAGCCATTGGGGGAGTATCTATTGTCTCCCCTCATTCATATTCATGGCCATCAACACCCCTACGCATAAAGCAGTGCTGACACAAAAAACTGACTTACAAAGTTTAAATTGTTATATTGTTGTTTTGTGAAAGAGAGATCAGAATGATTTTCGCATCATTTTGTAGTAAACATTCTAGCCTACAAGAATGGTATCTCAAAAGTCTTGTGCCAAACTATTCAGTATGAGTTATATGGGCTCATTGCAGTGACACATTTTTTCCCAGAACTTACTAACCACGCATAATATTTTTTTTCTATAAAATGCAAACATGTAACTTCCATTTTGCTCACATATTATTATAGCAGAGTTTGTGCTGAATACAGCATAATTATGTGTTGGCCAAAGGTATGTTGTAAGTAGCTGAAATAAGCACAAATGTCAGGGCATGTCAAAACCTCTCAAGGACCCCAGAGGGTTAAAAGCTGCTAGATCTGCTTATTTTTCAACCCTATTAGAAGAAAATAAACATAATCCCAGGTATTTATTTGAAACAGTGGATAAACTAACGAAAAAGAAAGCTTCAAACCCAGAAGTTTCCAAGCAACACAGCAGTAATGACTTTATGAACTTCTTCACTTATAAGATCGATAATATCAGGGACAAAATTATAACTATGCAACCGTCTAATACAGTATCGCATCAGGAAGTGCATTCTAGTCTCCCTGAGGGAAAATTTAATTCATTCATTGCTATAGGAGAGGAAGAATTTTGCAAACTCGTCAAATCATCTAAATCGACAACGTGTATGTTAGACTCTATACCGACTAAGCTGCTGAAAGAGATGCTTCCAGATGTCATAGATCCTCTTCTTAATATCATCAATTTATCTTTGTCTCTAGGATACGTACCAAAAACCTTTAAGCTAGCTATGATTAAACCGCTTGTTAAAAAACAACAACTTGATCCTACAAAATTAGGCAATTACAGGCAGATCTTGAATCTGCCATTTCTGTCAAAGATATTAGAAAAAGCAGTGTCTTCACAACTGTGTTCCTTTCTTGAAAGAAATGATATCTGCGAGGATTTTCAGTCCGGATTTAGACCGTACCATAGTACCGAGACAGCTCTCGTTAAAGTTACAAATGATTTGCTCTTATCATCCGATCGTGGTTGTATCTCTCTATTAGTATTACTTGATCTTAGTGCTGCATTTGACACCATTGACCACAACATCCTGTTAAATAGACTCGAACATTATGTTGGCATTAGTGGAATTGCACTAGCATGGTTTAAATCATACTTATCTGACCGTTATCAGTTTGTAGCAGTAAATGAAGAGATGTCTTATCGATCACAAGTTCAGTATGGCGTACCACAAGGCTCAGTACTCGGTCCTCGCTGCTGTTCACTCTGTACATGCTACCATTAGGAGATATCATTAGGAAACATGGAATTAGCTTTCACTGTTATGCCGACGATACTCAGCTGTATATTTCTTCAAAACCTAACGAAACCTACCAATTCACAAAATTAACGGAATTCATAGCTGATATAAAAAATTGGATGACTAGTAATTTCCTACTACTAAATTCTGAAAAAACAGAGATTCAAATTATTGGACAAAAAACGTCCACACGTAATAACCTAGAGTACTGTCTAACACTTGATGGCTGCTCTGTTAAGTCTTCGTCGTCGGTTAGGAACCTGGGTGTGCTCTTTGATACCAATCTTTCATTTGAAAGTCACGTGTCTAGTATCTCTAAAACCGCTTTCTTCCATCTTAAAAATATATCTAAATTACGCCATATGGTCTCAATGAATAATGCAGAACAATTAGTTCATGTGTTTATGACCTCAAGGCTAGATTATTGTAATGCTCTACTGGGTGGTTGCCCTGCACGCTTAAAGCTGCCGTCGGCAAAAATTTTTTGATCAAATTCAGTGAAATTGACACTATAATCCGACAGAACAACATAAATAAGGTGGTTTTAGAAAAAAACCCGAGCTTCTAACTCCACCTGGAGCGTGTTATTTTGTTTTGCAAAAATCCACCGCTCCCGGATCATTGGGTCTAAACAGTGAGATCTGACTGTCAATCACAGGTCGTGCACAAATCACAGATCCCCCTCCCTCGCGCAGACGCGGACGTTACAATATCACATGCACACAACACGCCTGAAGTTCGCCTGAAGATTGTACGAAGCGTGATGGCAGAGAGAAAATCTAATAACAAGCTTCCAGTTCCTCGGTTATTGCTATCTATGGATAGATTAGCCAGGGCAGCCTACCTCCGAGTCTATGGTGTTGATCGATGCTGAAGACGGACGCGTTCACAGAAAATCAGGTACACACGCACTGACGATGGGCGGGTGCTCGTTGGTAGTGGGGGAGGGGCATGAGAGTTGTAAACATTCAAAATTTTGTCTAAGTCCACTCAATCTGCCAGACTTGCCGACGGCAGCTTTAATAAACAAACTACAGCTAGTTCAAAACGCAGCAGCTCGAGTTCTTACCAGAAACAGGAAGTATGAACATATTAGCCCCGTTCTGTCAACACTGCATTGGCTGCCTATTAAACATCGTATAAATTTTTTTATATTGCTGATCACTTACAAAGCACTAAATGGTTTAGCTCCGCATTATAGTCCTTCACGTCTACTGCGATCTCAAAATTCCGGCCAGTTAATAATACCTAGAATATCAAAATCGACTGCTGGCGGTAGATCCTTTTCCTATTTAGCACCAAAACTTTGGAACAGTCTTCCTAACATTGTCCGGGAAGCAGACACACTCTGTCAGTTCAGATCTAGAATAAAAACACATCTCTTCGGCCTAGCATACACATAACACATTATAGACTTCTATAATTCAATGTTAGGCTGCATAGATTAGAACAGCCGGGACCGGGAACACTTCCCGTAAATCCTGATGTACTTGGTACATCATAAGAAGGATGGCGTCTACGCTAATATTAGTCTCTCTGTCAATCCCGAGGTTTACCGCTGTCCACCGGAACCAGGCCGTATCCAGATCTGATGAAGGACCAGCGCCAGGACACGATGACGGCACTGACCTGAAGTGTCAACCAGTCTCTCCTCCTCTCCACTCCGACTTCTACCAACCGGAACTGGACAAATACTCTGATTCATTCTGAGTTCTGACCTGTAATGCTCCTGAATCATAATCATACACTGTTCACTCATTGGCCAGAGGAGAACTGGCCCCCGACTGAGCCTGGGTTCTCCCAAGTTTTTTTCTCCATTCTGTCACCTGATGGAGTTTTGGTTCCTTGCCGCTGTTGCCTTACCTTCTGGCTTGCTTAGTTGGAGACATTTAATATTCAACAATATTATAGATCTGCCTTAAGGTGGACGATGATGCAATTTAAAAAATGTTTGTATTATTTTGTTATTGTTTTTATTATGTTATCACTGTGAAGCTGCTTTGATACAATCTGTATTGTAAAAAGCGCTATATAAATAAAGGTGACTTGACTAGGACTGTAGAAACAATTGTTAACAGAAGAAAGCAGCTTGTTGTCAATGAGAAAGAGGTCAATTCGAGTAAAAGTACCATGTACGGGAGAAAAAAAAGAAAACTGCTTATCGCTGGGATTGAAGAAGCGCCATACATCCGAGACAGCGTACTGCTCCATAAACAGTTGAATAACTTTAGATGATTTAGATGGAGAGATGGGCTTAGTGGATGAGCGATCGAGTGAGAGGTCCAGACAGCAATTAACCCTCTGGGGACCAAGGTGTTTTTGGGGTCCTTGAGATGTTTTGACATGACCTGATATTTGTATTTTTTTCAACTACAGAATTGGTTCAGAGTTGGAAACATCTTGAAAAAAAGTGTATTTTTCCACAAACTGTGTCCAGAATCCAGAATCCAGCGCAGATCTGCCCAGGTCTGTCGGTCCTGTGCTAGCCCCATCCAATTGTGTCCCAGATCTTGTCGTAGCGAGTCGCGCCATCGTGTTGCAGGGCGTCCACTAGGCCGCTTGATGTCGATCGGCAACCAGACGGTTACTTCGCGCGTCCATCTTTTGTCCGTCCACCGCATCAGGTGCCCGGCCCAGCGCTTCTTGGCCTTGTTGGCCAGGTCCACCGCGTCGGCCACCCTGGTCATGGCCCGCAGCTGTGGCCCGCACAAACTGTGTATGCTTGCAAATTGTATAATATCCAAGGTAAACATTTCTAGTAATTGTGCAGTTAATTCTCATTCGTATTTTCAGAAAGTTTTGGAATATGTAGGCTATCCTCTCCCCAAATTTGTCACTAATAAAACACAAAAATAATTTAAAGAGAAGGCTTATATTGACCTTTTAAGATTTAGTTTGCACCTTGTAAATTAGGTTTTGATGTGGCAGTAAAAACTTTATAATCTATCCAAAACGAAATATTGTATTTCATATTTCGTCTGTAACATATCGTCTTTTATAATATATATTAGGGCATAAATGTTAATTTGCAGTTTAATATGTTGCTTATACAAATACATTTTATTTCAACGTATTCAGTCTATTTTTACTCATCTCAGTAGGCAATATAGATAGTTTGCTAAAAGCTAAATTCATTCACACACAGACACGCGCGAGCTGTAGTAAACAACAGCATGCATATGTGCCGTTCATTCATTCAAACACAGAAACGCGATTCAAATTTAAACAGTCGGTTGCGGTTTACAGACACCATTTCATATCGCGATTAGAACAAAGCACTTACTGATGATCTGCAGCTGGATCCGTTGTTAGGCTACTCCAGCACGTTTGAGGTCAAATTTCCAGGATTATCACGATATTATTATTCCTCACAGCGAGTGTGTTATCCAGCTGTTGTGGGCGTTGACTGGTTTGCATGTGTTGCTTCAGATCTGCGTTTGTATAGCGCGCGCTCTCGATGGGCGTGTCACATTAGCAGAGTAATGAGCTGCCAGAACGATAATGAGAACGGCTTATCTCTCGCTCTTTTTATATAGATTACATAAACAGAGAATATTTGTTTTAGTTTTGAATTAGATCATTTAAAACTACACACTTAAATGATTATAGAGATATATATCTCATGTCTGAGTGAATAGTATTCGCTGAGTTTTGTTTAAGTTTACAGACGTGCACTAGAAAAAAAGTTCACGGAGACAGAGAGGCAGAAAGCACTCCCTGTATACTTTCTTTATTTTACAAAAGCACAATGTTTTATTTCGACTTTAAGTGAACCCATAAAAAAGAAGACATTTAACAGTTTATTTTTTCATATTTCTTAAGCTTGTATGACAAAAAATGACGGGAGTATTTTAAGTCTATTTTGCTGCTATGTGAAAAAAACAGAGGAAAACGCGCCGGCGCGTTTTTGGTCCCCAGAGGGTTAAAGTCTCCACCGAGAATAAGGTGACTAGACATTATATCAGAAATTGAAAAAATATATTTTTTATAGAAATCCTCATTATCCCAGTTTGAGCCGTAAACGTTAGCTAGCGTCAGAGAAATGCCAAAAATTGTACCTGTAACAATGATAAAGCGACCATTGGGATCCGATATGATTTTAGAGACGGACAGAGGTACTGACCTATGCACTAATATTGCAGGCCCACGAGCCTTACTTGAAAATGAAGAATGGTAGAGTTGGCCTACCCATCCTCTACGAAGTTTAAGATGATCAGAAGGTTTAAGGTGGGTTTCCTGCAAAAAAAGCAATTTTAGCATTTACATGGTTTAAGTGATCAATCACTTTATTGCGTTTAACAGGTGAATTAAGCCCCTTCACATTCCAGCTGACCAACCTCAACCCACCACTAGAAGCCAACTTGGCATTACAGTTTAACATAAAAAGGATATGTTAGAGGTGATATAATCCAACAAAACTGCACCCATGACAGATTCACAGCAGCAGAAGAGAGGGAGGAGCACCAAAATTAAAGAAAAAAGAAAAAAAGAGGGAAAACACACACAAACACACACACACACACACACACACACACACAAACACACACACAAACACACACACACACACACACACACACACACACACACACACAGAGCACAAGAAACCAAACCACACACACACACATACTAATATATACTAACCCCAACCCGGTTGCTGTAGAGAACAAAAACCGCAACGAACACATCTCTGATACAACGATCAGCGAATATTACTACTTCCCTAAAACAATTGCACTGCCCCCACAAACAAGTACAATTAAACCTTAACAGAACAAGTTAAACCATGTCAAACAACTCGAATAAAACACATTGAAGGAAACAAGGCCTGGACTTATAAGACCCATGAGGTCCTATAGTCAACAGAAAATATACCAAATCAGCATTCACCGCGTGCAAAGACGCATGTTATAAGAAACTAAATACACAAGACTTAGGCATATAAAAATATAAGAAATAAAAAAAGGGTATCATGCATTTACCGTCCGTAATACGCGGGAAAGAGGTCTGCACCGTTTTAGCAACATCAGCCGCAGACTAAAAGTGCCAATTTGGTAGCTTACGACTTGTTTAAGTCCTGGTCCTGGATGAATTTAACAGCATCTGAAACGGACTGGAGCCATGTTTTATCTCCGTTGGGTAGCGTGATGCGCAGTCTGGCCGGGTAAAGAAGTGCCGGCTTGAACCCGCGCTTGTATAGCTCCGTCATGGGACCTCTGTACTCGGCGCACTGCTTCACCACGTCGGGGCTGTAGTCGTCAAATAGACGAATCGTATGGCCTTTATAAAGCAGGACACCCCGTTTACGAGCCTCGCGAATTACGACGTCTTTAACTTGGAATCGGTTGAAACGCAAGATAACAGGGCGCGGTCTTCCTCCCGGAGCCGGCTTAGGAGCGAGGCTCCGGTGCGCCCGATCTAACTCAGGAGGCGAAGTGAGGACATCCGTACCAAGAACATCCACAAGTAGTTGAGAAAAGAACGTTGATGGACGAGGACCTTCAATCGATTCAGGTAGGCCTATAATCTGAATGTTTTGACGTCTGCTACGTCCTTCCAAATCAGCTACTTTGAATTTGAGCAACTCGTTGTCTTTCTGCAAAGCGGAGAAGGCGCCCTCGAGATGCTGAAGTCGTTGGTCAACTGAAGTGGCGTTAACTTCCAGAGAATCAATGCGTTGCCCGTGATCAGTGACGGTGGAATGAATGCTGTCCAGTGTAGATGCAAGAGACTCAAATGAGGATTTAAAATCAGCCGAAAGGGCCTCTCTGTGTTCATCCAGCAGTGAGCTAATGTCAGCCATGGAAATGCTAGCCGTTGAAGAACCCTCCTTATCTTTTTCTGCGTGTTTTCCTTTAGCCTTAGACATGATGAAGAGTTCCAAACAATTACAAACAGTTGATTAAACTTTTGTTGACAGTATAAATTAAAATTCGAAGGTTTGGCAAGAAAGTAAAAAAATGAAATGCAGGAGCAGCAGCGCGCGACTATTCTGCACTCCTCATAACTGGAAGTCATCACTATTTTAAAATGTATTTATTAATTAAAAGTGTGTTGCCTCAAGGCAACATTGTACCACAATGGACAAATTGAAACAATAAAAAAATTATATATTTATCAATAACATCAATTTTTTAATTAAACACTTGAACAAACAGATTCCACAGAGTTCCACAGAGTCTGCATGTTTTGCCGTATGCTGGACAATGATCCTTGCCTCTTGAATGCACTACCACAGCATCGACATGTCTTGCTTGTGTCTAAGAGTCTTGGTGAATTACTCTGCTTCTGCTGGTTAGGCTTAAATGGTTTCCTAGCAACAGCGTGAACCGTTTCGGCTGGAAGCAAGCATGCTGCGTCCATCGCTCTCATATGCACAGCAGTGTTCAGCTGTGCGACACATATCAATGGCTGTGAGCAGTGTTACATTTTTTTTTTTACTTAACAACCTTCGTCTAGTGCCTTCATTTGTAATGCCTTTTGACTATTTTGTCATGAATCATTTCATCCTTCAATCCACCATGATCACAAGTTGCTGCTTTTTCTCTCAATCTGTACATAAAATTGTCTATGGATTCCCTGTGGACAGAGAGCATAGAGACTGTGTTTCTGGGAGTTGTAAAGTCTGAGAATTCGACTGATGTCTGGCAAAAGTCCATTGCAGTGAACGGTGAGCAAATTCTTTTCAAACTGGACACAGGAGCAGCAGTGACATCCATCCCAGAGAGCATCAAAGATGAGCCACGGTGTTCTCAGCCCGCCAAACAAAAAGCTGTGTAGACCAAGCAACATGTCAGGGCGGTTTAAAGCATCACTTTGTCATCTTGCTGACTTTGCAAAAGACTATGATTTCCATCATGTAACCAGCAGCCCGCACTATCTTCACAGCATCGGAGGAGCGGAAAGAGCAGTGGGAACTGTTAAAACACTACTGCGTAAAGGTGAGGACCCTCACAAAGCACTTATGGCTTACAGATCCACGCCATTAGCATCAGGAGCTTCACCTGCTCAACTCCTGATGGGACGGAACATCAGAACTACTCTCCCAGTGAGTTCATCCACACTGAAACCTTCAACACCTTCAAAAGAAAAGACAAAGAGTTGAAGGCAAAACAGACTAAGTGGTACAATAACAAAGCACATACAAAACCTGCTCTACAGTCTGGGCAATCAGTCTGGATTTAGAATGTGCCAAAGAGTCATGAGTCCTGCTGATGCTGCTGATCCTACATTGTAGAAGGGCAGTCTGGTAGTTTGAGAAGACACCGTTCTCATTTGAGAGCAGTTCCTTCACAGCCTATAAATTAGGGACTGTGTTAGAAGGGTGGGTGATCAGACCACCATTAAAACTAAACCTTTAGAGTTTGACTTGTTATCCATTCTGATGTTATTTCCCTTTCTTCTGTTGAAACATAGCAATAAGAAAAATAAATACCTGTGGGTTGTTTTCTCCTACAGAGACACTTGAGTTTTACAGTTTTTTACAGTCGCTAGGACACATTTCTCAATACTTAGGTCACCTTTTAAAAACTCTTCACACAGTTCTCCTAACCAACTTTCAGCTCGGCACATCAGTTGATTTGTTTCACATTCACAATGCACTAAAACTACCAAATCACTTCATACATGTCTCAGATCAACATATTCTTCCATAACACTAGCAAAGGTTGACAGCCAACAAACACACTTTATCACCCACAAAACAATGACCTAAAAAACACTAACAACAGGAGCATTACAATGTTTTCCTCTGTAAATGCTTTCTTTCTTCAACCTCTCTACTGTTTACAATTCACTGCAATATATGTTACTGGAATGAATCAAGACATGATGCAGCTTCAATACTTTATATATTTTATGTATTTTTTTGTTGTTGCACTGAGTAATGCCAAAGTACAAACATTTGTATACACACCATCCACCGATACAGAGACAGGAATCAGCTGTGGTTGGTCCAATTGTTTTTATACCATTTAATTATTAGATGCAAAAATATTTCATTACAATATTACTGTAGAAATGTAGAAAATTGCTGTCGTATACAGTTGTGTATTATGTTATTGTTTTGAACTTAAGTTTACAGTTTTTTACGATCGCTATGACAGTTTTTTCAATACATTTAACGATTTTCCTAAACTCTTAACGCACCAACACACCTAAAACACACAATTGGCAAAACGGTTAATTTAATGCTCAAAATCACACATTGTAAACTAAACTCCAAAACTAATTTTCAAAATACAATAATACACTAACACAATACACTATGTCTAACAAAACACTGCAAACATGTTTCAAAATCAAATAATTATTCAAAACACTAACACATGTTCTCTTCCAACAGGAACATTTAGCCAATCATAACACAATGACAAAAACACACTAACATCAGCTGAAATTACAGAAACTGCATTATTTTATGTGTCCGGTCTGCCCTTATACAATAGACATTATATTGTATTGATCATAGATTGTGTTTTGCACTGTAGTTTCTTTTGAAGCCTCTCTACATTTTTGTTTTGTTGGGTTTAGTAAATACATGCATTTTGTTTCTTTTTCTGCAGAAATTCAATACAAAAAATGAATGACCATCTCAGAGTAGCTTTATGTAAAGTTTATATATACAAAAAAAAAGACAGAGACAGAATTCCTGCAGTAAAGACTTTATTTGCAAAAGGACATTACTGCAAGATATACCTCTCCCTTGTCCTGGTCCTTGCCCCACTCCTCTCCCTTGTCCTGGTACTCGTCTTCCTCTCCCTCGTGCAGGCATTTTTCTTTCTTTCTTTCTTTCTTTCTTTCTTTCTTTCTTTCTTTCTTTCTTTCTTTCTGTCTTTCTTTCGCTCTATATTGTTCCTTTTCCACACAAGATCAGCCCAAAGAGTCCTCTTTTAGAACATATGATCATGCGATTGATAGAACCTTAACACCTGAGTGTGCTTCCTAGATGGGAATCATTTGTGATTTATATATTTTCATAACTTCAATAAGCTGTTTCTCAGTAGCAATGGAATAAAATACAGGGAATATATTTGTTTCAATTCACAATATGAACAGCTGTTCACTTTGACTTTAGCTTATACAAGTTATGTTTAGAACATGATGTTATCTGTTCTGACATACAGTGTGAAAGCATTTGTAAATTGGCAATTTGTTTTGGTATTGGTTGAGCTTGTGTGTAAAAGAAGTTCAAGCATTTTAAATTTGTGTTACAGTTTTTACCAACTGCTTACACACGTTTTCAAAACTAAGTCTCCTTTTTTCAAAACTCTACACACAATTCTCAAAACTGCACACACAAAATGCAAAATGCCTCACATCTCCATCAAAATGCAACACTGCATTCAAAATGCCATAAACACATGTCAGAATGAAGCATTTGCATCAAATGGCAAACACTTCTTTCATAATAATACATTTTTGGATATACCATGTAAACACTGCTGTTCTAAATCTAAAGCTCTTTGGTCTTTCATTATATCTACATTTCAATACAATGTTCTACAGTGAAAGTAATCTGCTGAGAGGGGTAACAAGTACACCGGAAACGCCAATGCAATGTAGAAACAGAAAATATTTATTAGGCCAAACATTACTGTTACATACATTAGCATACAACAAAACTATAAACATGTATACAAAAGTATATTCTTTACAGTAGAATACAGTAAATTGTGTGTGGGGTCCCGGTCCAGGAATTGGCAGGGAGGGGAGAGGGGGTGCATTCCCCAGTGCTAAGCTTCATCTCTTCTCCGAGCTGGGTCTGGCCACAATACTTCGTCCACATCACAAGATACGTTTTCTCTTGCCAAACATCGAGGGAAGTATCTCCTAGCATGGCGTATCCAACCTTGGACAGAGGCAACTTCTATGTCCATTGCCTGGAGAAGCGGCATGCGGGCATAGGGTTGGCGATCATACACTTTCCAGCGCCAGGCTGAGAAGAATTCCTCTATGGGATTTAGAAAAGGTGAAGGTAGAATGGGGGTAGGTACAAAACTACAAATTGTGGATGGGTGGCAAACCAGTTTTGGACCGGAACACCCCAATGAAAACTAACATTGTCCCATATAACCACAAATCTAGCGCCTCCTGATCTGGATCAGGGACAAGCATTGTGTGAATTTCATCCAGAAAAGTGAGTATATGGCCGGTGTTGTATGGACCCAGTGTGGCATTGTGATGGAGGACCCCATTTTGAGTGATGGCAGAACACATGGTTATATTACCCCCACGCTGTCCATGGACATTGGTAATTGCCCTCTGTCCTATTACATTTCGTCCACGGTGCCTGGTTTTGGTGAGGTTAAAGCCAACCTCATCCACATAAATAAATTCGTGGCGAATTGCTTGGGCATCCATCTCCAATACTCTCTGTAAAAGACAAAATTATATACAGATGAGTAAATATGGTATGTCTGAAGTACTGGAAGTAGTGTTGCATACATACCTCTGTCACCGGTGCAGGCCGGGACGGGTGCGGATGACCAGCCGCCCCCGACTCCAGACACCACCGTGAGGAGCCGACAGCACAGGTACACAACGGAATGGACCAGACAGAGGCAAAGGTAAATTTCAAAGGAATAACAATCTTTATTACAGTTTTTTCCAACTGCTTACACACGTTTTCAAAACTATGTCTCCTTTTTTCAAAACTCTACACACAATTCCCAAAACGGCACACACAAAATGCAAATTGCCTCACATCTCCTTCAAAATGTAACACTGCATTCAAAATGCCATAAACACACGTCAGGATGAAGCATTTGCATCAAATGGCAAACACTTCTTTCATAATAATACATTTTTGGATATATCATGCAAACACTGTTGTTCTAAATCTAAAGCTCTTTGGTCTTTCATGGGCTTATATCTACATTTCAATGTAATGTTCTACAGTGAAAGTAATCTGCTGAGAGCGGGAACAAGCCCGTAAACCTTATGAATTATCTACACTGGAAACACCGATGCAATGTAGAAACAGAAAATATGTATCAGGCCAAACATTACAGTTGTATACAGTAGCATACAACACAACCATAAACATATGTAAACCAAAAGTATATTCTTTAGAATACAGTAAAAACACAATTGTGTGTGTGGCGTCTCTGTTCAAAACAGGTAATCTGACCTTTGACCTATTTATAGGCCTATACTACAGTAAAGCCGTGATTGGTCAGTGATCAGCAAATACTGTAGTGTTTGCACATGTGAGGAGTGTGTGTGTGGCCTGGCGAATAAGTGTAGCATTTTGATTGGTTGTGTTTGGAAAAGGAAAGCAAGTCACTTCCCATTAGATTTTTGTGTGTTAGGTAGAGAATTGTGTGTAGTGTTTTGAAAAAAGTGTTTTATGCAATTGAAAACTGAGTCAAAGGCTGAGAAATAGCTTATGGTTTTGGAGATTTGCTGTGTAGTTTTGCATTTTGAGTGAGAGGTTTCAAAAATCGTGTGACATGAAAAGATTTTGTGTGTAAGCAGTTGGTAAAAACTGTAAGCACTTTATTTATGGGAGCAAAGGCAAGGATGGTATCGGTCACTGGGCCCTCTTCTTCTAGCGATAGTTGCACACTTTTAGACTCAGAAGGTAGGTAGACAGGTAAGCACTCTTCTTCCAGCGATAGCTGTACACTTCAAGGCTCAGACGGTAAGTAGACAGGTAAGCACTCTTCTTCCAGCGATTGCTGTACACTTCAAGACTCAGAAGGTAGGTAGACAGGTAAGCACTCTTCTTCCAGTGATAGCTGCACGCTTCAAGGCTCAGACGGTAAGTAGACTAGATTGCTCGGAGATCGATTGCTCCTGTCTGCCTCGCTGTGACTGCTGCTGCTGCTGTGAGTTTGTTTGCTGCGTCTAAGCCTCGTATTAGCTTCGTATTTCTTTCTGTTTTGAACCATCATTTATTATAAATTCTAGTTGTTTATACTACTAAATACAGCTTACCCAACATCTCAGATTAACCTGACATTGCTAGCTTCCGTTATTGTCAGCACAACACGCTAACTCGCTAGCCTTTTAACGCACCACCCGTGCGCTCAGTTATTTATTTTTCTCTCGCACGCCCGCGCCTTTGAGTTCATAAAAGCCCAGGTGAGTAAGAATCAGTCAACAAACACGGTGAGTAATGTCTTCTCCTGTTATTGTCACCTGCATTTCATGTCACATGTTTACCATAGCCTTCTCTGTCGGCAATATAGGATTTATATGTGATAAATGCAAGGAGACAGTCAGGCTGACAGAGAAGATTTCAGAACTAGAGACACGCATCCAAACTTTAATCGAGAATAGTAAGAAGAGTGCTAGAGCTTTAGATACTATTTTGGATGCGCCTAGCCTAGTGAACTCTTTACATGAGTCGGTTCCGGCTGAAGTAGAGCCCGTGCAGCAGGGCAGATGGGTGACAGTGAGAGATCGCTCTAGTCGCGGATCAAAAAACCACTTTTCCGTTCCGATAACAAATCGATTTGCCCCGCTCAGTGAAACACCCACTGAGATTTATTCTGATTGTGCCCTAGTTATTGGCGATTCTATTACACGGAACGTGAAAATAGAGACACCAGCCACCATAGTCACGTGTTTGCCGGGAGCCAGAGCGCCTGACATCAAAGCAAATTTGAAAGTGCTGGCTAATGCTAAACGTAAATTCTCTAAGATTATTATTCACGTCGGCACTAATGATGTTCGACTCCGCCAGTCGGAGATCACCAAAATTAATATTAAAGAGGTGTGTGAACTCGCAAGTACGATGTCAAGCACTGTAATTTGCTCTGGCCCCCTTCCTGTTCGCCGGAGTGATGAGATAGTTAGTAGATTGTGTTCACTCAATGGCTGGCTGTCTGGGTGGTGTCCGCAGAATAATATAGAATTCATAGACAATTGGAAAAGTTTTTGGGGCAAACCTGACCTGTTGAAAAGAAATGGTATTCATCCCTCCTGGGATGGTGCTGCTCTTCTCTCTAGTAATTTGGCTCATAGTCTTAGAGATAAAACATGACAATCTGGGCCTCAGGTCAGGAAGCAGACAGACTGGCTTAACCGACCGTCTGCTAGCGGCCTCACGTCACCAAGGTCAGATAAATCCCATCACATAGAGCCTCTTTCACCTAGATATCATCATATAGAGACTGTGTCTGTTCCCCGAACTTGGAAATCAAAAATACGTTCAAACCCATCTAAGGTTAAAAATTTAATTTATCTTCAACAAATAAAAAACAGATATAATACAAATGAGCAAATGATAAAGCTTGGGTTGCTGAATATTCGATCTCTTACTTCAAAAGCGCTAATAGTTAATGATATGATTACAGATTATAACCTAGATGTGCTGTGTTTAACAGAAACCTGGCTAAAACCAAACGATTACATTGCTTTAAATGAGTCAACCCCACAAGATTACGGTTATAAACATGAACCTCGTCTGAAACGCAAAGGAGGAGGTGTCGCTGTAATTTATAGTAATATTTTCAAAACCACTAAGAAATCTAGTTGTAAATATAATTCTTTTGAAGTGTTGGTGCTTAATGTAAAAATATATAGTGTAAACGATAAATCACGTTTGAAAATTCTGCTGGCTACTGTATACAGACCACCGGGGCACCATACAGACTTTATCAAAGAATTTGCGGACTTTCTATCAGAATTAGTATTGGCTGCAGATAAAGTACTAATTGTTGGTGACTTTAATATACACATAGATAATGAAAAAGATGCATTGGGATTGGCATTTAAAGACATTATAAACTCAATTGGAGTTAGACAACACGTGTCAGGACCGACTCATTGTCGTAATCATACTCTAGATCTAATACTATCACATGGAATAGATGTTGATGCCGTTGAAATACTGCAACAGAGCGATGACATCTCAGATCACTATCTAGTCTCGTGTAAATTACATTTAGCCAAGGCTGCAAAGCCGACTCCGTGTTATAAATATGTTAGACCGATTACTTCTGCTACTAAAGATTGCTTTATCAATAATCTTCCTAATCAGTTTCATCATCTCAGCATCCCGGATAGCTTAGAAGAACTTGATATTGCAACAGAAACTTTTAACTCTCTCTTTTCCAGCACTTTAGACACAGTTGCTCCGCTGCGCTTAAAGAAGATTAAAGAACATAGTCCAACGCCGTGGCACAACGAGCACACTCAGGCCCTTAAGAGAGCAGCCAGAAAAATGGAGCGCAACTGGAAGAAAACAAAACTAGAGGTGTTTCGGATTTCATGGAAGGAGAGCTCGATTGCTTACAGAGAGGCTTTAAAAGCTGCTAGATCTGCTTATTTTTCAACCCTATTAGAAGAAAATAAACATAATCCTAGGTATTTATTTGAAACAGTGGCTAAACTAACGAAAAAGAAAGCTTCAAGCCCAGAAGCTTCCAAGAAACACAGCAGTAATGACTTTATGAACTTCTTCACTTATAAGATCGATAATATCAGGGACAAAATTATAACTATGCAACCGTCTAATACAGTATCGCATCAGGAAGTGCATTGTAGTCTCCCTGAGGGAAAATTTGATTCATTCATTGCTATAGGAGAGGAAGAATTTTGCAAACTCGTCAAATCATCTAAATCGACAACGTGTATGTTAGACCCTATACCAACTAAGCTGCTGAAAGAGATGCTTCCAGATGTCATAGATCCTCTTCTTAATATCATTAATTCATCTTTGTCTCTAGGATACGTACCAAAAACCTTTAAGCTAGCTATGATTAAACCGCTTGTTAAAAAACAGCAACTTGATCCTACAAAACTAGTCAATTACAGGCCGATCTCTAATCTGCCATTTCTGTCAAAGATATTAGAAAAAGCAGTATCCTCACAACTGTGTTCCTTTCTTGAAAGAAATGATATCTGCGAGGATTTTCAGTCCGGATTTAGACCGTACCATAGTACCGAGACAGCTCTCGTTAGAGTCACAAATGATTTGCTCTTATCATCCGATCGTGGTTGTATCTCTCTATTAGTATTACTGGATCTTAGTGCTGCATTTGACACCATTGACCACAACATCCTTTTAAATAGACTCGAACATTATGTTGGCATTAGTGGAATTGCACTAGCATGGTTTAAATCATACTTATCTGACCGTTATCAGTTTGTAGCAGTAAATGAAGAGATGTCTTATCAATCACAAGTTCAGTATGGCGTACCACAAGGCTCAGTACTAGGACCGCTGCTGTTCACTCTGTATATGCTACCATTAGGAGATATCATTAGGAAACATGGAATTAGCTTTCACTGTTATGCCGACGATACTCAGCTGTATATTTCTTCAAAACCTAACGAAACCTACCAATTCACAAAATTAACGGAATGCATAGCTGATATAAAAAATTGGATGACTAGTAATTTCCTACTACTAAATTCAGAAAAAACAGAGATTCTAATTATTGGACAAAAAACTTCCACACGTAATAACCTAGAGTACTGTCTAACACTTGATGGCTGCTCTGTTAAGTCTTCGTCGTCGGTTAGGAACCTGGGTGTGCTCTTTGATACCAATCTTTCATTTGAAAGTCATGTGTCTAGTATCTGTAAAACCGCTTTCTTCCATCTTAAAAATATATCTAAATTACGTCATATGCTCTCAATGAATAATGCAGAACAATTAGTTCATGCGTTTATGACCTCAAGGCTAGATTATTGTAATGCTCTACTGGGTGGCTGCCCTGCACGCTTAATAAACAAACTACAGCTAGTTCAAAACGCAGCAGCTCGAGTTCTTACTAGAACCAGGAAGTATGACCATATTAGCCCCGTTCTGTCAACACTGCATTGGCTGCCTATTAAACATCGTATAAATTTTAAAATATTGCTGATCACTTACAAAGCACTAAATGGTTTAGCTCCGCAGTACTTGACCGAGCTCTTAACGCATTATTGTCCTTCGCGTCTACTGCGATCTCAAAATTCCGGCCAGTTAATAATACCTAGAATATCAAAATCGACTGCTGGCGGTAGATCCTTTTCCTACTTAGCACCAAAACTTTGGAACAGTCTTCCTACCATTGTCCGGGAAGCAGACACACTCTGTCAGTTCAAATCTAGACTAAAAACACATCTCTTCGGCCTAGCATACACATAACACATTATAGACTTATATAATTAGGCTGCATAGTTTAGAACAGCCGGGACCGGGAACACTTCCCGTAAATCCTGATGTACTTGGTACATCATAAGAAGGATGGCGTCTACGCTAATATTAGTCTCTCTGTCTATCCCGAGGTTTACTGCTGTTCACCGGAACCAGGCCGTATCCAGATCTGATGAAGGACCAGCGCCAGGACACGACGACGCCGCTGACCTGAAGTGTCAACCAGTCTCTCCTCCTCTCCACTCCGACTTCAACCAACCGGAACTGGACAAATATTCTGATTCATTCTGAACTTCATACACTGTTCACTCATTGGCCAGAGGAGAACTGGCCCCCGACTGAGCCTGGGTTCTCCCAAGGTTTTTTTCTCCATTCTGTCACCTGATGGAGTTTTGGTTCCTTGCCGCTGTTGCCTTACCTTCTGGCTTGCTTAGTTGGGGACATTTAATATTCAACAATATTATAGATCTGCCTTAAAGGTGGATGATGATGAAATTTTTTTTTTGTATTATTTTCATGTTATCACTGTGAAGCTGCTTTGATACAATCTGTATTGTAAAAAGCGCTATATAAATAAAGATGACTTGACTTGACTAGACAGGTAAGCACTCTTCTTCCAGCGATAGCTGTACACTTCAAGGCTCAGACGGTAAGTAGACAGGTAAGCACTCTTCTCCCAGCGATTGCTGTACACTTCAAGACTCAGAAGGTAGGTAGACAGGTAAGCACTCTTCTTCCAGCGATAGCTGCACACTTCAAGGCTCAGACGGTAAGTAAACGATAAAACTCCTCTTCCAGCGATAGCTGTACACTTCAAGGCTCAGACAGTAAGTAGAAAGGTAAGCACTCTTCTCCCAGCGATAGCTGCACACTTCAAGACTCAGACGGTAAGTAACCGGTAAAACTCCTCTTCCAGCAATAGCTGCACACTCCAGGGTTCAGAGGTAATTACTTCACCAGATCCGTTGTGACACTCTGGGTTTCGATGGAGAGAGGTTTAATGGTTGTTTTTCCAAAGGTGTATAAAGACTGAAGCTTCTTCTCAGCAAAGCACACCACACTCGTGTCCACTTCAAATCCACCACAATGCATCAATGTATATAATTAGTGTGAAGGCACTACAATTCGCTCACACAAATAGGGCTGATCGCTGGCTTCACTCCATTAAACACACTCCAGGGCTGAATATTCAATCCTCTGTATCTCTTCAGTACACTCTGAAACATATGACTTCTTCAACGGTCAATTTCACATTCTCTTCTTCACGCTTTTCAATTGATTGCAGGTAGAAAATATTCACTTATCTTTCTCGTGTCCTGCTCACAGTGTCGAATCAGCCGATAGCTTAATCCAGCAAGCCTCCATAGATCACTCCCAACTAGTTTCCCCGTGGCAAGCCAATGTCCGACTCTCTCCACACATGCTGCGTTCCTGAGAACAATAACCGTGCCCTGTACCGGTCCTGACTTCACCCCGAGCTCAAACTCCTTCTTCTCCTTCGACCGAACACACACCCTCTCTTCTCTCTGAATGCCCTTTTTATCCTCAGCTTAACAAGCAGAAAGCCCGCGGGGACGCTGCTTTTCGCTCTCCCGCACCTGCAGTGCATTAGCGCTAATCAGGTCTGACAGTCTTTTCGGTAACACCCGGAACCGGTAGCACACAATTGCTTCCCTCCAGGAACTCGGCACTCGGGAGAAGGTTCCGCTTACTGAGCGTTTTCGTCACCCGTGACACCTCTACAAAGTCATGTCGCAGATTCTTGACTCTGTCAGAGTTTCTCTCAAATGGCACCTTGTAAAGTTGTTTTATCGTCACTTGGTGCCGTTGGAGGATGCGTTGTATGGTCGACAGGCTTACAGCATTGATGTTGTTGAATATGGTGTCATTATTCAAGATATGCTCTCTTATCTCTCGAATCCTAATTGCATTGTTGGCCAAAACCATATTTATAATTGCAGTCTCTTGTACATCTGTAAACAAGCGTCCTCGTCCTCCATGATGTCTTTGCCTTTCCACTCTGTACAGAATTCAAACACAGTATGTGTTCAGCATAGGAACTGTAAACCATTTACAAAAAAAGTAGTACAGCATGATAACCAACCTCATTCATTCAATGCAGTGCAGTAAATGGATGGCTTAGAGTTACAAATGTTTATGCAATACTATGCAGTCATACGTATTTTACAGTACATTACTATAATGTTAAAATAGTCATTAGATAGTTGCATACCTCATTTCTGAATGTTCGAATTATGGACGCCACTGTAAATCGGCTCAAGTTGGGCAAGTTCCTTCTTCCTCGTCCTCTTCCTCTTCCTCCTCCCCTTCCCCTTCCTCTTCCTCCTCCTCCTGGTATTTGTCCTCGTTGTCCCCTTCCTCCTCCTCTTCTTCTTCCTCCTCCTCCTCCTCCTCCTGGTATTTGTCCTCGTTGTCCCCTTCCTCCTCCTCCTTCTCCTCTTACTCTTCCTCCTCCTCTTCCTCCTCCTCCTCTTCCTCTTCCTTTTCCTCTTCCTCTTCCTCCTCCTCCTCCTGGTATTTGTCCTCGTTGTCCCCTGCCTCTTCCTCCTCTTCCCTCCTCCTCCTCCTCCTGGTATTTTTCCTTGTTGTCCCCTTCCTCCTCCTCCTCTTCCTCTTCCTCCTCCTCCTCTTCCTCTTCCTCCTCCTCCTCCTGGTATTTGTCCTCGTTGTCCCCTGCCTCTTCCTCCTACTCCTCTTGCTCTCTGTTCATTGTTAGCATCCATTGTTCAAAACAGGTAATCTGACCTTTGACCTAATTATAGGCCTATCTATACTAAACTAAAGTAGTGGTTGGTTAGTGATCAGTAAAGCAATTAGTGTTTGCACATGTGAGGAGTGTGTGTGTGTGTGTGTGTGTGTGTGTGTGACCTGGTGAATAAGTGTAGCATTTTGATTCGTTGTGATTGGAAAAGGAAAGCAAGTCACTTCCTGATAGATGTTTGTGTTTTAGGTAGAGAATTGTGTGAAGTGTTTTGAAAAAAGTTTTATGCAATTGAAAACTGAGTCAAAGGCTGAGAAATAGCTTATGGTTTTGAAGATTTGGCATGTAGTTTTGCACTTTGAGTGAGAGGTTTCAAAAATCGTGTGACATGAAAATATTTTATGTGTAAGCAGTTGGTAAAAACTGTAACTGCATGCATTTTTTGTCAAAGCGACAAGAAATGTGTTACTTGTATAGCCTACAAAGACGGATGTTGTACTAACCGTGTTAAGAGTTTAGGAAACTTGTTAAATGTATTGAAAAAACTGTCATAGCGATTGTAAAAAACTGTAACAGTTTTGAGATCAGTGTGTAAGCGTGTGCAGATTGGCCTGTAGGTACACAGAGTTGTGGCGGTTGTTGTGTCGAAGTGAGAAAAGAGTTCATGTAATTTGAAAGATGTAGTCATTGAATGCATTTTGTGCCAAAGCAATGATAAATGATCCACAGTTTAGCCCACACACACTACTGTTGTGCTCACTGTGTGAAGAGTTTTGAAAACGTGAGCTAAGTATTGAGAAATGTGTCCAAGCGACTGTAAAAAAAAACTGTATTAAAAAGAAAAAAAGAAGGGGAGGGAATGGACTGAATGAGAAGGTCATAGAGCAGTAATATGTTATGTTAATGCAGGGGAAAAAATGTATTGGTTGGAACGTTCTTTAGCTAAAAGGGGCAGAGGTACTGGTAGGGTGTTTTGGATGTGTAATGTGAATCTAACAAGAGCGGGGAATGTGAGTTTCAGTAAAGCTTCTGTGTTAAGAGCCGCTGTTTCCTGTTTGTTCATTGCGAATAATCTAACAATAGCATTCACTAGAAATATATCCAGTAAAATATCTACTTGTGAAATTAGGCATTATGGGGAGTAGAAAATATTCACCCCAATATAAATTATTTGAATTATTACATAGAGTAGTTTAATTGCACCAGAGGACCCCATGCCAGGGGTACAGAAGATACACTAATGAATGGTAATAATAATAACTTTGATAAAGTTGTGCTTGTGTCAGTCAGTATTAATTTCTGAAAATGAAGAGGCATCACTATTGATTTGGTGCAGAAAGAGGAAAGAAAGTGAGGAAGATAAGTGATGAAATATTGAAAATATATTTGACATGGTGGTTGCTAAATTATGTCTTATCGGTTTAATTTGGCTTTTCACGAGTGCTTTAAAGACGCTGTGCTAATGTAACCGTGTCAGTCTCATCCATATTGCAGTAATGAACATGCTTGATGATTGTTATTGTGGGCACTTCAAAATACATGAATAATTCTAGATGCCTTTTTATTCAAATTGTTTTGAATGCACATTAGCTTCTTTGATCCTCATCTTGGTTATTCGCCTTATCCAAGTTATTCACCATCATCCCATTGAACTCCCATTGAACAGTGTAGTGTACATATTACCTGCTTTCTCTGTTCTGCTGTGATACTCAAACACCCACATTTTGGTTAAAAAATCTAACCTTGATCTCCGAGTCTGGTTTATCCCGACAGCAGTTTATTTATGTTCATAATATTTTTTGTGCTTGGTCTACAGTAGTCTACTTCTGAGTGGTCATTCAGCAGCTGAGCTGATAAGAGGAATGGGAATGCTGACCGATGCTAACCAGCACTTGAATCATCTTGATGCAACAGCGACCTCTGCTGATGAACAAGAGAAGTAGCCATAGAAATTATGATGTGTACTATTATATTGTAAACAATCTATTTTAATAAACATTCTAATTTTATTTGTTGAAACTGTCATACATAATTGTATTGTTCCGAGGCACTACAGAGAAGAGAAGCATGACATTGAACTGTGATTTGAAATAACTATCATGAGGTGGCATGTTAGAGTGGTTTATTGAATATATTCAGCAAGAGACAGGCAGTCAAATTTCAGCTTTGTTAAGATAAGGGAAAATTTCTGAAGAAAAAAAAAACATGACCAATTTCTCTGACTTTCTCTGGTTCGTGCAGTTCATTGAAGTCAGTTATCCTGACAGTTTATGCTGACAGCAGGATCATTTTCATACCACAGCATCATACCTTTACTGCATTTCAAGCTAATTTTACAGGGAGCTATAGGCAAAATTATAATGCAATGCAATGATGACTGAGAGAAGAACAAATAAACGTTCCTCAAAAGCCTGATGGATCATATTTGATACTAATATACAGTCATGGTCAGAATGAATGGCACCCCTGGTAAACATGATCAAAACTGGCTGTAAAAAATAAATCTGCATTGTTTATCCTTTTGATCTTTCATTCAAAAAATTGCCAACATTCTAACCTTTCATTGAAGTAAAATAATTGAAAGTAGGGGGGAAATCACATTATGAAATAAATGTTTTTCTCCAAAACACGTTCCCCTGTTACTGTAAGCAACTGGGTTAGGGTTATTGCAAACTGTCATTTGTAGTCATATTATTTTAATGTCATTATCATAATCATAAACACACTGTAGCAAATAGTTTTACCGTTTACTGCATTTTGTTATTCTTCTAGTTATTTAACTATTACGGCTTTTGAATCGGAAGGCTCGAACATTCACAGAAAACGTGAATTTTCTGTGGGAAAATAAGGTGGATGTGGAATAGACTTCCACGATTGACCAATGAAAGTGTTTCACGAGGGAGCATTTTCAGGCAGATTATAGTCAGCCAGTTCTCTGGTTATTTATCTGATCATTTAATAGAGTTAAGTGCTTATTTTAACCTGTTTGATTTCGCCTTTGGCACCAAATAAACCAGAACCGATACTTCACATTGGCATTCTTCCTCCATGTTTCACTGTGGTAAATGCATTTATTATTATATTTCTCAGCATATTTCCGAAGACACCGCCCTGGAGCATCACCATGCAACTCCTGTTCCATTGTGATCTATCACTCCACACACAACCTCCCATTTTCTGCCACTGCAATGGCTTTTTAAGTAGTGCATTTGTGTGCACCGGTTTTGTGAGGAAAAGGCAGGCTCTACCTAGCATAGAGTTTCAAGTATAGTGCTGAGTGAGTGTATATGCCACAGGGATTGAAAAAAAAGACTGAAATATAACTTGTGTAGTGGGTGACATCAATGGAGTAAAGTGAATCACGGGGGTGTGGTTAGCCAAGTATAAAGATCAGTGTGTAGTAACGAGAATGGTAGGTGTGTTTGTTTCTGGCCCGACAATGTGTGTGTGTGTGTGTGTGTGTGTGTGTGTGTGTATACAGGGTGTGTGTGAAGCGTCTAGTGCAGTAGTGTGGTGGTGCTGGTAGTTAGTGCATGCTGCACTGTGCTCTCTGCTTGTCTCTGCTTACAGCTGTTGCCACTGGCTAGCCTTCTTGATAGAGGGTGAAAAGAGGAGCCGAGTGAGTAAGGCCCAATCCCAATTCTACCCCTTTCCCCTTCGTCTACCCCTAACCCTTCGCCTTCCCCTTCCCCTTGACCCTTGAAACAGAGTGGCAAGGCGTAGGGGTGAAAATATTCCCCTAAGAAATGGGACACCACTACTACACCGTTACACGTCATTATACGTCGTCGCCTACGTCACAGGAGATGCGCCGATGTTTATCACAAACTTCCAAGATGCACAGGACTTGTTTTCTGTGGTGTTGTATTAACACGTTGGAGGTACAGACCTATGTTTGTCCTATTTTGACCTATTTATTTATTTACTGTGTGAAACTGTGTGAAATACGACATTGTGTGGCGTTCATGTGCGTTCAACTCATAAATACAATCTTTACGAGATGACTTGAACGCACCAATAGCTTGTGTGCTTTGTTCGGGGGAGAAGATATTTTTTTACAAACGTTTCTTTGAAGGAACTGACCGTAAATATGAACACAAGATTGAATGTAACATAAAGCAAATCATTATTTGTCGTTAAAATACTTATTAAAGTCAACAATTCTTACATTTATGGTCTAATTTTTTGCTTGGGCAGCCATTTTGCGTCTGTAGCCGGTGTATGCAGTGACACTTCTCATACCCCTTCGTTTGAAGTGTGGTCCCGAAAAATCTTCGTTTGAAGGGCTATCTGGCCCTTCCCCCTAGCCCTTCCCCTCCAACCAAAAGAGAATCGAGACAGCCCTACCCCTCCACGTGCACGAGCAAAACAGAGGGGAAGGGGTAACTGAAGGGGTAAGGGGTAGAATTGGGATTGGCCCTAAGTCTCCTTCTGCCAGTACAGAGCCTCTCCACCACCAAGACTCCTGTAGTGCCTCCTCGGGGCCACACACGGAAACTGGGTATCATACGGTCCCAGGCTAAACTACAGGGGATCTCGGAGCAGCAGTGGGCCCTAGAGACGCGGTGTGCAGGCCCACCACTGTGTGGACACGCCCTGACGCCCGTCAACCACTGTCCCAGCTATGGGCAAATAGCCCCACTGCCTTGTGGTTAGGGCTAAGGCTAAGGGAGCACACCCTGACAGAAAAGCAATGCGCTGGAGGTGCGCAATAGGCGGGCCTTAACAGACGAAGCACCCGACAGCCTCCTGCAGCCAAGATGGGGGACCGGAGGTCCTGGAACCACCCTTGCCATCGGGATTTACCTCATCATGGTGAAGATAGTGCTACTGGGGATGGCGCACCTCCTTTGGCACTTTAAAACCTTCCTTGCGCAGGTCTCCACCTCTGACCACGGTGACAATACCTGGACCTTACATATGGTTAAAGTCTGACGGCGATGGGGAATCTGACGACGGGGGCAGGTTTGAATAGACTGGGAGCTCTTAGTCAGATCCTTGCACGGCAGCGACACAGGGTATTTGGTCGCTATCAACTGGGATTGAGTGGCAGCTGTTTCGGCAGACCCCTGTGCGACGGAGCAGCCCTATTTAGGGACCGCACTGCTCACCCCAATTGGGGAAGGGCCTAGAAAAGGTGGCCTAAAAATTGCCCATTCAACCATTTACCTGGACAGGTTACCGCGCCTATCTGGTCATTCCACTACTGCGGTCAAAATAAGAAACAATACAATATAAAACTGGCAACATGGAATGTAAGGACTCTCCTGGACTCACATGGCATCTCTGACAGACCACACAGGAGAACAGCGCTGATCGCTGCGGAGCTGAGCCGGTACAACATCGACATTGCTGCCCTGAGCGAGACTAGGCTTCTGGATGAAGGCTCTCTAACAGAGGAAGGGACAGGCTATACCTTCTTCTGGAAAGGTTTCCCCCCAGGTGGAAAACATCTTTATGGAGTAGGACTGGCCATCAAAAACACGCTTCTACCAAGTCTCACAGAAACACCTATTGGCATTAGTGAAAGGCTAATGACCCTCCGTATCCCCCTGGCAAAAAAGCGTTATGCCACACTTATCAGTGCTTATGCACCAACTTTGCCATCTGAAAATGAAGCTAAGGAATGCTTTTATCAAGCACTGGATGAAACTCTTTGCCGGATCCCTAAGATCCTCTTGCTTGGGGATTTTAACGCTAGGGTGGGACAGAACTACAGGATATGGAGTGGAGTACTAGGTAGGCATGGCATTGGCAGGGAGAATGCAAATGGGATGAGGTTACTTACTCTTTGCTCTGAGCAAAACCTTACCATAACCAACACCATCTTCCAGCAGAAGGCAAAATATAAGACCTTGTGGATGCACCCTCGCTCTAAACATTGGCACATGATCGACTTCATCATTGTGAGGAGTAATGACATTTTCATCACTCGTGCCATGAGAGGTGCAGAGTGCTGGACCGACCATCGTATGATTGTGGCCAAGCTCAATATGGAAGTGTGTTCCCCTTTGCGGCGGCAAAAGTCCAACAAAAAGCGGTTAAATTGTAACCGCTTTGGAAACATAGAAGCAAGAAGTGAGTTTCGACGTTCCCTAGCTGAGAAGCTTTGGGAGTCTGCAGCTTGTCTGAGCTCAGAAAACACAATGGAACAACAGTGGAACCATATTAGCTCTGTGCTCTACGATGCAGCAGCCAAATCCATCGGCTATAAGAGCAAGAACCACCAAGACTGGTTTGACGATAACTCCGACATCATCCACAGCCTGCTTAAGGATATACGGAAAGCACACCGGGCAACTTTAGACAATCCTTCATCTATTGGGACTAGACAGCATTGGCAGGCAGCTCGGAGGAAAGTGCAAAAGGATATACGGGCCATACAGAATGAGTGGTGGACTGAAAAGGCCACATGAAATCCAATCCTTTGCAGATAAAAATGACATGCATAATTTTTATAATGCTGTCAAAACCATCTACAGTCCAACAAGTCGCTGTGTCACTTCGCTGAAAACAGCTGATGGTCAAACACTACTGAAGGACCAGAATAGTATCCTGTTGAGGTGGGCTGACCATTTTGACACCCTGCTTAATCAGCACTCTGATGCAGACCCCACCATCCTGGACGAGTTGCCCGAACTTCCTCCCATCCACGATCTCAGTCTACCACCAACCTTCCAGGAGGTTCTATCATCTGTCCGCTCCCTTAGGAACAACAAGTCCCCTGGCGCTGATAACATCCCTGCTGAGCTGCTGAAGGAGGGCGGGTACATATGTATGCGTACCCTCTATCAGTACATCATCAAGGCCTGGACTGATGAGAACATCCCTCAGCAATGGAGAGATGCGAACATTGTAGTCATCTATAAGAACAAGGGTGACAAGGCCGTATGCGGTAATAGTAGGGGCATATCACTCCTTTCTGTTGGTGGTAAGGTCATGGCCAAGGTGCTGCATCAGAGACTTATTAACAACATCACGGAGTCAATGTTGCCAGAATCACAGTGTGGATTCAGAAAGAACAGGAGCACGATTGACATGATCTTCACAGCCCGGCAACTTCAGGAAAAGTGCCGGGAGCAACATCAGGACATGTTTATGGCCTTTGTCGACCTCTCGAAAGCATTCGACACTGTGCAAAGGGAGCTCTTATGGGATGTCCTCCTTAGGTTTGGATGTCCAGATAAGTTTGTTAACATCCTCCGCCAATTTCATGATGGGATGACTGCTCGGGTGACCATAGGCGGACAAGAGTCCGTGCCCTTCCCTGTACGCACAGGGGTGAGGCAGGGGTGTGTGCTAGCGCCAGTGCTCTTTAACATCTTCCTCCTGTGTGTCACCAAGCTTCTCCACAATGAGATTGGAAACAGCAGTGGTGTGGCAGTGGACTTCAGATTAGATGGCAACCTCTTTAACATTAGGAGGTTACATGCAACAACAAAAATCAGTAGAGAGCAGGTCCTGGAGCTGCAGTATGCAGATGATTGTGCTTTTGTGGCCCATACTCCGGAGGATCTTCAAAATGTCCTTGCTGTGGCGGTGAGGGCGTACAGCAGGATGGGGCTGACTGTCAACACCACCAAGACAGAAGTGGTCTGCCAATGGAGTACCAATGTCACACACACATCTCCTGCCTTCACTGTTGGAGATGAACAGCTGTCAGTAGTACCATTTTTTAAATATCTAGGAAGTTTTCTCTCTGAGGATAGCGGCATCGACAATGAAATTCAGAGCCGGATCAAACAGACATCAGCTACCTTTGGGAGACTTCGATGTGGAGTCTTCCATAATAAGAGCCTTCATCCCTCCACAAAGGCTGCCGTATACCAAGCGGTCTGTGTTACCACCCTCCTCTATAGCTGTGAAGCATGGGTAACCTACAGCCGTCACATCAAGTCCTTAGAGCACTTCCACATAAGCTGTCTTCAACGCATTCTGGGGATTACCTGGCGTAATCGTGTGCCTCACACTGAAATACTTAAAAAGACCAACTGCAGAAGTATTGAGGCCATGATTACCCAGCGCCAACTGCAGTGGTTGGGGCATGTGATAAGGATGCCCCTATATCGGCTGCCCCGCAGAGTACTATATGGCCAGTTACATCATGGCCGACGCTCAGCTGGGGGTCCGAAGAAGCGCTACAAAGATCAGATGAAGAACGCCTTGAGGAAGTGTAAGATCAGACCTGAGGATCTGGAGGATGTTGCTGCTGACCGCATCATCTGGCGCCAGCTGTGTGCAGTTGGGGTTCATACACTAGAGGTGGAGAGGACAACCAGAAGACAACAGAAGCGAGCCAGAAGAAATGCAGCCGTAGCTGCCACTGTTACCACTACCACCATCACATACATATGCTCCACCTGCAATAGAGTTTGTGGGTCCAGGATAGGACTGTTCAGCCACCAGAGAACTCACCGTTAAAGGCGTGGACATCATCATCGGATTTCGATGGACAACCGAAGAAGAAGTGTGTGTGTGTGTGTGTGTGTGTGAGATATTTTTGTAAATCAATAAATCTTGGTGATTCATATTTAAATGAACCTGAGTTGTGCTTATGCCTGTTTAAGGCCGGGTTATGTAACACTTAGCAAACACTAAAACACAATTAAGATCAAGATAGACTGGTTCTCCCTCCCACATGAACAGTGCGCTATATTGGAAACTGCCATAAATCACTTACCAAATACACCTGACATAGTTGCAATTAATGAACACACAAAAGCTGTTACAATAATATAAATTGGTTGCTCTTTTGATGCTTACATAGACACCTGCTATGCTTCAAAACTGTTGAAATATCACCCATGGTACAATGTTTTCAATAACTCTGGATATTCTTGTAAAGTTATTGCCTGCATCTTTGGTAGTTTAGGCCATGTGCACAAGTTGTGTGTAAGAGGCCTGCAGATCTGTGGACTACATAAGAACAAGGCCAAAAAACTGACAAGATATTGCTCTGTATAAGCAGTAATTGGTAGCCTTTATATATAGAGGCGTAGGTGCAACCTGTACCCTTAATGTGCATAATGAACTGAGATATTGGCTGCTGTTGTTCACCTTTATGTCAAATTTGGATTATGCCATGATATATGCTTATCTTCTAATTCAAATAAAGAATTTAAGTGTGTGTGTGTGTGTGTGTGTGTGTGTGTGTGTGTGTGTGTGTGTGTGTGTGTGTGTGTGTGTGTGTGTGTGTGTGTGTGTGTGTGTGTGAAATAAATCTTGGTGATTCATATTTAAATGAACCCGAGTTGTGCTTATGTCTGTTTAAGGCCGGGTTATGTAACACTTGTAAAATAAAACAATCTTCTGTGTCCTACCATCAATGCTGCCACTGAATAGACCTATAGCATACAGTCCTATGGTTTTGTGAAAGACATTCAAAACACTACAAATCCATTTTCACAGAATTGTTTGACTATGGTGAGATTATTTACTGGGTGTATAGAATAATTGGCACATTAATAGTGAGATTGCTATGGGAAAGCTTCCAGCAAGCAAACTCGCTAATCCTTATCGCTTAATGCACACACTAAATATGAAACTGAATGATTCGTCATGCACTGCTGTGGACCCAGATCTGAAAAAAGAAAAAGTATGTTTTTTTCCTTTCTTTAAAGCTGTTTATTTAAGCAGTTTATGTGTGAATTATTCCTTGTAAGTGCTATATTTAGTATTAGCAATGTTGACCCATAGGTATTTATATACAGTATAGTAAAGGGCTAAAAAAAATAAAACATGTAGAATATTTTTTAACATTGAACATATTGATAATCAGGGTATCTTACACCAATGGTCATAATTTAGTTTTACTATCTATTTTAGATTTTGATAGTGCTCTCATCCACTCTCTATGTTTGTAGGAAAATATTATTGCTCTTTCTTTAGTGTTTCAAAAAATGTCTCCTAAATGTTTGATATACAGAGCTATGCAATGAATAGCAATGAATAGCATCTCAGATCTGATTTGATTTTGGAAGAATTTGATGAGATTGCGATAGTAAATGTTATATCTTAAGCACAATATTAATAAAGCAGGAGACTTTGACTAAGTATCCATTTGCCCATCGCTGTCTATGAGAAACAGTTGTGATATGAAGAGATCTCTGGTCTTTTGTCATCTGAGATGTGTAGGCCTGACTTCGATGTGAGAGGTTGGGGGTGCTCATGTGAGACGGACACGCTGTGTAACTGTGCCATTGGTCAAAGCTATTAGAAGACAGAATGAGAAATATACAGAGAGATGGAGAGAGGCAAAAGGAGGACTCGGGTGAATGAGTTACTTAGGTTGCAACTTGACAGCCTTGTATGAAGCTATATAACAGACTCATTTAAATAAATCATTCCGATCATTAATTAGAATGGCCAAGTCGCGTTGCATATTGACAGATGAATAGGCATACGCTCAGTTTATTAAATAGCCTACGTCTCAGTTTATTAAATATGCTCAGTTTATTAAATGTCTACTTTTTACCTCTTAAAATACATTTAGAATGCCAATACAACCATTATAATGCAGTATTTCACCTGCCAGAAAGTGAATATTTCGCAAAACTGCAATAGAAACAGTTTTTGCACATTTACAGTCACCTGACTTTTGGGGTCCGTGTACGCAAATAATAATAATAATTATCATCATTATTTTAACATTTATTAGGCTACATATTTAGACGCTTTTATCCAAAAAAGGAACAAAGCAATTCGTCAAATGTCATTCATAATACGGGTGAGACAATAATAATACAGGGCTAATATTATCACAAATAAACAAGATTTTGACGCATATCCGGGTTTGTGGGGAGTGTGGAGCGCGCGCTGCATGGCACTGAGGCGCGGACGCGAACACTTGCATTTTCCTATCAACAGTGGAAACAACTTCAAATACTCTATCATTTCTGGTCATACAGAAAATAATAATACATTATTCGCAACTACTTTTATTTGTGTAAACTCACAGTAACAAGAAAACGTTGTGCTTTTGTAAAATAAAATAAAACAATCAGATGCGCTTTCATGATCTCCGTGAACTGGAGCACAAGAACTGAAACTAAATATAGCCTATGTAGGCTAAAGCTTGAAATGTCCACTTTAAAACGAACAAATTCGAATCGAAAGCTAATACCTTCTGATTATATAGGCTAATGCGTATGAAAGGTGCATTTCTCTCTAAAAGCGCATCTGCTTAACAGCGGAGATGGAGATATGTTTTTAGCCGAGACTGAATTAGAAAACAACAGTTTATAAATAAAAAATATAAATTAAAATACCTCGTTATTTTTTCAGACACATTTATTATCATTAGCCTATAAATCACCGGTTTAAGATGAAACTTCACGAGTCCGGCGCGGCGAGATGCCTCCACAGGGTGGGAGATACGCGGCGTGATTGACAGCTTTGACACCAAAGTGATCATTTTTAAGGTTTGTGCAGAGAAAACGGATAATCGTTTGCACCTTCAAGCCTATTTCAGGGAGTGTGTTCTCGAGACACTGGCACTGTTTGTGCGAATGGCCGGCCGGAGCGCGTTGGGGGTTTTCTGTTAGAACGGTGTCGTGTAGGCGGCCCCTAAGCTGATCTTCGCAAATTCACTGTTACAGTAATTTCGATTATCACTGTAAAGCTGCTTTGAAACAATCCATACTGTTAAAAGCGCTGTATAAAGGAATGTGACTATCTTGACTATCCAAAACCTTACAATGATTTCAATCAATATTAATGAGCTATCATGCTTTCTACTTTAGAATACATTTCCAAATAATGAATAATTCATTGATACTACTTTAGTTATTACTAGTGGATTACTATGACCTTCACTTTAGAATTAATTGTATATTATGCATTATTCACATTAATTATGAGCCTGTACTGTATATAGTAGTTATTGCAGTCCTCTGAGATGAATGGGGGGGGGGGGGGGGGGGGCTGCTGATTACAGTAGCTAATGAACTACCTCATTCAACTGAGCACTATTGCTTACTAATTCATTTAAGTTCTTGATCGTTAATAGTAGTTACTAAAATGTTAATATTTCATTCCTTATGTGTTCCTGTGAAGTTATTTATTAATGAAGGAACTGCATTCTAAAGGTTTTTTTCTCTCTAAAGAATGTTTATATACATTTCAAATGCAACTAACCATAAATAAAAAGGTTTGTTGTATTATATTGGTTATATTGCTACTGTCAAATGTTGTGCAGTAAAAATGTATTTTACCATTCCCAATGTTTATGCTTTCATTCTTGTTATCGCTAGTCTTTTTAATATATGCATTAAATGTAGTCTATTCATTTTATTTTAACCTTTACCGTTTTATCTCTCACCAGAACATGGATGTATTTTTTTTATGTGCATATTTTCAAGCTAAGTACAGAGACCACAAGGTTAGACCAATGAAAAACTTCAATGTATTATGCAAATTACACATAATGAGCTGCGCCATGTATCCCTGCAGTTGAAGCAGAGAAGACAGGGGGCATTAGGGTCCACATGTGTGTGTGTGTGTGTGTGAGAGAGAGTGAGAGAGAGTGAGAGAGAGAGAGAGAGAGAGAGAGAGAGAGAGAGAGAGAGAATATAAAGTGATTACAATGTTACTGGGTTGATAGAATTGAGTGGAATATAGCTTGAGGAATTTTTCGAGGAAATGTGCAACTCAAATCCGCACATGCCGCTAAAATAAAGTGTGTTCCTGATTTCATTACACTGGTTGCAATTATCAGAGACAGCAGTATTTCAAAGCTTCAATAATGCAAGTGCACTTCATGGTCAATTATAAAACTCTTTCATCTTAAAGAGTGAAGGAGGGATGCTGTGGGAAAGATTTAGAAAGAGAAAAGTTGTTTTTGCCAACCTTAACTATTTCTGCACCTTAACAATGATGCCAAAATCACCAACAACAACGAAAAGCTATTAAATGAGAATATCCAAAATATTTAAGATGACATTTATTTGAAAGAAAGAAAAACAGAAAAAAAGCACAGATAATTAATTGCAGCTGCATAGAGTACCAGTAAATCATACTGGTATCATAACTGTCACATTCTCTACCTTCATCTCCGTCTGTGTCTGCACTACATCTCCCATCATCCTCCCTCAGCTTCACCTGCTCATTATCTTCACCGTCATCACCTGTGTTCTGTTTATCATTAGTTCATCTTCATCACCTGTATCTTGTCAATCACCTTCATCTGTGTCACCTGGTTTTCTTTCATTATCTGTGTGTATTTTAGTCCCTCTTGAGCCACTGTTCAGTTGCCGGCTATTGTTTGTGCACACGCACACTGTTTCGAGTGTTGTTTGGATTTTGCTTGTGAAAATAAACTAGAGTATCTTTTTGTACATCGCCTGACCATCTTCTTCTTCATCGGACCTCTTGACGTTACAATAACGTATCATTAAAATAGACACATGAGTTAAAAGCTGGGTGTAGTTTTGTGGCAACCAATGCTAACTATATGCTCAATAGCTAACTTGATCTCCAAACTGAAATCTCAGTTGGCCAGACAGTTATTCATCATTTCTGAATCATTAAAATCACGTTTCCACTTCCATCTCGTCGTATATTGACATTTTCAACACACAAGGCAACCCCTTTAGCGTTGTTTTCCGACATGCGGGGTACTCCAGTTGTTTGCCTTATGCATACTAACTAATCCCACTCCTCCCCTAAACCTATCCACTGTTCAACAATATAAAACATGTAATCAAATAAAAGTACAGTCACAGTGTCATAAACAGGAGGTGAGACACGAAGATGAACTTAACAGGTCTTTATACAATAGATAGTTTAGATCGTTTAGGATCATCAAGCAAGTATCTTAAGTGATGAACATAAGGGGCCCTATTTTAATGATCTCTAAGCACATGGTCTAAAGCGCACGGCGCAAGTGTATTTCAAGTCCGAACCCACTTTTGCTAGTTCAACGACGGCAAAAATGATCGCCGCTCCCGGCGCATGGTCTAAAAGGGTTGTCTCTATTCTCTAAATGAGTAATGGGCGTGTTTTGGGGGTAATGTGCCTAAGCCAATCAGAGTCTCATCTCCCATTCCCTTTAAAAGCCAGTTGGGCTCGTGTCATGGCGTATTCGCTGTATTTACATGACAGGATTTACGCGTCTCTAGTGAGGAAACGGATCTGCTCGTGTGCGAGGTTAAAGCGCGAGCAGAACATCTACCGGATTCCACCATATCTTTATGTACACAATAATAATCTTTCACATTGTAATCCTTTTATTTTTTATATTTTGCTAGTTTGTACGTCCCTATGTGTGTAATAAGCAGAGTGTACGCGCGTTGTGGCCTCGCCTGTAGGCGCACGTTACTAACACATTCTTTAAATAACAAAAAAAATACTGCGTCATTGACTTTAGACAGAGACAATTTATATAAGAGACATGCCACTTCCTCAATCCTCAATACAACTATATAAGGAAAACCCGTAAGGAAAACATTTAAGCCTATCGTCTGGTTCCACTGACGCATGCGCACAGTTGAGGTTTTGCTACAGCGGAGACGAACCCTTGCGCATGCGTAGTAAAAGTATAACCTGTGGGAAAGGCGTTTTAAACCTTATTTTGGGGCAAAGTCATCAAACTTTTTCAGCTATTTTTATCATATTTTACTGCTGTTTCTATTCATGTAGTTTTTATGTCCCGGTGACCAGTGAAAGTTCTGACTCTCTGCCCATTCATTTAGATAGGAGCCTGGTCTTGTTAGTCCGAAATAGCTGCCCGGAGGCGTTGCCAAGATGGCGGCCAAGTGGCACGACTTGCCTAAAAGGATTGTGCTTTAGAGCAGGTTTCAGTTGGTCAATGGCTCAGTCTATTTCACTTGCCTCAAAATAGCAATGCGCCAACAATTCGCCTGAACACACACCTGGTTTTGAGATCAGCATGCCCATGGGCGCACAAATGGGAGCAAATGCATTTGCTATTTAAACAACATGACGCAGGACGTGAAAATGAAAACTGCGTCGAGCTAAAACTAGCAAAAACACTCGCATCGCGCTTGGCGCTGCATTGCGCCGGGTGTAAGATAGGGCCCATGGACTGCATACATCGCCTACTAAACAAAAATACACATTCTTTCCATGGGTGTTGTGACGAGTCTCTCTCTTGCTGATATACCTGAGTTAATTATACTTAAAATGCAATTTATCATTGTGACAAAAAAACAGAAAGCGCAAGCTTTTGTGTCAGGTTGTTATGACCCTCCGGGACCCAATGTGAGATCCACTCAATTGATTTTGTTATTGGTTAAAATTAATGGAGAATATCTAGTGTTTTTCTGTGAGTCTTCAAGCACCCACGGGATTGGCGCCTATGATGTCAGACTTAAAGGTGCTGAAGGCCATTTCTGAGAAACACCTACCCAAAATGATCACACCCCTATCTGGATAGCTCTGGGGCCTGTTTCAATAAGGAGGTTCAACCAACTTGAACTCTGAGTTGACTTACCCTGAGATGGGAAACTCTGAGGTTTCGGTTACAGATCAGCTGAAATTAGTCAACTCTAAGTTGATTGACTCTGAGTTAAGCGCGTACAACTATAAAAAGCCATTATCAATGGAGCGCAGATATTATGAGTAACCATGGCAACAGCACCAAACAAAAAGAGGATTTACTGTTATATAGTGTTGGGTGTAATTAATGACCAAGTAATCTAAATATTGTAATTTAATTAATGGGATTACTCTTAATTCTTCTGTAATTTAAAATAAAATCTGATGTAATTACATTAAATAGGCTACTGCATAGACTATAGAACAATTCTGTATAAAAAAATAGTGGATTTAAAATACATTTTTAAAAGGTATATTTTGAATGCAACCTTCTCCTTCTACACACTTTGGTCAATTCAAGAATAATTCATGCAATTGTTAATTTGTTAATTTGAAAGCATTAAAAGTGCAGTTTCTTGTCTCTCCTTGTATTGTTCGGTTGAGGTTGATATGTGGATTTAGTAATTAGTAATAAGTAGTCCAATAATTTCTAAAGATAGTAATTATTACATTAATCTAACTACATCATTTGTAGTTAGTAATTAATAACTATTTTAGAGTAACTTCTTATAATATCAGAGAAAACTGGAAGAACATGTTATTCAACCTAATTTTAATGTTCATGTAGGCTAGGTGCAATCCTGCAGGCATTAAAAGAATGTGGCAGCAGCTGAAAATGAAATATAAAAATATTATTAAATCAGGTAAGGCTTGTGCATATCATGGGTGTAGGCTACCTGACTTTACAAACATTTGACATATTAAATAACTAAATAGCATCCAGTGTCTAGCAGTGCAGCAGCATTTTTGGCTGAGGGAATTCCTGGAGGGACTTCATCAGAGCCAGTCACTCCCGGAGATCCAAGGGCCTTCATAAAATGTAAGAGGTCTTTTATACATGTTATTTTTATATAGGATATTTTTGATATGTCCATTTATTTTACTTTGGGTTGGTTTTTTTGTTGGTCCCAATAGATTCTGTTGGTAATATCTGTCTTTTGGAGCCTCCTGTCCCAGCAGAACCCCAGGCAGTTGTAAGTAGCCTACTCAATACACCAGAAATGATGACAAATAGTGTTATAAAGTGTAGTCAACCAAATGCTCATCTTCACAGGATGATGGGGATGAAGAAACAGTTTCTGCTGCCACAGAGAGGCCTACAGAGGTAATGTTAATAGTATGTGTCTACACATTCATGTGTGTGGAGTAGCCTATAGAATCTAAGTTTATATTTAAGTATAAGCGGACATTCTTATGCCCCAATTGATTTTCAGTAAATGCCAGAGTTTAATTTTGTAGAATTTGTTTAGAACTACATGATGTAACTCTAATCTACTGTATTTTCAGTTGCCAGTTGAGGAGTTATATAGACTTCATCTTTTGAATTTATTGTTTAAAACAGCGGAAAAAACAGCAATAAATAAATGTACAGAAATAATGAATGATGTGTTTAAACACCGCTTACTCTTTAAAAAAAGGGGAGGAGACCACAAGAAACTCTGGGTTTACCGAAGAAAACCTGCTCCCGACCAGGTTAGGTTCACAGAGTAAGTTACCATGGTAACTGACTGAGTATAAGTTACCTCTCTTACAGAAACGGGCTTGACTTACTTTCTCTGGTTTGATATACCTCCCATTCTGAAACGGAAAACCCAGAGTTTCCTCATTTCAGGATTAACATACTCAGAGTTTTCACTTAAACTCCTTTCTGAAACAGGCCCCTGCTCCCAAATTCACAAACACTTTGCACAAACACGCAACACAGGCACCTTTGAAAGTTTGGTCAACTCTAAACCTATTTTGAAACTCAGAGTTTGTTCAACTATAGCTTCATGCAACAGACAACTGGATACTGCTAACAGAGAAGACCATGGTCATGTAGATGAACACATGTGGTGTAAAAGGTACTTCGTAATTTCACTGTACAGTCAATTGAAAATGTGTTGGCATGTTTGAAATGCTGCAATTTTGAGGATCTTTTGGGTGTACTCAGGGCCGTATTAACCATTAGGGCAACTGGGCAATTGCCCAGGGGCCCAGGACATCTAAGGGGCCCTGGGCACCGTCAAATATTATGTCAAATATTATGATTAAAATGTCTCCACGATCTGCTTTTGAAGAAATATCGTAGGATCGTGCATTCTATCAGTTTGCAGTTCTGGCGCCTCCGTCTCAACATACTGTACAGCGCAACGTATATTCACATGAAATGCAGAGGAACGGGACACTGTAGTTTATAAAAATTAATTATTTGCATGTGCTTTAAAGCCTTGCCGGTTAAACATGTCATTCGCTGCTGATGTGCTGTTCTAACGGCCGCTTTTCTGAGCGCAATAACGTTAAACCCGCCGACGCGCACATGCACTAAAAGCCTGTCTAACAGCGCTACTGGACTAAGTTATCTTTCGAGTCTTATTGCTCTAATACTGTCAAATACACACAAGGTTTACATAAACAAAGTTGGTTATGTCTAAAGTGAAAGAAAAGTAGAAAAAATAAGAAACAAATCTGTTGTCAAATGTGTGTATATTAGACTCGTCGCGGGCAGATCTTAAAGAGACAGTAGCCCTAATAGTAAACATGCATCCGCTTGTCCTTAAAGGGATAGTTACCCAAAAATAAAAATTGTCATTATTTACTCACTCACATGTTGTTCCATACATGTATTAATTTCTTTCTTGTGCTGAACGCACAAGTCATTGTGCCCAGGGGCCTCTGAACTCTTAATCCGGCCCTGGGTGTACTACAATACGATCTCATGAAAATGCGCATCTATAGCACAAATTTGACATGCATATGATACGCACTGTAAACCCCTTGGGTAGGATTAGTGTCACAGGTCGGCTAAGGTCTACACCCTCCCCTTTAACTAGTACCACTGAGGATCAGACCAGAAACCAGCAGACAACGAGGTAAAAGTGAACAGACTTTATTTTACTTAAAAACAATTTGAAAATCCTAATTTAAAACTTCTCCTTCGTCCTCAGTATTCGATGGACGATGGGGGAATGGCCCCCAACCCAACTGCGCGGGTACCTCGAGTACGATGGGGATGTGCACTGGACAGCAGGTAAGGACTCCAGGTACAGGTGGCCCTTCCCCATAGAACAGTTGCAGGGGGCTTGCAGCTGTTAGAGGGATGTCGACTAGACAGCGGTAAGGACCCCAGGAACAGTTGGCTCTTCCCAGTAGAACAGTCGTGGAGGGCTTACGGCCGTGAGAAGGGCGTCGACTGGACGGCAGGTAAGGACTCCAGGTACAGTTGGCTCTTCCTGTATAACGGTGCGGAGGGCTTACGGCTGTAAGAAGGGCGTCGACGGGACAGCAGGTAAGGACTCCAGGTACAGTTGGCTCTTCCCGTATAACGGTGCGGAGGGCTTACGGCTGTAAGAAGGGCGTCGACGGGACAGCAGGTAAGGACTCCAGGTACAGTTGGCTCTTCCTGTATAACGGTGCAGAGGGCTTACGGCTAGGAGAGGGCTTAGCATTCACAGCTACTTAATCACTTCCTTAGAGAACCCCAGACTGTAACAAAAGAACAGGATGGATGGGCACGTGACAGAACTCTGTACATCAAACATGCAACCACTTCACTTCACTTCACTTCACTTCACTTCACTTCACTTCACTTCACTTCACTTCACTTCACTTCACTTCAAATACAAACAGTGGGGCACAGCATCTCCACACATCACTCCGTGAAATTAAGGCCACGGCCCACTTCCTTTCCCAACCTCTTCTCCCCGCTTTGTTTTTATCTCTCCCTCGAGGCTCCGTGTCCCAATCACCAAACAGCCGCTTAATTCGCCGCACCTGCTGTCACTTCACCATCAGCGGCTGCTGTTGCTATGGCAGCGACGCACCCGAGGCTGGCTTGGTGTTCGCTTGAAATCGCTCCGGGTGGGAACGTCTCTCCGCGGCTTTTTCGTTCCGCCTCTGTTTTGTCACCTTGTGACATTAGTGGTGTGGAGTACGTGCGTATTACACGTCATAAATGTGTGTAATGTGTGTACACATGTGTAACATATGCATGCGAAAACTGCGTATTATATCCACGTAAAAACTTTTTTTTTGCGTACAAATTGCACATATATTGCAATATACACTATCGGAAATAGATTACACACAATAAATATACACTATTGCAAATAGATACGCACTTTCATGAGATTGGGCTGGAGTACTAAGAGTTTTAACAATTTACCAATTAATAGTGAAAAAAGTTAATATAAAAAAGTAAAACAGTGTAATAAAGATTTGTTTTCAGGGAATATAAGCTTGAAACTGTTTACTATCTCTGAGATGATGCATTAGCTGTCAAGATGTGTCATCTACATTGCCTCAGAGTAAATTATAGCAGACACACACTGAATCTAATTATTCCCTGTCACAGTGTGGTTGAGGAGTTGAAGACAGGATCTGTGTGCAAGCGGTAATATATTGAAAAACAAGACACAAGAACACAGGAAGCACTCTGAAGAGGTCACAACCAACCTCCCACATAGCAACATTGTGACGTAGATCCGGCCCACATCTGGCACATGTGGAAAGATGATCTGGTCCACACGCAGCGTGGAGTGACGGCCCTTGGGCGCTCCTGTTTGCCAGATCTGGGCCACAAGCAGGCCATAGCAATGCCACATGTCAGCCAAGAGCAAAGAAATAAACCACAACTGGACCTTATCTGAGCCACAAAATATGTGCATATAAAATATGGAGTCATCTCAGCCTTAATAAGCCTGTTAACAAGGATAATCACTGAAGGAAAGAAGAGAACAGAAAAAGAGACGAGAAGAAACACAAGAACTACAACTGACTTCAGACACTGCCTTATGAAATCAACTGAAGAGAAAAGAAGACATTACATCTCTGAAGATCTCAGCAGAGGAGGATTACACAACTCCCCAAACAGCATTACCAGCTTCACTTATTACTGACCAGACTGACTTTTTTTATTTTTTTATTTTTTGCTGTTTCATCAGCAGAACAATCTAGAAACACATTTTAAAACAGTACAACCTACAACCTGAATAAGTTATATGGGAACTAATTTAACACAGGAAATGAGAGAATGAAACCAATGGAACAGAATTTGAACTAAAAGTCCTGGGAACTGTCATGATTCTGCCATCTAGTCCTTGTCTTTCTCTAAGGCCATGTCCACACGGACACGGGTATTTTTATAACCGGAGTTTTTCCTCTTGCGTTTTTGAAAAAATCTCCGTCTACATGAAAACGCAAAAACGCGCTATCAAGCCCCGTCAAGAGCATTCCACACCAGCAGGCGGCCATATAGCCCTAACCGTAAAGCCACGTTGGCCAATCAGAAGCCGTCAGCGGCGCACAATCTGATGTCAAACACAGCGGATAACGGCGCACACTTTGACATTCAAGGCAAAAACTCCGGTTTTACTGTCTACACGACAACACTGCAACCGGCGTTTCTGAAAATCCTCACCCTGTCAGGGGTTTTCAAAAATGTTCGGTTTCAGTGACCTGATACTGCGTTTCCGTGTGGACGAACGGGCGAACCGCGTACAAAAAGTCACGGTTATAAAAATACCCGTGTCCGTGTGGACAAGGCCTAAGTCTTGAGGCAGGATCATGACAGACCCATGTTTTGCCTTGTGTTTGGGCGGTGTGCTTGTGTTGTCTGTTACTCAACCCCGCCCCCTTGTTCTCCTCGTTAGTCATTATTGTCATCATTACCTTATCAGTGTCACCTGTCGTCATTATCAGTTTCTCCCAATTTAATCCCCTTGTGTTTGCTGTCCTGTGCCGGTTCATTATCATTCTATGTCATACTTTGTATGAGACTTACCTGTGAGTACCTTGTCAAGAGTTCTGTCTAGCGAAGTTGTGATATTGTATTTGCTGTTTTTTCTTGTGTAGTTTAATGTCATAGTCTTCGTCTATAGTTTAGTCGTGTTAGTCTATTTCCCTTACTTGTGCTGTTTTGCCCCCTCGTGGGTTTTGTTTTCCCTGTTTTTGTCATCAATAAACCTTGTGTGTTCTGCAAGCTGTCTGCGATTGGGTTCATCCTGAAATTCATAACCGGAACGTATCAAACTTAAAAGTTCATGGAAACAAAACACACGGGAAAAGGATAAAAAGCCCGTATGGAATTTGTATGTAAATGTGTCCTACCACTGTAAAAAAAAAAAAAAAGTGGTTTAACTTAAAGCAAGTTACCTTGTTGCCTTAATTGAGTCAATACAATGAAGAATAGTTTAATAAACATAAACTCAAAATAGTATGTTATTTTCACCACATTCGTTATTGAAGTTGATTTGATAAATGATAAATCATGAAAATATTTTTTCACAGTGTGTCCAGACCACATTTAAGTGATCTGTGGACTCTTCTGAGATGGTTTTACATAATGCATATTCATCAGAGTGTGAACAGTTTTTTTTTCTACGCAGCAGGGTTTTGTCCATTCATCTCTCCACTGACCTCATCAAATGTTTGCTAATTTCCACAATTTTGACAGCCTTTCCCTTAACTTTAATTAGCAATTTTCACAATAAATATACTAATCGTGTAACTCACAGAGAGTTGAGGTTGTGCTGTGCATTTTTTTTTTTTGGCAAGTCCAGTCCTCTGAAATCTCCATAGATGTTTCTAATTTGCATTCATTAATGTGAGAGCCAATTACAGCTCATGTAATTTTAGCTGGATGAGCAAAATAGATAGTAGTAATAAGCAGAGGAATGTTAAAAACCAAAATAAGACTCTTAACAAGGATACGTGGAGGAGCAGGCAAACTGAGAATCTATCACACATCCTGTGAGACTTTCCATTGGCCTCTGTTATTAACATAATTCTGTTATAAACTATATGAAATGGAGCAACAGAATAAGATGAATATATTTGCATTTACATGCGAAGGATCGATAAAATATGTATATCTGATTTCTACCCTATAAGTGGGTGGGTACTAGTTGATTTTGATTCACGCGCATGAATCATGCATGCACTGATGTGAGTGGAATATTAATAATTGGGGGGTTGTACTGTTGGATTTTCACATGCTGCGTTTCTCCTCTCCATTGTGTTTGTCCAGAAGTACTTGTCCTTGTAATATCAACATACAAACAGTGACTCCCCTCTATTCTAAGAAAGCCCATTGTGCTCTTTAAAAATCTGTTGTGAATCATAAACATCAAAAAGACATACAGCAAAATATCTTGCTTCCTCCCCAAGAAGTGAGGACAGCACAATAATCCAACATAACGTGACGTTTTACTGCTTTTGTGTGCTGATAAATTCACTATCATGCCCCTATTGAAGCAGTTTTTCAATACTGCTAGTGTTTCAAGACTTGCTTGTAATTTATATTTATATATATAGTCGTGCCTTGAAATGCACTCAGGGAGATTAAGGAGGTCTGGCACATAAAAGATCGAATAAATCTCACTAATACTGGGGTTACGGGTGTTTTAAACACTGTCTGTAGATTTGGAAGCTGTGGAGGCAGAGCTCAAATCTGAAGATGCCATCCGCATAGATTCCTCTTAACCAACGGAACAATTGCTAGCTATCCATTTAAAGGAGTTAGAAGTGGAATTGACCCTTCGCAGGGAGCTTGATTGACAGGTGATCTGACCAATCATACTTCGCCATCCGCCATTTTGTCGGACAAAGCAGTCAGGAGAGTTAGTAGATTAACATGGGAGGATTTGAGCTTGAGAAGCGGAGTGTACTGACGCCGTTCCGCGGTTAAAACAACATTCCTTCTGATGTTCATTCATGTTTATTTGATGCTATAAATGAACTAGAAGGAAGAGATGATCGGTTCACGAGCAGCTTCAACTGAGCGATCTGTCATACACATTAAAGAGCCACAAAACGCTATTTATTGTTTGCATTTCTTAAAAAAAATGACCAAATTTTAAATGTGAGACTTTGTTTAATATCAAAAGTAACCGAAAAGTAGCCTGGTCTGTCCTGTCTCAGTGTGTTGTCAGTGTCCTCTCTGCTCCTCGATGTATTTTTCACTGCATGAGAACATGGTGTGTGTGAGAGCGGCTTAGCTTGTCGGACATAGCGACAGTAACTAAAGGGGGCGGGTCTTTTTTGAACGTCAATTGTGTAAACAGCGTTATCAGAGTCAGCTCTTACATGTCAGAATTGCTTTGAGACACAAAGAAACATTTGGCTGAAAGAGCTGGAGCTTAAGCAACAGTCTGGGCAGATGGGGTGTCCTTCTGGGTTGCACGGAAATGCTAATTCCAAGGCTGACAAAATAATAAATAAAGAAATACAGGCCATATTTTTAAAAGTGCTATTTAAATGATGGTGACTTGACTGACTTGACTTTAAACCGTGATATCGGATCTTGGCCATATTTCCCATCTCTCAGTCATCCATTCCCTGTGTGACTTGCAAAGGCACGTCCACAAATCTCTTGCGTTTCGTTTGGTCACACCACGAGGTGACCTCAAAGCTTCAGCACTGCCACTCTGTGATCGATTGCTATGTCTGAGGTAAAACACGCCCCCTCATTACCATACAGACAAAGACATTTAGAAATAAATAAATGTGGAAATAAATTTAGACATAAATACAAATATACTGTATATAAATAAATGTGGATATAAGTGGACATAAATAAATAAATGCAAAAATAAATTAATGAGGAAAAAATGCAATTATACTTAAATAATGAAATAAAATATAAATCGTCACCATTATGTTTAGTTTGTTTTAATTTTCATGGACCTTCTGTTTGGTTATGGACTCTGGAACTGATTGAGACGCACCCTGACTGAATCTGAAATCGCCTCATACCCTCAAATAGGGCGTTATGTGAAGGGACAGCCATTTGTAGTGGTGTCCGAAACCATAGTGGATGTTATTGAGTGCACTTATTCAGTCACACATCGCACTGCATTAAAGAGTGTACAACTGATGGACCCTCAACGGCTGTCCGAATTCACTCACTCCTTTTCATTCAATCATTCAAGAGAACATCATTAGTGCAAAGAATAGTGAATGAGGGTTTAGGGGGCGATTTCGGATTAAGCCCTGGTTCCTTTGCCATGTCTTGTTCTCATTGGTTTATGGTCTTGTCATGTGGTATTCAGTTCATCTTCATCATTCATCTTCCCATTGGTTCATTGTGTTGATTACTTTCAGGTGTGTCTTGTTATGTCATTAGTCCTAGTGTATACATAGATCATGTTTCCATAGTCTCTTGTCAAGCTTTGTTTCTTGTAACTGCTGTTTGGTGAGTCTCATGTTTATGCTTCACAAGTCATAGTCATGTATTGTTTATTTCTGTATGTGTTAATTTTCAATAAGTTACACTTGGATTAAACTGCTAAATATAACAATATAATGGTATTGTAATGGAATTCAGATCTTTACAACAATAATTTGAGAGTGAAAAAATTGTACTCTTGTGGTTGTTATAAATACTGTGTGCTCATGTGTCCCTTTAAAATAATCCCAGGGCTTTCCTTCTGTTCACACACTCAACATGCTGGTGCAAAAGCTAAGCTGGATCACTTGTAGGTACTAATTTAGAAACAATTCATCTTGCATGATATCAAATGTTTTAACTTGTTTTATTGGATTTTCAGTGCTGCTGTTTCTGTATCAACATGGTAAGGCAATACTGACTAATACATGTTTAGTCTGATTAAATCAACTTTCAAATGCAGAACGTTTATGTACTACTTTATCTTACTTCCGTTTCCTCTCTGCAGATGCAGAAGCAAAAAAAATGGTGGTCTGTGAAGGAGAATCTGCGTGTCTCAAATGTGGTAATTAGTCAAAGTTTTATTTTGGGCTTTTGTTCCATAAAGGCAACAATATCATGAGGGATCTAGAGCCTTTGTGACTCCAACCACATGGAATCTGCTTAAAGGGATAGTTTACTTTAAAATTAAAACTCTGTCATCATTTACTCACCCTCAAGTTGTTTCAAACCTGTATTAATTTATTTCTTCTGCTGAACACAAAGAAAGATATTTTGAAGAATGTCAGTAACCAAACCGTAGACTGTACCCATTGACTTCCATAGTATTTTTTTTTCCTACTATGGAAGTCAATGGGTACAGACTACTGTTTGGTTACTGACATTCTTCAAAATATTTGTTCAGCAGAAGAAATAAATTAATACAGGTTTGAAACAACTTGAGGGTGAGTAAATGACAGATTTTTAATTTTAAAGTAACTATCCCTTTAAACTACCACAATTCTGTCTTTTCTTTCCTTTAAACAATAGATCTGAATTTCATTAAGATCAATAAAGCCAACTATGGGCGGACTAATTGCAAAACGTGCATTAGTGGGAAACCAGCTAATCAGATCTCAAATACACAATGCAGCGCCGCAGCGTCCCTCTCTATAATGTCTGATCGGTAGGTTTAACTTCTAGCATAGGAAAAAGTAGCAATTTCAGTTTATTAGGCACAAGATTCATATGATCTGTATATTAAAGCTATTAAGTACTTGTCATTGTCTGTCCACGAATCAGGTGTGATGGAAGTAAGAGCTGCACTGTTCCTGCAGTGAACTCCGTTTTGTCTGATCCTTGTGTTGGGACTTATAAATACCTGGATCTGTCTTATGACTGTCTCCCAGCAAGTAAGTAGAATTTCCATCGTACATTTTGAAGCTGAATATTTTATAATTTAAGGTGTAGCAAATGAGTAAAAATGTTTGAATATCTTGTACTGGTAGTTGCTGTATGTCTGACCTCTGTTCCCCTTCCACCCCCCAAAAAAGAAAGAAGTGTAACCTGTGAAAATAAGAAAAGCGTCATTAAGTGTGGTAAGTTCTCCTCTTTCTGTGTGTTCTTTTACTATGCTGAGATTAGTGAAGCGCCTCATGTCTACAATAGAAACAATCACTCAGGAAATTGTCATCAAATGTCTGTGTATCAAAAGGTAAAGGTGTTATACATGTTCATCATGCCAATTATGGAAGACGAGATCTCGTAACCTGCCCTCATAAATGTGCAACCGCATCAGACTGTTACTCTTCTCAGACCAGCAGCCTGCGTTCCAGGTACTTCATCTACAGACACTTTAGACTTTAGGTGTCCCTATCTTCAGCTATTTATTTTAAACCCTATACATTAAAGGAACAATGTACATTTGAGATCATTTATTATCCTGTTTATTAAATAACTACTTGGTATGTGGACAAAAAATATTGACTAGTTTAAATTCTGAGACTGTAGAATGATACAAGAACTAATAGACAATCTCTTTTCTAATTCCTTGGTGTTAGAAATGAATTGACTCCAACAAAAGTGCCCCCAGTCTCTGTCTTTATTCAGGCAATGAATAAACAATTCGTCCAGCGCTGGAGGAGAGAAGATTCTCTAAACTCAGACAATGGTTTAGCACAGATATAGAAAAGTAGAAGGGGGGAGTAAAAGCCCTTCCACCAATAAGACCATACACTACATCATATAGGATCATATAGCATAGTTATATAACACATTCTAAATATGGTCAGTTTCCTGTCAAAGCTCCACAAAGACATGTGTATCCGAACGGGACCCTCCAATGGAAAGAATAGGAGACCCTCGAACAAGCTCTCCACTTGAGCAATAGGAACCCTCTTAATGTATAACAGATGTGACCATTACATCAACATAAAGGAATGCTTATGCTGCATATATGCAGGTCTGAGAGCATGCAGGGATATAGGAATATAAAACAGATATTTCTAACAATGGCCCCTTTGATAGAGAATTATCATATAATATAATTATCCTATCATATCATATCATTCTGCATGCCTATTCTTATACAATAAACATCCTTCAAACATTTCCTTCAAAGCATTAACACTTTACAGTTCTGTTCATCAAAGCATATTGAGAAGATACAAAAGTATTCATAGCACGATGAATCAAAATTCTGATAAATGGAATAATACAACAAATAATAAATGTAAGGATTAACAGTATAACCCCTATCGGGATCAAAGCAGATACAAGCATTTGTTTCCAACTTGTGATCCAATCACCGAACCCACCTCTGTCACTCACTTCTCTTCTTTCTAACTCTTGAGCAATTCTTGTCATGTTGTTTATCCCCTGGGAAATCAAATGACCATTTAAATCGTTTTCCGGAATGAAAGTGCAACAGGAAGCTCCAACAATAACACACACCCCTCCTCCTGCCGCAGTCAGCTGATCTAGGACCAACCTATTCTGTAGAGCAGTTAAGCGGAGTCCTCGAAGTTCCTCTTGGACAGCAGATAGTGTGTCCCTAGTAGTTTTAATAAATGAAATCAACTCATATCTTGTAACTTCTACTTCTATTTGAAGACTGGATATTCCAATTATTGGAAAAATACCTTCAAAGAATTTTTCCGTACCAGTCCAGAGTCGATGTTCTTTTGGTACTGGATTATCTCTACCCAGACTACTAACTGAACTGCGATCAGAGAGGGAGCGTGTGTTTCGTTGCTTCTTCATATCATCGGTTTTTGGTGATCTAATAATCATAGAATACTCTTCCAAAGTTACTAAAGCACATCGTCCACTCCAATTAAAAGGTAAGGTAGTATAGACGGCGGCAGTGGCTCAGTGGTTCATGTAGGTTGTCTACAAACTGAAAGGTTGGTGGTTCGATCCCCGGTTCCACTGGACCAAGTGTCGAGGTGTCCATGAGCAAGACACCTAACCCCAGCTGCTCCCGACGAGCTGAGTGGCGCCTTGCACGGCTGACACCGCCGTTGGTGTATGAATGTATGAGTGAATGGGTGAATGAGAGGCAAATTGTAAAGCGCTTTGGTGGCCATGGGTCTATGAAAGCGCTATATAAATGCAGTCCATTTACCATTACCATTACCATTTAGACCATATGTCCACACAACCAAAACCAATCTTGTACAGCTCTTGTTCCTTTTAAAGTTGGAACATACCTATGACAATTTTTACCCGAGTAAAGTTCACAATACTCGGCGCACAGTTCTTGAACTTCGGGAGTTGCCCATCCATAAGCAGTCATAGTGGATAGAGGGGCAGGAGATTGTTTCATACATTCTTCCGAGTTAAATTGTCCTTCTCCCGAAATACAACTCATACAACAGGGTTTGTTTCGTATTTCACAATGATAATATGTTCGATTACATTTACTCTCAGGAATTAAACCCATTTTCATAGTTCCTACTCTTCTTTCAAGACAGATCAATGAATCAGGAATTGAACCTACAGTTGCCACTTTAACATGTACTTGTACTGCAACAGTCATTGTCCTGTTACCACCACAACTCCATACTGAAGATGAGTTTCTGGGTGCAATCAATCCAGTTATACTAACGAATAAAGGACATTCCAATTCTTCATTCGTTGTTGGTGATCTAACACTTACGTGCGGTCCAGAAGCAATTTGTGGCATTTTTGTGCACACATAACAGTCACCTGTTTTTCCTCCGGACTTAGCAGTGAAGTTAGCTAATCTCCACCACATATTAGTTGCAAACGCATGTGGCTCTTCTTCGTACTTCAGCCAAGTTTCATTACCACTGCTAATAAGGGCTTGTGTGTGCATAAGTACATTTGTCAGCACGAACAGGTACAAGATCAATTTTGCAGGCATGGCTGACTGGATTCAATGATAATTACGGCTGATTCTTAATTAGCAATTTCTTTTCCTCGTCTTCTTCCACGTTTCTTTGTCCTTCCGCTCAGTGCTGGATGTCTACTTTGCATAGGCTTATGCGTTCCCCAGGGATGGAGCTGCCTTCACTCTGCTAGCATGGTATATATATATGGTATACAGATAATTTGGTTCCCCGAGTTTCGTGGGTTTCAGACACCTGATCAACACTGGTTGTCCTGGAACGAAAGGATGAGTCGGCTTTTCTGATGGAAGAGGGAGAGAGAGAGAAACATCACCGTTTATGCCATTCAAAGTTCTAACTAGGGAATCCACGTAATCCGCGATGATCACCTCCGTGTCACCTGTGGAAAGATTGCCAGCGCGACCTCTGACCCAAGGGGTCGGGAAAGGTCTACCCATGAGAATTTCAAATGGAGACATTTTTGTGGTTGCTGATGGGGACATCCTTATTTCTGTTAATACGGCCGGCAACAAATCAACCCAAGTTCGACCCGTATCTAGACACGCCTTATTAAGACGTTCTTTTATTGTCTTGTTCAACCGTTCGACATTCGCTAATGACGTTGGGGAATAGGGAATATGGAAATGCCAATTAATATTAAGCTCTTTAGCTAGTAATTGTGTGACTTTTGACGCAAACGGAGTTCCATTATCACTTGCTATAACGGATGGAATGCCGAATCGCGGTATAATTTATTTTGCAAGAACCTTTACTACCGTCTGCGCATTTTCTTTACCACACGGAAAAGCTTCAGGCCACTTAGTAAATCGATCAATAATCACGAGCAAGTATTTGTGATTCCCACATGGTGGCATGTGTGTAAAATCGATCTGCAAGTATTGGAAAGGAAGTTCAGGATGCGGAAGAGCGTCATGTCTGGTTGCCTTGTGCCTGTTTGTTTGTGCGCACACCAGACAAGCATCCAATATCAACAAAGTATTCCTTCGAACATTTGCTATGCAGTATGATTGATTCAAATTTTGTATCACTTTTTCTTTTGACACATGTGATACACCGTGATAATGTCTGCACAGCATTACGACGGCGGATGCTGGTAGTGCGATTCTACCTTGTTTATCTCTTAAAATACCAGATTGATCTGGTTTTACTTCATTGGCAGCCCAATGAGTCAAATCAGCTTGTGTAGGATTAGCTTGTAGTACTTTAATGTCCAAATCATTAATCAGTGATGAATTCATCATCGGCACTTCGGTGCTTTCTTCTTTTACATGCGGACTAAGTATTACATCTTTTGCGGCCCATTTTGCTACTTCATCTGCAAATCTGTTTCCTCTAGCCTCATTCGATTCACCGGTTGCGTGACCAGCTACTTTAATGACAGCAAGTTTCGATGGTTGCTGTGCTGCACTAATGAGCTCGGAAACAATATTATGGTGTGAAATTGGTTTTCCATCGGAGGTTTTGAAGTTTCTTTCCTCCCATAATTTAGCAAAATCATGGACTACGCCGTACGCATATTTGGAGTCAGTGTATATATTGATGCACTGACCTTTTGCCAATTGACAAGCTCTCGTTAAAGCTATCAACTCTGCTACTTGTGCTGATTTATATGGCAAAGAATACGCCTCGATTACACGATCAGGTAATTCAACAATAGCGTAACCACACAAGTATAAATTGTCATTTGGCTTGAAACAGGATCCATCGATGTACCAATGTCTCCCCTCCTCCAGGACAGATGTAGACACATCTGGCCTGCAGGCAGTCGAGGTTTGGATTCTGGACAGGCAGTCGTGGTCGTCACTCTGAAATTCACCCTGTGTCAGCAACCTGTGCAAATGTACAGTAGGGCCATGAATAACAGAAGTTACTTTCAACGTTAAATTAGCAGTAGCTAACAATATAGCCTCATAGCCTGAGCGGCGTTGGGCAGTCATGTGTTGAGTTGAAATGTTATGCATAATGGCTCCCACCTGATGAGAAGTGTGTACTGTGAGTGGATGTGATAAAACAACCCTTTCAGCGTCCTGTACCATGATCGCTGTCGCAGCCACTGCACGCAAACAGGCAGGGAGTCCCTTAGCCACAGAATCAAGGGTTTTAGATAGATAAGCTATAGGACGAAATGTACCCCCATGGTCTTGGGCCAGGATCGCGGCGGCCGTTCCCCCACCCTCGTGCACGTACAGATGGAAGTCTTGTGTGTAGCATGGGAGGCCAAGGGCAGGAGGCCTCAAAAGGGAGGATTTCAAATGTCTGAATGCTTGATCCATCTCAGTTGTCCATGCAATGTCCTCTTTATCACCCAGCGTAGCTTCTCGCAGGATTTTGTCATACATGGAGCAATTAGGCACCCATCCTCGACAGTAATTGACCAGTCCCAGAAAGCTTTGCATTTGCTTCCGTGTCGATGGATGCTTGAAGGCAGCAATGGCTTTGACCCTGTCCGCAGACAGACAGACTTTGCCTTGTGACAGTTCATGGCCCAGGTAGGTGACTTTTCTTTTCACCCACTGGAGTTTCTCTTTAGATGCCTTGAAACCAGCCTCAGCTAGAATGTTGCAGACAATTGTGGAGGCAGCAGCACACATGTCCTCCGAGGCACCAGTGACTAATATGTCGTCAGCGTACAGGAGAAGACAGGTGTCAGGAGGTAGCTTGGCATCCTTCAGAGTCGCGTGCACGATCGCGGAGAAAACGGCCGGCGAGTCCTTTAACCCCTGAGGTAGTCTCGTCCACATGTATTGACAATTCTGAAAACAAAATGCAAACAGTGGCTGAGTCTCACGATCAACAGGAACACTGAAAAAGGCGGAGCTTAAATCAATGACAGAAAAGAATGTATGTTCCGAAGGGATAGAATTAATTATAGTTTGTACATCTGGCACAATAGGAGCAAGTGGTTTTATCAAATCATTAATTTTTCTCAGGTCTTGCGTTAAACGCCAAGAACCATTTGCCTTCCTGATTGGATTGATTGGTGTGTTATAAGGTGAATGAGTGCGGACCAGAATGCCTTGAGCCAGTAATTGATCAATGAGGGGTTTAATTCCCTCCTCTTTTTCCTTTGAAAGCGGATATTGCTTTTGAAACACAGGCCTATTCGTTGTCAAATTGGCCTTGTAAGGTGGTACATCAATGAGGCCTACATCATCCTTGTGTCCCGCCCACAATTTGGGATTAACATCAGGTATTTCCTGTGTCAGCACAGTTGCAGGCAGATCGTTGAGGAGAGCACTTCCTGTGTCAGTCAAAATGGAAAAGGCTGCAGGAAACATAAGAGTCAGAGAATCAGCGTCAAATTCAAGTGTAATACCCAATTTATGCATCAGATCTCTACCTAGCAGGCAAAAAGGAGAATTTGGAATTATTGCAAAATCATGCATTTTGAACAATGACGGTATGTCGTTAGAAGTAACCGGCAAAGTTGGTGTCATTTCACATTTCACGGGGACGTTATCGATTCCCACAGAGTTGATTTTCTTCCCCGTGATGGAGCCCGAGTACCTAACAGATGTGATTGAAGATATAGAAGCACCGGAATCGATCAAAAAGACATATGGTTTATGATCAACGTTTAATTCAATAAATGGCAAAACATTTGATCTGTTGGGGTAATTCATCGAAATTAAGGAAAACTCAGGCTCGGTGCCCTGTGGGTAGCGTCATTGTTTCCTCCATTCAGCAAACTGCTGGCCTGAAGAGCGCAAGGAGGGGGCTTTTGGCCCGTAGCCATCCGAGCGCTTGAACATCTGGTTCCTATTAGGCTGCTGCATCTCAGCTTTGCTCCTGCAGAACCTGGCGATGTGCCCTGAACGGCCACAACAATAGCACTTTACAGGGTTTTTATTATTGGCTAACGGACGGTTTTGAACGGCGTTAACTTGAAGCATTGCTGGAATTTTTCCTCTGGAGGAATCAAAAGCTCCGGCAGAGGAAAGTTCCCGGAGTCTCCTACCCAAATCCTCTATATTCATATTAGAAATGTTCGTTGTTGTAATTCGGATCAATTGTGCAGTTTCATTGTGCATGTTATTTAGAAACGTGTTCACAAACAACAGACAATTATCATCATCAACAGGAATGGCAGACTCTTCGATCCAGGCACGCTTAAATCGATTAAAGAAAGCAACTGGACTCTCGCCAGCTCTTTGTTTAGTATTAGCTGCATGTGAAATGTCTTGTTTAGCAGACGACAACTTCAGCAAAAATGCAGTTAATTGTTTGAAAAAAAGTTTGAGCTTACCCGGACTGGCCCACGCCCATTCATTGAAGAATTCATCATCTTCATCATCTACCAATCTCAATTCGCGATAAGGTCTAGACAAATCAATCGGTTCTGAATCTTTTATCACAATGTTGCGAGCAGGCGGTGCGTCATTTTGCGGGTTTAACAGTTCCACTCCTTCAATTAGCTCCTCTTCGGTAATTTCGGCGGGCAATGTTTTAGTCAGAATGAAGCGGTAATCTCGACCAGTCAATTGACTGTACGCTGTTAAACGTTTTAATACCGACACATAGTGATGAGGAGATCTAGCAGGGTCTGGTAATTCTTTGCAAATTGCCATCACTTCGGTGATGTTAAGAGCGTGGACTTTAAATCCATCTGAAGTTTCCACGAAGGGAAACGCAGTTGCCGTCTTTAAATCTGGATACAACTTATTCTTTACAGGTTTAGAAACTGCAGCAGTCTGAATGCTCTCGTATTGGGGAGGGGGCTGTATCACAGAGACTGGCTGTTCTGCCTTTTTTTCCTCTCGCTCAGCCGGGTGCACAGCGGAAGAGACACTCTCTGTCTCATACCGTGCAGCCGGAGAAGCAGAAAGTTTTTCTCCAATATTTTTTGCTGGACCACGATTCCAATATGATTTCATGTCATTCCAAATTTTATAAGAATGTTTCATATATTCGTAATCCCAATTTGGATCTCCCCAATTTCCACAGACCATATCTTTTGCTGCGCGCAAATCGTCATCTTTAAATGAACCCTCACTGGGGAACGGAGACAATTGTGACTTGCCAGCCGTCCAACCCACTAAATTTGACAAATATGGTTCTGTGAAGAACGCTTGATTATTTCTAATCATAAAATCTTTTGGCGATTCATCGAATAATGGTGGACTAATTTTATTCCCCATTGTTAACACACAAAGATTTCTCTTCTAGATCAATTCAACTAAAACAACTTTCAAAATAGCCAAATAGAAAACAAAGAAACAAATCTGGATTTTACAGATTAATTGTGTTAGTACATTTGACAAAAAAAAGAGAGAGAGATAAAGAGACAGAGAAAAGAGAGAAAAAAAATTCAAAGTATTATTCATTCATAGCCCAAAAAGACAGAGACTTCACATTGAAATAGGCTTTGCGAGAGAGAGAAAAAAGTCTCAGCTCCAAATCTATTTCCTTCTTACGTCCCTATCGTAAGGATTTCACCAACGGAGGAAAGTGATCAATTTCCCTACACGCTCTTCCCACATTTATTCAAAATGCGAGGATAACCATCCCGTAATGATTACGAGGTAACCAAAAAGAGGAGATCAAATCTCTTTTTTGCGTTCTTCCCGTGTTTAGTTAAAAACACGAGGATACCTGAGTTTACCAAATATGGCAAAAAAATCACGGCACTATAATTATCAAACAATATTTTCTCAGCAGACAGTAAGAATCAACTCTTTAGAAAAAAAATAAATTCTTACCGTCTGGAGATATCTCGAACGAGCCCCCAAATTGTTAGAAATGAATTGACTCCAACAAAAGTGCCCCCAGTCTCTGTCTTTATTCAGGCAATGAATAAACAATTCGTCCAGCGCTGGAGGAGAGAAGATTCTCTAAACTCAGACAATGGTTTAGCACAGATATAGAAAAGTAGAAGGGGGGAGTAAAAGCCCTTCCACCAATAAGACCATACACTACATCATATAGGATCATATAGCATAGTTATATAACACATTCTAAATATGGTCAGTTTCCTGTCAAAGCTCCACAAAGACATGTGTATCCGAACGGGACCCTCCAATGGAAAGAATAGGAGACCCTCGAACAAGCTGAGAGGGTCTCCTACAGGTCTGAGAGCATGCAGGGATATAGGAATAAAAAACAGATATTTCTAACACTTGGTTTTTTTTTTTTTCTTAAGGTGTGATGGGAAGAAGTCTTGTCAACTAAATGCTTCAAATTCGGTCTTCTCTGATCCATGTGTGGGTGTTAATAAGTATCTGGAAGTGACATACTGCTGTAAATCATATTGACCATCCTGCTACAAATGTACCTTATGTCCATGTCATGATCATAACAACAAATGACAATAATGAAAAGCAAAATAAAGTAAATATTGAAAATAAAAAGTGGAATCCAGATGCTTTACAAATGGTCTGAGAATTTAAGTGCAAAACTTGTTTCTAAATGCAGAAATGTTTTCTGAAAACACCAATGACTGAAAAAAAGTAACTTTAAAAAAAGTCTAGAGCTCAACTAAAGTATATATTAATTCATCTAAACCCTAATTCTCAAGAACTTTGTAATTGTCTGACATAAATAAATCTGGTCAGACAGTATTATCGGCTTCACTGATTGCTGTGGAGTTTGTTTAATCCACCTGAAGAGAAGACATTCAATCTCAGCAGAGGTGATTTCATCTAAGACTGTGGCTGAAGAGTTGTTCATTTCTATTTCTTTCTGTGCTTGTTCACAGCAGGTGTTTGAATGCTTGAAAATGTTTCCAGAACTTCACACTACATCAGACATTTCTATTTTCCTAGAATATTAAATTGTCAATCAAAATTAGGTTGAAAGAACATTTGAGGAACATCATGCCTTTTTTAAACCCGTTCCTCTAACGTCAAGAAAATGTGACATTTCTTTACATTCCCAGAACCAACACTAAATATTTGGAGTAAGTTCTTATAACAACTGTTAGCTGGGTAGAAGTAAGGTGTATTATTCATTAGAAGTTGCTAATCTACCTAGTGTGTCAGGAAGTGAAGTTACAAATCTGAATGTCTTTCATTCCTGTGTTCTAACTTGAGCTGAGGCTTGTAAGTTCAAAGAAGAGATCTCTCCAGCTCATTCATGTTCAGACTCCCCAGATGTTGAGAATAAAGATTTAGATGTTCAGTCACAGAATTGAGTATTAGTTACTTCACCTTATGTTCATCCTTTTCTGGTTGATTTACCCAGTTCTGACTGCGACCTGATGGGTCCTATTTTCCTCTCTATGATTGCATTTGATCAATGTCCAGGAATGGATCCACTGTTTTGAGCGTGGTAACAATGAATTGCACGTGTCATGGTTGATGTGCCAGCTCGTGCGATGGGGGTCTGTTTGCCTTTATTCAGACAGGGCAGAAGGGTGACTGCAGAGAAATGGGGTGGGATTTGCAAATAATCGCAGATCTCATTCGACCCTTGTGTAAAGAGGTTTGTACGGTGGCCGAGAGAGCTCAACGCGCTGCAACTGAAGAAAACACATGCAAATAAAAAAAAAACATGCAAATAGAAAAAAAGCACATGCAAATAAAAAAAACACATGCAAATAAAAAAAAAACACATGCAAATAGAAAAAAACACATGCAAATAAAAAAAAGCACATGCAAATAAAAAAAAACACATGCAAATTAAGAAAACATCTTCATCAGTTTCACAACACACGTGTGCTCCAAATACTCACAACACAACCAAATACAGAAACGCGCTGCAAAAGTTCACAACACAACCAAATACAGAAACGCGCTGCAAAAGTTCACAACACAACCAAATACAGAAACGCGCTGCAAATAGAACAGAACACAACGGAAATGTTTCTGGGGAACCCAATAAGTGACGGACCCGGCTGGTACGTGCTTATTGCTCGTGAGCATCCTTATGCCCTACGCCCTTAGAAGGGCAGACGGTAGAGCCCTTGAAGTGGGGACTTTGGAGGGAGCAGGGCACTTGTGTGCCGTTATGTAGCCGCTTGGAACGGACTTGAAGGGAGCAACGAAAGACAACGTAATTTCCTCATTATTTTCACCTGGGACGTTCCCATGACAACGCAGCGCGGTGTCCGTCAGCTGAATAGCTTACCAGAAATATAGTTTTATTGCTGTTAACATAACTGTTGCAAATAAATATAGATTTTATACAACACAGTTTTTAAAATATGCGTTATATCTGTGTGTGAGTATCTCATATTTGGACCCTGCATTCTAACATTTCTTATGAAACTTATTTTAACGTAACATGACAAAATGTGTACAATGTAACTGATGTATAGATTAATATCTTTCCCTCATGATCTTTTTCTCTATCTTTTTATTTATTTATTTATTTGAGTCTTTGTTCATTGCTCATTGAACATGCTCATTGTTCTTATCTGATTAGTATTCTTATAACATTGAACATATTGTAAATACGTTTTGTATATTGTATACAAAGTTGTATGTCATAAACGTGTCATCTCTGTATGTTTTGCAAAAAAATAAAATAATAATAAATAAAATGAAAGTAGCTATAAGCAGTAAGCACCAAGCACGTAACAGCCGGGTCCGTCACTTATTGGGTTCCCCGGAAACATTTCCGTTGTGTTCTGTTCTATTTGCAGCGCGTTTCTGTATTTGGTTGTGTTGTGAGTATTTGGAGCACACGTGTGTTGTGAAACTTAATTTGCATGTGTTTTTTTCTATTTGCATGTGTTTTTTTCTATTTGCATGTGTTTTTTTTTTTATTTGCATGTGTTTTTTTCTATTTGCATGTGTTTTTTTTATTTGCATGTGTTTTTTTCTATTTGCATGTGTTTTTTTTTATTTGCATGTGCTTTTTTCTATTTGCATGTGTTTTTTTTTATTTGCATGTGTTTTCTTCAGTTGCAGCGCGTTGAGCTCTCTCGGCCACCGTAGGTTTGTCTACTGTTTAGTTTTGAAATGATTGTGCTCTAATCTTTTTCAGTGTTTCTATTTACATCTTTAGTGATTTTTCAACTATTTACTATGTCTTGTCCCAAAAAGGTAGATTTAGAGGTTTTGATGCAAAATAAATTCTAATTTGTTAAAAAGCAATGAATTGTCTAAAGTGACATTTAAAAAAAAATAATAAATATAGCTGCAAGCAGCGATTACGGGCCCAAGCCGGTGGCACCGCCACCCTGGTGCCTTTAGTTACACTAAAGGCACCAGGGTGGCGGTGCCACTGGCTTGGGCCCGTAATCGCTGCTTGCAGCTATATTTATATATATATATATATATAAACCGCCACCCCGGTGCCTTTAGGGTTCCTGTGCACGACGGGCAATAACATAACTCCACTTTGACTGTCGAGAAGAAGTCTGCTTTAGAGCTTGCATCAGTGTGGGTTCTGCAAAAGTGCGCAACGAGGGCACATATCAACCCCAAAGTATGCGTGAGAACCCTTCTGAAACCTAAAATGAAAAATTAGACACCCAACAGTCTCATGGACAGTGATGGACTTAACGGACACATGAAATCAGCAGCCATTGTAAGTACACAACACCGAAAATTCCTATGAAGTGTGGAATATATATTCATTGAAATTACTGTACTTTATTATTATTATTATTTCCTTTATTTAACCAGGAGATCACATTGAGATATTTCTATCTCTTCTTCCAGTGAGACCTGGTCAAGACAGCAGCACATCAAATTTCACATATAAAATAACAGTCAGACAACACCACAATGCACAATAATCGTACAACTAAGTAAAAACAAATCAATTATAACAATTACAAATGTCTGTTAAAACATTTTGTAAAAGACATTTAAAAGTGCTCAGGGTTGGAAGTATATCTAAGTTGAGGACATTTTGCAATTCGTTCCAAGCCCACGGAGCATAAAAAGAAAAAGCGCCTTTGCCGAATTCTGTCGATACCCTTGGGCATGGCCGCATTAACAACAGGGCTAGGCGGGGCTAAAGCCCCGGGGCCAGAGCAAGGAGGGGGCCCGTGATTGGCCGTGGAGCAGATTGACTATCCATCGGTAACGCTGATTGCCAAAGCCTCACCACGCCCCCCACAAACTAGCCCTGTTATTTAGTGATGCTTTACCATAAATTGCATGCATTATCATGGAATCATCACTATCAATCGTTATTATTAAAGTAATTGACCATTCGCAAAGACCAGCCTCCTGTGTGTGATAAGCCAGGCTCTCGCTCTCACGAGTCACGCCACACATGTTCTCACGCAGTGAAAAATACATCGCGGGGCACAGACTAGTAGTAGGCTACGCGCTGACAGACGAGAGAGCAGCTTACTTTTGACATGAAACAAAGTCTCAACTTTCAAATATTGTCATTTAAGTAATTTAAACAATACCGTTCAAGTTCAAGTCCAAAGACGTTAACTTTCTACTGACTGCTTTGCTGCCGGACTAAATTTCGGATTCGGCGTTATGATTGGTCAGATCGCCTGTCCATCAAACCCCCGTGGCCGGCAGGGTGAATTGAAACGTCACGTTTGAATTTGGTATATCAAATGCATTTATTCTAAAAGTGTATGATGGAAATTTGTGTTTTTTATGTGCTTTTTTATACTAAGAAGAATAACAATTTGGAATGTAACAATTCCAAATGACAATTCCAAATGACAATTTGGAATGTAAAGAACAACATATTAGGCTATAGTTATCTGTTATATTGGGAAAATGCCATATACATAAAAAGAAGTGGGCTCAAAGTAAACCAAATTTTCCACATTTTATAAATGACTTTACATTATATGTACATCTTTCGGAACAAACTAAAAACAAGAAAGAAATGAAAACATGTAATGCTTTGAAAGCACTGGATTTTATGTAAAATGTATTCTTTCTTTTTTTCCCACTAGAAGCTAATGTTAATGTGACATTGTGAATTTGTAATACCGCTTGTTACAACATTCCTTCTTATGTTCATTCAAGCCCTTGTCTGTTCTAGAAAGGATGCAGCAAAGTTATTTAATGCTAATGTATGAGACATCGGCCTACGCTGAGTTTCATTCATTTATGAGGAGCGCTCTCTAGTTAACAGTGAAAGTGAACGCGGCGCGCGGCTCCTCCATCTCACGGTTATTATATTGTCTGCTATATATTTACCTTGTATTTGTTAAATACATGCAAATGGTTGATGAAACATTTATTAAAATAAGATACAATTGAATTTATACAAAACGAAATTCACTTTAAAGAAAGGCTTTTAACAATGCAATGCAAGTGAACGCGGCGCGCTAGCGCCTCAATGTCACGGTTATTATATTGTCTGCTATATTTGCTTTTTATTTATTAAATACATGCAATTGGTTGATTAAATATTTATTAAAATTAAGATACAATTTATACAAAACGAAATTCACTTTAAAGAAATGCTTTCTACAAAGCAAAACTTAATGAAATGGTAAAAACATGTCTGACGATTTACAAAAACAAAACTAATCTGCACTTTAAAATGTTAAAAGACATAAATGTTAATTAAAGCTGCAAGCAGCGATTGTGGGCCCAAGCCGGTGGCACCGCCACCCTGGTGCCTTCAGTTGCACTAAAGGCACCGGGTGGCGGTGCTACCGGCTTGGACCCTCCATCGCTGCTTGCAGCTTTAATTATATATATATATATATATATATATATATATATATATATATATATATATGCTTGGAAACATCATAGTGGAGCGGTGCTTACTATGAACGGCACAAACTGTACAACTGACTATTTAAACAGAGCAGTGTAATTTTTTTATGTTAGGTTGACTATTTTATTATTAAATTTTATTAAGGCTATAATGAACATGCTGCGATGTCAAGATTGGAATGCTGTGTGTGTGTGTGTGTGTGTGTGTGTGTGTGTGTGTGTGTGTGTGTGTGTGTGTGTGTGTGTGTGTGTGTGTGTGTGTGTGTGTGTGTGTGGCTCGATCGAATGGAGACATAAAAACATACTCCGTCATTTTGTTCACACAGGACATCATTCAAAGTGTTTCTCTATATTTGTGTACACTCGCAATAAAGCACAACATTGTGCTTTTGTTAAACTATAAACTCTTGTCAAACTGTAACCTACAACTGTCACCCAACCAAAATATCACACACACACACACACACACACACACACACACACACACACACACACACACACACACACACACACACACACACACACACACACACACACACACAGAATGGCAGAGAGACAGAGAGAGACACAATCCACATTCAAACCACAATATCTGACTTTCTGTTGGTCGGAGCTAATGACTGTAAATTAGAAAGTTGTTCGGCTTGATAAGATCAATATACACGCTGAGTTTTGTAACTGTAGGTAAAACTATAACTAAGTTATAACACACTTTATGCATCCTTTTTTAATCATAAATTTGTTTCCTCGCCACGGCCAAACCGTTCGAGATATCAAAAATCCCCTGGCAATTTATCATCTTCCATGTCTTGACTTCATGCTGACCGAGTTTCGTGGTCATCGGATGAATTCTCTAGGAGAAGTGTTTCAAATGCGAGAGCAAGCGTTCTCCAATCAACCCGTAATAGCCGACTTCCTGTTGGGCTGGCGTAAAACTTGACCCAGGGAAAGTTGTTCGGCCCGATTAAATCTATATGTGTACCGAGTTTCATATTAATTCATGCAAGCGTGTTTGATATACGGACAAGTGTTCGAATCCCATTCCAGGGGGCGCTGTCAAGCCCCCCTGCCACGCCCGGGTACCAGCTTCAGCCTGGCCCTGATGGCCGCGGGTTCTGACCTGTGTGCAAAATTTCAAGAGTTTTCGAGCACGTTAAGGCCCTCAAAAGTGCCAGAGATTTTGCACACAGCAGAGAAAGGGTTAACACACAGAGGGGCAGAGGGAAAATGCTCCAAAAAGTACACATTCAAACCAAAATATCTGACCTCCTGTTGGTCGGAGCTAATGACTGTAAATTAGAAAGTTGTCCGGATCGAAGAGAAGAATATACGTACCGAGTTTGGTTACTGTAGGTAAAACTAATACCCCATTTTTGACTAAAGGTGGCGCTACTGAGCCCCTTACCACGCCCGTTTCTGAAACTTCGCACATGTCTATTAGACAATAAATGTGATATGCATGTTGAGTTTCATGCAATTTGAAGTATGTTAAGTGCCTCAAATGCATCCAAAAAGAATATAAAAGTTTAAAGCGTTGCAATGGCGACAGTATTAAAGATATCAATAATCCTTTCACAGGTCTACATCTGTCGTGTGTTTACATTATACAGATGAAGTTTGAAGCAAATCGGGTAAAAATAAGAGGGTGAATTCAAAGTATTTTGAAAGTGACACACTTCCTGCTGCCAGTTGGTGGCGCTATAACTTTGACTCACAATAGTCACATCCATGTGATCGGCCTCTTACAGCGAACACACTGCTGAAGTTTCATCAAGATCAGTTAATGTATGAGGATGTTATAACACACTTCCTGTTTCCAATATTCGCCATAAATTCGTTTCCTCACCACGGCCAAACCGTTCGAGATATCAAAAATCCCCTGGCAATTTATCATCCTCAATGTCTTGACTTCATGCACACCGAGTTTCGTGGTGATTGGTTGAATCGTCTAGGAGGAGTATTTTAAATTCCATTGCATGTGTTTTTTAAACTACGCCAAATAGCCGACTTCCTGTTGGGCTGGGGTAAAAAGTCAGACCATGAAGGATATATGAACCGATGAGATCTATAAGTGTACCGAGTTTCATATTATTTCATGCAAGCGTGTTTGATTTATGGACCAAGTTTTCGGACCCCGTTCCAGGGGGCGCTGTCGAGCCCACCTGCCACGCCCGGGTACCAGCTTCAGTCCGGCTCTAATGGCCGCGGGTTCTGACCCGTGTGCAAAGTTTCAAGAGTTTTTGAGCACGTTAAGGCCCCCAAAAGTGGCAAAAACCTTGAAAAAAATTGTATTATAAAGAAGAAGAAGAAGAAGAACAAAAAATCCTTAGAAGAACAATAGGGCTCTGCGCCCTTTCAGGGCTTGGGCCCTAATAATTTGGTATACAGTCATGAGAGACTTTCATTTTAATTATTTTATTGCTGTATTTTATTTACATCTAATCGAATAGAGGATTTTACACAAAAATATATCTGCATTTTATATGCTGGAATATGCAGAAATATAAGTTAACAGAAAAAGGTTAAGTGTTCAACAATTTTCTTCAAGTCTGAGACTGTTGCATTTAATTTAATTTCTGGTTGATGTAATGTGCATAAAGTTAAAATATTGAAACTAATAAAACAAGTTTTAAAAAAGAGAATGTTTAATTTGATTAAATTTTAGGGGGCCTCCAATAGCTCATAGCCCCGGGGCCCAGTGAGCTCTTAATGCGGCCCTGCCCTTGGGACTTTTAGTTGGATATGAGACCCTGACCTAGTAGAGTAAGAGTTTTTGTAGTAATTAAGAAGATTTGAAATGTAAAAAGGTAATTTCCCTAACAGGGCTTTTGCGATAAATAAATACATATGTAACTATCTCCTCTGATGTAAAGATAACCATGATAGGGAAGCATATAAAATACAATGATGCGTCCGTGATTCTGCGCCGGTGATAAAACGTAAGGCTGCATGATACACAGAGTCTATTTTTTTTAATAGCGATGTAGCTGCGTGCATATATAAAAGATCACCATAATCGATTATTGCTAAAAAAGCACTCTCTATTATTTTCTTTCGGGCCTCGTAGGGGAAACAATATTTTAAGCGATAAAAGAAACCTAATTTTGGCCTAAGCTTCTTCAACAGCTTGTTGATATGTATGTCAAACGCCAATCTTTCGTCCAGCCATATGCCTAAGTATTTATAGGAACTTACTCTTTCTAATGGTTGACCTTTTGAGTTTGTAATTATCTCATCAGTTAATTTAGAGCGACCTCGGCTAAAAATAATATATTTCGTCTTTTTCGAATTTAAAACAAATTTTAAATTTAGCAGTGAGTGTTGCAGTATATGAAAAGCATCCTGAAGTTGCTTCATTGCTTGGTTTAAGGATAATGCAGTAGAATAAATAATTGTATCGTCTGCATACAGGTGTAGTTTAGCAGAGTCTATTCCATGACCTAAATCGTTAATATAAATAGAGAATAAGAGAGGGGCTAAAATAGATCCTTGAGGAACCCCAATATTTACGTGAAGAAATGGGGAATTGTAATTTTCCACGGAAACACACTGCGTACGATCTAAAAGATAATTTTCAAACCAATTCAATGCTGCTTCACTGAGGCCTATAGACGCGAGTTTCAGTAACAATATTTTATGATCAATGGAATCGAAAGCCTTTGAGAGATCAACAAATAAAGCAGCACATTACTTTTTGCTGTCCAACGATGTTATAATATCGTTTGACACTGACATGGCTGCAGTAATGCAGTTATGTCCGGATCTAAATCCTGACTGATAATCATGAAGAATGTTATTATCAGAGAGGTATTGTTTCATTTATTAATGATTCGAATACCTTTGCTAAAACTGGCAATCTAGATATGAGGCGGTAATTTGGATCTTCAGGATCTCCGCCCTTTATTAAAGGAGTAACCATTGCAGTTTTCCACGTTTTGGGTATAATATTGGAGACAAGGCTTAAGTTAAATATGTTCGCTATAGGCTCTGCTACAAAATCAGCTGCCAATTGTAATAGATAGGGCTCAATTTGATCTATTCCTGCCTTTTTTTTATATCTAATTTTAATAGAGCTTTATGGACCTGAGCAGTAGTAATTGGCACAAAGTTAAATAACTGTGAAGAGGTAAAATGAGTAGGTCCGGCAATTTCATTACAGATAGTGGCACCCAAATTAATAGAATCAATGAATGAGCCCGCTGAAATAAAATAATTATTAAAAGTATCTGCAATTACTTCTTTGCCCTTTACCACGCTCTGATTAATTTTAAGATGATCTGGGAATTTAGAAGACAAATTCGATACTGTAGTAGACTTAACTAATTTCCAGAACTTTATGGGATTATTTATATTTTCGTTTATTGCAGACAAGTAATAGTCACGTTTTGCACTTTTAATTAGTTTTGTGCATTTATTTCGTAATGCTCTGTACGTTATCCAGTCTAAAGAATTATTTGATTTCTTTGCCTTAGCCCATGCAGCATTCCTCTGTCTTATATTAATGGAGAGAATATCATTGAACCACGGGTTATTTTTATCACTTATTCTAAGTCTTTTGATTGGAGTGTGTTTATCAGAAATAGATGTAAATGTTGAATTAAAATGTTCCCAAGCCAGGGTAACTTCTGGTATGTATGAAACAAAACCCAGATCACTATTATAAAGATCACGTAGGAAAGCTTGATCGTTAAAATGCTTAAAAAATCTTTTGTAAATATAACGCGGAGTAGTTTTAGGGATTTTACAACTGCACTATGATCACTAATATCATTGCAAAAAACACCTGATGCTGAATATCTGTGGGAAGCATTAGTTAAAATTAAATCCAATAAAGTGGATCGGTCAGTGTCTTTTTGATTCATCCTGGTTGTTGAGTATATCAACTGTCCCAAACCGAGAGAGTCACAAGTCTCTTTGAAGAGATCAGAAGAGGACGTGTGACTTTAAAACACTTGTTTAAAAGAAAAAACACATGTATACATAGTATAAAACACTAGATGGCACAATACCTATTTTTAATAGAGTCTTTCTGCCCTCCTCCCCACACACACACACACACACACACACACACACACACACACACACACACACACACACACACACACACACACACACACACACACACACACACACACACACACACAGAGAATGGCAGGGGGAACTCTGTCAGAGAGAGGTAGAGAGAGACAAAACCACATTCAAACCAAAATATCTGACTTCCTGTTGGTCAGAGCTAATGACTGTAAATTAGAAAGTTGTCCGGCTCGATGTGCACAATATACATACCAAGTTGTGTGACTCTAGGTAAAACTAACCCCCCCACTTTTGTCAAAAGTAACACACTTCCTGCTGCCAGTTGGTGGCGCTATAACTTTGACTCACATTAGTTACATCCATGTGATCGGCCTCTTACAACAAACACGCTACTGAAGTTTCATCAAGATTAATTAATGTATGAAGACGTTATAACACATTGTGTTTCTCTTTTCTCGCCATAATTTCGTTTCCTCGCCACGGCCAAACCGTTCGAGATATCAAAAATCCGTCCGCAATTTAGTATCCTCAATGTCTTGAGTTCATGTTGACCGAGTTTGGTGGCGATAGGATAATTTTTCTAGGAGGAGTATATAAAATAAAATATACCCTGCCACGCCCGGGTACCAGCTTCAGCCCGGCCCTGATGGCCAGGGGTTTTGACCTGTGTGCAAAGTTTCAAGAGTTTTCAAGCACGTCAAGGGCCCCAAAAGTGCCCAAAAAGTTGCACACAGCAGAGAAAGGGTTAAACTAAAGCCCCCCTCCTCACACACACTCACAGACACTGAGAGAGACTGGCAAAATTCTCAGATTTTCTCCCATTCAAACCAAAATATCTGACTTCCTGTTGGTCGGGGCTAATGAGTGTAAATTAGAAAGTTGTCCGGCTCGAGGAGATCAATATCCATACTGATTTTTGTTACTGTAGGTAAAACTAATACCCCATTTTTGACTAAAGGTGGTGCTACTGAGCCCCTCACCACGCCCGTTTCTGAAACGTTGCACTTATCTACTAGCTTAAAAATGTAAAGTGTCTGTCGAGTTTCATCCAATTTCAAGCATGCTAATTGTCTCAAAAACATCAGAAAAAAATATTAAAGTTTGATGCGTTGCCATGGCAACAGTATTTAAGATATCAATAATCCTTTCACAGGTCCACATCTGCCGTGTGTTTACATTATACAGATGAAGTTTGAAGCAAATCGGGTAAAAATAAGAGGGTGATTTCACTGTTAGCCCGGACAAGTTGAATCTACTTAGAAAATGTGAGCAAACTGGTTGCGCTAAAATAGTTAAGTAATCTTAACTTAAAAAATTCAAGTTAATTTAACTTAAAATGTATTGTAATATCAATTACTTTGCAGTTATTACACATAGTATATTTAAGTTCAATGTACTAAGTAAGTTACATTTTTGTCAATTGATTTATTTTTAATTTGTTAAACTAGAAAATTAATAAAAAAAGCAAATAAACATACACTGTAAAAATGAATACGCTATATCTAATCAACAGGCAACAGATTACAAGCAATATTATTAATTAAATTTAACAAATTAGAATTGAGTAATAATTGATCAAATTAATTCCTTAAGTTAACCATTTAAAATGAGTAAAATTTACAAATAAAAATTTTAAACAAAAATATCTGAATTAAGAATTCTTTATTTTTTATTGCCAACATTGAAGACACCTGATGTTAACAAGCAGAATCCCTGAAGGAGAAAACCATAATTTAGTCACCATTATGGAGATGAGTGTGTGTTTTAGTTGGGCTCTTGACCCTTTAATTATTAACTTCAAGTTTTGTTTGACTGCTGTACATGAGTTATAACAGCAGATGAACAAAGAGAAAAGGTGATTTGATGGTGTTGGTTGTGTTTTAACATAATCATTATTTCACAATCATTTGACCTGAATCACTGAACTCATATGGAGTCCAATTTATGAGTTAGGTTAACTTCACTAATTATAGTAGCACTGGCCAAGTACGGCATAATATCTTTAACTTTTACAATGTAATCCAAATAATTTAAAAAAATGATCTTATATAATAAAGAGACACACAGACATCAATAATCAGCCTGTGCATCTCAACAATGGTGACAATTATAAAGCATGTTGTAGTGCATTCTGGGTGCCACTAATCAAAACTCATTCATGGCTCCCATCATGCATTGCTGCATGAATAAATAATGAGCTTATGATCAGAGGTGATCTGTTTGTCACCATTGTTGAGATTCATACGCTAAATCTTGATGTCTGTGTGTCCCAAAAAAAAAAAATGTATATATATATAGATATAGATTTTTTATTGATTTGATGATTTGGATTTTATTGAAAAGGCTAAAAATATTATGCTGCTATAATTAATAAAGCTAACCTAACTAACCTCATAAAGTGGACTCTATATGAGATCAGTGATTCAGGTCAAATGATTATAAAAAATAAAATAATGATTATGTTAAAACACAACCAACACAATCAGATCACCTTTTCTCTTTGTTCATCTGGCTGTTATAAATCATGTACAGCAGCCAAACAAATCTTAAAGTTGATAATTTAAGGGTCAAGAGCCCAACTAAAACACACACTCATCTCCACAATGGTGACTTTAATTATGGTTTTCTCCTTCAGTGATTCTGCTTGTTAACGGTTGTTTCGGACCCCGTTCCAGGGGGCGCTGTCGAGCCCCCCTGCCACGCCCGGGTCCCAACTTCAGCCCGGCCATTCGGGTTCTGACCCATGTGCAAAGTTTCAAGAGTTTTTGAGCACGTTAAGAGACCCAAAAGTGCCCGAATAGTCGTAAGAAAAATAATAATAATAATAATAATAATCCGAAGGAAAACAATAGGGCCTTCGCCTTTTCAAGGCTTGGGCCCTAATAAGAAGGAGAAGAAGAAGAATCCTTAGAAAAACAATAGGGCCTTCGCCTTTTCAAGGCTTGGGCCCTAATAATAATAATAACAATAATAATCCGAAGGAAAACAATAGGGCCTTCGCCTTTTCAAGGCTTGGGCCCTAATAATTGTATTCACTGACTAATAACCTTATCATTACCTTTAAAATGAAACTACTGAACATGAACATAAGAGTCTGATAAAAAACAGTTAAAAGAAAAGAAGTCTGACGGATTTAGAGGGTTTTGCATCTGAACTCATCATATATATATAATGCACTCAATAGGGAGGTAAAGGAGGTCTTCCACATGCCCCTAGTAAAATAAAAGATCTCTAAATATATAAGAAATTATAGTCTGCTCCAATTCAACTTCCACTCCAATATATATATATATATATAAATGTTGCTTCACTTAAAAGAGCTTATTTATCATAGAGGCACTTCCTTCCAATCTTAGTAATATGTAAATAGTATCACAGAGTCACAGTTGTCACCTATAGCGTGGCAGCGACAGCGGGCAATCGAGAACCATCTTGATTACAGGGACTTCAATCTTATCACCTTAATCTTTGACACAGAGAATCTTCTCAGACCATGGGGTGTCTCAACTTAATTAGCATACAGACCACAGCTTTTGCAACAAGAGCAACTTCATTTACATTAAGACCAGGATAAAAGGTTTAGGATTTGGATGTTCTGGGTTCATTCTGACGCCGGTGAACCCAAGGTACCTTGCCACTGCTATGCTGTAATAAACTTCATTTTTGAGAACTTCGACATCCACATAATTTTTTCTTACAATCTCACTAATACTGGGGTTACGGGTGTTTTAAGATCGTTAAGAGATGAGAAAGAGAGAAAATCTGCACACTGCCAGGTATAAAGCTAAATAACACTAAGATCTGTAGCAGAGAGAGAAAATAGATGCTTGCACACCAAACACAGAGAGGTCTCTGAAGAAAAAATGACGATGCATCTGCGGCTCATCTATTTATAGCCTCGCGCCGCTGACGTCACCGACCGAGGCTACATTACTTCCGGTCGATTCCATCGACGCGTTTACACACTATATAGCCCCGCTCGCCCTCCCCCTCCTCCTGCGAGAGCTCTTCGGCCTCTGCCACAACGACAGGTCTCACACCCTCCTCCTTCGGCTCGAGGTGAACCAAAAACAACTGATACCAGCTCTCAGTGATATGTGCCGGGTCCCCGCTATGATAACAGTAACTTTCTCAAATGTTTACAGAACAAGCGGGAACCCTGTGTGCCTGTATCTTTCTCTATTGCTGTTCGATTACATGATAGAAAGTAGGGATGCAAACGGTTAATCGATTATCGATTAATTGTCGAAAATAATTTACTCGATTAAATAAATTAATTGTCGGTTAATTGAATGCGAACGTGACACGAGACACCCGGGGGCGGCGAGAGACCCGACACAAGATTCTCGCGGGCGGCTAGAGACCCAACACAAACTTGACGCGGCAAAAAAATAAACCAAACATGAGGCGGACAAAACGGAGTGGAGTGTGGGAGCATTTCAAATGAATTAATGATGACAAAGACGCCCAATGTAAACTCTGCGGTACTGTCATTAAGTACAAAAGCTCTACGAGTTCGCTAAGATACCACATTAATAACTTACATGCAGCCGTGTTGCAGGGAGGTAGTCTGTCGCCTTCACAACCTACAATCGCTGCTGTGTTGGGAAGGCGAGTATGTGACCACAGAAAAGCAGAGGGCATTACTCAGAGGATTTGCGGCATGATCGAAAAAGATATGATGCCAGTTAGCACCACTGATGGTGAGGGATTTCGGGAGTTAATACACTTCATGGAGCCAGGATATAATATCCCTTCTCGAACGACCATAACTACCCACTTGGAAGCACGCTACAAAAACAAGAAGGCTGAGTTAAAAACACAGGTAGCCGCGGCTAATGTGGCTCTGACGACAGATTGTTGGACGGCACTGACTACAGAAAGCTACATTACAATCACTTGTCACTACATTGAAAACGACTGGCAGGTAAAGTCAGCAGTCCTTCTCACAGAGAGCCTATCAGAGAGACATACAGCTGAAAATTTAGCTGACAAACTCAACCAGTCTGTGGAGTCATGGGGACTCACCGGGCGTGTAATAGCCTGTGTGCATGACAACGCTCGGAACATTGTCTCAGCAAACAACCCCGCACGAGTCAGTTGGAAATCAGTTTCTTGCTTTTCACATACGTTAAATCTGGCCGTCAACGACGGATTCGCTGCTGCTGGTGTCAGCCGAGTAATTGCAGCTGCTGGCAGGTTGGTCAAACACTTCAACCACAGCACACCAGCAACGAAAGCGCTAGAAGCAAAACAAAAACAAATGCAGCTACCAGCTCATCGGCTCATTCAGTCCTGTAAAACCAGGTGGAACTCTGTACATGATATGTTTGGCAGACTCGTAGAACAGCGATGGACCGTGTGTGCTGTACTATCAGACCGCGCAGAGACCAAGCTTACAGACGCGAGGACGCTGGAGTTGAGAGACGACTTCTGGCAGCTGATGGAGGACATAGCGCCAGCACTGGAGGCTCTCAAATGTGCAACTACTGTCATGTCTGCAGATACTGAAGTATCCATATCCAACACGTACCCCATCACATTCAGTCTGATCAACACGCATCTCAAGACGGCAGATGGAGACAGCAGCAGAGTGGCGCAATTCAAATCTAAAGTGCGCACTTAGTTGGGTGAACGGATGAAGGTAAGATATGGTCATTAATTATACTCTTAATTGAAGTTTATGCATTTCAGTAATTCAAATTAAAAGGTGAAACTAATATATATAACTATATATGCATGATTATACTTTTCAGAGGGCCGACATTTCTGTATTTAAAATCCTTTTTTTATTATTGATTCCATGTAATATTCTAATTTTCTGAGATTTTGAATTTGGGGTTTTCATAAGCTGTAAGCCATAATCAAAATTATAACTTCTGCACAATATTTTAATTTTTGGAGTTTCATCTGTCTGTATATTATATTAACAGATTATGGGGTGAATAATTTATCACTTATCACTAACACATTGTCACTGTGTAAACTGCATTTTTATGCAGTTGTACCCTTGTCATGTCAAACCTTATTAAATAAAACTCTGATGCTAGCTTTCTCCTTTATTTAATTTTTAACAGGTTGAGTCTGAAGACCTCACATCAACAACACCAATGATAGCAACGATGCTGGACCCTCGGCATAAGCACCTGGGATTTTTGATCCCAGCAAGCAGGATCTCAGCTAATTCCAAACTGCTTCAACTGGCTATGGCAGAACATGTGGGCTCCACATCAACAAATGAAGCCACCACTGGAGATGATGTGCCAGTCCAGGGAGCTGCACTTCAGAGGCACACTTCTGCTATGACTCTTCTACTGGGTGAAAACTACACCACCAGCAGCAACGATGACATAGAAAAGGAAGTGGACATGTTTTTGAAGGATCCCTCACCACTCCTTGATTCCAGTCCCACAGAATGGTGGAAAGTCAATGAAGGAAGATTTCCGAGGCTGGCAAATGTGGCACGACGATATCTGTGCATACCGGGCACGTCTGTCCCATCTGAACGTGTATTCTCAGCAGCTGGCCTCACTGTAAACAGGCTGCGCACACGACTTACTCCTGACCATGTTAATATGCTTATTTTCTTAAACAAAAATATAGGGGTCTAGGTCAGGACTCAGGAGCCTATTCAACATTGAGACAGGAATGTTTTTGTTTCAGGAGAGGTAGCCTATGTCTTCATTTGACTGTTCTAATGGATGCCCTCTAATCTTACTGTCACCTTCCTCAGGGATTGATTTAAGTTGTGTTAAGTTCTATATTTGAAGTTTCCAGGTCTATCTTACTGTTACCTTTCTCAGACCAAGGGGGATTATAAGTGCTGCTGCTAATGTTTCAAGTTTTTTATTTATGTATTTTAATTTTCTGTGCATAATTTATTTTGTTAAACTAAATAAATGCCATTACCTGTACCATATCCCAACGGTTACAATAAAACATCAATTGAGCAATATAACATGCATTTGTATTCAGTATATAAGCAATATTTAGATTTTTATGTTAAAGACACTATTGATACCTTGAGAAATGTACATTCTCTGGAAAATAGCCGCTTATCAGTTAATCGTTAATCGATCGATAAGGTCAATCAACTAATGATTAATGAATTAATCGATAATTTGCATCCCTAATAGAAAGTCTAAGGCCTTCAAAAACCGTACAGCAAACCCATCTAAACTGGTGCCTATTACACGCCAAACTAAGACTGCCGTGGGGACAAAAAGTAAGACTGTTAAGTTAGCACTCTTAAACATCTGCTCACTTAAAAATAAATCACTTCTAGTCAATGACTTAATAACCACAAACAACCTGGATTTTATGTTTCTAGATGAAACTTGGCTAGAAGACAACTGCAGTGCAACAATCCTCAATGAAACATCTGCTCCTAACTTTACTTTTATGAGTGTCTGCAGAGCGGGTAGGAGAGGTGGGGGAGTAGCTGCTCTTTTTAAAGATGTCTATCAATGTAAGCGAATATCATTTGGTAATTAACCGTCTTTCGAATATCTGGGTATTGTGTTAAAAGGTGCTCCACGCATTTCACTTATCATTGTTTACAGGCCTCCAAAATACTCTTCAGCCTTTTCTGAGGACTTTACAGAACTGTTATCAACCATTTCCTCAGAGTTTGACTGTTTTGCTATTGCTGGAGATTTTAACATTCACATGGATAATGCAGAAAACAATATGGCAAAAGAAATCAAAACTGTTTTAAAAACTTTTGATCTGACTCAGCATGTACATGGACCGACACACAATCGTGGACACATTCTAGATTTACTTATCAGTAAGGGTCTAAACATTTCATTAATTGTCATTAAGGATGTAGCACTGTCTGATCATTTCTGTATTCTCTTTGATCTATTGATCTCTCCTGCCATTGAAGCTAGATCTGTGTCTGTCAAGAAGAGATGCTTAAATGAGAACACTAGTGTACTATTTATGAAGGCTATATCTTCAACACCAAGCATATCTGCTGACTCTGTTGATTTTCTCCTTGATTCTTTTAACTCAAAAGTTAAAAGTGTAATTGATGATATTGCTCCTGTGAAGGTCAGGAAGAGTGGTAGACAAAAGGCACCCTGGAGAAACTCAACAGCAGTGCAAAATATGAAAAGACAATGCAGAAAAGCAGAGCGCATGTGGCGGAAGACAAAACGTGTAGTCCACTATAACATCTACAAAGACACCATCCATGCTTTCAATATGGAACTAGGCAAAGCTAGACAGACTTTCTTCTCAAATATTATTAACAGCAACTTAAACAACACACGCACTCTTTTTGCTACTGTAGAGAGATTAACAAACCCCCCGAGCCAGATTCCCAGTGAAATGCTCTCAGACAGCAAGTGCAGTGAGTTTGCTTCTTTCTTCTCTGAGAAAATCAATAATATCAGAAAGGTGATCAGCACATCCTTGAGTTGCACTGGGGTCAGACAGATCAGACCACAACCTGAGAAAGAAGTTACTATGTCTGATTTCAAAGAAACTGATGGCAAAATTTTAGAAGAAACCGTACAGCACCTTAAAACATCAACCTGCACCCTTGACGCTCTTCCCACATCTTTCTTCAAAAGTGTGTTAAACAGCTTAGAAGCAGATCTCCTAGAAGTGGTAAATGCCTCACTTCTCTCTGGAAGTTTTCCAAACTCCCTGAAAACTGCAGTTGTCAAACCCCTCCTGAAAAAGAGCAATCTGGATAAGACTATATTGAGCAATTATAGACCGATCTCAAATCTTCCTTTCATTGGCAAGATCATTGAAAAAGTTGTTTTCAATCAGCTGAACAAATTCTTAAGCTCAAATGGATACTTTGACAATTTTCAATCTGGTTTCTGATCGCATCACAGCACAGAGACAGCGCTCATAAAGATAATTAATGATATTCGCTTAAATACTGATACAGGCAAATTATCAGTGCTGGTACTACTCGACCTCAGTGCTGCTTTTGACACTGTCGATCACAACATACTTCTTGACAGGTTGGAAAACTGGGTGGGGCTTTCTGGGATAGTCCTAAAATGGTTCAGGTCATACTTAGAAGCGAGAGGTTATTATGTGAGTATAGGAGACCATAAGTCTGAGTGGACATCCATGACATGCAGAGTTCCTCAAGGCTCAATTCTTGCGCCACTCCTGTTCAACCTGTACATGCTTCCAATGAGCCAAATAATGATAAAGAACCAAATCTCTTACCACAGCTATGCAGACGACACACAGATCTACTTAGCCCTATCGTCAAACGATTACAGCCCCATTGACTCCCTGTTCCAATGCATTGATGAAGTATACAGTTGGATGTGCCAAAACTTTCTTCAGTTAAACAAAGACAAAACTGAAGTCATTGCGTTTGGAAACAAAGATGAAGTTCTCAAGGTGAATGCATACCTTCACTCTAGAGGTCAAACAACTAAAAATCAAGTCAGGAATCTTGGTGTGTCTCTAGAGTCAGACCTTAGCTTCAGTAGTCATGTCAAAGCAATAACTAAATCAGCATACTATCATCTAAAAAATATTGCAAGAATTAGATGCTTTGTTTCCAGTCAGGACTTAGAAAAATTTGTGCATGCTTTCATCACCAGCAGGGTGGATTATTGTAATGGACTCCTTACTGGCCTTCCCAAAAAGACCATAATACAGTTGCAGCTCGTACAGAACGCTGCTGCCAGGATCCTGAGCAGAACCAGAAAATATGAACACATCACACCAGTCCTCAGGTCTTTACACTGGCTCCCAGTCACATTTAGGATTGATTTTAAAGTATTATTGCTGGTATATAAATCATTTAATGGCCTAGGACCTCAATACATTGCAGATATGCTCACTGAATATAAACCCAACAGATCACTCAGATCATTAGGATCACATCAGCTAGAAATACCAAGGGTTCACTCAAAGCAAGGAGAGTCCGCTTTTAGCCATTATGCCAGCCGCAGCTGAACCAGCTTCCAGAAGAGATCAGGTGTGCTCCTACAGTAGCCACATTCAAATCCAGACTCAAAACACTTCTGTTTAGCTTTGCATTTACTGAATGAGCATTGTAGAACAGTATTTGAATGACGATATTAAAGTTTTCATCTGAGAAAGAACTAAGAATGTGAATGCAGGGCTAAGGAAAGTGAAAAGAATGTGCAAGTAAATGAAAGAGAAAAGAAAGTTGATAGATGGAAGTCGTAAGAAGATTGAAAGAGAAAAGAAAGTTGATAGATGTTAGTCGTAAGAAGATTGAAAGAGAAAAGAAAGTTGATAGATGGAAGTCGTAAGAAGATTGAAAGAGAAAAGAAAGTTGATACATGTAAGTAGTAAGAAGATCCTTTTAAAAGAAAGATACCGGTTGATGTAATTTATGTCCGACTGTTTGCACTGTATTTTATTATTTTATTTTACAAACTGTGATTCAGGAAGATTTTATTAATTTTTAGGGCTGTCTGATTGGAAGAGATTTTGAAGGGGAACGGGAGAGCTTCACTCCGACGAGGCGAGTGAAGATTATCTATACTACGGAGAGTATAGAGGTTCGCTGTTTGTTTAAAACAGCAAAAGTGAAACGTGCTCTATGGGGGGACACCACCCCAGCAGAGGACATCCCTGGATTGTAGGTCCAGTGGCACCGCAAACCTGCTCAATCACTTCCATCTCAGATAGGGTTTTAATTATTCTTATTTCTTTTGATTATTTTAATTTCTTCTATGTAAAGCACTTTGAATTACCACTGCTTAGCTTTGCATTTACTGAATGAGCACTGTGCCACTGTTCGTCCGACTGTTTGCACTGTATTTTATTTTCTAAACTGTTTTAATTATTCTTATTTCTTTTATTATTTATGTAATTATTTCAATTTCTTCTATGTAAAGCACTTTGAATTGCCACTGTGTATGAAATGTGCTATATAAATAAACTTGCCTTGCCTTGCCTATATTCACAGCAGGTCACGATTAAAGATGTTCCCAATGCGGAGTTCCTCTGCTGCAGCGGCTGCTCCGGCCGCCTCTTGATCCTCCATCGTCCGCGGCTGTTCCTCGCTGTGTGAACGTGTATTAGCTCTTACGCTAAAGTTTGTTTTGAAGCAACTCTATCTCTAGAGCCAGTTTTTTCTTTAAGTAGCCCTCAGATCACCCTGGCCACCAGCCAAAGTATCCCCTCTCGAGATAGAGATAGTGTGGGGTGTGGCAGAGGAGACTCTACCCTCACAGAGGTCATTGAGTTTCGATCTGAACATGCCTCATCCACGAGCACTGTCTGAGTGTGATTGAAGCCCAAACACACTAGACAGCGCTCGTAACCGTCAGGCGGATGGATCATGTGCCCACATCCAGAAACACACGGACGAGACATCTTGAAAAAGACGTGTCCGTGCAGCTCTTTTAGAAGAGAAAGCTCTCTTAGCAGTGATGAAGCGCACAGGGGAGAACACGAGCCACATGCAAATCTCTGCACAGACAGTAGGACCGTGAACCCGCTGAATCGCGCCGTCACACCAACACGACTGAGAAAGACTCTCGTTGCTCTTGAGAAGGCGAAGAGAAGCACATAAACACTTCGGCTCCGAAGCAGAAACATAATGCGGGATTGCTCTCGTGGCTCCTTTTATACCCAGGCGGTGGGGTGGAGTTTGCGATGCAAATTCCACAGACCCATGGTATTTTCATTCCGTTGGCTCGTTTTCTAATAACTCGAAGGTGATAGGGCTCTCTAGCGAAATAAAACCCCCATTTCGTCAGTCACTATTTGGTTACGATAAAACCTGTTGGAAAGCATATTTTGCAGCGATTTTTGTGTGAGCATATCAGTGAACACCCCTGACCACTCGCTGAGTTTCACGTCTTTGTAAACGAAAGTTTAATGCGTTTTAGGAAGGATTGTTCCAGTGCACCTATGCAGCCATTGTGGAGGTGGGGGGATGCTACCAAAGAAACCGAAAATTCTTGGGAAAGCAGCATCTGTTCAAATTTTAAACTTAACCGTTCTATTTCATCAGAAACGATCTGAGAACAGGGCTTTAAGTGTAAAATACCGAACTTGTCCTTTAAGAAGTTTGTTGCATGTTCCAAAAGTAAATGTTGGAAAAATGTAAATCTTTTAAGAATTGTTGCAAAGGGTGAAAAAGTGACTTGTTGGAAGTGAACTTCCAACTGTCGATTTGCCACATTTTGTTTCTACATTTCATGATGTTTTTTAAGGCTGTGCAGCCTGTGGCAAAAAAATAAAGTTAAATGCTTTTTTGTGTGTGATTTGCATGTTTAATTTATTTTAAGACATTGAATGTACTGGAGCAGTCCAGTAAGCAGACCAATATCTCTAAAATCTTTGTCTTATTTTGATATATAAATTAGCTTAAATGTTAAGTTAACACAACTAAGATTTGTTTTGATCTCACATGGCCTGCACTGTGTTGGATTTACTTAAAATGTATATGCACCATTTTTGCGTCACACTTTTTAAGTAATCCCAACTTGGAATAATTTTACTTAAAATTAACAAGAAAACCTTTGTTAAATGTACTTATATTTTTAAGTAAAGAATGTTGCGTGAACTCAAATATTCAAGTACATATAACAAAGGTTTTCTTGTTAAGTTTAAGTAAAATTATTCCAAGTTGGGATTACTTAAAAAGTGTGATGCAAAAATGGTGCATATATATTTTAAGTAAATCCAACACATCATTTTTTAGAGTGATACGCACTTAATTGCGCGATATACACACGCACCCCACACCACTAATCCTACCCAAGCGTATAATACACACGCACCCCACCCCAACCTGAACCTACCCATGTGCTATCCATGCGTATACTATGCACGTAAAAACTAATTTTCGCGTATATATTACACGATAAACACACTGCGTGCTATATAGACGCATTTGGTGTGATCGGGTTGGTGTGAGAGCGGCGTGGCTTGTCGGACATAGCAACAGTAACTAAAGGGGGTGGGTCTTTGCGAACGGTCAATTGTGTAAACAGCGTTATCAGAGTCAGCTCTTACATGTCAGAATTGCCTTGAGACACAAAGAAACATTTGGCTGAAAGAGCTGGAGCTTAAGCAACAGTCTGGGCAGATGGGGTGTTCTTCTGGGTTGCATGGAAATGCTACTTTTCTATGTAATTCCATAGCTGACAAATGAATAAATAAAGAAATACAGTCCATATTGTTAAAAGTGCTACAGTATATAAATGATGGTGACTTGACTGACTTGACTTTAAACCGTGATATCGGATCTTGGCCATATTTCCCATCTCTCAGTCATCCATTCCCTGTGTGACTTGCAAAGGCACGTCCACAAATCTCTTGCGTTTCGTTTGGTCACACCACGAGGTGACCTCAAAGCTTCAGCACTGCCACTCTGTGATCGATTGCTATGTCTGAGGTAAAACACGCCCCCTCATTACCATACAGACAAAGACATTTAGAAATAAATAAATGTGGAAATAAATGTAGACATAAATACAAATATACTGTACATAAATAAATGTGGAAATAAGTGGACATACATAAAAAAATTAAATTATACATAAATAATGAAATAAAAGTATAAATCGTCACCATTATGTTTAGTTTGTTTTAGTTTTCATGGACCTTCTGTTTGGTTATGGACTCTGGAGCTGATTGAGACGCACCCTGACTGAATCCGAAATCGCCTCATACCCTCAAATAGGGCGTTATTTGAAGGGACAGCCATTTGTTGTGGTGTCCGAAACCATAGTGGATGTTATTGAGTGCACTTATTCAGTCGCACATCGCACTGCATTAAAGAGTGTACAACTGATGGACCCTCAAAGGCTGTCCGAAATCACTCACTCCTTTTCATTGAATCATTCAAGTGAACATTATTAGTAACATAGATAATAGTGAATGAGGGTTTAGGGGGCGATTTCGGATTCAGCCCTGGTTCCTTTGCCATGTCTTGTTCTCATTGGTTTAGGGTCTTGTCATGTGGTATTCAGTTGCGTCTTCCCATTGGTTCATTGTGTTGATTACTTTCAGGTGTGTCTTGTTATGTCATTAGTCCTAGTGTATACATAGGCATCATGTTTCCATAGTCTCTTGTCAAGCTTTGTTTCTTGTAACTGCTGTTTGGTGAGTCTCATGTTTATGCTTCACAAGTCATAGCCATGTATTGTTTATTTCTGTATTTGTTTATTTTCAATAAATTACACTTGGATTAAACCGTGGTAAATATAACAATATAATGGTGTTGTAATGGAATTCAGATCTTTACAACAATAATTTGAGTGAAAACATTAGTCTTTTGGACTCTTGTTTATGTTATAAATACTGTGTGCTCATGTGTCCCTTTAAAATAATCCCAGGGCTTTCCTTCTGTTCACACACTCAACATGCTGGTGCAAAAGCTAAGCTGGATCACTTGTAAGTACTGATTTAGAAACAATTCATCTTGCATGATATCAAATGTTTTAACTTGTTTTATTGGATTTTCAGTGCTGCTGTTTCTGTATCAACATGGTAAGGCAATACTGACCAATACATGTTTAGTCTGATTAAATCAAAACTTCCAAATGCAGAACGTTTATGTACTATATCTTACTTCCGTTTCCTCTCTGCAGATGCAGAAGCAAAAAAAATGGTGGTCTGTGAAGGAGACTCTGCGTGTCTGAAATGTGGTAATTTTAAGTTTTATTTTTGGCTTTTTGTTCCATAAATACTACAATATCATGAGGGGATCTTGAGCCTTTGTGTCTCCAACCACATGGAATCTGCTTAAACTACCACAATTCTGTCTTCTCTTTAAACAATAGATCTGAATTTCATTAAGATCAATAAAGCCAACTATGGGCGGACTAATTGCAAAACGTGCATTAGTGGGAAACCAGCTAATCAGATCTCAAATACACAATGCAGCGCCGCAGCGTCCCTCTCTATAATGTCTGATCGGTAGGTTTAACTTCTAGCATAGGAAAAAGTATCAATTTCAGTTTATTAGGCATAAGATACATATTATCTGTATTTTAAAGCTATTAAGTACTTGTCATTGTCTGTCCACGAATCAGGTGTGATGGAAGTAAGAGCTGCACTGTTCCTGCAGTGAACTCCGTTTTCTCTGATCCTTGTGTTGGGACTTATAAATACCTGGATCTGTCTTATGACTGTCTCCCAGCAAGTAAGTAGATTTTCCGTCGTACATTTTGAAGCTGAATATTTTATAATTTCAGGTGTAGCAAATGAGTAAAAATGTTTGAATATCTTGTACTGGTAGTTGCTGTATGTCTGACCTCTGTTCCCCTTCCACCCTCCAAAAAAAGAAAGAAGTGTAACCTGTGAAAATAAGAAAAGCGTCATTAAGTGTGGTAAGTTCTCCTCTTTCTGTATGTTCTTTTACTATGCTGAGATTAGTGAAGCGCCTCATGTCTACAATAGAAACAATCACTCAGGAAATTGTCATCAAATGTCTGTGTATCAAAAGGTAAAGGTGTTATACATGTTCATCATGCCAATTATGGAAGACGAGATCTCGTAACCTGCCCTCATAAATGTGCAACCGCATCAGACTGTTACTCTTCTCAGACCAGCAGCCTGCGTTCCAGGTACTTCATCTACAGACACTTTAGACTTTAGGTGTCCCTATCTTCAGCTATTTATTTTAAACGCTATACATTAAAGGAACAATGTACATTTGAGATCATTTATTATCCTGTTTATTAAATAACTACTTGGTATGTGGACAAAAAATATTGACTAGTTTAAATTCTGAGACCGTAGAATGATACAAGAACTAATAGACAATCTCTTTTCTAATTCTCTTTTTTTTTTTCTCTCTCTTAAGGTGTGATGGGAAGAAGTCTTGTCAACTAAATGCTTCAAATTCGGTCTTCTCTGATCCATGTGTGGGTGTTAATAAGTATCTGGAAGTGACATACTGCTGTAAATCATATTGACCATCCTGCCACAAATGTACCTTATGTCCATGTCATGATCATAACAACAAATAAAAGCAAAATAAAGTAAATATTGAAAATAAAAAGTGGAATCCAGATGCTTTACAAATGGTCTGAGAATTTCAGTGCAAAAAAATTGTTTCTAAATGCTTAATGCAGAAATGTTTTCTGAAAACACCAATGACTGAAAAAAAAAGTTACTTTAAAAAAAGTCTAGAGCTCAACTAAAGTATATATTAATTAATCTAAACCCTAATTCTCAAGAACTTTGTAATTGTCTGACATAAATAAATCTGGTCAGACAGTATTATCGGCTTCACTGATTGCTGTGGAGTTTGTTTAATCCACCTGAAGAGAAGACATTCAATCTCAGCAGAGGTGATTTCATCTAAGACTGTGGCTAAAGAGTTGTTCATTTCTATTTCTTTCTGTGCTTGTTCACAGCAGGTGTTTGAATGCTTGAAAATGTTTCCAGAACTTCACACTACATCAGACATTTCTATTTTCCTAGAATATTAAATTGTCAATCAAAATTAGGTTGAAAGAACATTTGAGGAACATCATGCCTTTTTTAAACCCGTTCCTCTAACGTCAAGAAAATGTGACATTTCTTTACATTCCCAGAACCAACACTAAATATTTGGAGTAAGTTCTTATAACAACTGTTAGCTGGGTAGAAGTAAGGTGTATTATTCATTAGAAGTTGCTGATCTACCTAGTGTGTCAGGAAGTGAAGTTACAAATCTGAATGTCTTTCATTCCTGTGTTCTAACTTGAGCTGAGGCTTGTAAGTTCAAAGAAGAGATCTCTCCAGCTCATTCATGTGTTCAGACTCTCCAGATGTTGAGAATACAGATTTAGATGTTTAGTCACAGAATTTTGAGTATTTGTTACGTCATCTTATGTTCATCCTTTTCTGGTTGATTTACCCAGTTCTGGGGGGTCTGTTTGCCTGCCTTTATTCAGACAGGGCAGAAGGGTGACTGCAGAGAAATGGGGTGGGATTTGCAAATAATCGCAGATCTCATTCGACCCTTGTGTAAAGAGGTTTGTCTGCTGTTTAGTTTTGAAATTATTGTGCTCTAATCTTTTTCAGTGTTTCTATTTACATCTTTAGTGATTTTTCAACTATTTACTATGTCTTGTCCCAAAAAGGTAGATTTAGAGGTTTTGATGCAAAAGAAATTCTAATTTGTTGAAAAGCAATGAATTGTCTAAAGTGACATTTAAAAAAAAATAATAATAATAATTGTATTCACTGACTAATAACCTTATCATTACCTTTAAAACGAAACTACTGAACATGAACATAGGAGTCTGATAAAAAACAGTTAAAAGAAAAGAAGTCTGACGGATTTAGAGGGTTTTGCATCTGAACTCATCATATATATAATGCACTCAATAGGGAGGTAAAGGAGGTCTTCCACATGCCCCTAGTAAAATAAAAGATCTCTAAATATATAAGAAATTATAGTCTGCTCCAATCCAACTTCCACTCCAATATATATATATATATATAAATGTTGCTTCACTTAAAAGAGCTTATTTATCATAGAGGCACTTCCTTCCAATCTTAGTAATATGTAAATAGTATCACAGAGTCACAGTTGTCACCTATAGCGTGGCAGCGACAGCGGGCAATCGAGAACCATCTTGATTACAGGGACTTCAATCTTATCACCTTAACCTTTGACACAGAGAATCTTCTCAGACCATGGGGTGTCTCAACTTAATTAGCCTACAGACCACAGCTGTTGCAACAAGAGCAACTTCATTTACATTAAGACCAGGATAAAAGGTTTAGGATTTGGATGTTCTGGGTTCATTCTGACGCCGGTGAACCTGAGGTGCTGTGTGTACCTTGCCACTGCTATGCTGTAATAAACTTCATTTTTGTGAACTTCGACATCCACATAATTTTTTCTTACAATCTCACTAATACTGGGGTTACGGGTGTTTTAAGATCGTTAAGAGATGAGAAAGAGAGAAAATCTGCACACTGCCAGGTATAAAGCTAAATAACACTAAGATCTGTAGCAGAGAGAGAAAATAGATGCTTGCACACCAAACACAGAGATGTCTCTGAAGAAAAAATACCTGACGATTCACTTGCGGCTCATATATTTATGGCCTCGTGCCGCTGACGTCACCGACCGAGGCTATATTACTTCCGGTCGATTCCATCGACGCGTTTACACACTATATTCACAGCAGGTCACGATTAAAGACGTTCCCAATGCGGAGTTCCTCTGCTGCAGCGGCTGCTCCGGCCACCTCTTGATCCTCCATCATCCGCGGCTGTTCCTCGCTGTGTGAACGTGTATTAGCTCTTACGCTAAAGTTTGTTTTGAAGCAACTCTATCTCTAGAGCCAGTTTTTTCTTTAAGTAGCCCTAAGATCACCCTGGCCACCAGCCAAAGTATCCCCTCTCGATATAGAGATAGTGTGGGGTGTGGCAGAGGAGACACTCCCCCCACGGAGGTCATTGAGTTTCGATCTGAACAACGCCATGGCCATGTTCCCGCAATGAGAACATCAGTGGTGTAGTCTACGTGATACGCAGGTATACGCCGTATACCCACTAGGAAAGGCCAAGGATTTCCGTATACCCACTTAAAAAAACGTGAGGATACGTAACAACATCGTTTTGTGACAGAACTTTCATTCATAAATTCACCCCGTCTGTGTTGCGATTGCGAATCACTAACGTTTTTGGACCATTGGGGCTTCCGTGGCCTGTGACCTAGATCTGACGTCACCTACCAAGGAAAAGCAGTTGCTTGTCTTTTTCGGCGCAAGTTTTAAATTAATTTTGAGTGTCTTTACATCGCAAGACTAACGTTATTCTGAATCTTAATTAGAAGATATGAAACGAAAACAGACTCAAAGTACACTCTTTGAGTGTTTTCGGAAGCCTGCCCCTAAAGCTACAGCAGCTTCGAGTGACACTTCAGCTGCAGCAGATGACACGATCGTTACAGAAACGACAGAAAATGAGGCTGATGCTATCGTGACGGTACCTGGTAAGTAAAGCTAGCATACAGCATACACAACAGATTGTTGGTATATTGAATTTTATCCAGAACTTTCTAACTTCACTATCGTTAGTGTGGTGGATCAATTAATGCGGCAGAAGAGGGGAGATAATGTGTGTGTGTGTGTGTGTGTGTGTGTGTGTGTGTGTGTGTGTGTGTGTGTGTGTGTGTGTGTGTGTGTGTGTGTGTGTGGGCTGGTAAACCCTACGTTATGGGGACAAAATTATTTTGTCATTTCAAAATGATCCCCACAAGGATGGCAATATCTGAAATCCTTTTTTGGTCCCCATGAGCAACACAGCTTATAAATCAGACTAAGTGATGTTTTTTAAAAATGTAAAATTGCAGAATGTCTTCTGTGATGGGTAGGTTTAGGGTTAGGGGCAGTGTAAGGGGATAGAATATACAGTTTGTACAGTATAAAAACCATTACGTCTATGGAAAGTCCCCATAAAACATGGAAACACGACCGTGTGTGTGTGTGTGTGTGTGTGTGTGTGTGTGTGTGTGTGTGTGTATGTATGGTAAACAGAATAAAAATTGTATATCTCCTTATTTCAGATGATGAGAGAAATGAGAACTCCTGGCCAGCCTTGTGGACTGAAAGTCAGGCTAGGGAATTTAAAAACAGGCATCCTTGGTTAGAGTGGAGGGACAGTAAGTTAGGGAGATATCAGCTGCTCAGCACACATGCAAATCTGATATAAACAATTACAAATTATTAAGTTAATGACTGCAAATGAGAGTTAATTCATGGTCACCTTGAATGTCCATTAATTTAAAATAGCCATGTGACGGTATCAAATTTTCATAGTGCGACAATTGCTTAAAGGTAGGGTTGGCAGTTTTGGTCTAAAAAAAACTTTTTCCCAAATTTATTTAAACTGTCTTTATACCAATACATAATTAAAATGCAAGTAGGCCTACTCTGTAAAAGATTGAGAGTCTGTAGTCCTCTCAGGGTTGCACAGCTACTTATTTCCAGAGCCGTTGAAAAACAGAGTTACGACACTCCCATAGACTGCCATAGGAACTTTGGAATGCGGAAGTAACGCGTGTCGCGGAGCAGCCGATAGTTCCAAACACTGATAGTTCCAGCACTGAACCCCATTCATTTTCAGTGTTTCCAAAGTACGTTCGCTGGTAAGTTAACGAAATTACTTTATTTTTGACATTTCAATGCATTAGCCGTCCTCTCATGAATCTAATCAGTAGTTGTAATTTATGTAGCTTAAGTTAATTAATCTTTAGTTAATGTTTATTGGAAGATAATAGTTAATTGCAGTTAGCTTACGTGACCAACACTTCACTAACGTTAGCTACCAGTCAGAAATGTGCAAATTCAATACTGAGGTCATAGTTAAATGTGATGTTGCACTACATTGTATTCAATTTTTTTGGCCAACCTTATTTACATACATGAGGTGGTCAGAATATTAGAAATATATCTGGATATAAAGCAAATAAGTACAGCAGCACCCCCACAAATAAGACCTCAATGCTAAAAAGTGTAAATTAATTTTACACCTCTATGACAGTATAAAAAATCCTGAACATTATAGAAAAGCAGAATTTATGGCTGATCTTTGTATATACGGTATCATAATGCAATAAAAATATTAAATGATCTTTTCCCTAATTTTCATAATTTGTTGGATGAGCAAAATAATCATCCAGCTTCTTCCATAATGTTGTTGTGTAAGAACAACAATTTGAATAACAATAGTGGTTTGTATATATATATATATATATATATATATATATATTTGTTCTCATTTAATTTCAAATGATACTGGAGTACAGAGAGCCAAAATAACAAATCATGACTAATGTCCAAATAGATATGGACCTAACTGTAGGTGTGTTCTCTCACTTCCGCAATTTCAACCTCATGAAAATGTTTAGGAAACATAGGCTTTCAATGTGTATTTAATCTGTCCCTGAATGTATGAACTTTAACACCGTTTCCTCTTTCTTTACCACCCCTAGTTCTGTCCAACAGGCTCGACTCCAGGCCGGTCTCCTCTGGGGTCTGTGACACGCTCTGCTTCTGGCAGGGGAATGCTCTCACCCTAACATCCAAGTATCTATAGCATTACTTATAGCGTGGAGTTTGTCATCACTGTATGGATAAGCATTTGAATGATTCTCGATTCACCACCAGGTCTCCAGATCGTCCTACAGCTTCGGTGGAAGAATGCAATGGCTCTATTGTGAACACTTGTATTCCTTTTCTGGCCTGCTTTCTGCATCTCTCCCTGTAGGAAGTCGAACAAGTTTCTTTGAAGACAGAACATTCAACGAAAACTTACATACCCTCTCCCTAGATATATTATATAATTAAATGTTTTGTTGAATGCAATTGGTTGCCTTGCATATTTTTTTACTGTTGACCAAACTTCTTTCTTGACTTAAACTGAGCAGCTTTAATTGATATTCACTTGTTGTGCAGGTTTATGTGAATGTATTTTTTTAACTAAAACAGTAAATGTATTATACCTTATGGGAGCAGTCCCCCTTCCCTCTAAAGTTAAATGCACAATTTTTTTTATTAAATTCAAAGGGCTTTATTGACATGAAAGTTTCAGGAACAATGTGTGTGTGTATACACACTACCAGTCAAAAGTTTTGGATCGGTAAGATTTTTTATGTTTTTAAAAGAAGTCTCTTCTGATTACCGAGGCTACATTTATTTGATTAGGGGAAGAAGAAGAAAAACAGCAATATTCTGAAATATTATTATAATATTATTCAAACACCTGATTCTATGTGAATATATAGTAAAGTGTAATTTATTCCTGTGATCAAAGCTGAATTTATCATCATTACTCCAGTCTTCAGTGTCACATGATCCTCCAGAAATCAGTGTAATATGATGATCTGATGCTCAAAAAACTATTGATTATTATCAATGTTGAAAAAAGTTATTTACATTTTTATTTTAGGATCATTTAATGCATAGAAAGTTCAAAAGAATAGCATTTATCTGAAATAGAAGCTTTTGTAACATTAAACACTACCGTTCAAACGTTTGGGGTCAGTAGGAACATCTATTTTATTTTTTTGGGGGGAGAAATAAAAGAAATCAATACTTTTATTAATCAAGGATTAATTAAATTTATAAAAAGTTACAGTAAAGACATTCATAATGTTACAAAAGCTTCTATTTCAAATTAATGCTGTTCTTTAGAACTTTCTATTCATCAAAGAATTCTGAAAAAAAAATTACACAACTGTTTTCAACATTGATAATAATAATAAATGTTTCTTGAGCATCAAATCATCATATTACACTGATTTCTGAAGGATCATGTGACACTGAAGACTGGAGTAATGATGCTGAAAATACAGCTTTGATCACAGGAATAAATGACATTTGAAAATATTAAAATAGAAAATAGTTATTTTAAATTATCATTATGTATGTGTATAATATATGTATCATTATGTGTGTGTGTGTGTATATAATATTATATATATATATATATATATATATATATATATATATATATATATATATATATATATTGTGTGTGTGTATGGGAGCACCCCATTGCCCAGGTGAAAAAGACGTAGTATTAAATGTATTAAAAATATATTTGAAATACAAATAGTATGTTTATAATACATTTGTATTTCCAACATGCTTATTTAAAGTGCATTTAAAATACATTGAATTGCATTTTAATATATTTATAAAAAATATACTAGTAGTACATTGGTAATAAATATATATTTAAGTATACTTTTAATAAATATGCTAATTAAAAGCATACTTTAAATACATTTCTAAACAGTATACTAATAGTACATTGGTAATAAATATATATTTAAGTATACTTTTAATAAATATGCTAATTAAAAACATACTTTAAATATATTTCTAAACAGTATACTAGTAGTACATTGGTAATAAATATATATTTAATTATACTTTTAATAAATATGCTAATTACAAGCATACTTTAAATATATTTATAAACAGTATATTAATAGTACATTGGTAATAAATATATATTTAAGTATACTTTTAATAAATATGCTAATCACAAGCATACTTTAAATATATTTATAAACAGTATACTAGTAGTACATTGGTAATAAATATATATTTAAGTATACTTTTAATAAATATGCTAATTACAAGCATACTTTAAATATATTTATAAACAGTATACTAGTAGTACATTGGTAATAAATATATATTTAAGTATACTTTTAATAAATATGCTAATTACAAGCATACTTTAAATATATTTATAAACAGTATACTAGTAGTACATTGGTAATAAATATATATTTAATTATACTTTTAATAAATATGCTAATTACAAGCATACTTTAAATATATTTCTTAAAAGTGTACTAGAAGTATTTGGTAATAAATATATGCTTAGTTACACTTTTAAGAAATATGCTAAATGCAACCATACTTTTAGTGAAGTTTTAGTGTATTTAAAGAAAACATGCATATGTTGCTCTTACTTAAAGTAGCCTACATTTTATGTGTACTTTGTGTAAGAACAGCAAAATGATTAAGCTTTTAGTGTTTAAAATGTATGTACTTTAGAAACACTTAGGCCTACTGCAATATAGTTTAATTATTTATGTTTTTATCATTTTAATATATAAAAAAAAATACATTTACAATATACCAACTTATAATGTATTAGAAACATTTGTCAACTATTATTAGCATTGCAATAAGCTTAAAATTATTATTTTTTCACTTTTACTTGTTTGTTGTAAAAGGCTACTTAAGGCTGTTGTCTATTACATGATATTTTGTACTACTGAAATTTCCACAATAATTTCAGCATCATATTTTTTTAAATGCATCATAGATACATTTTCCAAAGAAATGTTAATTTCCAAAAAGGTGTTGTTCTTGTTTAAATTTGAACAATGCGCATAACACACGTGACTAGTCCTGATTGGTTCCAGAGGCGTTGAACGGCTGTGATTGGTTCTTATGATAATGCATTCACATCTCACTTCAGTTGCTGCATGCGGTCCTTGAATGTGATTAGATTTAGACTTTTAAATTTAAACTGTTAAAATATTTATAGCGATCGTGTTTCTTTAGAGGACTTGGAGGAAACCACGCGATTAATATGGATTGGGTGATGTTTTTTGCGATTCACTTTTTGAAACGTGAACAGATCTGGTGAATCGTTCATCGGAGGGATATGAATCATGACAGTTTTTCTATCGAAGATTAACGAAAGTCTTAAATGGTTTGGAACTACTAAAGGGTGAGTGATCATGACACCATTTCGTATTTTTGGCACAAAGTGTAACATCACATCTTTTTCAGTTCAGCTACATTCAATTTGCCCAATCAGAGCCAAGATTTTCAAGTCAAAGTCGAAGCAGACTCGAAGAGATGAAGATACTGCCTCAAAAGTTACTGGTAAGTTTTAGTTGCTGTTTGCATAAATAAATAGCTCACTGTTTAGATGTTTTCCTAGGTGGAAAGGTCTGCTATGCATTTGCTAATATGACTTGCACGTGGCGACGTGGGATACTGACGTTAACCGCTGTAACATGATGCTGACACTGAACTCTAGCAACTTCTGCACTGTCAAAGTCTAAAGTCTTTGATGAATCTGTTTAAAATCTATGTGGAGACATTTATCTGTCTTAAAACAACTATAAAACATTGTCCAATGCATCTTCAAAAAAATTAATTAGTTATTATAATATGTACATCATTATATTAATATAATTTTTATTTGCTGAAGCTGTGTATTTATTTCTGATTTCCTGAAGAATTTGGCTTCATTGTTATGATGTAAATTATCTTTAAAAAGTTTGAAAAAACATGTTATGAATATAGTTACCTTTGTCTTGAGCTGACCAGCCAATTATGGTAGTGTGTGTTGATTGGTGTTTATATTTGTTCAAGCTTGACAACCTTATTGCCTTTTTGATTACTTTCTAATATATATTTCTAATTACAAATAAGTACAAAGATTAAATTGTTAAAAGGGATGCTTATAAGAGAGCATACGTCTGAAACTGCTGAGTCTGTGAAGGGTTTTGATTATATTACCCACCAAGTACATTGTACTCAGCATACTGTCATTCTTAAAAACAAAACAAATCATTCTTCATAATTTGCCTGCCTTATATATTTGTATGTATGTATATATATATTTATAAATCTCTCTTTTTTTTATTTGTTGTTTTTCAGACTAGCTGCTATAGAAGAAAAACTGAGTGCAGAGACAAGCGAAGAAGAGAGTAGTAAGTAGAGATGATCCGATTGATCGGCTGGTGACCGGAATTGGCAGATTTTCACGTGATCGGCCATGACCTCGGGCGCCATATGATTAACATCGCACAACATCAGCAATCAGACATGCACACGGACCGCACATGTAGGAAACCTCGTGAATTACGGCCGTTTCACACCGCAAGCGTGAGCAGCGGGTTTTATTTTTTGTGTGTGAATGCTCTCATTGATTGACATTCACGCCCGAAAAAATACGCGGAGCAGGAGTGCGTTAAAGTGAAAACACGCTTTTGATGGACAAAATAAATATGATTTCACAAAAAAAAATGCCCAAAATGCACAGAATGTGCATGTCTAGTGTGTTTAACAAGAACTGGAGTAGGCTAGAAAATGAACACAAAAATATTTGTAGAAAATGTACCCATTTAAACTTGTTTTAATTATTCAGTTTGGGTAAAAGTATATGGTGTTTAATTTAATTTAAAAAAAAATAAATAATAAATGAAGAGTTCAGATGCAATTTAAGCCTCTAAGTGCCATCTGAAATTTTCTTCTAGAATGATCATTTTTATCAAGCTTGAATATTTAAGTTCAGTAATTTATCTTAAATGGCAATGAAAATTACCTATTTGTCATTTAAGTGAAATTACTGAACTTAAATATATGAGCTTGATAAAAATGATAATTTTAGAAGAAAATTTTATCGGAATCGGCTAAAATCGGTATCGGCAGGTCAAACTCAGTGAAAAATCGGAATCGGCCTATAAAATTGTAATCGGTGCATCTCTAGTAGTAAGTATGGTTTAATCTCATATCACCTCTGTTATAGAGATTTTTGAATCCGGACTATTGAATGGTGATTCGGTCATGACGTATGTGTTTCTGTACATCACTTTTTTTTGCTCTCGAAGTCAAAGGGGGCTGACTAAAAACAAATAATAATGCTAAAAATAAAGATTAGCATTTGTTATACATTATAATTATTATACTTGTCTGTTTTTTGTTTTTTTTTGCTGTGATACAGTGTCATGTATACATGTAGACCTCACTGTTGTTCAGCAAGACTTAATGTTTGTTCTATTTGATGTAGATATTTTATTAACTCCTTTTTTGCATTATATTAACATTTTATATTGAATGTCTTCTGTTAAAATATGAACTAAGCATTACATGCCATATAAAAAAATTGTGGTTACGACTGTTCCCTGAGAGCAGGGAATGAGACTTTGGGGAATGCCCTCCATGTGAACCGGTGTCTAAAAAGCTATAAAATCACGGCAAACGAATTTGGCGACAACCTATGACACTATTAGTGTGACCCAGAAGTATAAAAGGGGCGCCTAGATACGCAGTGCAAGTTCCCTTTCGAAAGGGAACAGTGACTTTTTTAACAGATGTTAATTTTGCATTAATATTTTAAAAAATAATAATAATATTTTTCCCTTTTCATAGATACTGTGATCAAACAGTTTCCGACCACGACAGTGTCTGAGGTGCGAGCACTGATCAGAAGAAAATGCAACAATGAGGCAAACTCCAAGACCAATCATTTCAATTCGCTTGAAGGATGAAGGACTGTTTGCCGCTATTGTATTTCACTTTGTTTGACTTTGTTGAACTTATTCCTTTAAGTTCTTTTTTTTTTTGTTCTGTTTAATACTTCTGCAGATCAATGCATTTTATGTTAATGTATTTTGTTTAATTTTCATATGTTGCTGTACTAATGTAGTGCATTAAAGTTTACTATCTTTCAAAGAGTGTTTGTGTGTGTTTTATACAAATATTGTTTTTACTGTGTTTAACTGAATTATAATTTTTAACTGTATTTTTAATACATTAAAATATATTTTTTTCATACTGAATGGTTTTGTTCAAAAATATATTTTTAATATACTAATAGTGGGTCTTATAATACATTATTAATAACCTGATATTATATTTAAAATATACTGGGAACACATTAATATGATGTTAAAAATATATTTAAGTTGTATTTCGAAAGTACATTTAAAATGTATTAAAAATACAATTTAAAGAAGTGCTATTAAATTACACTAAATGTACTTAAAATAGTTCCATTTTAACACAATTAAGTATATTAAAATATATTACTATTACATTACAATTGAACTTAAATACATATAAAAGTACATTTAGTATACTTGAAGTTGTTCCAAAATAACACATTTAATACATAATTAATACAATACACTTAAAATACATTAAGTATATCAAAATAAGCACACTTTAAATATATTTCCTTTTCACCTGGGTGCCTACCAAAATTATACACAAAAACGTATTAATGCTGTGTTTCTGCTACCCCCCAGAAAAAAAATGCTATTATATGTAAGCAATTTAAGTGTCAACGTAATAATCAATGTCCATTATGCGTCAATATTTACCGATAATTGCTGTACATATAGCTGCTGCTGTCTGCCCCGCTTAAAAATCATTGGCAACGCGGATTTGTTTGGAACTATTGAGAGCTACACGAATCACGTGACCGCGTGGCGGCGAGATCACAGAGTGTCGCAACTCTCATATTTAACGGCTCTGCTTATTTCCATTCGGAACGAATTAAATGATTGGCTGGGCGACTGTCACTCTCCCTCGCTACCATGGCAACCACCCCTGCTGCTACAGGAGCTGCCCACATGCGGGCACCCGTTTGACTCGAGGAGGGGAAGAGTCCTCAACAGAGCCAACAGTGCTTTCATCGTGGAAGCTCTTACATGCAAAACACCTTATATGTTATGAATCTTACACAAAATGTACCTTGATCACAGTGTAACTGATGGCAATGGGAAAACGTGTATCAATGCAACCTGTTTTTAGCTTTGCCTTATGTTACTTGCTTGTTACCGAATCAAACTCAATATATTTTAAACTTTACCAGTATCGATATGCTAACTTGATAGTGAGTACTAACAGCCATGTTAGTTGTTTATATTCATAAATAGCTGTCTCTGTGAGCTGTCGACATCGCAAGTTCATATGTTTTGGGGGCGTGGCTTTGGAAGGAGCCCAGAATGGAGGGGGTGGGAGTGAATGGAAATAAGTAGCTGTGTTTATTGCAGCCCTGAGAGGACTACAGACACTCGATTTTTATACTCTCTTTTCCAGAGTACTTACATTTTAATTATGTATTGGTATATAAAGACAGACAAATTTGGGGAAAGGTTTTTTAGACCAAAACTGCCTACCCTACCTTTATGCTTTTATACGGCATGATGAAACCTCCTGGGACTGTGCTTGCTTAATCATCCATATCCTAACGACTATTTTAGCCATACACACTGTACGGACATCTTGGCCACATTTTCATCAGTAACCCACATCTGCAGAGATGTAATGTGACTATATCAGCTTGTAAGCTTGAAGCACAAACATGAGCGCAGCCCTACAATGAAACAGAGACTTTAATGTTTTGTACATCAATAACCTCACACATTCAAGTATAACTTTTTTGGTGTTGGTCAACACTTATGTTGCCTTTGCAAGTAATTAAATGACTTAGAATACGGTGGTGCTGTGCATTTTAAATGTTAATGGGGGGAAATGTATTCTTAAAATGCATTCTAAAAATAAAAATAATTTGCAATAATTATTCACAATATTTTGAAGTGCCCACGATAACAATATAGTGCATGTTCATTATCGTGATATATTGTATTACAGATACTGGCACATGTCTAATTTAAAACATTTACACCAATAAATTACAATGGTGAAGGTGATATTAGTTATCAATAGTTATAGTTATTAGCTATTGAAAAGAGTGGAAAATTGTTCTCCTTTCACCTGCTTTTCATGCATTTGTTAGCCATGGTGTGAAGATTGTAAACAGTTAATTAAATACTTTTGAGTATATGTTGGCCCTGTTCAGCATATGTTATTGTTAATATAGATACAAAACTTCTATGATGATGCTAATTAGTCATGGTTTTGTTTACTTGCAGGTTGTGCTGTTTGCAGCACAACAAAATCAACAGGCATCCTCACAGAAAAAAGAGTGTCCATATCTGAGGAGTGGGTGCATTTTAAGATCCAGTCCTTAAACGCAAACAGAACAACATCTCTGGCCTCTTTGAGGAACAAGATACGACGACATGAGACATCCAGGGCACACGAAATAGCCCAGGAACTCACTGAAAAGGGTGGACAGGATTTACTTGGAAATTTGGTGAGAACTGTGTCAGAGACTGTGTTGGCTGAGACAGATGCTGTATTCAGAACAGCATACTATCTTGCGAAGATGAACCGACCTTTCACTGACCATGAAAGTCTCATTGAGCTTCAGGAAATAAATGGTGTCAAAATGGGCACTAGTCTGCACTCAAGGTACAGTTCCACAAAAATTGTGGAACACATAGCAACAGAGATGCAGAATAAAATAGTTCACAGTATTGTGTCTTTTTCAAGCAAGTTGTCTGTTCTCATTGACGAGGCTACATCTCTCAGCCACAAATCTGCCATGATTGTCAACGTGAAAGCCTCAGTAGATGGAGCTAGTCCTGAATTTGTGTTCCTGGAACTGGTGGAGCTGGAGAGCCAAAAGGCAGAGGATATAGAAGAAGCTCTACTTAACTGTTTGGACACTGCAGGCTTCAGTGAAGCGTGGCTTCAAAAGAACTGGGTCTCATTTGTTTCTGACGGGGCCAGTGTCATGTTAGGCAAGAACTCTGGTGTGGCAACTAGGCTGACTGCAAGATACCCTAACCTCTTCACATGGCACTGCATGAACCACCGTTTGGAACTGGCTGTATCTGATGCTGTGGATGAGGTTCAGGCAGTCAACCACTTTAAAGCATTCATGGAGAAGATCCACAATCTCTACAGTCAGTCCAATAAAAATTCCCGGGAGCTTCTGGAAGCAGCACAAGAAGTGGGTTCACAAGTCCTGAAAATTAGCAGAGTTTTGAGTACGCGATGGGTGGCCAGCAGTTTCCGTTCTGTAAAGGCTGTGTGGAGGTCGTATGAAGCACTCAATAGACACTTTGAAAATGCTGCGGGAGACCAAACAAGAAACAGCAAAGAGAGACAAACTTACAGAGGCCTGGCACGTCGTATGCAAAGCAAGGAATTCCTGTGTGACCTTGGACTAATGTACGATGCACTGTCTGAACTTGCAAACCTGTCTCAGCAACTCCAGGCCCATTCAATCACACTATTGAGAGCAGACCAGCTTCTGAAGCGCACCATCAGAGTACTGGCATCATTCAAAGACACCCCAGGAGAGAAATCAGAGGAGGCACTGACAGCACAGGCTTTGGGACATTTTGGATCAGTTCCCCTAGAGTCCAATTCAAAGCTCACTCCAATCAATGGAAAGCAGTTCCTACAAAGTCTTATCAACAACATGGAGAAACGCCTCTCATTTGAAGGTGAAATGCTTCATGATCTCAGCGTTCTGGATACAGACAACTGGCCATCAACACCTGGCATACGGCATGGCGAGGCACAAGTGAAACGACTGTGTAGGCGGTTCAATCTTTGTGAAGAGCAAGCAGTTAATGGTATGAGAGATTTCCTTGAGCACCCAGACAGTGAGCCTGAAAGCCTAAAACCACTCATGCGATGCATGCAGACCTTCCCTTGCAGCACTGCCGAGTGTGAAAGGGGCTTTAGTGTCATGAACAATGTATGCACAGACAAAATATCTACACTGTTGTTGGCAAATGTTAGTAATTTGATGATGATCAGCATCAATGGGCCCCCTGTAAGACTTTTTGAGCCAAGGAAGTATGTTACATCGTGGTTAAGAAGCCATCGCTCTGCCACACAAGCAAGGAGGCAATGCACTCCTCAGATGCCCGAGTACAAATGTATTTGGAAAGCTTTGTAAACTACCAGTTTATAATATTCTGCAATGAAAGAGTGTTGGTGATAGAACAGAACAAATCTTTGTTCACTCTTAAATGTTCATTGAAAATTGACAGTTGATAAAACCTGTGCTCCAGGTACCATATTCATATAACATTTAAGGCTAAATGTAGCTCTTTAAAGGTATAGTTCACCCAAAAAATTTAATTGTGTTATAATTTCCCTACCCTCAAGTTGTTCCAAAACTGTATGAGTTTCTTCTATTTAACACAAAAGAGGATATTTAGGTAATCAGACAGTTGGCAGCACCCATTGACTTTCATAGTCTATATTTTTTTCTACTGTGGAAGTCAATGTGTGCTGCAAACTGTCTGATTACCTAAATTTTTCTAAATATCTTCTTTTGTGTTAAACAGAAGAAAGAAACTCATAGTTTTGGAACAACTTGAGGGTGAGGAAATTATAACACAATTTTCATTTTTGGGTGAACTATACCTTTAAGAATGATGATCCTGTATGAATATGGTACCTGGAGCACAGGTTTTATCAGCTGACTTGTCTTTTGTTGTTTATAATAAAATGAAATGGTGATAAGCAGTTTTCAATAATGTTCTCAATTACATGTAGATGCATACTTTATGCATTAGTGAGTGTGGTGGTGCCATGGGTGTCGGTGTCGCTCTGGGATGGGTGCGTATGAGGCTGGGAGGGAAAAAAAATCACAGTATACTCACTACAAAAAACTAGACTACACCACTGGAGAACATGACTCATCCACGAGCACTGTCTGATTGAAGAGTGTGATTGTAAAGATGAGACTCGATCTGCTTCCAAACAAACTCTGATGCAGTTCGTATGTAATATGAACGCATGATGGACCAAAGACATGTAAACAAACCAAAAACAGGACATGATGTCACAAGATACGACCCTAAAAGGGCAGAATGCTCCAGCATACCTGTTTTTCTCATCATAGTCGTGATGGTACCCATCACTGTTTAGTACAGAACCGCGTCTCCTCGCAGCAGATCTTCAAGTGTGTGTATGACAGAGGGATTCCTGACGCTGTTTTGAGTCCTTTACACATTATATAAGCTCTTCACGAGTTCTCAGCTGGTCCAAATATCCTCATATGTAGCTGCGCACATACAACAAGCACATTTAGCCCAGAACACAGCATTGTTTTGGATGTTCGGTCATGAAATATGCTAAAAAAAGACGACGATCAGGTTGTCAATACATGGTATCCCTATGCCTTTATATTCCGTATCTTTAGGTTCGGTGTTAAAATGCCAATGTGAATGCTAAGCAGACCATGACTTTTTTTTTTTTTTACGGATCAAGCAAACCAAACTACAAGTGTGTACAAACCCATAATTTTAAGGGCAATGTTTTCATTAGCTATGCTAATGTGTGTGCTTTATTTCAGCATCAGAGCACGGTCCTTTCTTTTTATCTTCTCAACAGCTTTTTCACTTATCAATAAACAAGAGCAAGATCAATAGTTTTTCCTCCAAACTCATATTATTTTTCATCACCAGTTTTGCGTCAACTTGCCCTGGCAAAGATTCAGGTAATTTCAGCGCAGACTGAAGAAGGCATTAGATGCAGACAATGTTATTTTTGCTGTGTATATAAATGTACACATACAAATGTATACTTTAAATCACCTTGTAAAAAGTGGTACAAGGCACTACATTCTTGCACTGCTACTGACTAAATGAGGACATGATTTTGTATCAGAGCCTTGGAGAATCTGAATGGAATGAAGATAATTCTGTTTGATCCTATAAAACAGTGAGGAATTTGATGAATTTGTTTATTTTTATTTCATTCGATGAGGTATTTATTCTTAAGTATTCTGAGGGCATTACAGACGGTGTTGGCTAATGCTTTTCTCTCAATCTTTAAAGTCGAAGCAGCTGTTATAGTCAAAGGCAAATACACATGACAGCCATGAGAGGGAATTATAAGAGCCTGAATAACCCTTGAAAAATTGAAGGACAGGAAAGTAAATGACCCTCTCCTGTATTGAGACCGAGCTGATTGAAAGATGCCAGCTTCGAGAGGCTCCAGAGATGCATGCGGAAGCACCAGTGGATGGCACAAAAGCTCTTGTTAAAATAAGCTTCCTGACAGGAAAATAAAAACAAGCCCCCCTAAGCCGGTTGTGCATTTATATAAGGATTTGAGATTTAGAAGGCTGTATTGCATCACAAAAACGCCTCCATCTTCTATCCATCACTGGCTGGCTTGTTGGATGGAGTGTCATTTAAGAATATGGAAATTGACCTTAAATCCCTTCAGGTGCTGTAGCATAAACTAAAGAGAGCTGCAAGATCACTCGAAATATTGATAAACTGGTAGAGATTTAAGGGAAGCAATGGTCTAAAATTGGTCAAAAGTCTTATAAGCAACTACAGAAGATGTTTGGTAGAGATGTTGCTAAAGGAGGATCTACAAGTTCAAGATTTCACTTACTTTCTCCACCCAGCACTGTGAATCATTACTCAGTGTATTCAATAAAAATGTGGGGGTCAGTTTATTTTATTTTATGAGAAAGACATTAAAGCGGGAACGGGAAATTGCTGGGAAAAGAGGGATTGTAAATCAACACAAGCAATATTCCAGCCTGTGTTTCTCTCATGATTGCCATGACTTCAAACATCTGGAGCTTTTCCACTAACAAACTCATAACCCTAAGTATTAAAATTTCGGCATGAAACTCTGCTCGCACCTTTTAAGAAACAGATGGTTCAAATCTGGACTTGTGAACCTGTAAAAAATCCCATAATTACATTCATAGACTTGCATTCTCTTCATTAAAGTCTTATGGATTGATCCTGAAATCTGAGGTCTTACAGTTAATATTCTTCATTCCATCCACACTCCCAGCCTCAGGACCAGCCTTAGTTTCTTTGAAGCCAATGAAGCTTGTCAGAAAGCTACCCAGAATAATCAATAAAGCTGCTATGTGTAATTTATGCACTATTAATAACACCAGAATTGCAGAATATAACATTCAGAAAGCAGTAGATACAGAAGATACTACAAATTTTGGAGATGAAACCTGACATTGTTTTAACCAAGACAATAACTGAACAAGAACTGAAGAAACTAAGAACAATAAATGCACAAGATAATGATGAACTAAAACTAGACACAGGTGAGTAAAATAAGAGGTAAACAAGTCTACTGCCGCCATTTTCTTTTGGATGGTTAGAAGACGCTATCCTTTAGGATTAGGTTTTGTAGTCATCATAATAACCCACTTGTAAATGACTCAAATGCTACATTCTTTTAAAGAAATTACCAGCCATTTGGAACAATATTCTAAAGTTAAGATCACAGTAACCCACTAGCAACGGTTTAAATGTGTCCATATGTCAGAAGAAATCACTATCCAAAACATTACAAAACTTCAAATGCTTACAATGACTTCCGTCATTACTTGGGAGTTATCATGCTTTTCACTTATATACTGAATACTGTTCCAAATAACTAGTATTTCTTTCTGAGGGTTTGGGTAAAACGTCCAACACCACCAAAGGCAACACCAGTGATATTCACATTAATTTTGTCCCAGTTACAAATTTGATATGTACTTACTATGGTAATCACTACATTGTGCATAATTACAAGCAACTAACCCTAAACCAAACCCTAATTATATTGTAAGTACATTAAGTCATTTACTCAGTACTCAAATGTATAATTACACTGTAACCAGGACACCTTCAAATAAAATGTAACTTGTATTTGTATTAATTATAAAACTGTATATTAATATTTCTACTGGATATATTAAAATAGTAAAATAGTATAGTTAGTTAATAGTGAACTATTGCATTCAACAGTGCCATTGCTTACTATAGTAATCTTATAAATGTTTCTTGTTAGTCAATAGTACTTACTATAATGTTAATATTGCATTACTCATTAGCTCATGTGCAGTTATTCATTAATGATGGAACATCCTTCTAAAATGTCTCCCATAGAGTGCTATGATAAAATATTGTCTTTGAAAATTCAACTTATCGGGGCGAACTTCAGCAGGGAGCCTAGAGCTCTATGACATAAGACATCAACTGCATACTTCCTCGTGGAGATATAGTCTACTGGCAATACTTTGATTCTGTTGTTGCCCGTGTCTTTTTGAACATTTCACATTCATTAATCATGTGCTCTGTGCAAAATGTGAATGTGCGCTGTGGATGTGAATGGGGGAGGCAGAAATCAGCAGTATGTACTGTATGCATGGAGTGGCATACTTTTATCTTATTCAGTAATTGCATTCTGTCACTCTCTTTTTCTCTCCATTCCTGGTCTCTGTAGATCAAGTCTGCTTGATGTAACCATTAATTGTTGTGGGGAATTGGGACATACACAGTTTTCCTATCAGCTCAGGAAGGCAACATTTATGTAATCAGTGTTGTTTTTTTCTTCAGTCCTGCTATCCAGTTTGTCTCACTTCAACACTCTAGCTTTTATTCTAACCTCTTATTACAGTGAAAATCATCTTATGATACAGGGTGCCAGCTTGTGTGTGACACGTGACAACAGATTACTGTGTTATCAGTTAAGAGTGTCGGCCCTGGTCTTGACTGCTTTGTTTCAACAGTGCAAACAAAAACATATGACATTTCTGAATGTCACACTCAGTCTTGCCTCATCCTCAGGGGTTCGTTCTTCGTACCTCGCTTAATACATCTGAGATGATTTGACAGATGCCATCTCTTCTAATCGTGATAACTGATCTCTGGCTGATTCGGTTCTTCAAAAGCATTTGCGGATTTGATTAAAATATCTGTAGTTTACTGAGATTACTGCACTTTCATGTGTTCATTGGAAAAGGCAGGTATGTTGAAACTCAAAAACATGTTCAGCAATCCAGCGATTGGCTGATATGTTGATAAAAACGTTCATTATAATGGTTAAATTAAATGTATGTTTGTTAAATCCCATTATTGCACGATGTCTAGTATTTGTACAGGCTTTACATTTTATTTAATTTTACCTGTGAATCAGATTTGTTACATGACAGCATTATTTAGTTTCTTAAGGGACATTTTTCTAGTCAAGTCAAGTCACCTTTATTAATATAGCGCTTTTTACAATACATATTTGTTTCAAAGCAGCTTTACAGTGATAACAGGAAAACAATGCAAACAATTGTTTCTGGAAGAAAATAGTGTCATAGTCCAGCTTAGGTAAGTTCAATTATGGTTCATTATCGTTGTAAAGTTATTTAGTTAATTTATATATATATATATATATATATATATATATATATATATATATATATATATATATATAGCTGTTTGCTTTGACATTAGAACAGTTTTATCCAAAGTTATCTGTTTTCCGTGCGCGTATGGAGGGCCTTCACTTCAGAGTTGACGGCACTCCTGAAAACACCTGGGCTGAGTCAGAGAATGTCTAGTAAGGGGAGAACTGCCACTCTCAGTAAACTTTCGGCTTCTGAACTGGTTGCAGTTCCACTCTGGCTCCACATGAGGGCGCTCACAGGACGAGTGCAGAATGAATGGAGGTCTATGGAGCTATACCCCTCATAATCCACTTTTCTCAGGATATCATTTTTTTGTATAGTAATTTGAATGTTGTTTTCGAAAAGGAAAGAAAAAGAAATTACACATTGCTGGGTTTTAGATTTTTTAGAGTCACTTATTTGCTTTAAAAAGTCTTTTAAAATGTCAATGATGTCATACACATGGTACGAGCAGAGATACTGCTTTACGGCAATCCTTCAGTCACAGACAACACAGCTGACACAGGTAAACACACAACACAGCGGACACAGGTAAACACACAACACAGTGGACACAGGTAAACACACAACACAGCTGACACAGGTAAACACACAACACAGCGGACACAGGTGAACACACAACACAGCCGACACAGGTAAACACACAACACAGCCGACACAGGTAAACGCACAACACAGCGGACACAGGTAAACACACAACACAGCGGACACAGGTAAACACACAACACAGCTGACACAGGTAAACACATAACACAGCGTACACAGGTAAACACACAACACAGCGGACACAGGTAAACACATAACACAGCGTACACAGGTAAACACACAACACAGCGGACACAGGTAAACGCACAACACAGCAGACACAGGTAAACGCACAACACAGCTGACACAGGTAAACACACAACACAGCGGACACAGGTAAACACATAACACAGCGTACACAGGTAAACACACAACACAGTGTACACAGGTAAACAGACAACACAGCTGACACAGGTAAACACACAACACAGCTGAAAGAGGTAAACACACAACACAGCGGTCACAGGTAAACACACAACACAGCGGACACAGGTGAACACACAACACAGCGGACCCAGGTAAACACACAACACAGCGGACACAGGTAAACACACAACACAGCTGACACAGGTAAACACACAACACAGCTGACACAGGTAAACACACAACACAGTGGACACAGGTAAACACACAACACAGCTGACACAGGTAAACACACAACACAGCGGACACAGGTAAACACACAACACAGCTGACACAGGTAAACACACAACACAGTGGACACAGGAAAACACACAACACAGCGGACACAGGTAAACGCACAACACTGCGGACACAGGTAAACACAACACACAGCGGACACAGGTAAACACACAACACAGCGGGCTCAGGTAAACACACAACACAGCTGACACAGGTAAACACACAACACAGCGGACACAGGTAAACACACAACACAGTGGACACAGGTAAACACACAACACAGCGGACACAGGTAAACACACAACACAGCTGACACAGGTAAACACACAACACAGCTGACACAGGTAAACACACAACACAGCTGACACAGGTAAACACACAACACTGCTGACACAGGTAAACACACAACACAGCTGACACAGGTAAACACACAACACAGCGGTCACAGGTAAACACACAACACAGCGGGCACAGGTAAACACACAACACAGCGGACACAGGTAAACACACAACACAGCGGACACAGGTAAACACACAACACAGCTGACACAGGTAAACACACAACACAGTGGACACAGGTAAACAGACAACACAGCTGACACAGGTAAACACACAACACAGCGGACACAGGTAAACACACAACACAGCTGACACAGGTAAACACACAACACAGTGGACACAGGAAAACACACAACACAGCGGACACAGGTAAATACACAACACAGCGGACACATGTAAACACACAACACAGTGGACACAGGTAAACACACAACACAGCGGACACAGGTAAACACACAACACAGCTGACACAGGTAAACACACAACACAGCTGACACAGGTAAACACACAACACTGCTGACACAGGTAAACACACAACACAGCTGACACAGGTAAACACACAACACAGCGGTCACAGGTAAACACACAACACAGCGGACACAGGCAAACACACAACACAGCGGACACAGGTAAACACACAACACAGCGGACACAGGTAAACACACAACACAGCGGACACAGGTAAACACACAACACAGCGGACACAGGTAAACACACAACACAGCGGTCACAGGTAAACACACAACACAGCTGACACAGGTAAACACACAACACAGCTGACACAGGTAAACACATAACACAGCTGACACAGGTAAACACACAACACAGCTGACACAGGTAAACACACAACACAGTGGACACAGGAAAACACACAACACAGCGGACACAGGTAAATACACAACACAGCGGACACATGTAAACACACAACACAGTGGACACAGGTAAACACACAACACAGCGGACACAGGTAAACACACAACACAGCTGACACAGGTAAACACACAACACAGCTGACACAGGTAAACACACAACACTGCTGACACAGGTAAACACACAACACAGCTGACACAGGTAAACACACAACACAGCGGTCACAGGTAAACACACAACACAGCGGACACAGGTAAACACACAACACAGCGGACACAGGTAAACACACAACACAGCGGACACAGGTAAACACACAACACAGCGGACACAGGTAAACACACAACACAGCGGTCACAGGTAAACACACAACACAGCGGACACAGGTAAACACACAACACAGCGGACACAGGTAAACACACAACACAGCGGACACAGGTAAACACACAACAATTCAGACACAGGTAAACACACGTGCTAGAAGAGTTTTTGCTAGAAGACATTCTGGTCCCGCTTCGGATGATGCGATGCCATCAAGCGGTATCTCTGGTCGTAATCAGTCCTTCACTGGCCAATCAGCGTTCAATAGCAGAATGCTAGCGTGTTATGGGCAACAACAACTCAACCTGTAAGAAATCGAAAGGACATAAGTACTCGTTCATTCAACTTTCGACCTATAACCCATGTTGAACTTGCAAAACCTACAATCAAATCTGAGATTTCTCAACGGCAATCGGGCAATCTAGACGACACATTTAGCCGTCTAGCTCCATAGACTCCCATTCATTTTGCACTCGGGCGATCGCCCCCAGTAGAACTCTGGTGGAACTACAACCACAATTCGGTACAATAGGACTTAATAGAGATTGGCCAGGCTCTCCGTAGATGGGCTCTGGCTGAGCTAAGAGGTTCCATGACGGAGGCTGCATCTGAGGTCTTCGGCCTTTGTAGAAGGAAACAGCCGGATTGGTTCCTTGCAAGCTCTGCTATTCTGCTCCCGGCCCTAGCTGACAACCGTTCTGCCCGTCTCAGTGCTCTCCAAGACAAAAACGACTCCACTATCGCTCAATATTGTAAGGTCAGGAATGACGTCAAGCGTCTTACACGCCAGGCCTACGAGCAGTACTGGCAGGACCTCAGTGAGAAGCTAGAACGGTGTGCAAGTACTGGGGACATACGCTGCATTTACAGCGGCATCAATGAGGCACTGGGTCCTACAGCGAAAAAAAACAGCATCTTTGCAAGCCACTGATGGCGCCGTCGTCAACGACCTCCCAGGCCAGCTTGGTAGATGGCTGGAGCATTACATCATGCTGTATGGCACTCATGTGGACGCCAACTTGAACGCTGTTTCTGCTGCTTTATCACAACTACCTGTCCTCAACGAGCTGGATGCGGAGATCTCAACACCGGAAATCGAGCGCGCGATTGCAGCTCTGAAGAATAACAAGTCACCGGGCAGCGATGGAATTCCAGTGGAGCTGCTGAAGTGCGGCGGGGCAGTGCTGGTCAGGCTTGTTTCGATGCTGTTGGCAGAACAAATGCATCCCTAGCGAACTCAAGAATGCCAACATCGTTACTCTTTATACAAATAAGGGTGACAGGCAGGACTGCAACAACTACCGAAGCATCTCACTCCTTAGCCTTCCGGGAAAATGCCTTGCCCGTGTAATCCTCCCAATCCTCCCACCATCATCTCCGCCTAGGGGTTCCCTTTGGTCAACCCTTACTCAGTCACATCTCTCTGCCTCCACATCCTCCTCTGGAACCCCTAGCGTATGCCGATCAAAGCAATGTCATTGCTAAAGAAATCAACGCACAAATCGCCTCTGAACAGTTGTGCTACACAGTGTGGACATTAAACAAATAACTGGATTTGGACTGACAATGTGAACGTGGCCATAGTTGCACTTTATTTATTCATGGTAACAGCTGGAGGAAAATATTAATCTATCCTCAAACTGTTTCCCAGTGGCCTTGAAGAGTCTGTGGTTCTTTCTGATTCCGTGCACTTCTCTCTCACACTTTTGCTTCCACTCTCTACAAGCTAAATAAAAATGTAATAAAAAAATACAAACTTTTCCCAGTGAACTGACTGTCTTTATACTTTCTACATTTAATGCATTACTTGCAGTTTCTTTGTATTTAATTGTGAAATTTGTTAGCAATTTCACTCTTTTTACACCAAATTTGTAAACAGAAATGTATGAAAACAGAGAAAACACAGAGACTTCTGAAAGGATGTGAGTTCATTTGGAGTTTGGAGCCAAAATTATTACAAACCAGCCAGAAATAATCAAGTGCCGCCCAGAGGCTGATAGAAACTAAGCGAGGGCTTAGATAATGGAAAGATGCAGACTTTAATTTTCTAAGCTACATCATCTCAGTGTGGATGCTCTCTCCACTCACACACTCTTGACTTGACAGAAATGGCAAAGCCCACTAAAGCTGCACGGCATATTGTGATTAATTTAGAAATGAGCAAACACTGACCCACCAACTAGTCAAATACTTTTCGGTGCGACTAGTCAAGTATTAAAAATGATTAGCCATGCAAGCCTTACTGACACACCGAGAGAATGCGAATGCGAGGCATTAGACGGGTTCACATGTGACAATCACAGAGTCACACAAAGAGCAGGATTAGTTACAAGAAGAGGAGGAGGAGAAAGGAATGGATAGAAACAGAAGAGGGTGGGGGTGAGCTGAGGAGAGTGAGGGAGACAGTAAAAGGGAGAGACTGAATCTTTCATAGTAGCGTCTCAGATCGCCACCGCTGTGATTTGTGTCTCTCAGTATGTGTTCGGCTGCTGCAGTGTAAGCGTCAGCTCCCGCACGATGACTTCTCAACCTCCTCCTGTCACCACATTCTCTCCTATTTTCCTTCCATTCAAAGCTAAATCGCTCATTCAAGGCTGATGGCTCACAGACTTCAGATTTTCCCATAAACTTGCATCGGACATAAGGACCACCACTGAAGTCTCTCTGTAAGGTAGGACTAGCAGTTTATATTGTTAGAACTGTTCCATGTGCTGAGGTACATCAGTTAAATGTGAGTTTTTGTGTGTTTTTATTTTTCTTTATATGATATTTATATATATTATTATTATTTTTCGTGGAATGGTTCATTTTTTTTAAAAAGTGGCCTTTAAAACCTTTATCAATATGACAGACTTTCCTGATCCAATAAACCAGCACTAGTTTATTTGTGATATTTTAGTAGATATTTTTGGAGAGCACTATTATCGTGGAATGTGTTCTGTGTTCCTTCATTTATTTCATATGTTAAGAAACAGATCAGCTGATTTATGTAACAAACATGTGGCTGTGTTGGTTTCCCAACCCTGTTCCTGGAGGCACATCAACAGTTGGATGTCTCCCTTATCTGACCCATCCATCTCAGGTTTCCGAGTCTCTAATGAGCAGATGAGTTGAATCAGGTGTGTTTGATTAGGAATAGGTTGGGAACCCATGAGTTACACTGTGTGCTGTCACATGTTTTTGATGGTCCACCCATTCTAGTGACGAGAGTATGTAAAGTCTGGCTATAAATACCCTCACGGGCCCCTTTACATGTCCTGTGTGCGCATGCAGTGCCTTTACATGGCTGCTAGTGGTAAATTCTGCATTTTGAGACAAGTGGCTTGGATGCGTTTGTGAAATAGTTAAGTAAAGGACTGCAACAAAATATTGAAACTAAGCTGAAAGTGGACAGACATTCATGAAGACACAAGTAACCCTTTTGCCCAGGCTCTCGGAAGATTCACTGCTCTAAAGCGTTTCGTCTCGATTACATTGATTTCAGATTTATGTCATACACTTTATTCAATTTTGAGCTTGGCATTACCATCATAAACCATTACATAACAATATGTGGTCTGTCTATGGGGTTCAATATTTGTTACCATCATAAAAGTCAGTTTTAAATGGCTTATAACATTTAAATTGGTATTTAATTATTTTAGCCATCTCGTTGTTTACCCCCTAAAATGTTGTTTGACTTCCTTCATGATAAATCAATCCATACAGCTCATGTCTTCTGAAGTCACACAAATAAAACGGCAGGCGCACATCATAATTCATGCCCTTTGCCACAGCTCTTAAATCTCATTCATGGTTGCATATATTTATCATTATCCTAATTTTCCTGTATTCAAATATCTAGTTTTGTGAGATTTGACATCATTAATATTCCAGAATATCCCTGATGTCAAATCTCACAAAACGTCTGTAGATATTTGAATACAGGAAAATCAGGATATTTAAATATATGCAACCATGAATTTGTAATGATTTGTAATGAATAAATTACATTTTGTTCAGTTCTTTGTACAGAGCTATTGTACAAAAGCTGTACAGTATAAATATTGTATGTGTATTATCACTAATTGTTGTTGTTGTTGTTCAGTGAAGCGCTTGAAAGCGTAATTCACCTTCCACTCTCTTGCTAAAGAACAGTAGGAACGGTTTGGACATGTATTTAAAGTCGAGTAAGGGCAGGAACTGATGTGAACCAGAGGGGAACTGCACGGGGAACGACTCACAAAAGCTGGACTCAAAATTGCATTTCCAACGTGAGCACCATGATAACAGTGTGATGCATGTTCACTTTTTGAATGTTGTCGTTTATCCAGTCAGAGGAGAAAGGATCGATTTATGTTAAATTGCCGTGTTCAATAGCCAGTTCTGTCTCCCTGCAGAGCTCTCTTCAAGCCATTACAGAAAGTCCTTGAATCGTGTCAAACTTCAGCTTATTGATTCCCTTTCGACTGTGTAGTGTCTCTCCACAGAAACTGTCATCATTCTGTGTACCTCCTGAGCATCTATATTTACTTCTAGATTAGCCAAATCATTAGTGGTGTTGGTTATACTTTATTATAGGGGTTTCTTTGTTACTGTGTAATTACACAAATAAGTCCTGAGCACACGATAATATCACGGCACAGAGAAACAATATAATTGACGTTTTTTGATGAACTATAATAACATTGACAGCCAACCAGACTCAATTCTGCTTTAAAGAGCTCCAGCATTGAAAGTGACGGACGGCAAACTTGCAGCGCGGTTGAACGATTGTGTCTGCTGGTGTGGACACTAATATAATTATCATTATGGATCTCTTTATTATCGTTCTTGGTGTGAACGGGCTTTAATATTAATTTACATGTACTTACTCTCGGGTTAGGGTTTGGTTTCAGGTTAGTTGTAATTGTGCATAATTATTACTGTGGGAAGTACACTTAAAGGGTTAGTTCACCCAAAAATGAAAATAATGTCATTAATGACTCACCCTCATGTCGTTCTAAGCCCGTAAGACCTCCGTTCATCTTCGGAACACAGTTTAAGATATTTTAGATTTAGTCCGAGAGCATTGTGTCCCTCTATTGAAACTGTATATACAGTATACTGGCCATGTCCATAAAGGTAATAAAAAGATCATCAAAGTAGTCCATGTGACATCAGTGGGTTAGTTAGAAGTTTTTGAAGCATCGAAAATACTTTTTGGTCCAAAAATAAAACAAAATAAGACTTTATTCCGCATTGTATTCTCTCCCGGGTCTGTTGTGAATCTGAAGCTCGGGCGCACCAGAAATACACGTCATCAGCGTCTTACGCCATCAGCGTAACTGTGAAGGATTGACAACAGACCCGGGAGAGAATACAATGCTGAATAAAGTCTTATTTTGTGTTATTTTTGGACCAATGCTTCGATGCTTCAAAAACTTCTAACTAACCCACTGATGTCACATGGACTACTTTGATGATCTTTTTATTACCTTTATGGACATGGCCAGTATACTGTATATACAGTTTCAATGGAGGGACAGAATGCTCTCGGACTAAATCTAAAATATCTTAAACTGTGTTCCGAAGATGAACGGAGGTCTTACGGGCTTAGAACGACATGAGGGTGAGTCATTAATGACATTATTTTCATTTTTGGGTGAACTAACCCTTTAACATGTGTAACAAGGGCACTGTAAAATAACGTGTTGGCAGTGTGTTAGCATCACAATTGTCATTGCATTGTGTACAATCCTATAACCGTCACTGTTTGTCTCACAAACGAGAACAATACCTCAAATCATGTGGTTTGTCAATTTTCATCTGGAAAGTAAAAAAAAAACAGACTTATTAAAGTATACTTGAGCTAGGAACCAGACTATTGCTCATTTTGCAGCATATATTATTTATATTGTGCACTAATAAATGCAAAGTATACACCCAGATAACCTATCCAGACATTTTTCTGTGTGACAAACGACCTGTTTATTTATCATTTATGGTTATTTTCAACAGTCAAATTTCCAATAAAAAGTAATCATAATCTTGTGTATTTCCAAGATAATAATCTGGACGCACCGGCCAATGAAATGTAATGAGGTCATGTGTCACAACAAATGTAGTACATATAATTGCATTGACATTGATGGCTGCATAAATGACTCACTTACATTACTACTAGTACACTCAATGTAGTGGATTTTATTTAAAAAAAAAATTTAAATGTTAAAGGTCTCACGCCCTCATTCTGTTCCTTTTATGATGTATAGTAGCAGTGCCAAGTTTCATTCAGATATGTTATTATTTACTGGTAGCTCAATGAGCTCAAATGTTGCATAATAGTACATTTATCAAGAAAAATAATTTAAAAAATGCCATTTTAATTACATTTGGTTGACCGCCACGACTTTCCAAATCCCAACACGTCCACGTTTACAACCGTCAGGGAAGTGGTAGCTGCCGCAACATCTGCAGACATTAATAGCTGACATTTTGGTCACTATTTGACATGGTTTGTGTTCAACTGATTGTGCTAAAGTGTGTGTATTAACTGCTGAAGTAACGGTTTAGTCTACTTTTTGAGGATTTTTGCAATTTTCTGATTTGTGATGTCAAAGTTAATATTACATGATGGTATCGGAAAATGTTGCATATTGTAAAACTTTGTCCGCGTTGAGCTACCAGTAATAATCATTAGAATACATCCAAATTTTGATTTCGAGCTCCCACAGCGGTCCGACACTTTTTCACAGCGCTCCATTGACTTTAACACGGGCGTCTCATATTTTTGGTCTCGGCAGGCTATTATCGTCGTAGTTTTATCAAAAATATGGTTAAACGTTGTGCCTGGGGCATTTGTAACACAGATACGCGTTTCCCAGAGAGGTTGGAGGAGGGTGTCCGTTTTTTTCCCTTCCCAAAACCGAAGTCAATTCCTGACAAGTGTCGTCTTTGGATTAAACTGTGTGGACGTCCTCAGTCAGCGAAACCCCTCAAGATCAACAAAACACTTTTGCTCTAAGATACATTTAGCTTTTAACCGTACTGTGAAGTTATACTAGTTAGACAGTTTTATGTTATGATTTCGGTTCTCTACCCTAATAGTTGATACGCTAGCACACGCTGCTAATAAACACAACTTTATACTCGCGTAGTCCGTTTGCTTTGTAATAACGATTATAGAAGTGAATAGAGACCTACCCAGCTTTGCATGAACAGTGTTTCTCCTGATATTGTGAGTCACAGCCTCCGTCTCCATTAGGATATGCTGTGGTTCATTTTTTGACTGTGACCGTAATGCTTTTGCCTCTATTTGGATGCCTTGTTGTTGCTTGTGTTTCACCATATGTCTTGAATAAAGCCTTCAAACGCACACTGCAGCCGCTTCTGCCTACTTCTATCAGACACT